>NC_134136.1:73050000-74250000 GCF_040939455.1 Microcebus murinus | reverse complement strand
AATGGTGTGTCAATTTTGTTTATTTTTTCAAAGAACCAACTTTTTGTTTTATTAATCTCCTGAATAGCTTTCCTGTTTTCAATTTTGTTTAGTTCTGATTTGATCTTGTTGATTTCACTTCTTCTGCTGGGTTTGGGGTTGGTCTGTTCTTCTTTTTCCAGCTCTTTGAGTCATTTCATTAGATTGTCTACTTGTGATCTTCTTGTCTTTTGGTTATAGGTATTTATGGAGATAAACTTTCCTCTCAGAACTGCTTTAGCTGTGTCCCAGAGGAGTTGATAACTTGTCTCTCCATTGTCGTTTTCTTCATAGAACTTTTTTATTTCCGTCTTGATTTCTTCATTTACGAAGTAATCATTTAGTAGGAGGTTGTTTAATTTCCATGTTTTTGTGTAGAATTGTGAGTTTCTGTTAGGGTTGATTTCTAGTTTTATTCCACTGTGATCTGAGAAGGTACATGGTATGATTTCTATTTTTTTAAATTTCTTGAGATTTTCTTTGTGTCCTAGTATATGGTCAATCTTAGAGAATGTCCCGTGAGCTGATGAGAAGAACGTATATTCAGTGGATTTTCGGTAGAATGTTCTGTAGATGTCTGTCAGACCCAATTGTTCTAGAGTTTTGTTTAAGTCCATTATTCCTTTATTAATTTTCTGTTTGGAGGATCTGTCTCGTGCCATCAGTGGGGTGTTGAAATCCCCGGCGATTATGGAGTTGCTATTAATCCATTTGCTTAGCTCCAGTAAGGTTTGCTTTATGAATCTGGGTGCACCTAAGTTGGGTGCATATATATTTAAAATTGTTATCTCTTCTTGTTGGACTGTGCCCTTCACCATTATATAATGACCCTCTTTGTCTTTTACTACTTTTGTTGGTTTAAAAACTAAATCATCTGAAATTAGAACTGCCACACCAGCCTTCTTTTGGCTTCTATTTGCTTGGAATATTGATCTCCACCCTTTTATTTTTAGTCTATATGCATCCTTGTAGGTTAGATGTGTTTCCTGAAGACAGCATATACTTGGCCTCTATTTTCTTATCCATTCAGCCAGCCTATGTCTCTTGAGTGGAGAGTTTAAGCCATTCACATTTATTGAGAGAACTGATAGGTAAGGTAGATTACTGATCATTCTGTTGGGTTGGATGTTGTTACTCTGATTTCTGTGTTGAGCCATTGTAATATCTGACCTTTAATATCTTTGTGTTTTGGTTGTTTTTATATTTGTGGATTATTATTATGATGTTCCGTGCATAACGCTGTTTTAAGTACTTCTTGTAGGGCTGGTCTTGTCTTGGTGAATTCTTTGAGCCTTTGCTTGTCTGAGAATGTTTTCATTTCTCCTTCATATATGAAGCTTAGTTTTGCAGGGAATAATATTCTAGGCTGGGCATTGTTTTGTTTCAAAAGAGTGAGAATGGGGCCCCAGTCTCTCCTTGCTTGTAAAGTCTCATTAGAGAAGTCTGATGTTATTCGAATTGGCTTTCCCTTGTATGTTACTTGCTTCTTTTGTCTTACAGCTCTTAGAAGGGCGTCTTTAGTTGATACTTTGGTCAGTCTGATGACTGCATATCGTGACGTCTTCCTGTTTGCATTGAATCTCCCAGGGGTCCTCTGAGCTTCTTGAACTTGTATATCAAGATTTTGAGCAAGGCCTGGGAAATTTTCCTCTATTATATCTTCAAACAGCTTGTCCAACCTTTGAGTGTTGTCTTCTTCCCCTTCTTGTAACCCTATGACCCTCACATTAGGTTTCTTCACATAATCCCACAGCTTTTGTAGTCTTTGCTCTTTTCTCTTGTTTCTCTGCTCTATTTCTGTGACTGATTTATTTAATTGGAGAGTGTTATCTTCAAGCTCTGAGATTCTTTCTTCTGTTTCATCTACCCTGTTCTTGAGAATTTCCACTGTATTTTTTAGTTCCCTGAATTGATTCTTCATTTCCAGGAGTTTGGTTACACTTTTCTTCATTGTGTCTATTTCTTTTCTCATATCCTGGAGGCTTTTGGTGGTTTCTTTGTGTTGGTTATTGAGTTGTTGTTGCAGCTGGGTGAGTGTTCTTATGATCCACATACAAAATTCCTCTTCTGTCATATTGGTTGCCTGATTTTGGTTGGTGTCCGTTTCTAGGGGGCTGGTGCTCCTCTTTGGGGGTGTGTTTTCCGTTTGGTTCTTCATATTTCCTGAGTTCTTTCGCTGATTTCTTCCCATGTCGATCAGTTGTTGTTTCTTTCCTTAGTTTATTGTTTGGGTATTCACACACCTTGTTTAGTGTCTGAGGCATTAGGTTGTGTCTGTGGGTGAAATTGGGCCACTCCCTGTTTATTGAGTCAGTGAGTGCTGTGGAAAGGCTGTGCAAGATGCCATCCCTGTCAGTAGGTGGCGTTTGCTTGGAGGAACAGGCTATACTCTTGATTTTGTGTCCTGTTAACAGCTCTTGTTCTGGGCGGAGCTGGGTTGGGTAAGCCTGCCCTCAGGCCATTAGCAGGGGTCAAAGTTCTGGTCTCTGCTTCCAGGGAAAGATGTCAGGGCTGGGCTGGAATGGTCTGGCTCAGCCAGAAAGTCTGTGTGTGAGGGTGGGGCTGTCTGAGACCCGAAGTCTGGAGCGGGCCTCGCTTCTTTCCACCCTCCCCAACTCTGCAGCTACTCCTGGGCCTCTGCCAGCAGGCCAGACCACAAGCCACCAGGCCTCCCTGGACTGTGATGCTGGCGGGGAGTTTCCCTGCACAGGAACGCTACCTGGGTTGGGCGCACAGCCTCCTCCTTGAAGGAGGGTTGCTCTATAGGACGCCGATCCACCTCTGGAGGCACACACACCTCAGTACGCTGTTCACGTATAACCCTTCTGTGCCCCAGGCAATGCTAGCCCTTGGTGCAGGGGATCTGGTCTTCAGGTCCGACCTCTGGGTCCCAGAGTTCAAACTGTATCCCCACCAGGGAGAGGATTTCTGGTCCCAATTCACCCACAGGGAGCCCAAGCTGCGTCTATGTCTCTCAGCCTCTGAGTCGGCACCGTTCTCCTGGGAACACGCTGCCAGCAGCACCTGGGAGGGCAGTCGGGTAGGGAGCTCACAGTCTGAGTTCCCCTGAGTCAGGTGTAGGGTCCCAAACGGGAAAGTCCAGTTCCCTGGAGGTGCCTGTGGCTGGTGGCTGTATTATCTCTCTGGGCAGCCGCGGGTAGGGTTGGCGGAGGGGAGGAGGAGGCAATGTGGAGCCTGCCGCGCGGCTCGGGTCTGTGCACACAGAGGTGCCCGGAGGAAGTTGGGAACCTGGTGCCACGTCTGCTACAGGCTCACCGTTGTCAGGTGGCGGCTGTCTCTGGGCTGGTGTCCGCAGGTCTCTCCACCCGCTGGGGAGCCCTCCAGCAATCCCGAATGCAGGGGAGGGGAAACAGCAAATCCACCTACCCTTGCCACTGGTCTCCGGGCTGCTCCGGTGGTCTCAGCCTCCAGTTTTCCTCCGCAGCCTCCTCCCGTGGAGTCTCCCGGGGTCTCAGGTACCCCTCCTTCCAGCCCTTGTCTGCTGTATGCTCGTCTTCTTGCTTCTTTCTGTAATTTCTGCTAGAATCTGTCTTTTTTGCAGAGACACTCTGTCTAGCGGTGTTATTCGTCCGCCATCTTCTCACTTCTACAGGCAGCTTTACTTGTAATGTACATCAGAATAGGCAACATATACATATATGTTTTCATTATGTTATTTTTAAATGTTCACAATTTTATTTTGATAAATGAAAAATTAGAAAAGTCATATCACAGCTGTCGGCTAAAGTCACTATGCATGTTCATCTGTGGCTATCGACTTTAGTTGACACTGGTCCCAAGGTGGTTAAGGACCCTAGAATTTTCAGAATGGTAAATAAACAATGGCTTCAACTCAAAGTGACTGGCGGCATTAGCCCTTATGAAGTAGGTCAGCCTGTGTTTTGAAGCTTTGAAGCTAGGCATTGACTTCTCCTCTCTATCTAGGAAAGTCCTAGATGACATATTTTTCCAACAGAAGGCTGTTTCATGTACATTAGAATCTGTTGTGTAGTGTGGCCATCTTACTCAAATATCTTCACTGGATCTGTATAATTTCCTGCAGTTTCTACACCAGTACTTTCTGCTTCATCTTATATTTTTATGTTATGGAGATGGCTTCTTTCCTTCAACCTCATGAATAAAACTCTGCTAGCTTCAATTTTTTTTCTGAATTTTTTTTTTCACTTCTATCAGTCTTCATAGAATTGAAGAGAGTTAAGGACTTGCTTTGGATTAGGCTTTGGCTTAAAGGAATGCTGTTACTGTTTTTTGATTTTCTATCCAGATTACTAAAACTTTCTCCATATCACCAAAAAGGTAGTTTCACTTTCTCATCATTCATTTGTTCACTGAAGTAGCCCTCTTAATTTCCTTCAATAATTTTTCCTTTGCATTAAGAACTTGGCTAACTCTTTGTTGCAAGAGACCTAGCTTTTGGCTTAACTCAGGTTTTTAAATGCCTTCCTCACTAAGCTTAATCATTTCTAGCTTTTGATCTAAAGTGAGAGATATGCAACCATTCCTTTCACTTGAACACCACTGTAGGGTTATTAATTGGCCTAATTTGAATATTATTGTGTCTCAGGGAATAGGGAGGCCAAAGGAGATGGAGAATTGCTGGTTGGTGGGGAAGCTAGAATATACAACATTTATGGATGTTTTCCATATTATATAGCTGTTCATGATGCCCCAAAGCAATTAGAATAGTAACATCAAAGATCACTGATCACAGCAGATCACCCTAACAGATACAATAATAATGAAAAAGTTTGAAATATTTGAAAATTACCGAAATGTGACAGAGAGACACAAAGTGTTGGAAAAGTAGTACTGATAGACTTGCTTGAACCAGGGTTGCCATAAACCTTCAATTTGTATAAAATGAATTATCTGTGAAGCCTAATAAAGTGAATAATAATAAAACTATGGATATGCCTGACTATATTTCAGATGTACATCTCGATGTTTTTGATGTACATATGCTTTGTGGAATTCTTATCACAATCAAAATAATTAAAATATCCATGACATCATGCTCTTAAAAAGATTATTTATATACTGAAAACTTATTTTGACAGTTTTTTAAATATGTTAAAATAAAAATAGAAAGCTATCTACATGTTATAACTGTGCTTTGCATTAACAAATTCAATTGATTTAAAACACTTGGTTTAATTTGAACTTGATCACATAATTGTATTAATGATAGGTTTAAAAGAGAGTAAAATGGAGATGAATAGGTGAAGCACAAGGAATTTTTATGATGGTGAAACTATTCCATCTCATACTGTAATGTTGGATACATGACATTATGCTTTTGTCAAAAATCTATAGAACTGTACAATGCAAAGAGAGAACCCTAATGTAAATCCATACTTGGGCTTCTGTTAGTAATAATGTATCAATTATCACAGTAAATTAATTCTAACAAATATACCACACCAATGGAATATATTAATAATAGGAGAAACCAGGGGTAGGGAGGGGAAGTGGGGGTATGTGGGCATTCTCTGTACTATCTGTGCAGTTTTTCTCTAATTTCAAAACTATTTTAAAACATAAAGTCTAATGATTAAAAGAAGAGTCAAATATGCATTTTATTTATAAAGCAGTATCCTTTCTTTTTTCTGATTAAGCTCTCTACTCACTCTTTGTTTCCATTTGTTATTCAAACCATATTTCTCCTTTGCTCTCCCTCTTGACATGTGTCAGGTTTTACTCTCTTATTCTCTAGTATGCTCTCCTGAGTGTGTACATATATTATATATACATATATGTATATTTACATATAAGATACACAGATAGATACTATGTATCTTAAACTATAAATCTATAAATGACAATGAAGAAGGAGCACCTGTGCTCTTTGCCTTGTGCCTTATTCAGCACAATTAATATGAGTGCAATTAACACTGACTTTTTGCAGTGGGTTTTTCTCTTTAATATTCAGAACCCATTTTGTTTTTCAGAATTTAGGAGAGTTGATGTATACGCTTCCACTTGACCAGCCATAAACAAGCACTGTTTTGGTGATACTGGTAGATATAGAGATGGCTGGATGATGGACATACTAAAGTGGAGCTGAGAGAGAACATGCCTGACCAAGGCCAAGGCTTGGCACATGTAGTGAAGTCCAGTTAATATTCAGAATGTGAACACAGCAGCCAAAGGGTAATCAATGTAGTTTGAAAGTCTAAGGAAGTGGCTTTATCCCCACACTTGAATAAGGAATAAAATGATAAAGACAGTGACTAAATTAAATGGGTTTCTTAGACTAAGATCACTCTTTTACCTGTTGATGTCTACATAGAAGCTATCCAAACTTTAACTTCTGTCATGTAATGCTTTCTGTTTAACATTTTAATGCAATTTTGTGACTAAACAGTTTTTACTCATAATTCCTTAAAAATATTAGAAATGGGAATGTTTGCAGGTAAATATTATGAAATTAATTACTTGGGAGAATTCCCTCAAATTAGCAAAATAGTAGGGCTATAGACAATGATGTGTATTCCATTATACTCATATAATATCCATCCAAGAACTGGGAAAAAGAAAGAAAACTTCCAGATATTATTTTTACATAAAGGAACAATGCACAATAGTCTTTTCTTCTGTTTAAAGTATTTTACAGTATTGTGCTTTCTATCATAGAACCATGACAATGTTCAGTACCAAGACATCTATGGTCTATTCTAACTCTTTCATGCTATGAGTTTATAATGACTCATAGATGTTTCTCTATAGTGGGTTTAGAGCACCAGAAACAATTACAAATGTGATTATGGATAACTTACTATTGTTATAATTTTTAAAAACTGAATATTTGTTATGCAAATATGTGTGTGTTTCGAAGCCAATTCCTGAGGAAAACATAATTATTTGCATCTCCAAAAATTATTTGTTTCTATGTAACTGATGATAATGAAAGCCCCAGGTTTAGTGCTATTGGTAAGGATTTGTGATTGAAAGCTGTCATCTTTAGGTGATTGCCTTTACATGTCTGCCTATAGGATCTCATTCAAAATCACTGCAGAATATAAAAATTTCCCCTAAAGCCATCATTGATAGGTTGGTAAAAAGTTTCCTTCAGGAGAACCCACCTCTTTATATTTTAAAGAGAGATCTAGAATACGGATTTAGACTGGTGGTAGCCTGTAGTACATTCAACTTGCAATCAGAAAACATAGCTTCTGTACTCAGTTCTGCTACTTCTAAGCTGTGTGACCTTATAGTTACTTACAGTGGTTGAAAATGAAAATAATGGTGGCAATCAAATAACACATAATTAAGAGAAGGAAAAAAGAGTTTTAAATCAATGAAGAAGTTTACATCATTTGGTAATATGCAAATGATGCTGAGATCACTTTAATTAAGGCTATTCTAGTAGCTAATACTCCATCACTGCTTATAGCCAAGTTCCTGAAAATAAGTGTCTATAAATCATGTCTTCATTACCACTCATTTCTCCTTAACACTTTCTAGTTTTTCTTCTGTCCCCACCACTCCACCAACACTGATTTCTCTCAGCTTTACCAATGACTTCCTTGTTGCACAATCTAGTAGATACTTTTCAGATCTCTCAACTGTATTGACCAAAGTCTTAATTCCCTCCTTGTTAAAGCTCTTACATCTCAACTTCTGTTACTCTGGTTTTCCTCCTATCTCTCTGGCCTCTCCTTTTGGGGCTGTTTGGTGAGTTTATCTTCATTCTTAATGTTGGGTATCTGATTCTTAATGTTGGGTTTCCATAGGTCTTCATCTTGAGCCCTTTTTTCCGCCAAGACTTTAATTACTCAATTATGTATTAAGGACTAATTATTATCTTCAGCCTAGACCTCTTCTCTGACCTCTACAGATATGACAATTGCCTGGAAATCTCCATTTTGCTACTTCACAAGCTCATCAGATTCCCTTCCTTTACATTTCCTTCATAGAATTTAACACAGTTTCAGTATGTGTTTGTGTTATTGTTAGGTCACTATAAGTTTGGTCCATTATACTAACTCCACTTAAGAACAAGGAACATCTCTGTTTTGTTGAGCACCTTGCACATAGTAAATGCTTAGTAAATATCTAAATAGCAACTCAATGCACTTCAGGAATGCAGTTCGTTTCTTTCCCTTGAATACTTTTTTCTCCCCTTCAGGGAATTTTACTTGCTGTTGACTGTATCTGGAATGCTTTCCATGACTAACTTCACATGGTCAGCTTCTGCCCATCATTTAGGCTCAACTCAAATGTCATTTCCTTAGGGATTTCCTTCCTAATGAGCTGATCTGAAGTCACAGAACTTTGTAACATGATAGCATCTTCTTAACTGGGGCCCTTGTTTATTTATCTCACCAATAGAATGCCAGCCTCCTATAAGTAGGGAGTTGGTTTCTATTGGTCACCAGTACAACTCTTGTGCTTCACACATAGTAGTAACTCAAGATACTCATTAAATGATTTTTTTAATTAATAAAAAGGTTCTTTTACACATTTATGAAAGTTTTATGTGAAAGGTAATGATAAATTATGTACTACTTGGAGATACGAGAAGATTTTATGGAGGAAGAAACATTTGAATTGTGTCTTCTAAGGTAAATAGGACCATAATTTCAGAGCATGGGAATGCAAGTATAGAATTCCTGGATGTGACAAAGTCTGGAGCTAATGCCCAAATTGGAAGAATTGAGGCCTTTTTCCCCCATGCATGGCAAATATGCCAATATTATTAGAAGGAAAATAAAGCTGAAAAGAACATTGTGTTTATATTGTATGAGGTTTTGCATTAGAATATGTGCACTACGGAGCATTTTGAATAAGAAATAGAACAGAAGCTTGATCAGATCTACATGTTTAGAAGGTATATTGAATAATAATGTGAAAAATGACAACAGAGATACTGGAAGTAGAAAGGCCAGTTAGGGAGGGGGCTATACAATATGCCAGCAGAGGAATAGAGTCTGAATTTGAGAAGTGGCTTTGAGGAAAGACAAGAGATAAAGATCAAAGTAACTCAGAAGGATTTGTTTGCTAGCTACATATATATGAATAGTGGAGGATTAGAAATTTATAGTATGTTTTGATAGTGACATTATTCATGGCACAAGGGAGTATAGTAGGTGGAAAAAGTTAGGGTGATTGGAAAAGTGTATTAAGTTTTGGAGAGGAGTTTTAATGATCACTGGATATATAAGTAAAAAGTGTAGCTGGTAGTTGAGTGTTTGGGTCTAGAATTAAGGAGAATGATCAGGACTAGAGATTAATATTTGGAAATCATTACTACACATATGGTACTTAAAATTCAACAATGGATGGAATTGCCCAGAGTTATGAAGAAAAGGGAAAATATAGCTAATAACTGAATATTGGTGGAAGTTTATATTAAAGAAACTAGAAAAGGAAAAAAGTTCTGTGAGAAAATCTGCCAACCAAGAAAGAGAAAAAAAAAAAAATTCAGCTGAAATATCTAGCATGTGATTCAATGAAGCCCTCTTACTATTCTTAGAAAGAAGAAAGGTAGTGTCACATGGTGCAGGGAACTTAAAATGACCTAATTTTCCTATTTATCTGTGAGAGCTGATGAACTTTTAATCTCAGATGTAAAGGTTGTTAATTCTGCCAAAATTGAGTAGAATACTGGACATTTACACTAGAACTTCAGTGACATATTACTGTTGATGTTTTGTGTGCTAACCCCCATTTAATGTAGCCTTTCAAATGACAACTAGCAATCTCACTATCACATAGAATTTCAGAACACTTCCTAATAATGTGTAATAAATTAAATAAAATGGTCAATACAATGATTTTGGAATCCGTATGATGAGAAATTTTTGTCTATATGTATTTTACATTTACTCTCAAATCCTAAAAGTGAGTTTATATATATGTGTGCTTGTGTGTGTATGTGTGTTTGTGTTCCCCTAAATTTTAGCATAGGAAAAACCGAGGATGTTCAATATGATTTTTTTAAGGGCTGACACTGCAGATAAATTGCTTATTTAAGTTATAGTGATATTTTATCCTAGGGGAACAGAGGACACAGATTCAGATGCATTATGTTGTGATGATATCTTTGGTTGTGAATTCTTCCATTTGGGATTCATAATTACAATGTCCCAATACTTGATGTTATTCTCAGCATTCAACCCTCTGATAAATCTGTCTGCACAAAACGGCAGCTGGTCCACTGGCATTGAACTGATTCTGGTGATATAATTTCATGATTTTTTTAGAGTATCTGAAAGAGAACAGCTTCCCAGAGCTTCAGAAGCATTGTGCATGGGAAACTTTGCTCACATTTTCTCTAGGGACAAGGAGGCTGTGTGGGGTGACAATCCATGAGCATTGTCAGGTTAATAACTGTCTCATGGAAAACGTCTTTTTGCTGGTCTTAGTCCCAAGGCTTAGTGAAATTATAAGCATTGTGAGACCAAATAAACCTTCATAATAAAATAAAGGGTGAAGATCAAGAAAGAAAAATTTGGTTTATCTAAAGTATTTTTTAATTCAATCCCCGAATGAGACCATATTAGAAAAAGAGAAAATATTATAAAACAGATGGAAAAATCCAGGTTGTCTGAAGGCAGATGATAGTACTCTAAATGGAATTAATTCTCTTAGCACACTTTCAGGTTATATTTTATGAAAATCTATTTCTTTTGCACAGTGGGGAAAGAATTTGCATCTGACCTTGTAGTGGAGAAAGACCATGCTGATTTTAGGACAGGAAGAATTAAATGTGAATCATAAAATTATTACTCTAACCCATACTATTTTAAACATCTTGTAAATGATTCAGGCCACCATTTGTCTGACCCAAAGGAATAACTTGCTTTCAAAATTTCCTAATAAGTCCTGCTTTATAGGAAGTAGTTAAATAAGGGATGGATGGATAAATTCTTCATAAACAGCCCTTTATGGATCAGAAAAAATTGTACTGACATCATGCTAAATCACCACAGCACGTAATTGCAGAACGTCAAGGGGACTGAAAACAATATAAAGGAGTAGCTCCAGGGTAATCTTTTGTGATGATTAAATGGTTCTGTATTTTGATTGTGGTAGTAGTTACACAAACCTATACATGCAAAAACATCACATAGAATTGTATGCAAACTCTGTACCACTGTAAATCTCCTGGTTTTCAAATTGTATCATAGTTGGTAGCATTTAACCATAACCATAAGTGAAGACTAAGGCACCTCCTTTCCTGAACCCTGGAAAAAAGGGGGCCATATTGGTGTATACAGGAATGAGCTGACTGCTTTTCTACCCATAGCTCCAGTCACACCTTTAGAGGAAAGTAACAAATCTTTGTGTGTCAAACCTTTTAAAGAGGATTATGCTGAATATTTTCGGAACAGGAAAGGTTGGAGTCTATCTATCTAGTTCTTTGAGTAAAGCAAGGGTATATGGTTCTAAACTTGTGACGAGATGGTGGCTCTTTAAAAGACATTGGATGGAACCAGAGATTGGGTTTTATATGAGTGCTAGGGGGCTTATATTTCACTGTAATGTAGAACCCCTGAGAGGTGATAAAACCTCCAAATAAGTGGTATATGAAAATATAGATGGAGTGGGAAGGGTAGAATGTGGTTAGAAATTAACACTAAGCCCCCTAGCCTTGAGAGCTAAGGTAAAGATCCCTTTTCTTGTGCGTGCCACAGAAATATTGGTGATTTCCCTGTTAAATGAACCATGTGAATTTGGATAATAAACATCTCTAGGATAACCACCATACCTAAGAAAAGGGCCACCTCTCCTGGTAATCTAGCACAATATAAACCTGGGATTATTTTAAACCCCATGTAATCAGAAAGGGGGTTCACATAATGAGTGAGATTAAATTTCCCAATAGCCAGAATAGATGTTTGAAGTAGATTTAATTTGATTGAGAGAAATTTAAAAATGTACTTTATTTTTTCTTCAAAAAGTTGGCATAGTTTATAATAAATATATTATGCCTCATATATATATATATATATATATTATAAGATCCATAAGCAAGTGTTAAAAAGCTTTAGATAATTTAAATTTAACAGTTAATTAAACAAATGATGATTTGTGAATTGGGCAGGCCCTAGAATAAGAGAATGTTCAGAGAGACTCCAGTGCTGCCACATAGTTAGAGAGAATTTATGGGCAGAAAAAGGAAAATTGCTTAGAGAAAATAGAATTAAGGTACAGAAACAGCTGCATTGGTTACAGCTCAGCATTTGCCTTATTTGAACACAGTATGAGAAGTTGGCTGCCTGTGATTGGCTGAAACTCAATGATTGGTACAAGAGTAAGTTACAGTCTGCTTATATATCCAATTAGGTGACAGTTCACTATATATCTTTAGGCCAAATTTAAAGTATGTTAAAGGGGCAGATTCAGGGTAAACTTAATTCAACACAAGGGAGAGCATGCCATGTTGTGCACTTAAAGTCATTCAGAATCTTAGGGATGTAGTGTTATCTAAGCTAAGAACTGGAGATTATTAGGTATCAAATTAAAGGAATAAGAAAGTGGAAAGGTATCTGGGTATAAGGAAGTGGAAAGGAATAAGGAAGGAATAAGGAAATGGAAAGGAATAAAGGAATAAGGAAGTGGAAAGGTATCTGTGTAAGCGCATCACAGACCTAAGAAACATCATGTGCAAGATTAGTTACCAAATCTGAAACAGAGAAGAGAGGACTGGGTTGGAGAATTGGCATTTATCAGCATATACATGATAATAAAAAAATTGGGAATATTTAGAAAGAAAAGAGAAAAAATCTTAGGACAAAGCATCAATACTTAACGAAAGGCAGAGAGGGAAAGCCTACAAAGGTGATAAAGAAGACACCAAAGCAATGGGAAGCAAACAACCAGGAGAATGTAGTATCATGCAAGCCAAGAAATGAATACTTTAAAGACAGAGTTGTGGAGGAGGATCTAGATGGCGGACGAGAAACACCGCCAGAAAGAGTGTCTCTGCAGAAAAGACAGATTCTAGCAGAAATTAGAAAAAAGAAGCAAGAAAGCAAGCATACAGCAGACAAGGGCCAGAAGGAGGGGTACCTGAGACCCTGGGAGACACCACGGGAGGAGGCTTCAGAGCAGAACTGGAAGCTGAGACCGCTGTAGCAGCCCGGAGACCAGTGGGAAGGGTAGGTGGATAAATCATCTTTCCCCTCCCCTGCATTTGAGACTGCTGGTGGGCTAACCAGCAGGTGGAGAGACTTGTGGATATCAGCCCAGAAACAGCCGCCGCCAGCTAGCGGTGAGCCTGTAGCGGACACGGCACCAGCCTCCCAAATCCTTGTGCACCTCCTTGTGCACAGACCCGAGACGCGTGGCAGGTGCCATATTGCCTCCTTCTCCCATCCTCCGACCCTACCTGCGGCTGCCCAGAGAGACAATACAGCCACCAGCTGGAGGCACCTCCAGGGAACAGGACCTTCCCTTTTGGGACCCTACAGCTGACTAAGGGGAACTCAGACTGTGAGCTCCCTACCCACCAGCCCTCCCAGGTGCTGCTGGCACGGTGTTCCCAGGAGAACGGTGCTGATTCAGAGGCTGAGAGACACAGACACAGCTTGGGCTCCCTGAGGGTGAATTGGGACCAGAACTCCTCTCCCTAGTGGGGATACAGTTTGAATTCTGGGACCCAGAGGTAAGACCTGCAGACCAGATCCCCTGCAACGAGGTCTAGCATAGCCCAGGGCACAGAAGGGATATTTGTGAACAGCCTGCGGAGGTGTGTGTGCCTCCAGGGGCAGATCAGCATCCTAGAGGGCAACCCTCCCACCAAAGGGAGGCCGTGAGCCCAGCCTAGGCAGCGTTTCTGCACAGGGAACCTCCCGGCAGGCATCACAATCCGGGGAGGCCTGGTGATGTGTGGTCTGGCCTGCTGGCAGAGGCCCAGGAGTAGCTGCAGAGTTGGGGAGGGTGGAAAGAAGCGAGGCCCGCTTCAGACTGCGGGTCTCAGACAGCCCCACCCCTAAACCCAGACTTTCTGTCTGAGTGGAACCATTCCAGTCCTGCCCTGACAGCTTTTCCTGAGGGCAGAGAACAGAACTTTGACCCCTGCAAATGGCATTGGTGGTGCCTGAGGGCAGGCTTACCCAACCCAGCTCCGCCCAGAACAAGAGCTGATAACAGGACACAAAAAAAAACAGCATAGCATGTTCCTCCAAGCAAGCGCCACCTACTGACAGGGACGGCATTCTGCACAGCCTTATCACGGCACCCACTGACTCATTATACAGGGAGTGGTCAGACACCACCACAGACACCACCTAACGGCTCAGAAACTAAACAAGGCGTGTGAATATCCAAACAAAAACCTAAAGGAAAGAAACAACAACTGATCGACATGGGAAGAAATCAGCAAAGGAACTCAGGAAATATGAAGAACCAAACGGAAACCACACCCCCAAACAGGAGCACCAGCCCCCTAGAAACAGACACCAACCAAAATCAGGCAACCAAAATAACAGAAGAAGAATTCCGAATGTGGATCATAAGAACACTCACCGAGCTGCAACAACAACTCAATAACCAACACAAAGAAACCACAAAAAGCCTCCAGGATATGGAAAAAGAAATGGACAAAATGAAGAAAAGTTTAACCAAACTCCTGGAAATGAAGAATCAATTCAGGGAACTACAAAATACAGTGGAAAGACTCAAGAACAGGGTAGATCAAACAGAAAAAAGAATCTCAGAGCTTGAAGATAACACCCTCCAATTAAATAAATCAGTCACAGAAATAGACCAGGGAAACAACAGAAAAGAGCAAAGCCTACAAGAGCTGTGGGATTATGTGAAGAAGCCTAATGTGAGGGTCATAGGGTTACCAGAAGGGGAAGAAGACAACACCCAAGGGTTGGACAAGCTATTTGAAGATATAATAGAGGAAAATTTCCCAGGCCTTGCTCAAAATCTCGATATACAAGTTCAACAAGCTCAGAGGACCCCTGGGAGATTCAATGCAAACAGGAAGACGTCAAGACATGCAGTCATCAGACTGACCAAAATATCAACTAAGGAGGCCCTTCTAAGAGCTGTAAGACAAAAGAAGCAAGTGACATACAAGGGAAAGCCAATTCGAATAACACCAGACTTTTCTAATGAGACTTTACAAGCAAGGAGAGACTGGGGCCCCATTCTCACTCTTTCGAAACAAAACAATGCCCAGCCTAGAATCTTCTTCCCTGCAAAACTAAGCTTCGTATAGGAAGGAGAAATAAAAACATTCTCATACAAGCAAAGGCTCAGAGAATTCACCAAGACAAGACCAGCCCTACAAGAAGTACATAAAACAGCATTATGCACGGAACATCATAATAATAATCCACAAATATAAAAACAACCAAAACCCAAAGATATTAAAGGCCAGATATTACAATGGCTCAAGAGAGAAATTAAAGCAACAACATCCAACCCAACAGAATGTACAATAATCTACCTTACCTATCAGTTCTCTCAACAAATGTGAATGGCTTAAAGTCTCCACTCAAGAGACATAGGCTGGCTGAATGGATAAGAAAATACAGGCCAAGTATATGCTGTCTTCAGGAAACACATCTAACCTGCAAGGATGCATATAGACTAAAAATAAAAGGGTGGAGATCAATATTCCAAGCAAATAGAAGCCAAAAGAAAGCTGGTGTGGCAGTTCTAATTTCAGACGATTAGGTTTTTAAACGAACAAAAGTAGTGAAAGACAAAGAAGGTCATTATATAATGGTGAAGGGCACAGTCCAACAAGAAGAGATAACAATTTTAAATATATATGCACCCAACTTAGGTGCATCCAGATTCATAAAGCAAACCACACTGGAGCAAAGCAAATGGATTGATAGCAACTCCATAATCACCGCAGATTTCAACACCCCACTGACGGAACGAGACAGATCCTCCAAACAGAAAATTAATAAAGAAATAATGGACTTAAACAAAACTCTAGAACAATTGGGTCTGACAGACATCTACAGAACATTCTACCCAAAATCCACTGAATATACGTTCTTCTCATCAGCTCACGGGACATTCTCTAAGATTGACCATATCCTAGGACACAAAGAAAATCTCAAGAAATTTAAAAAAATAGAAATCATACCATGTACTTTTTCAGATCACAGTGGAATAAAACTAGAAATCAACCCTAACAGAAACTCACATTTCTACACAAAAACGTGGAAATTAAACAACCTCCTACTAAGTGATTACTTCGTAAATGAAGAAATCAAGATGGAAATAAAAAACTTCTATGAAGAAAACGACAATGGAGAGACAAGTTATCAACTCCTCTGGGACACAGCTAAAGAAGTTCTGAGAGGAAAGTTTATCTCCATAAATGCCTATAACCAAAAGACAAGAAGATCACAAATAGACAATCTAATGAAATGACTCAAAGAGCTGGAAAAAGAAGAACAGACCAACCCCAAACCCAGCAGAAGAAGTGAAATCAACAAGATCAAATCAGAACTAAACGAAATTGAAAACAGGGAAGCTATTCAGGAGATTAATAAAACAAAAAGTTGGTTCTTTGAAAAAATAAACAAAATTGACACACCATTGGCTAAGCTAATGAAAAGCAGAAAAGAGAAATCTCTAATAAGCTCCATCAGGAATAATAAAGGAGATACCACAACTGATCCCAAAGAGATACAAGATACAATTTATGAATACTACAAAAATCTTTATGCACACAAACTAGAAAATGTGGAGGAAATGGACAAATTTCTAGAAACACACAGCCTCCCTAGGCTCAACCAGGAAGAAATAGATTCCCTGAACATACCAATCTCAACAGCTGAAATAGAAACAGCAATTAAAAATCTCCCTAAAAAGAAAAGTCCCGGTCCAGATGGCTTCACACCCGAATTTTACCAAACTTACAAAGAAGAACTAATAGCTATCTTGCAGAAACTATTCCACAACATCAAGAAGAACGGAAACCTCCCGGACACCTTTTATGAAGCGAATATTACTCTGATACCAAAACCAGGAAAGGATGCAAGAAAAAACGAAAACTACAGACCAAT
Organism: Microcebus murinus; assembly: GCF_040939455.1. NCBI lineage: Eukaryota > Metazoa > Chordata > Mammalia > Primates > Cheirogaleidae > Microcebus > Microcebus murinus. Next base: position 74,232,970 of record NC_134136.1, on the reverse strand, counting down.
ACCCCTAATGAATATAGATGCAAAAATTTTCTACAAAATCCTAGCTACCCGAATCCAGACACTTATCAAAAAAATAATCCATCATGACCAACTGGGCTTCATCCCAGTGAAGCAGGGTTGGTTCAACATACGTAAATCTATAAATGCAATTCACCACATAAACAGAAGCAAAAACAAAGACCACATGATTCTTTCAATAGATACAGAAAAAGCTTTTGTCAAAATTCAACACCCTTTCATGATGCGAACACTTAAGAAAATAGGCATAGAAGGGACATACCTAAAAATGATACAAGCCATATATAACAGACCCATAGCCAACATTATACTCAATGGGTAAAAATTTAAATCATTCCCACTTAAAACTGGAACCAGACAAGGCTGCCCACTATCTCCACTTCTGTTCAACATAGTGCTGGAAGTCTTGGCTACAGCAATCAGACAGGAAAATGGAATCAAAGGTATCCAAATAGGGGCAGAAGAGATCAAACTTTCACTGTTTGCTGATGATATAATATTGTATCTAGAAAACCCTAAGGATTCAACCAAGAAACTCCTGGAACTGGTCAACGAATTTAGTAAAGTCTCAGGATACAAAATCAATACACAGAAATCAGAGGCATTCATATACGCCAACAACAATCTAATTGAGAACCAAATCAAAGACTCAATTCCCTTCACAATAGCAACAAGGAAATTAAAGTACCTAGGAATTTACTTAACCAAGGACGTAAAAGACCTCTACAGGGAGAACTATGAAACACTGAGGAAGGAAATAGCAGAGAATGTAAACAGATCGAAATCCATACCATGCTCGTGGAACGGCAGACTCAATATCATCAAAATGTCTATACTACCCAAACTGATCTACAGATTCAATGCAATACCTATTAAAATCCCATCAGCATTCTTCACAGATATAGAAAAAATAATTTTACGCTTCGTATGGAACCAAAGAAGACTCCGAATATCAAGAGCAATTCTAGGCAACAAAAACAAAATGGGAGGCATTAATATGCCAGATATCAAACTATACTACAAAGATGTAGTAATTAAATCAATTCGGTATTGGCACAAAAATAGGAATATTGACCATTGAAACAGATGTGAGAATCCTGATATAAAATCATCCTCATATAGTCATCTAATCTTTGACAAAGCAGACAAAAATATATGCAGGGGAAAGAGTACCTTTTTAATAAATGGTGCTGGGAAAACTGCATAGCCACCTGTAGAAGGCTAAAACAGGACCCACACCTTTTACCTCTCACAAAAACCAACTCACGCTGGATAACAGACTTAAACCTAAGTTATGAAACTATTAGAACTCTAGAGGAAAGATTTCGAAACACTCTCCTAGCCATCGGCCTGGGCAAAGAGTTTATGAAGAAGTCCCCAAAGGCAATCACAGCAGCAACAAAAATAAATAAATGGGACATGATCAAACTACAAAGCTTCTGCACAGGCAAAGAAATAATCAAGATAGTAAACAGACAATCTACAGAATGGGGGAAAATTTTTGCATCCTATGCATCTGATAAGGGACTGATAACTAGAATATACTTAGAACTCACGAAAATTAGGAAGAAAAAAATCAAATAACCCCATTAAAAAGTGGGCAAAGGACTTGAACAGAAACTTTTCTAAAGAAGACAGAAGCATGGCCAACAAACATATGAAAAAATGCTCAACATCTCTAATCATCAGGGAAATGCAAATCAAAACCACAATGAGATATCACTTAACCCCAGTGAGAATGGCCTTTATCAAAAAATCTCCAAACAATAAATGCTGGCGTGGTTGCGGAGAGAGAGGAACACTCCTACACTGCTGGTGGGATTGCAAACTATTTTAACCTCTGTGGAAAGCAATATGGAGATATCTTAAAGTAATACAAGTGATTCTACCATTTGATCCAGCAATCCCATTGCTGGGCATCTACCCAAAAGATCCAATGACACTCTACAAAAAAGACACCTGCACTCGAATGTTTATAGCAGCACAATTCATAATTTCAAGGCTGTGGAAACAGCCCAAGTGCCCATCAATCCAAGAATGGATTAATAAAATGTGGTATATGTATACCATGGAGTACTATTCAGCTCTAAGAAACAATGGTGACATAGTACATCTTATATTTTCCTGGTTAGAGCTGGAACCCATACTATTAAGTGAAGTTTCCCGAGAATGGAAAAAGAAGCACCACATATACTCACCAGCAAATTGGTATTAACTGAACAGCACCTAAGTGGTCACATAGGTACTACAGTAATAGGATATTGAGCAGGTGGGAGGGGGGAGGCGGGTGGTTATATACATACATAATGAGTGAGATGTGCACCATCTGGGGGATGGTCATGCTGGAGACTCAGACTTGTGGGGGGAGGGGGGAAATGGGCATTTATTGAAACCTTATAATATGTACCCCCATAATATGCCGAAATAAAAAATATATATATAGATGCAATGACAGAAAATAAATCATTTGTTATTGTTCCCAATTTTTCATTTATTCTTTAAAGAAATTGTGAAGTCCTAAACCATTTATATTATATAAACCCTATACTTTTTTTTTATTTTGGCACATGATGGATGTACAGATTTTAAGGTTTCAATAAATGCCCTTTCCCCCCTCCCCCCACAAGTCTGAGTCTCCAGCATGACCATCCCCCAGTCGGTGCACATCTCACTCATTATATATGTATATACCCACCCCCGCCACCCTGCCCAATACCCTATTACTATAGTACCTATGTGTCCACTTAGGTGCTGTTCATTTAATACCAGTTTGCTGGTAAGTATATGTGGTTCTTGTTTTTCCATTCTTGGGATACTTCACTTAGGTGATATAGCACATCTTATAGTTTCCTGGTTAGAGCTGGAACCCATACTACTAAGCCTATACTTCTGATGTCAAGTAAAGCGTTTTGCTTCCTACTCATTAGGTTTTTAAAATAATTAAAAAACCTTTAGTCCCTCTTCCACGGTAGGCTTGTCACTTGAAATAATCCCAGGTGAGGTAGGTATGAGTATTACTGGGTATTAGTGGCACATTTAGGCATAAATTAAAAATATTGACTTTGTTTGAAAACAAGAGAGTTACAGGAGCCTAGCTATATGGTATGACTGCACAGGACAAGGAGTAGAAATGTACAATTGTGTTCTGTTGGAATGAGATGAGGTAGAAAGTACATTATCATCTGAATAGAAATGAGAAATGTTTTGCCACCCATATATTTATTTTCTCTAGTAACTTACTGCTGTATGAATGATGCTAGTATTTAGGGCATCAAAATATTTCTACCTGCATATGCTCTAAATAAATTACATTTAACACAACATCAAAAATGAGTGAAGTTACTTGCCAGCAGGGGTATCTCATTCCTAAAGTCCATAAAAGATGTTCTGTGCATATTATGTGAGGAGTAGTCCTTTAGAAGTAACATAAATTGGAAAAATAGGAGCTAATATTACAATTTTTGATTTGGAATAGCTTAAAATACATGTCAGGTCTAAAAGGCATAGCCAGAGAGCATATATATCTTTTGAATGCAATGAGGAAGAATGTAGGACAATTAAAGTAACTAGAATGACAGGGGATCAACATAAGAATGACTGAGGTGTAAATTGTTTTGTTTTTTTTTTTTGCAATTTCATTCATTTATTTAATGAACATTTAGTGAGTACTTGTTCATGCCACATTCTGAGCTTGGTGTCTGGCATATAGAGATTAAAATAATAATAACTACTATCTACTGAATGTATATTATGTTACAGGACTTGTGGGAGGCAGGTTATTAATATGCCCTTTCTTATTTATTCCACACAAGAACTTTCAGTGAGAGTCATTATTATCCCTAATGACTTTTCTGATATTTATCAGTTGGGGTCCCCATAAAAAAGGAGAACCCATTCCAATTAGGATAATTTATGGAGGAGAGTGAGTATTTAAAATGGGGCCACTTCTAAAGTTATATAATTCATTATATAACTAATAATAAATTATAGAAAGGAGCCACAAAGTACACTCCAGACGTCCTTGCGTTAGTAGTGGCAAAGGTGTCACCACTCGTAGTGTGAAGGAACCTGTTATATTCGAGATTTGCAGGGCCGCAGGACAAAAAGGCAAAGTCACCAAGGCTGTAATTATCAAAAGGAGTTTTATTGTCTAGCTGGAGCTAAGGTCCGAGCCCCCAGAGTACCAGTGCAGTGGCCTCTTCTTCGGGCAGGGACCCCACTTTGTGTGCTAGTGAGCCTTTTATACCTAATTTGTTTCCACACTGATCATGCATCCACCCCCACAGTTATTCTTACTTCATCCTGCCCCTGATAGACTCTAACCTGTTCCTGGTCCTAGCTGAGAGACTCCAGTTTCTGTGTTCTTTGTCTTTCTCCTCTGCATCCCATAATGTACTCATAATGCCTTGCGGTTAGCAAGCAAGCAGTAAACAGAAGCTGGAAGTTGTCCATTGTCCTTATAGCCCAGTATCTTACATTCCCCCCTTTCTCTTGGTTCTTACAAGCATTCTTGCTCGTATCCAGGATCTTGTATCTCTTCTATTCCTAAGCTGTTTTCTTTAAGATTCACCCTTTGGTATTGCTGCTGCAGTACCATTAACTGCACAGTATTTATTTTTTCCTCTATGAAACTGACTAACCTGTTCAGAATACATGGCCCAAAGGTGAGGATGAGCATGAGCACTATTATAGGTCTCAACAAGGTAGATAGCAGGGTAGTTAACCATGGGGAACTGTTGAACCATGGCTCAAACCATCCTTGTTGTTGCTCGCGCTCTCGTTTTCATAAGGCAAGTCCCTCCCTGACCTTTGCCATGGACTCTTTAACTACCCCAGTATGGTCTGCATAGAAGCAGCACTCTTCTCCTAGGGCTGCACATAGCACCCCCCGCACCCCCGTGGAGGAATACTAAGTCTAGCCCCCTCCGGTTCTGCAGCACTACTTCGGACAGTGAAGTTAGGGATTTTTCTAAATGGGAGGTGGACTCCTCAATTCTGGCTATGTCTTCGTCTATGGTGGCCCTTAAGCTATTGAACCCCCTATGCTGCACTGCCAAGGATGAGATACCTGTCCCTGCTCCTATTGCCCCCAGGCCAAAAAGAGTAGCTAAGTTTATTGCTGTGAAAGTTTCCCTTTTTTTACAATTAAGTTGGAGTCCTTTCCTCCTCTGGTCCAAGCAGCATAGACAGTGTCTTCTTAATGATAGATGACCTTAGGGAACACTAGTACCATAATGCAGTATTCTTCAGACTCATTGAAAGCTGATAGGCTTAGGCAGGGGGTTAGGCCTGTCTTTGAACAGATCCACCATCCATTGAGTGCTGGGACCAGCCATTTTATTCCACTGGTCCGGTCTATGGTAGAGTGAACCTTGGCACAAAACTGCGTGTGGCTAGTGGGCACCTTTCCTATGCAGGTTCCATTTCCGGTGACTGTCAGAAGAGTCAGTCTCGGTCTCTTGTGGTCCCATTTACAAGACTGGGGAATTTCTTCTCCTGACTGGCTAAAGGGGGTAGCTACTCCCACTGTTTCATAGAAAGGAGGTCTGATATCAAAACATAACCAGCACTCCTCGCTGAGGGCTGATTCAGCATGGCTTAAAGTTTCACATGCCACTGTCAGCATGTACCATAGGGAGTCCTCTGTTTCTTCTGTTTCAGGGGTGTTCTGACCTCTATGGATGACCTGACTTACCATTTCTGCCCTGGCGAGTTGTGGAGAGGAGACAGTTGGTTGCGGGGTTGATCTGTTCTGCTTTTTCCTTTTTGCCTGTACCTCTGGGTTAGGCCCTACAGCGCCCGAGATGGGAGCCACTTTTAGTTTGATTTGTATGATGGAGCACAGATATGGCCTTTGATAGAGGCATATTCCCCAGGACAGCCCTGACATCCTTCTTTTATCTTTCTTTCCCTCTTCTGTAAATTTTACCTGTATCAGGTTACAGTCTCTGGCATACCTGTCTCTAGTACAAGGTTGGACATAGGACATTTTAGTGAGAAGAGGTTGCACCTGCCATTTCCACTCCCCATCATTTGTGGTCACACACCACCATTTGGCACAATAATAACTTCCAATACCCCCACACTGACGGTTTTCCTGAGGGGGCCAGAATCCCGGACAGGTGTAAAACCCAGTCTGGCTTATAGAGGCCCATTCCACATCTTCCCTCCATGGTCCAGTTACCCAATAACTGGGGATTGGGGCAGCAGCGGGGCCTCCCAAGGATATCACTACTGTCTGTGCCGGCTTTTCTGGGGGACTGATTTTTTCTAAGTTGAATCACAAATCTGGCCACCAGGTGTTTAGTGGCTCTGCCCTTGAGGTGCTATTATATATCTCATGGGTTTCTAAGTTAGTTATTTCCCATGTAAGTTAATATGGCAGATGTGGGTTCTCATTATTAATTACAACTGCAAAACTTTGGTCTAAGAGCAGGATATCCATAATGCACTTGCATATGAAACATAGAACAATACCAAACCCCATCTTTGCAGCTTAGTCCAAATCTTTGGGGTAACTAGTCCCAGTCCAAGTCCTAGAAGGGCAATCAGCAGTTCTACCAGAATCTGAGTCAATAGTCTCATTTACTCTGCAGACGACACATGGGTCAGCCTGGTCTTTAGTGGATTTGTGAGGTCTGCTGTTGCCCTCCACTCGTCCTGCTGTTGCTTCTGCTCGTCATCACCAGCCGGTCTCACGTGGGAATGATGGACCCAGGTTGCTACCCCATCAACCTTAAGAGCAGTGGGGATAACAAGAATAATTTGAAAAGGTTCTTTCCATTTAGGCTCTAGGGTTTTACTGTTATGCCGTTTTACCCACACCCAATCCCCTGGCTGATGACGGTGATACAAGTGTTTAATACTCTCGCTCCTTGGCCCGGTTATCTGGCAGATGGCCTGGAGGGCTGGCCACACTTGACTGTGAACACATGGCAGAGCTTCTACAGCCTTCAGTACCTCTCTATGGTGTTCCTGGAGAGCCTCAGGGCTCACCTTAGGGATTACAGGTGGAGGGGTACCATACACAATCTCAAAGGGGGTTAGGACCAAATGGCAAGGGGTGTTCCGGGCTCAGAACAGGGCGAAAGGAAGGAGGGTCACGCAGTCCCTGCCAGTCTCTAGGACCGATTTAGTTAAGGTCTCCTTTAGGGTTCTGTTCATTCTTTCTACCTGCCCTGAGCTCTGGGGATTATATGCACAATGTAACTTCCAATCCGCCCCCAGTGCTCGGGCTAGCCCTTGACTGACCTGACTTGTGAAGGCTGGCCCATTGTCAGAGCCTATGCTCTCTGGCAGCCCGAACCTGGGAATTATTTCTTCCAATATTTTCTTTGCTACTATTAAGGCAGTCTCTCCTTTAGTAGGAAAAGCTTCCACACACCCTGAGAAAGTGTCTACCATAACCAACAAATACCTGTACCCATATTTTCCGGGTCTTACCTCTGTGAAGTCTATTTCCCAAAATAATCCTGGTTGCCTTCCCTGCTCTCTGGTACCTGTATGGGTCCCTCTGATCCTCCCTGGCTGCATGACCTGCCAGACACGGCAGTTCTGGACAATGTCTTTGGCTATCTTTCCTTGTGATTTGAATCTGATTTGTGCAGTGTCCAGCAAATGTAACATATTCCTTTTTCCCAGATGTGTCGTCTGGTGCAAGTGTCCTAGTAGGTGGTTCCCCAAGTCAGGGACTACTAGGTGGTGCTCTCCATCTTGGAGCCAACCATCCTTACTCTGTGTTGTCTGCAGTTTTTCTTTGGCCCAGGTTATATCCGTGCTGGGATAATCCGGTTCAGGGGGTATCTTTCCCATCCCAGGAGGTGGCAAGCTCAAATATAGAACATCCCTTAGTGTTGGTTCCTCTGCAGCCCTTTTTGCCTCAGCATCTGCAGCCTGGTTGCCCCCGGCTTCAAGAGAATCCCCCTTATGGTGTCCCAGAATGTGGACTACTGCCACTGCTTTTGACAACAAAATGGCTTCTAGCAGCTGAAGAATGTCAGGCTTATGTTTGATTTCTCTGTCCTCCGCTGTGATGAAACCTCTCTCTCTATAGAGGGCCCCATGTATGTATACTGTCCCAAAGGCATAGCGACTGTCAGTGTATACAGTCAGCCTCTTTTCTTGGGCCTGGCGGAGGGCTTCTGTCATTGCCACCGGTTCCACCTTCTGGGCTGATGTCCCCTGTGGGAGGCATGATGCCCAGATAAGATTACCTCGCTCATTCACTATAGCCGCCCCCGCATACCTGTGTCTGTCCCAGACAAAGCTGCTCCCATAGGTGAACCAGGTCAGGTCGCTGTTTGGAAGAGGGCGGTCTTTTAGGTCTTTCCTGGCCATCTGGGTCTCGGCCAGGATCTCGAGGCGACTATGTTCAGGCTTTTCTGGCTCGGGATCCGGCAGGTGCGTGGCTGGGTTCAGGATGGCAGGAGTCCGGAACTCAATGCAAGGAGTGTCCAACCGAAGCCCCTGGTAGTGAGTCAGCCTCCATCGTCCTGGTGGCTAATTCAGGATCCCTGCTATGGCGTGAAGTGTGGTAATCTGCAAATGCTGACCCAGGGTGAGATTATTGGCGTCTTTGACCAGTAAGGCAGTAGCCGTGATGATTCGCAGGCAAACAAGCCATCCCGCCGCTATGGGATCTAGCTTTTTTGGAAGGTACGCCACTGGATGCCTCCAAGGTCCTAGCACCTGCGTGAGCACTCCCTTGGCTATTCCCTTGTTCTAGTCTACAAACAGGTGGAACTCTTTTGTGGGATCAGGGAGCGCCAGGGCCGGGGCCTCTAACATAGCTGTTCCCAAGGCTCAAAAGACACCCTCCATCTGCACTGTCCATTTCCACACTTGTCCTGCCTTGCACCCTTCATACAAGGGCTGAGCCTTCTCTGTGAACCCTGGAATCCAGAGGCAGCAGTACCCCACTGACCTCAGGAACTCCCAAACTTTCTGACATGAGGTTGTGGTGGGTATCCCAAGCATAGTCTGTTTCATTGCTTCTGTTAGCCACCTTTGGCCTCCCTTAATTTCATATCCTCGATAGGTGACTTCATCCTTGCAAATCTGGGCCTTCTTGGCACCAGCCCTGTAGCCCATTTACCCTAACACTCTGAGTAAGTCTTTGGTGCTCTCAAGGCAGGTCTGAAGGGTTAGAGCAGCTAATAGTAAATCATCTACATACTGCAGCAGGGTCACCTCTGGGTGGTTGGCACGGTACTCATCCATTTCTTCGTGAAGGGCGTCATTGAACAAGGTGGGCGAGTTCTTAAACCCCTGGGGGCAGTCTTGTCCAAGTAAGCTGCCTCTGGATTCCCCCTCTATTCATCCTGCCACTCAAAGGCAAATATTTCTTGGCTGTGTGGGGCCACGGCTAGGCTGAAAAAGGCATCCTTTAAATCTAGGACAGTGTACCAAATCTTCATTGAAGGAAGGGAGCTTAGTAGGGTGTAGGGGTTTGGAACCGTAGGGTGGATGTCTAGGACACGCGTGTTGACCTCCCTGAGGTCCTGCACAGGCCGATAATCATTTCCACATGGTTTCTTCACTGGCAACAAAGGAGTATTCCAGGCTGCCTGGCACCTCCGGAGAATCCCAGCGTCTAGGAGCCTTCAAATGTGGGGCGTTATTCCCACTCTAGCCTCCTGGGGCATGGGGTACTGTTAACTCGGGCTGGCTCAGCCCTGGTTCTAACTCAATGTATAGAGGTGGCAGATGCTTTGCCCACCCAGCACCCCTCATTTCAGCCCAAGCTTGGGGAAATCCACGGAGCCAGTGCTCTATGTCCTTTTCCTGTCCCCTCACGGGCTGGTATAGTCTACACTCATCCTCCTGTGCCAAGGTCAAGATTTGAGTGACCCAGCGGCTGCCTTTATCATCAGTTATTATTATTCCTTCTTCAAAGCAAATACGGGCTCTTAATTTTATGAGTATGTCTCTCCCTAATAATGGGGTGGGGCACTCTGGAATGACCAGGAAGGCATGACTCATTTGTCCTGAACTTAAGTCCAACTTTCGCCGTGTAGTCCATAGGTAGGGCTTGGTTCCAGTTGCCCCCTGCACCCAGTTAGTCTTGTTAGACAGTTTTCCCGTGGTCTCAGTAATCACCGAATGTTCTGCTCCCATGTCTACCAGAAAACTGACTGGGCTGCCCTCCACTAGTAAAGTTACCCTGGGCTCAGGGAGGGGAACCAAACCCCATCCCCCCATTCATCCTCTATTTGCCCACCACCGTAACCTTCTCGGAGGATTCAGCTCTACATCCCCCCTTCCTTTTGGGGTATTTCCTAGCCTGGTGTCCAATCGCCTTGCAATTGGCGCACTGATCCTTGCCTAGCCTCTCCCTCCGAGGTTGTTCTTAGCCTCTTGCCCCTAGCTGAACTCCTCCCATAGCTATGAGTAGGATCTTGGTCATCTCTCTCTGTTACCTTTACCCATCTCACCTTACTGGAACTTCCTTTCCTCTAGCCTTATCCTTTCTAAATGTTCTTCAGGCGTCTCTCTATTGTTGTAAACTTTCTCTGGCTCTTCCAGCAAGTCTTGTAGAGTTTTCTCACATAAACTCTCTATTTTCTCCACCTTATGCCTAATGTCTGGGTTTGCCTGGTTAAAAATGGCCATCATAGCAGCCGCCTTGCTCTCTTCTGCAGTAGGATCTATGGGAATGTACTTTTGAAAAGCCTCCATGATTCTCTCTAGATATATGGCTGGCCTGTCCTCGGGCCCCTGACGAACATTTCCTACCTTAGCCAAATTGGTCGGCTTCTGTGCCGCTGCTCGGAGACCGGCCATTAGAGTCTGGTGGTAGACCCGGAGACGTCCCCTACCTTCAGCCTCATTGCAATCCCAGGGCCGCCGTTCAAGAGGAAAGGTCTGGTGGATGACTTGGAGGTTGATGGTTGGTCTGCCGTCCTCTCCTGGAACCAGTTTCTGTGCTTCCGGTTGGATTCTCTCTCTCTCTCTCTTCAGTTGTAAAAAGTACCTTAAGCAACTGTTGGCAATCATCCCAAGTGGCTGGTGAGTAAAAAGTACCTAATCTAAAAGGTTAATTAAATCCCTCGGATATTCAGAAATGTTTGCATTTTGGTATTTCCAATAGTGGAGAAGGGCCAGTACTGGTATGTCTGTTTCCCATCTGCTCCAGGGGGTCCCGCCGATCTCAGGGGAAGCACCCTCACGGGCTCCGGATCTGGAGCCTGTCTAGTCCGCTGCCTAGTCCCACAAGCCAGTCTCCCCATCAGCAGTTCTATTGTGGCTGTGGGTGCTGAATGGTGGGCGCCACCTCCACGAAGGGGGTGGTGGTGGGAGCCGCCACCACCACCACGAGGGGGGCGGGGGCAGGCGCCACCGTAGCCACTGCAAAGAGGGTGGGCACCTCCAACTCCACTACGAGAGGGGCATCAACGGAGCCCTCCTTGGGCCATCCCACCCCAAACATAGACCACTCCCCCTCACAAAGAGTAATAAACTTTCTTCTTTTTTAACCTCCAAGGACAGTTCCTGTGCCCTTGCCCACACATCCTTAGAGTGATTCATGAGGATAGATAACAGCGTCATCAGGGTTTTCCCCATTCCTGAAAAGAAGAAGTCCTAGACACAGGATGAACTGACTCGCACAATCGCACAGGTGACAGGAGTAGACAGACAAGGAACAAAGAACAAAACGAGTACACAGATGAATAAACTAGAAACAATGACCCACCTATTCTGGAACCTCTCCCTGGTCCCCTTCTAACCGAGCCTCCAGCTCCAAGGTCAGCCGTGGGGATTCCAAGGAGCCCAGCAGACGTATGCATCTGGCCTCCACTGGCAACCCACCAGCGCGTTTGCCTAGGTCCTAATGCTGGTCCACTTGTCCTAGGCTCCAATCTATACACTCCTTCCCCGGCTCTGCATCCTATCCAGTGGTCTGTGAGAATCCCGGACGACCCCTCAAATGTTATAGTCGGGATTATCAGGGCCGCAAGACAGAGAGACAGAGTCACTGAGGTTGTAATTATCAAAAGGTGTTTTATTGTCTAGCTCAAGCTAGCGTCCTACCCCCAGAGTGTCTGCGCAGTGGCCTCTTCTTCGGGCAGGGACCCCCCTTTGTGTGCTAGTGAGCCTTTTATACCTAAGCTGTTTACATACTGATCATGCATCCGCCCCCACAGTGATTTTTATTTCACCCTGCCCCTGATAGGCTCTAACCTGTTCTGGGTCCTAGCTGAGAGACTCTGGTTTCCGTGTTCTTTGTCTTTCTCCTCTGCATCCCATAATATACTCATAATGCCTTGCGGTTAGCAAACAAGCAGTAAACAGAAGCTGGAAGGTGTCCATTGTCCTAATAGCCCAGTATCTTACACCCGTCTCTCTGTCTTCATGTACCTACAAGAAAGGCCATATAAGGACATAAACAGGAAGAGGGTGCTCACCAGAACCTGACCATACTGGCACCCTGATCTTGTACTTCTAACCTCCAAATCTGTTATAAATAAATGTTTATTGTTTACAGCACTAAGTCTATAATATGCTATTATAGCAGTCTGAACTAAGACAATTATGTAAATCTATGACCTAGAGATTCTATTCCTGAATATTTATCACTGAGAAATATAGGCTGAAGTCCACAAAGGGAAACGAATGAGGATGCTCAGAGCTACATTGTTTGTGACAGTGGGGTATAGAAGATCCAACATAGATATCACTCAAAATGGGAAGGAAATGGACAAGCAAAACTTAGTACATGCATTCTAATGGATTATGATGCAGCATCACAAGCAATGTGCTAGAGATACATATAGCAGTGTAAGTACAATGCCATACATACACACACACATATTTAACAATGCTATATATTTAACAAGAATACAAATATATACAGGGACATAATTCAAACACAGAGTAGGTGCCTATTGGGGGTAGGAAATTAGTGCTGGAATGTAAGATGAAAGAAAAATAAAATAAAAGAGAAAGATCTTTGCAGAAATCACTAATGATAATATGGCCTGAATCCAATAATAGAATAAAAATAAAGATAAAAGCAATCCTCATGAGTGGCCAGCTAATTTTAATCCCTGTCTGTAATTCACAGGAGTGGCATAAAATAATTTAATCAAAATCAGCAGGCTTTAATGCTAAATATTAATACGATAGGAAGGTGATTATTCATATGAGGTGTCTTTTTGTTTGTTTGTACGGTTATTCACATCTCCACCAACATTGAAATATATCCGTATTAATTTTGAAAGGATTTTAGTTAAAATATCCAAAATACTAACTAATGATTAAGGGAGGGAGACAGAATAAACCAAAATTTTTTTAAAAAAAATATCCTTGGACATATAGGAACAACAAGACTTTTCCTGAATTTCTTAATGAACTTGTATATTAAATTAGTACAACACAGGTGAAAAAAAAAAAAAAAAGAGTGGCCTTGGGGAATAGCTTGAAGGAAACTCTCTTTGCTATGTGAGCCACCACAATTGGACAGGAGTATATGAGGAGGGGATATAAGTTCGGTTTGGGAAGGCTTTTTAGAGGCTGTTAAAGAAAAGCTCCCAGCTCCCCTTCACAACCAGACCATCTTTGCCTTCCTCAGAATCTCCGATTCACCATCCCCTCAACAGAGGTGTCAGGAGTGGTACTTTGTGATGCTTAACCCACATCTTGGCCTCCCTACCCCTCTCATACACAGAGGTGTCAGAAGTTGAACTTTGTGATGTCTAAGGTCCTTTAGCAATCATTGGCTGAGGGAGTGACTTGCTGACCAATCAAAGCTGACAGGCGTGGCAACTTATTGTCCCCAGGAGGGGTATATACAGGATGATCAGGAGATCTGAGGCAGACACCAGGAGGCTTCATGATGGCTAAAGTGACCAGGAAACCACCAAAGCCTATTAAAGATATGGATCAACTGACTCCCTGCCAACCCAGCTCCGGAGATGTTGGCAAGGTGAAATGACCCTACCCAAGTTCCTTCTTTTTTCCTCATTGATACTTTCACCCCCAAAGCTACTACCCTTTCCTTTCCAGGCATAAACTACCTCCTTAATCCACCCTCCCCTTCTCATGAAGCCCTCTTCCCATGCATATTTTATCTTCTTTTCCCAAACTAATACCTTTTGGGCCTCATTCTGTTCTCCTTACAGGTGCTAAAAGAGTGCCACAAAGGTGAAAAAGCTCCTTCAAAGATGCTCAAGAAAAAAAGCCTCTGCAAAAGCTCATGTCCCTATAAAAAATCCTAACAAAGCTAGAGGGCCAACACTATTTGGTCATTATCACTGGCTGAATGAGAAACTGGATAAAAATGAGCCAGATAAGGATCAAAAGAGTGTGGCAAACACCATTTCAAGTGATGACCTGGACAGCCAATAATTACAGAGTGAGTCCAGAAACCTCATAACTATCTGTGAAGTCTCCAGAGGTCTGACTACTGAAAAATGGCCAATCTTGTAGACAATGAATTTTACACCAAGATACACCCATGATGATGAAAATAAAATCAACCTGTTTTAAAAAGATGCTTATGTCTGTGTCTTCTCTGATGGTGGGGAAAGACAGAAGAAAGAGAAGAGCTTGATGTGTAAGAAGGGACAAATGTGGGGTCCTGTAGGGTTCCGAGCGATCCTAGCGTGTCCACAGTTAACCAGACATTGGGGGATAAGAACTGGGTCAGGATTGAGCACTGAAGACAAATTTCCTTCTTAATACTTTATCCCACAGACAAATAGGTAAAGGGCTTGGTGTTGCTACCTGTGTGTATTTTGGCAGGGGTTGGGGAACAATACTTCAGGGTATAAATTGTAAGAACCTGCATGGGGCGAAGTGTGTGGGTGGCAGTACAATTCCCCAAAATAGGCAACCCCCAGGCCACCTACCTCATGGTGGTACTTATGAGGTACACTCCACTCTATGATGTAAGCAACCAAAGGTCCTCAGAAGGACCAGAATCTCATCCTCCTACGAGATACCAACAGGACCTCAAGAGCTAAAACAATGTAGACTTAAGGTCAAAAATCTAACACTGACTAGCCCACTTTCTTAAGAAACTTGGGGTGGAGCAGAGCAGTGGTAGTGGTCTGTCTCCAGTGCAGGCAATAAAGGGAAGCATTATCTACAGAGAAATTTAAAACAACATAGTTTCCTGTCAAAATACCTTTTATCTTTATTCTTTCCAAAGTTGTTTTTATTCCTGAAAAGAATATATTATTTTTAAACAGATTTATTGAAGTATAATTGACATGCGCTAAACTGCACATGCTTAAAAAGTATACAGTTTGGTGAATTTTGTCACATGCATACGCTTGTTAAACCATCACAGTTATAAGAGTAAACATATCCATCACATCCCCAAAGTTTCTTTGTACCACTTGGCAATTCCTCTATCCTTCCCCTCCCAGCACCCCCATTCTCAGATAATCACTGATTTTCTTGCTGCCACTATCACTTTTCATTTTTTAGAGGCCTAAAAAAATGAAATCATAAACTGTGTACTCTATATTTTTGGTCTGGCTTCTTAGAATAATTCTCTTCCCCTCCAAAACGTATTGTGTTGGTCTAATTTCTAAAATATGGCTCTGGTCGGTAAATTTGAATTGTATTTCCGTGTGTGTGTGTGTGTGTGTGTCTGTGTGTGTACGCGTGCATGGGTGTGATCCAAAATAGCACAGTTTTAGCACATATTCTTTAATTAATAATTATTGTCTTCTACGAGAGAATTAATGCAGATGATTTCTGTCATAGTGTTGGCCTCAGACATCATCTGACTCAGTTGTTTGGTGTTTCTTTCTAAAGTAAGTTCCTAAGGATCTGCTATTGCTTGCAGCACCCTTTGGGCTGCAATCTGTGGTACTATATAAAACACATATGCCAGCATTTAAACAACAGTTTCTAAATAAACAATGATAGTACAATGATTTTAAGAAAAAGGAATGAATGATTTGAATTTCTCACATGCGGTCATTTCACGTGACCACTTGTTTATACTTATGCTGAATTTAATGAAACAAAGCTCAAATGGCAAAGTGTCAATACTTGAGAAGTTAAAATTTTTACTTTAAACAAAAACTACTTTGCTAAAGTTGAACTATATCTTTAAAAGTGAAAATTAATCTTCTTTAATTGTTTATTGTTTATTTTAAAATCACAGAACAATTCAATAAAAGGAAATGTTAGATCAGTTGGATAATTTATTAGTTGACTAAATTGTACCATTTGTAGACTTTTTGATTTTCTTAAAATCCCCTTTTTTAACTGTCATGAACACACATATATATATATATGTATATACAAATATATAATGCTCAATAAAATGAACATCATATTACCTTTGTAATCATGTTATTTTTTGTTTTAACTTATGATTATTACTGAAAATGTGTTCTATTGGGTAGAGAGCATTAAAAACATTTCCCATCCACTGCTGAATACACTATGCCAGTGGTAGCAGACATTTGTTTTTCTTAAAATACTTCATACTTTGGTCCAAGTAATTGGCATCTTTTGTATTTGTTTGAAACTGATGTATTGAGATATAATTGACTAAAGTGTATAGTTTAATTAGATTTAACATATATACACCTGTGAAACCATCACCACCATTAAAATAAGAACAGTATCCATCACCTCATCAGTTTTTTTTTTGTACCACATCAAATTTGTTCCTCCCACTATATCCCCACACCCTGTCCATACCCAAACAATCACTGATCTGCTTTCTATCTCTATATATTAACTCTATATATTAACTCTCTCTAAACTTTTTAGAGTTTTATGTAAATGGAATCAGAATATATACTTATTTTTATCTGGCTTCTTTCACTGAGCATAATTATTTTGAAAGTCATCAATGTTATTGTGTACATAAATATTACATTTATTTTATATGCTATGATTTTTATTGCTGTGTTGAGAGTTTGGTAGCATTAAAATGATGCCATAGGATGGGTGTGGTGGCTCACGCCTGTAATCCTACCACTCTGGGAGGCCAAGGCGGGAGGATTGTTCAAGGTCAGGAGTTTGAAACCAGCCTGAGCAAGAATGACACTCTGTCTCTACTAAAAATAGAAAGAAATTAATTGGCCAACTAAAAATATATAGAAAAAAATTAGCTGGGCATGGTGGCACATGCCTGTAGTCCCAGCTACTTGAGAGGCTGAGGCAGGAGGTTTGCTTGAGGCCAGGAATTTGAGGTTGCTGTGGGCTAAGCTGACGCCACAGCACTCTAGCAACACAGTGATACTCTGTCTCAAAAAACTAAAATGATGCCATAAAATTGCTTTAATTTCATTTTTTAGATACTTGTAGATTCCTAGGTAGTTGTAAGAAATACAGAGGTGTTTCATACTCTTCACTCAATTTCCCCCATTGGTCTTGGATAAATATAGTACAGTATGACATAAGGAAACCAACGTTGTTATAATCCATTAAATTATTCATATTTAATCAGTTTTATATTCACACATTTGGGTTTATGTGTGTGTGTTTAGTTCTATACAATATTACCAACTGTAGCACTTCCTGTGGCTACCACTATAGCCAGGGTTCCATCACAAGAAACCTTCAGACTATCCATTTATAACCACAGACACTTCCTTCCTTCCCCCACCACTAGAATTCAGCAATTTGTTTTTCATCTCTATAATTCAGTCATTACAAGAATGTTACATAAATGTGATATTGTACCACAGTTCTTGAATTTCTTTTTCTTCTCCCTCATCCACACTATTATTTTATTACCACATTTCAGTTTCAATAATTTCTATTCATCAATTTCATGTTCCATGATTCTTTCTTTAGCTATGTCAAATATAATTATGAACCTCTCAAAATAATTGTTTATCTCAGATATTGTGCTTTTGTTCTCTAGAATTTCAATTTTATTCTTTCTCATTTTTTCCATGGCTCTGATGAAATTATCTTGATATTTATGCAAGCTGTCCACATTTTACTAGATTATTTATTATATTAATCGTAGTTATTTAAAATCCTTGTCTCATTGTTTCAACATCTAGTTCATCTGTGATTTTGATTATACCAATTTCTTTCTCTCTTGGAAATGGGTTGTTTTTGTTTATCTTGTAAATTTTGTTTTAATTGAATAGCCAACATTTTCTTATGTAGAATAAGAGAGATCAAGACAAATAGCATTTACATCTGGAAATGCACGTCTCTTTTTAGGCAATTCACATGGGGAATCGAATTTATCTACTCAGGAATTGGGCTGAAGTTTTGTGTTTGGTTGTTGCCATGGTTACCTTCAGGTCTTCAATAGATTTATTAATAACATCCTCTATTATTACCTTGTGTTGATACTGAGTGCTGGGGTTTCTGTAGAGTTGTTCTCAAAGTGTGTGCACTGTCCTTAGCTTTAAGATGTCTCTATATGTCTGCTTTATACAGAGTCTCTTTCCATGGTTTTGCCCGTAACCTAGTGATAGACTGCTGTTGCTTTTTATTTATTTAAATTTGGTAGGTTAGTGGTATGAAGAGGTATCCATTTTCCTGGTTTAACCTCAGTCTTAGGTAGGCCTTATGAACCTTGTCTTCAGTGGTGGGTTTCTAAGTTTCCCTAGCCATATTTCCCATGACAACCAATCTTTATCTTATGTTTATAATGGGTCTTGTGTGGGAGATAAAGTTGACCCTATCTCCCAGCACTAGGATATCTCTAATGAGATCGGAAAAGAATCTTGGGCACTGTACTGTTCCCTGCACTTCCCCTAGAGATAAAGGGTTATTTTTCCCCTCTGCCCTCTAATAACAATTGATTTTACATGTTCCCTGGGGATGACAGCATTTGTGGCCCCTTCATCAGGGTCTTAAGGCTTTTGAGAGTAGACAGAATGAATGGTGCAGGGCTTCATATCTTTCCTACAGTGGGACTTCACCCCTTGTTGTATTCTTGCATTAGCAATGGAGGTTTTCTCTAGTCTCTGGACCTGACTCTAATTTTCTCTTGAGCAAATAGTGGACATCCATGGAAAAAACCCTGAAAGCTGATGCTAACTCATCCTGTGTCTATTATTCCAGGGGTTTTGCTACCATCACACTAACATACATCCACCCTTTAGCAATTTGTTCAAAATGTTGGTGATTTCACTTATGCACTTTTATGGAAGTCTTATATTCTTCTGGTGCTCTGTTTTGGGTGAAACAGTCTGTATGTCCCATCTCTCCTTGTAGAAGAAGTGTCCCTCCATGTTAACCATACAATATCAGCTCTCTGATGATGTCAAGAAAAATTATAATTTTTTTAGTTTATCTGGATTTTCTTATCATTAAGGTGTGAGTGTGATTATCCAATTTTCCATCTTAAGCAGAATTAGAACACAGAGGTTATACATTTTTATTGATACATAATAATTGTACATATGTATGGGGTATATGTGATGTTTTAATATATGCATACAATGCTTAATGATCAGACTAGCAGAGTATTTAGGATATCTATCATCTCAAACATTTATCATTTCTTTGTGTTTGGAACATTACGAATCTTTTCTTCTAGCTATTGGAAACAGGTAATAAATTGTTGTTAATCACAGTCACCCTACTGTGATATCTAATGTTAGAATTTATTCCTGTTCTCTAGCTGTGTGATTTTACACATTAAATGACTTCTCTTCATCCTTGTCTAGTAGCTATAATTCTATATTCTATTTCAATGAAATCAACTTTTTTTTTTAGCTCCCATGTATGAGTGAGAAGACGTGATACTTGTCTTTCTGTGCCTGGTTTATTTTTCTTAACATAATGACCTCCAATTCCATCCATATTGCTGCAATGGCAAGATTTTATTGTTTTTTATGACTGAATAGTATTCCATTGTATATATATATGCCACATTGTCCATTCACCCATTGATGGACACTTATGTTAATTTCATATTTCTGTTATTATGAATAGTGCTACACAAAAACAGAGAAATGTAGATATTCCTTTGATAAACTGTTTACTTTCTTTGGATAAACACATAGTGGGGGGATTGCTGAATAATATGAGAGTTCTATTTTTAGTCTCCTGAGGAAACTGCCATAGAGTTTTCCATAATGGTTGTATTAATTTACATTCCCACTAAGAGTTCCCCTTTCTCCACATCCTTACCAACATTTTTTTTGTCCTTTTGAGAATAGCCATTTTAAATGGAATAAGATGATACATCATTGTTATTTTGATTTGCATTTCCCTGATGATTAATAATGTTGAGCATTTTTGTATATGTTTGTTGGCAATTAGTCTATCATTTTTTAAGAAATGTCTACTGAGATCCTTTGCCCACTTTTTAATTGGAATATTATTATTGTTATTTTGTGTTGAGTTCCTTATATATTTTAAATATTAATCTCTTGTAAGATGAATACTTTGCAAATAGTTTATCCCATTCTGTAGGTTGTCTCTTCATTCTGTTGATTGTCTCCTTTGCTATGCAGAACCTTTTAAGTTTCATGTACTCCAATTTGTCTATTTTTGTTTGTTGTATGTTCTTTTGTGGTCTTAGCCATTAAATCTTTTCCTAACCAATGTCCTAAAGTGTTTCCCCTGTGTTTTCTTCTAGTAGTTATGTAGTTTTGTGTCTTAACTTTAAGTCTTTAATTCATGTTGAGTTGATTTTTTTATATATGCTGAGAAATAGAAGTCTAGTTTTGGTCTTCTCCATATGAATGCCCTGTTATCCGAGCACCATTTATCAAAGAGACTATCCTTTCCCCATGTATGTTCTTGATGCCTTTGTGAAAAATGAGTTGACTGTAGAAATGTGTGGATTTATATGTTTTTTTTTTAAATTTTGTTCCATTTGTCTATGTGTTCACTTTTATACTAATACTATGCTAGTTTGGTTATTATAGCTTTGTAGTATATTGTGAAGTCAGGTAGTGTGATTAGTCAAGCTTTGTTCATTTTGCTCAGGATAGCTTTGGTTATTCAAGGTTTTTGGTGATTCCATATGAATTCTAGAATTTTTTTCTATTTCTGTGAATAATGTCATTGGTATTTTGATAAGGGTTGAATTCAATCTGTAAATTTTTCTTGCTAGTATGGTCATTTTAACATTAATTTTTCAATTCATAAGTATGAGTATCTTTAAATTTATTTGTGTCCTCTTCAATTTCTTTCATCAGTGATTTTAGTTGCTGTTGTAGTGGTCTTTCACCTTCCTGGTTAAAATTATTTTTAGGGTTTTTTATAGCTATTATAAATGGAATTGCTTTCATGATTTTTTTTCCTTTCAGCTAGTTGATTATTGATGTATAGAAACACTACTGATATTTTGTATGTTGATTTTTTATTCTTCAACTTTGCTGAATTTGTTTACCAGTTCTACGAATTTTTTGGTGGAGTCTTTAGGTTTATACACACACACACACACACACACACACACACATATATATATGTGTGTGTGTGTGTGTGTGTTATGCAGAAGGGCAATTTATCTTTCTCCTTTCCAATGTGGATGCATTTCATTTCTTTCTCTTGCCTGATTGCTTTGAATAACACTTCAAGTACTATATTGAATAGGAGTGGTGAAAGTGGGTGGGCATTCTTGTCTTGTTCTAGTTCTTATAGGCAAGGCTTTTAGCTGTTCCCCATTCATTAATAGTATAATATTATCTGTAGGTTTGTCATATATGACCTTTATTATGTTGAAGGATGGTTCATCTATGCCTTATTTGTTGAGAATTTTTAATCATGAAAGGATGATAAATTTTATCAAATGCTTTTTGTGCAACTATTTAAAGTATCATATGATTTTTGTTCTTCATTCTATTGAGTGATATATCTCATTTATTGATTTGCACATGTTGAACCATTCTTGCATCCCTGGGATTAATCTCACTTTATTATGATGTATTATCGTTTGATGTATTGCTGAATTCAGTTTGGTAGTACTTCGTTAAGGATTTTTGTATTTATGTTCATCAGAGATATGGGTCTATAATTTTCTTTTTTTGTTATTTTCTTGACTGGTTTTGGTATCAGGGTAATTCTGGCCTTGTAGAATCAGTTAGGAAGAATGCTCCTTTCTCTTCACATCTTGAAATAGTTTGAGAAGAATTGGTGTTAGTTTTATATATATATATATATATATATATATATATATATATATATATATATATATATTTGGTAAAATTCAGCAATAAAGACATTTGTTCCTGGGCTTTTCTTTGGAGACTTTTTATTCCTGATTCAATCTGATTCTTCATTGTTAGTCTGTTCAGTTTTTCTATTTCACTCTTGGTTCAATCTTGGTAGGTTACATGTGTCCAGTAATTTATCCTTCTCCTCTAGGTTTTTTAACTTATTAGCATATAGTTGTTCATAACAATCTCTACTGATGATTTGTACTTCTATAATATCAATTGTAATATCTCCTATTTGATGTCTGATTTTATTTATGTAAGTATTCTATTTTTTCTTGGTTAGTCTAGTTATTGATAAATTCTCTTTATCTTTTTTAAAAAGCAACTTTTCATTTTGTTGATCCTTTGCATGCTTTTTTAGTCTCTATTTCATTTAGCTCTGCTCTGGTCTTTATTATTTTTTTTCCTTTCTAATTTTTTGTTTGGTTTGTTCTTTTTTTTTTTTTTTTCCCCTAATTCCTTGAGGTAGATCCTTAGGTTATTTGTGTGAAATAGTTCTACTTTTTTGATATAGGTGTTTACTTCTATAAACTTCCCTCTTTCTAAGAGAGGGGTTTGGATTTTGTATGTTGTCTTTCCATTTTAATTTATTTTACCAGTCACTGTCTGCCAGGGCCCCCACCCACTGGCCAGTCCCTGCACCACTTTTAAGTGTTTCCAGCTACGATAACTTTGTTTTATTTTTATTTTTCAGCATATTATGGGGGTACTAATGTTAAGGTTACGTATATTGCCCTTACCCACCCCTCAAGTTAGAGCTTCAAGTGTGTCCATCCCCCACTTGGTATGCATAGCACTCATCATGTATGTATATACCTGCCCCCTCCTCCTCCTTTCCATCTGCCCAACATCCAATGAATGTTGTTACTATATGTGCACTTAAGTGTTGATCAGTTAATACCAATTTGATGGTGAGTACGTGTGGTGCTTGTTTTTCCATTCTTGGGATACTTCACTTATTGTTTGAATGGGTATTTTTTGTTTGTTCTTTTCACTTAATTATTTTGTTGTGCTTTGCATCTCCAGGCAGTTTCCCCATATTTGGCTAGAATGTTTAACAAGTTGTAAGATTAATAACTAAAGAAAAGGGTAAAGTAAATTTTTTTGGAGTGAAACTTGGAATAATTTGAGAGAGATTTTATATACTTTTAAAAATCAGAATTTAATTGGGATGCCAGATATATAACAATTTGCATATTTAATTTTCTGGAAAATCTGGAGGTTAGCATTTAATAAATGATTTTGTTCAAAATAAATATGAAGATTCTGTTAATTTATAGTTTATTAATGTGTTATTACTGTATTGAAAATGTTATATGGTTTTAAAATCAGTTTTGTATAGAAAGAAATGTATTAAGCAAAATTATGTGAATAAATATTCCCACAAAATACATCTAAATAGTTCAAAATACTGGAAGAGAGCTGCCAGTGCTACAATAGTGAATGTATTTTTGTTTAAATATCAAAAAATACTGATATGTATATTTTGTGTTTTCAACATGGGGAAAATGTTATCAGTGAATATTTAGGCAGTACACTTTATGGGTGTAATTGAAAGTTGCACAATACTGTTTCCTTTTTTGAAGCTTTCTTTTTTTTGGCATTTTTTTATTCCATATCTTTTTTATTATTATTTCAGCATATTATGGGGGTACAAATGTTTAGGTTACGTGTGCTGCCGTTGCCCCCCTTCCCCCACCCCCAGTCAGAGCTTCAAGCGTGTCCATCCCCCTGCTGGTGTGCATCACACTCATTATGTATGTGTATACCCATCCCCTTCTCCCCCCTCGCTTCGGTGCTTTTAAAATTTTGCTTTTTTATTAAATGCTGCTACTGTTACTCTTTAAATTTTTTTCTTACTCTATTGCTTCCGTTTCATATTTTGAAAAGGGCAAGTACAGGAGCAACTGCTGCGACCCAGAAAATTTGTGTATTATAAATAATTAAAATAGTTTTTAGTTGAAGAAATAATTATCTATTTCAAACATTTTAATTTTCTTTTTGTTTACTTAATTTATTCATTGACCCAAAGGTCATTCAAGAGCATGTTATTTAATTTTCATGTATTTCTACAGTTTCTAAAGTTTCTCTTGTTTTTGATTTCTAGATTTATTCTCTTGTGGTCTGAGAAGAAAAGTAATGTGATTTCTATTTTTTAAAATTTGTTAAGACTTGTTTTGTGGCCTAATATATGGTGTATCCTGGAGAATGTTACATATACTGATTAGACAAATGTGTATTCTGCAGCTGTTTGATGAGCTGCAGGTAAATACCTGTTAAGTCCATTTGGTCTAAAGTAAAGTAAAGTTAAAGTCCAGCGTTTGTGTGTCCATTTTCTGCCTAGATGATTATCTAATGCTGAGAGTGGGGTTTTGAAGTCCCCAACCATGATTTCTATTGAGGTCTATCTCTCCATTTAGATCTAATGATATTTACTTTACATAACTGAGTGCTCCAGTGTTACGTGTATATATATTTAGAGCTGTTATTTCCTCTTGATGAATTGATCCATTTGTTAATATATAATGACCTTTTTATCTCTTTTACAGTTTTTGACTTAAAATCTGTTTTATCTGAAATGAGTATACCTACTCCTACTCACTTTTGATTTCTATTTATGTGAAATATATTTTCTATCTGTTCACTTTCATTGTATATGTGCCTTTACAGGTAAAGTGAGTTTCTTGTAGTTGACATATATATAGTAAGGTCATTTTTTTAATCTATTCATCCATTATATATTTTTAAATCGGGAATCTAATACATGTATATTCAAGGTTGTTGTTGATAGGTTGGAGCTTATTCCTGATATTTTGTTAATTGTTTTCTGGTTCTTTTGTACATCCTTTATTTCTTTCTTCTCCTTTTATTGTTTATCATTGTGGTTTGGTGGTTTTCTATAGTTGGAACATTTGACTCTTTTCTCTTTTTCATGTGTGTATCTGCTCCATGAGTGATTTTTATACTTTTGTGTGTTTTGATGATTGTAGATATGTTACTTTCACTTCCAATTCTAGGACTCCCTTAAACATTTCTTGTAGGGCTGGTCTAGTTGTAATGAATTTCCTGTTTTTTGCCTGTCTGGTTTGACTTAATTTATCCTTTATTTATTTATTTTTGTAGTATAGCTTTGCTGGGTATAATATTCTTGATAGTTTTTTTTTTTTTCTTTTTTCTTTGAGCTCTCTGAATATATCATCACATTCTCTCCTAGCCTGTAGGTTTCTGCTGAGAAATCCTTTTAGTTTGATTGGGATTCTCTTATGTGTAATTTGATGCTTTTTGCTTGATGTTTTTAGATATATCTCTTTGTCTTTTACTTTTGACATTTTTACCATAATGTGATGCGGAGAAGACTTTTGAGAGTTAGATACATTTGGGCTTTTTTGAGATTCCTATATCTGGATGTCTTTATCTCTTGCAAGACTTGGGAATCTTCAATAATTATTTTGTTAAATTTGTTTCCAATGTCTTTGTCCATATTTTCTCCTTATAGAACTCCTAAAATGCAAATATTTATTTGCTTTATGGTGTCCAATATGTCACACAGACTTTCTTCATTCATTTTTTTCTTTTTCTTTTTCTTTTCTTTTTCTTTTTTTTTTTTTTTTCTGGTCTTGCTATTGCAAAAGACCTATCTTCAGGTTCAGAAATCCTTTCTTCTGCTTTATATAAGTTATTGTTGAAGCTCTCTATTGTATTTTCTTTTATTTTATTTCATTCATTGAACTCTTTATTTCTAGAATTTCTATTTGGTTATATGTTATGATTTCTATCTCTTTGCTGAATTTATCATTCAGATCATGAATTGCTTTTCTTATTTATTTATTTATTTATTTATTTATTTATTTATTTATATACTTGTCCCTCAGTATATGTGTGGGATTGGTTGCAGTATACCCCACATATATTAATATCTATGCAAACTCAAGTCCTGCATTCAGCCCTCCATAACCTGTATATATGAAAAGTCAGCCTTCTATATATGTGGGATTTTCATACCATGAATACTATATTTTTGATTTACATTTGGCAACAAATGTAGAATCCACACATATGGAGGGCTGACTGTATTTGTTGAAAAAAATCCACATATAGGTGACCTCATGTAGTTCAAACCCATGTTGCTGAAGAGTCAACTGTATTGTTTGTCTCTGTTCTCTTGTACCTTGCTAGGTTTCTTTAATATCATCATTCTGAATTATTTTTCAGGCATTTCATAGATTTACTTTTCATTGGGATCTATTACTGGATAATTATATTGTTCTTCTGAAAGTGTCATGTTTTTTTTTACTTTGTCATGTTTCTTGTGCCCTTACATTCACATCTTTGCATCTGCTTTAACAGTCACTTCTTCCCATGATATGAATTGTCTTTTGTAGTAAAAGACTTTTCCTGTATATGTATCTAATAGTGTTGGTTAGGTAGGGTACATTGGTTTTGATTCTAGGTGGAGGCAATAGTATAGTTTCTGTATGATTACTTCAGATGTAATCAGTGTCAGTGATGTCTCTGAAGTCCTCAGTGGATTAGGCTGCAGTTGACAGTGGAGACTGTGGCAAGGCTTTGTTGGGGACATGAACATGGGCATGCTGGTCCTTGGGCCCTCAGGTAGCATGTGTGGGCACCAATGATGGTAGGTTTGAGCAGGCTGGTCCTTGAGCCAGGTAACTTTCTTGTATGTTTGTGGTGGCAATGTTGAGCCTCCACAATGTTGCTTGTGGTGACAATGTGGTGACAATGTTTGGCCAGGTGTGTGGAAGGGTCCTTAGGCCCCTTGGTGGTATATGTAATGCTGGCATTAGTAGCAGTGGAAGGCAAAAACACAGTCCTCAAAATGTTGCATATGGGCACCAGTAGTGGTGGCAAGCCAGTCTCTGGGGCCCTAGATGGTATAGGCAGATGGGTGCAAGAAGTGGTGATGGCAGCAGGCTGTGTGAACCATTCGCCAAGGAGGCATACACAGTCATTGGTGATAGGAAGGGAAGACCCATCCATTAACCCCTGTATATTGTGCACTGGTGCTGGCAGGTAGTGCAGATTGATCCCCAGGACCTCAAATGATGTGTGTAGGCACTGGCAGTATAGGTCATGGGTAGGACAGATCTGTCCTCAGTTCCCCTGATGGTGCATGCATGTACTAGCCATGGTGGGTAAAGTGGGCCCAGAACCTATAATTTTAATCACCATACTCAACTGCTTTCCAGAATAGATATTACTTTCCTTTTTCAGGTGAGAAATTCAGAGAGAAAAAAATAATTTTACAAAAGTCAAATATCTAGTAAATGGGACAGAGAGTATTTAAACCCAGGACTATCAGGTTCTTAAGTCATTCCTTGCCTTTTAAAATATACCATGATACTTCCATATACATTGTATAATTACAAATGCACATTTTAATTTTTGGCAGGAAATCATGTCTAGTAATCTCAGGAGTAGGCAAAGTTACAGGCCTGAATGCACTTGTAATCATGGGCTATTAGTGGAAATATCAGTATGACCTACAAAGTCCCTATAGTATCACACTTGATTTTAAATTGCTACTTTGGATACTGGTGGTTGCACTAGTAACTGCAAGCTATTAGTGCTGTCATTATTGGTGCCTAGAGCATCCCAGGAGGATGACACTTGTCACTGGTTGCAACAATTAGAGTCTACTCTGATGGAATGTGTTTGGTAAATAAATTTCTAGTCAAATGCTAATAATTCCATTTGCACATATGTGCCTGGAAAATATAACTAAAGGCAAAAGACCAGTACATACTGAGAGGAGAAATATTTACTGGTCTAAGTAGGGCCACCTTGCTAAAAGCAATAGCCAACCTTGAAACACATTTTCTTCATTTGTGTCACAAAGTTATCTTCACTACAGGACCATTATTGGGATAATATGGAAGAAGTACTTGGTCTGCCTGTATGAGAAAGGGCTCAATCATTGAGCAAAAATGTACTGAGCACTTAGCATGTGGCAAGCACTCTCTTGGGTCCTAGAAACAATTACACTATGGAAATTATTATTAAGTAATGTCCTAATTAAAAGGAAATGGCATTTTCCAAAACCCCCTACCCTTAGAGTTCTTTTAGGTTGTCACCATATCTAGCTCCTAAAATTGTGATATAAATCCTCTAAGTCACTGGCCCAACCATGTTTTTTGCTTCCCTCAATTCAGCTGAACCAGGCTGATAGTTTCAAAAGTAATATTTATTCACCATTAGAAGACACAGGTAAAGTACATAAGAATATACCAGAACACAAAAATATGTAAAGCTTACAAACTCCAAGTTTCTACTGCAAATATTTTCACATTCTTAAAGTCTTAAACAATTTCCTAGGTAACTGTCTTTTGCTTTCTACTTTCCCATCTCTCTGCCATCTATTTTTCCCCTTACCTGAGTCAGTCAGCTGCTCACATTGTCATTACCTCAGAGAAATATAAAGGAACCATGCTCTAAATACACAACTTAGAATACTCTCACTTGTTTTTGGACTACAGACAAATAACTTAATTTTTCAAGAGACAAATGACAAGACCACGAAAATGAATAAAATTTAATCACCATCATTGACAATTTTATGTCCTCTCTAATTTCTGATGGTATATCTTGAGTTTTCTATTTCATTCATAATTATCTTTCCTAAAGTTTGCCATTTTAATTATCTTTTCAATGTGCTAATACTTGGATTTATTTTTATCAATATTCTCAATCCAATAATTTATGCTGTTAAATTTAATATTTCATTTTCATCATTCCCCTTGTTGTTTTTCATATTTTAATGCTTGTATTTAATCTCCAGTTCATTTGTTTTCATTCATTCTTCTATAATAATGACACTTCTATGGACTATGGATTTTCTCATATGTATAGCTTTGCCTTCATTCCATAACAACACTAACTAATACTTATTAAATATTTACTATATGCGAAGTATCTTTTTTTTAATTCAAGAAAATATGAGAGTTAAAACATTTTGGTTTCATTTTATATTTTTGCCTCTCCCTAGCAAGGGCTAGAGGTATGCCCTTTCACTCCACAATGCTCACTACATCCCTCAAATGTGGGTCTACTACTCCAACCCCCAAATCCCTGATGAACATCACCACCATTTGAGCACCATAGTGTTTATCAGTCAGTACCAATTTTATGGCGAGTAAATGTGGAGCCCATTTTTCTGATCTTGTGTCAAGTCACTTTAGAAACTTCGGTACCACACTCACCTGCCAAGAAAACTTGCCCACAGCCAGAACTCATAGTCTGCACGATAGTTTGTGCTGTGCATTGACAACAAATCCGTTTTGCTCTTGTGTGATGAGGAAAGCTTTAAAGCACTGAAAGTTTGTTTTACTTTACAGGCAACTTCACTTGCAATGTAAATCAGGATAGGTAACATACATATATGTTTTCATTATGTTATTTTTAGATGTTCACGATTTTATTTTATTTTTTTTTTAATTATTTTTTTTTTATTTTTGGTATATTATGGGGGTACAGATTTTAAGGTTTCAATAAATGCCCATTTCCCCCCCTCCCCCCAAAAGTCTGAGTCTCCATCATGACCATCCCCCAGATGGTGCACATCTCACTCACTATGTATGTATATACCCGCCCCCCTCCCCCCTCCCACCTGCCCAATACCCTATTACTGTAGCACCTATGTGTCCACTTAGGTGCTACTCAGTTAATACCAGTTTGCTGGAGAATATAACTGGTGCTTGTTTTTCCATTCTTGGAATAATTCACTTAGTAGTATGGGTTCCAGCTCTAACCAGGAAAATATAAGGTGTGCTATATCACCATTGTTTCTTAGAGCTGAATAGTACTCCATGGTGTACATATACCACATTTTATTAATCCATTCTTTGATTGATGGGCACTTGGGCTGTTTCCACAGCCTTGCAATTATGAATTGTGCTGCTATAAACGTTCGAGTGCAGGTGTCTTTTTTGTAGAGTGTCACTGGATCATTCGGGTAGATGCCCAGCAATGGGATTGCTGGATCAAATGGTAGATTCACTTGTATCGCTTTAAGGTATATCCATATTGCTTTCCACAGAGGTTGAACTAGTTTGCAGACCCACCAGCAGTGTAGGAGTGTTCCTCTCTCTCCGCAACCACGCCAGCATTTATTGTTTGGAGATTTTTTGATAAGGGCCATTCTCACTGGGGTTAAATGATATCTGATTGTGGTTTTGATTTGCATTTCCCTGATGATTAGAGACGTTGAGCATTTCTTCATATGTTTGTTGGCCATTCTTCTGTCTTCTTTAGAAAAATTTCTGTTCAAGTCCTTTGCCCACTTTTTAATGGGGTTATTTGATTTTTTCTTCCTAATTTTCGTGAGTTCTAAGTATATTCTAGTTATCAGTCCCTTATCGGATGCATAGGATGCAAAAATTTTCTCCCATTCTGTAGGTTGTCTGTTGACTTTCATGACTATTTCTTTGGCTGTGCAGAAGCTTTGTAGTTTGATCATGTCCCATTTATTTATTTTTGTTGCTGCTGTGATTGCCTTTGGGGTCTTCTTCATAAACTCTTTGCCCAGGCCGATGTCTAGGAGAGTGTTTCCAACTTTTTCCTCTAGAGTTCTAATAGTTTCATATCTTAGGTTTAAGTCTGTTATCCAGCGTGAGTTGGTTTTTGTGAGAGGTGAAAGGTGTGGGTCCTGTTTTAGCCTTCTACAGGTGGCTATCCAGTTTTCCCAGCACCATTTATTGAAGAGGGATTCTTTTCCCCAGCGTATGTTTTTGTCTGCTTTGTCAAAGATGAGATGGCTATATGAGGATGGTTTTATATCAGGATTCTCACATCTGTTCCACTGGTTAATATTCCTGTTTTTGTACCAATACCATATTGTTTTAATTACTACAGCTTTGTAGTATAGTTTGATATCTGGCATATTAATGCCTCCCATTATGTTTTTGTTGCATAGAATTGCTCTTGATATTCGGGGTCTTCTTTGGTTCCATACGAAGCGTAAAATTATTTTTTCTATATCTGTGAAGAATGCTGATGGGATTTTAATAGGTATTGCATTGAATCTGTAGATCAGTTTGGGTAGTATAGACATTTTGATGATATTGAGTCTGCCGATCCACGAGCATGGTATGGATTTCCATCTGTTTACATCCTCTGCTATTTCCTTCCTCAGTGTTTCATAGTTCTCCCTGTAGAGGACTTTTACCTCTTTGGTTAAATATATTCCTAGGTACTTTAATTTCTTTGTTGCTATTGTGAAGGGAATTGAGTCTTTGATTTGATTCTCAATTAGATTGTTGTTGGCGTATATGAATGCCTCTGATTTCTGTGTATTCATTTTGTATCCTGAGACTTTACTAAATTCATTGATCAGTTCCAGGAGTTTCTTGGTTGAATCCTTGGGGTTTTCTAGATACAATATCATATCATCAGCAAACAGTGAAAGTTTGATCTCTTCTGCCCCTATTTGGAAACCTTTGATTCCATTTTCCTGTCTGATTGCTGTAGCCAAGACTTCCAGCACTATGTTGAACAAAAGTGGAGATAGTGGGCAGCCTTGTCTGGTTCCAGTTCTAAGTGGGAATGATTTCAATCTTTCCCCATTCAGTATGATGTTGGCTATGGGTCTGTCATATATGGCTTGTATCATTTTTAGGTATGTCCCTTCTATGCCTATTTTCTTAAGTGTTCGTATCATGAAAGGGTGTTGAATTTTGTCAAAAGCTTTTTCTGCATCTATTGAAAGAATCATGTGGTCTTTCTTTTTGCTTCTGTTTATGTGGTGAATTGCATTTATAGATTTACGTATGTTGAACCATCCCTGCATCCCTGGGATGAAGCCCACTTGGTCGTGGTGGATTATTTTTTTGATAAGTGTCTGGATTCGGTTAGCTAAGATTTTGTTGAAAATTTTTGCATCTATATTCATTAGGGATATGGGTCTGTAGTTTTCTTTTTTTGTGGCATCCTTTCCTGGTTTTGGTATCAGAGTAATATTCGCTTCATAAAAGGTGTCGGGGAGGTTTCCGTTCTTCTCGATGTTGTGGAATAGTTTCTGCAAGATAGGTACTAGTTCTTCTTTGTAAGTATGGTAAAATTAAGGTGTGAAGCCATCTGGACCGGGACTTTTCTTTTTCGGGAGATTTTTAATTGCTGTTTCTATTTCAGCTGTTGAGATTGGTCTGTTCAGGGAATCTATTTCTTCCTGGTTGAGCCTAGGGAGGCTGTGTGTTTCTAGAAATTTGTCCATTTCCTCCACATTTTCCAGTTTGTGTGCATAAAGATTTTTGTAGTATTCATAAATTGTATCTTGTATCTCTTTGGGATCAGTTGTGATATCTCCTTTTTTATTCCTGATGGAGCTTATTAGAGATTTCTCTTTTCTGCTTTTCGTTAGCTTAGCCAATGGCGTGTCAATTTTGTTTATTTTTTCAAAGAACCAACTTTTTGTTTTATTAATCTCCTGAATAGCTTTCCTGTTTTCAATTTCGTTTACTTCTGATTTGATCTTGTTGATTTCACTTCTTCTGCTGGGTTTGGGGTTGGTCTGTTCTTCTTTTTCCAGCTCTTTGAGTCGTTTCATTAGATTGTCTATTTGTGATCTTCTTGCCCTTTGGTTATAGGCATTTATGGATATAAACTTTCCTCTCAGAACTGCTTTAGCTGTGTCCCAGAGGAGTTGATAACTTGTCTCTCCATTGTCGTTTTCTTCATAGAAGTTTTTTATTTCCGTCTTGATTTCTTCATTTACGAAGTAATCATTTAGTAGGAGGTTGTTTAATTTCCACGTTTTTGTGTAGAAATGTGAGTTTCTGTTAGGGTTGATTTCTAGTTTTATTCCACTGTGATCTGAGAAGATACATGGTATGATTTCTATTTTTTTTAAATTTCTTGAGATTTTCTTTGTGTCCTAGGATATGGTCAATCTTAGAGAATGTCCCGTGAGCTGATGAGAAGAACGTATATTCAGTGGATTTTGGGTAGAATGTTCTGTAGATGTCTGTCAGACCCAATTGTTCTAGAGTTTTGTTTAAGTCCATTATTTCTTTATTAATTTTCTGTTTGGAGGATCTGTCTCGTGCCGTCAGTGGGGTGTTGAAATCTCCGGCGATTATGGAGTTGCTATTAATCCATTTGCTTAGCTCCAGTAAGGTTTGCTTTATGAATCTGGGTGCACCTAAGTTGGGTGCATATATATTTAAAATTGTTATCTCTTCTTGTTGGACTGTGCCCTTCACCATTATATATTGACCCTCTTTGTCTTTTACTACTTTTGTTGGTTTAAAAACTAAATCGTCTGAAATTAGAACTGTCGCACCAGCCTTCTTTTGGCTTCTATTTGCTTGGAATATTGATCTCCACCCTTTTATTTTTAGTCTATGTGCATCCTTGCAGGTTAAATGTGTTTCCTGAAGACAGCATATACTTGGCCTGTATTTTCTTCTCCATTCAGCCAGCCTATGTCTCTTGAGTGGAGAGTTTAAGCCATTCACATTTATTGAGAGAACTGATAGGTAAGGTAGATTACTGATCATTCTGTTGGGTTGTATGTTGTTGCTATGATTTCTCTCTTGAGCCATTGTAATATCTGGCCTTTAATATCTTTGGGTTTTGGTTGTTTTTATATCCGTGGATTATTATTATGATGTTCCGTGCATAATGCTGTTTTAAGTACTTCTTGTAGGGCTGGTCTTGTCTTGGTGAATTCTCTGAGCCTTTGCTTGCCTGAGAATGTTTTTATTTCTCCTTCATATACGAAGCTTAGTTTTTCAGGGAATAGTAGTCTAGGCTGGGCATTGTTTTGTGTCAAAAGAGTGAGAATGGGGCCCCAGTCTCTTCTTGCTTCTAAAGTCTCATTAGAGAAGGCTGATGTTATTCGAATTGGCTTTCCCTTGTATGTCACTTTCTTCTTTTGTCTTACAGCTCTTAGAAGGGCCTCTTTAGTTGATACTTTGGTCAGTCTGATGACTGCATGTCGTGATGTCTTCCTGTTTGCATTGAATCTCCCAGGGGTCCTCTGGGCTTCTTGAACTTGTATATCGAGATTTTGAGCAAGGCCTGGGAAATTTTCCTCTATTATATCTTCAAAAAGCTTGTCCAGCCCTTGAGTGTTGTCTTCCTCCCCTTCGGCTAAACCTATGACCCTCACGTTAGGTTTTTTCACATAATCCCACAGCTCTTGTAGGCTTTGGTCTTTTCTCTTGTTTCTCTGCTCTATTTCTGTGACTGATTTATTTAATTGGAAGGTGTTATCTTCAAGCTCTGAGATTCTTTCTTCTGCTTGATCTACCCTGTTCTTGAGACTTTCCACAGTATTTTGTAGTTCTCTGAGTTGATTCTTCATCTCCAGGACTTCGGTTAAAGTTTTCTTCACTATGTCAATCTCTTTGTTGAACCTTTGTTCCATTTCTTGGAGGGTTTTTGTGTTTTCTTGGTGTTGGTTATTGAGTTGTTGTTGCAGCTGGGTGAGTGTTCTTATGATCCACATACGAAATTCCTTTTCTGTCATATTGGTTGCCTGATTTTGGTCGGTGTCCGTTTCTAGGGGGCTGGTGCTCCTCCTTGGGGGTGTGTTTTCCGTTTGGTTCTTCATATTTCCTGAGTTCTTTCGCTGATTTCTTCCCATGTCGATCAGTTGTTGTTTCTTTCCTTAGGTTATTGTTTGTGTATTCACACACCTTGTTTAGTTTCTGAGGCGTTAGGTGGTGCCTGTGGGTGAAATTGGACCACTCCCTGTATATTGAGTCAGTGGATGCCGTGGCAAGGCTGTGCAAGATGCTGTCCCTGTCAGTAAGTGGCGTTTGCTTGGAGGAACAGGCTATGGTGTTGATTTTGAGTTCTGTTATCAGCTCTCGTAGAGATTCGCCTGTTTTCTGGGTGGAGCTGGGTTGGATAAGCCTGCCCTCAGGCCGTTAGCAGGGGTCAAAGTTCTGTTCTCAGCTTGGGTGTGGGGGTGGGGCTGTCTGAGACCCGCAGTCTGCAGCAGGCCTCGCTTCTTTCCACCCTCCCCAACTCTGCAGCTACTCCTGGGCCTCTGCCAGCAGGCCAGACCACAAGACACCAGGCCTCCCCGGACTGTGGTGCTGGCGGGAAGGTTCCCTGCACAGGAACGCCACCTGGGTTGGGCGCACGGCCTCCTCCTGGGAGGAGGGTTGTTCTCTAGTGCGCTGATCCGCCCCTGGAGGCACACAGCCCTCAGTAGGCTGTTCACGTATAACCCTTCTGTGTCCCGGGCAATGCTAGCCCTTGGTGCAGGGGATCTGGTCTGCAGGTCCGACCTCTGGGTCCCAGAGTTCAAACTGTATTCCCACCAGGGAGAGGATTTCCGGTCCTAATTCACCCACAGGGAGCCCAAGCTGGGTCTATGTCTCTCAGCCTCTGAGTCGGCACCGTTTTCCTGGGAACACGGTGCCAGCAGCACCTGGGAGGGCGGCGGGGTCCCAAACGGGAAGGTCCCGTTCCCTGGAGGTGCCTCCGGCTGGTGGCTGTATTGTCTCTCTGGGCAGCCGCGGGTAGGGTCGGTGGAGGGGAGGAGGAGGCAATATGGCGCCTGCCGCGCGACTCGGGTCCGTGCACACGGAGGTGCCCGGAGGAAGTTGGGAACCTGGTGCCTGCTACAGGCTCACCGTTGGCAGGCGGCGGCAGTCTCTGGGCTGATGTCCGCAGGTCTCTCCACCCGCTGGGGAGCCCA
This sequence comes from Microcebus murinus, assembly GCF_040939455.1. Classification (NCBI taxonomy): domain Eukaryota; kingdom Metazoa; phylum Chordata; class Mammalia; order Primates; family Cheirogaleidae; genus Microcebus; species Microcebus murinus. The sequence goes on along the minus strand of NC_134136.1, from coordinate 74,197,174 downwards.
CCAGCAGTCCCGATTGCAGGGGAGGGGAAACAGCAGATCCACCTACCCTTGCCGCTGGTCTCCGGGCTGCTCCGGTGGTCTCAGCCTCCAGTTCTCCTCCGCAGCCTCCTCCTGTGGAGTCTCCCGGGGTCTCAGGTACCCCTCCTTCCGGCCCTTGTCCGCTGTATGCTTGTCTTCTTGCTTCTTTCCTCTAGTTTCTGCTAGAATCGGTCTTTTCTGCAGAGACCCTCTGTCTGGCGGTGTTATTCGTCCGCCATCTTGCTCCGCCCCCATGTGCTCTCCACGATTTTATTTTGATAAATGAAAAATTAGAAAAGTCATATCACGGTTGTTGGCTAAAGCCGATGCTAGGCTGTGTGCCTTAATATCATTGCTGTGTGAGTTCATCTGTGGCTACCGACTATAGTTGACGCTGGTACCAAAGTTAAGCTTAATCCAGGATAATATAAGCGGTGCTAGCTCACTGTCATTTCTTAGAATTGAGTAATATTCCATTGTAAACATATACCAAATTATAATAATCCACTCATGAATTGAATGGCTCTTGAGTTGTTTCCACGTATGTACGGTAGTGAATTGTGCTGCGATAAGCATTCGTGTGAAGATGTCTTTACAATAGAATGTCTTATCCTTTTTGGGTAGATGCCTAATAATCCTATTGCTAGATCGAATGGTATTTCTATTTTTTGCTCTTTGAGGTATATCCAAATTATTTTCCACAAAGGTTGCACTAATTTGCAGTCCCACCAGCAGGGTAACATTGTTCCTGTCTCTCCAAATCCTCTCAAGAATTTGTTGTTTGGGGATTTCTTGATACAGGCCAATCTCACTGGGGTTAGGTGATATCTCATTGTGGCTTTGATTTGCATTTCTCTAATGATTAGAGGTGTTGAGCATTTTTTATTTGTTTGCAGGTCATTATTTTGACCTCTTTTGAAAAGTTTTTGTTTATTTCCTTTGCCCATTTCTTGATGGGGTTGTTTGGTTTTTTCTTGTTAATTATTTTGAGTTCTAGATAGATTATTGTTATCAAACCTTTACCGGAAGTGTAGAGAACAAATATTTTCTTCCATTCTGTAGGTTGTCTATTTGCTCTAATGATAGTTTCCTTGGCTGTGCAGAAGCTTTGTAATTTGATCAGATCCCACTGGTTTATTTTTGTTGTGGTGGTGATTGCTCTGGGGGTCTTCTTCAAGAATTCTTTGCATAGGCCAATGTCTGAAAGGGTTTTCCCAATATCTTCTTCCAGGATTCTTAAGGTTTCATGTCTTAGGTTTAAGTCTACTATCAATCTTGAGTGGATTTTGGTGAGAGGTGAGAGATAGGGATCCAGATTCATTCTTCTGCATGTGGCTATCCAGTTTTCTCAGCACCCTTTATTCAAGAGAGATTCTCTTCCCCAATGTATATTTTTGTCTGCTTTATAAAAGATTAGGTTACCATATGCATATGGTTTCATCTCTGGAATCTCAATTGTATTCCAAAGATTGATGCCCCTGTTCTTGTGCCAGTCACAGGCTGATTTAATTATTATTGCTTTATAGCACAGCTTGAAGTAAGGAAGACTGATGCCTTCCTGTTTATTCTTTTTACTTAAGATTATTTTTGCTATACAATGTTTTTTTTCTGGTTACATACAAAGTGAAGAATTATTTTTCTAGATCTGTAAAGTATAATGATGGTACTTTGATGGGGATTGCATTTATAGTGTAAATCACATTATGTAATATTGACATTGTAATGATATTGATTCTACCAATCTATGAACCAGGTAGATTTTCCCATCTCTTTACATCTTCTACAATTTCTTTTTTTTTTTTTTTTTTTGGCATTTCATAGTTCTCCTTGTATAAGTCTTTCATATTTTTCATTAAGTATATTCCTAGATATGCAATTTTCTTTGGAGCTATAATAAAAGGTATTGTGTTTTTGATTTGAGTTTTGTCTTAATGGTTATTAGCATATATGAATGCCTCTGATTTCAGTATATTGATTTTGTAACCTGAAACTTTACTGAATTCATTTAGCAGGTCTAGGAGTCTCTTGGACGAATCCATGGGGTTTTCTAGATATAATATCATATCATCTTCAAAGAGCAAGAGTTTGAACTCATCTGCCCCTACTTGTATGCCCTTAATACTCCTCTCTTGCCTGATTGATATAGCTAGGACTTCAAGCACTCTGTTGAATCGAAGAAGAGAGGGCATCTTTGTCTAGTTCCGGTTCAAAGTGAAAATGGTTTCAATTTTTCCCCATTCAGTATAATATTGGCTATATCATAAATGATAAATCCATTTATCATAAATGGATTTCATAATTTTAAGCTATGAGCTGCCTATGCATATTTTTAAGAGTTTTTATCATAAAGGTGTGTTGGACTTTGTCAAATGCTTTTCCTGCATCTATTGAGAGAATGATATGGTCTTTGTTCTTGTTTTTATTTATGAGGCAAATTGCATTTATATACTTGTGTATGTTGTAACAGCCTTGCATCCTTTGAATAAAGCTCACCTAGTCATGGTGAATTATTTTTTTTGATCGTGCTGCTAAAATCTATTTGCTAGAATTTTGTTGAGGATTTTTGCATCTATATTCATGAGGGATATGGGTCTGTAATTTTCTTTTTCTGTTGTGTCCTTTCCTGGCTATGGTGTTAAGGTGATATTGACTTCAAAGAATGAGTTAGGAAGGATACCATCCTTCTCAATGTTGTGGAATAAATTCTGTAATATAGGTATGAGTTAATTTTTGTATGTTAGGTAAAACTCTGAAGTGTAGCCATCTGGTCCGGGACTTTTACGTTTGGGGAGGTTATTAATTAGTTCTCCAAGTTCTGAGCTTGAGAATGTTCTATTCAGAAATTGTGTTACCTCCTGGGTGAACACAGGGAGGTTGTTCGTTTCCAGGAATTTGTCCATTTCCTCCTCGTTACGTAGTTTTGGGGCATACAGTTTTTATAGTAGTCAAAAATAATGTTTTGTATTTCTGTGGTGTCTCTTGTGATCTCTCATTTTTCATTTCTTTTTTTCTTATTTTAGCATATTATGGGGGTACAAATTTTAAGGTTTCAAAAAGTGCCCTTTCCCTCCCTCCCCCCACAAGTCTGAGCTTCAAGTGTGACCATCACCCAGACGATGCACATCTCACTTATTATGTATGTATATACCCGCCTCCTCCTCCCCGCTCCCACCTGCCCAATACCCAAATAATGTAATTCCTCTGTGTCCACTTAGGTGCTGATCAGTTAATACCAATTGGCTGGTGAGTATATGTGATGCTTGTTTGTCAATTCTTGGGATAATTCACTTAGTAGTATGGGTTCCAGCTCTATCCAAGAAAATACAAGGTGTGCTATATCACCGTTGTTTCTTAGAGATGAACAGTACTCCATGGTATACATATACCACATTTTATTAATACACTCATGAATTGATGGACACTTTGGTTGTTTCCACAGCTTTTCAATTGTAGATTGTGCTGCTATAAACATTCAAGTGCAAGTGTCTTTTTTGTAAGGTGTCATTTAATCTTTTGGGTTGATGTCCAGTAATGGGATTGCTGGATCAAATGGTAGATCCACTTGTATCACTATAAGGTATCTCCATAGTGCTTTCCATAGAGATTGACCTAGTTTGCAGTCCATATTGACAAGCAGTGTAGGAGTGTTCCTATCTCTCCGCATCCACGCCAGCATTTATTGTTTGGGGACTTTTTGATAAAGCTATTCTCACTAGAGTTAAGTGATATCTCCTTGTGGATTTGATTGACATTTCCTTGATGATTAGAGATGTTGAACATTTTTTCATATGTTTGTTGGTCATTATTCTGTCTTCTTTTGAAAAGTTTATATTCCTGTCCTTTGCCCATTTTTGATAGGGTTGTTTTATTTTTTCTTGGTGATTTTCATGAGTTCTAAATATATTCTAGTTGTAAGTCCATTATCAGATGTGTGGGATGTGAAAATTTTCTCCTATTCATTAGGTTGTCTGTATGCTTTCAAGACGATTTCTCTGGCTGTGCAGAAGCCTTTTAGTTTGATCAGTTCCCATTTATTCATTTTTGTTGCTGCTGTGATTTCCTTTGGGGTCTTTCCTAGGCTAATGTCTAGTAGAGTGTTTCCAAAACATTACTCTAGAACTCTAATAGTTTCATACCTTAGGTTTAAGTCTGTTACCCAGCGTGAGTTGTTTTTTTGAGAGGTGAAAGGTGTGGATCCTGCTTCAGCCCTCTACAAGTGGCTATACAGTCTTCCCAGCACCATTTATTGAATAGGGATTCTTTTCCCCATTAAATGCTTTTGTCTGCTTTGTCAAAGATTAGATGGCTATATGATGATAATTTTATATCAGGGTTCTCAGTTCTGTTCCACTGGTCAATATTCACATTTTTGTGCCAATACAAGATTGATTTAATTACTACAGCTTTGTAGTATAGTTTTTTTTTCCTTTTATTTTTATTTCAGCATATTATGGGGGTACAGATTTTAAGGTTTCAATAAATGCCGTTTCCCCCCTCCCCCCACAAGTCTGATTCTCCAAGATGACCATCCCACAGATGGTGCACATGTCACTCATTATGTATGTATATACCCATCCCCCTCTCCCCTCCCCCTCCCCAATACCATGTTACTGTAGTACCTATGTGTCCACTTAGGTGCAACTCAGCTAATACCAGTTTGCTGCTGAGTATATGTGGTGCTTGTTTTTCCATTCTTGGAATACTTCACTTAGTAGTATGGGTTCCAGCTCTAACCAGGAAAATATAAGATGTGCTATATCACCGTTGTTTCTTAGAGCTGAATAGTACTCCATGGTATACGTATACCACATTTTATTAATCCATTCTTGGATTGATGGGCACTTGGGCTGTTTCCACAGCCTTGCAATTATGAATTGTGCTGCTATAAACATAAGAGTGCAGGTGTCTTTTTTGTAGAGTGTCATTGGATCTTTTGGGTAGATGCCCAGCAATGGGATTGCTGGATCAAATGGTAGATTCACTTGTATCGCTTTAAGGTATCTCCATATTGCTTTCCACGGAGGTTGAACTAGTTTGCAGTCCCACCAGCAATGTAGGAGTGTTCCCCTCTCTCCACATCCATGCCAGCATTTGTTATTTAGAGACTTTTTGATAATGGCCATTCTCACTGGGGTTAAGTGATATTTCATTGTAGTTTTGATTTGCATTTCCCTGATGATTAGAGATGATGAGCAATTTTTCATATGTTTGTTGGCCATTCTACTGTCTTCTTTAGAAAAGTTTCTGTTCAAGTCCTTTGCCCACTTTTTATACAGTTATTTGATTTTTTCTTACTGATTTTCGTGAGTTCTAAGTATATTCTAGTTATCAGCCTTTTATCGGAAACATAGGATGCAAAAATTTTCTCCCATTTTGTAGGTTGTCTGTTTACTTTCATGACTGTTTCTTTGGCTGTGCAGAAGCTTTTTAGTTTCATCATGTCCCATGTATTTATTTTTGTTGCTACTTTGATTGCCTTTGGAGACTTCTTCATAAACTCTTTGCCTAGGCCAATGTCTAGGAGAGTGTTTCCAACATTTTCCTCTAGAATTCTAATAGTTTCATACCTTACATTTAAGTCTGTTATCCAGCGTGAGTTGATTTTTGTGAGAGGTGAATGGTGTGGGTCCTGCTTTAGCCTTCTACAAGTGGCTATCCAGTTTTCCCAGCATCATTTATTGAAAAGGGATTCTTTTCCCCAGCGTATGTTTTTGTCTGCTTTGTCAAAGATTAGGTTCTATATGAGGATGGTTTTATATCAGGATTCTCACATCTGTTCCACTGGTCAATATTCCTATTTTTGTGCCAATACCAGATTGTTTTAATTACAACAGCTTTGTAGTATAGTGTGATATCTGCCATATTAATTCCTCCCATTTTGTTTTTGTTGCCTAGAATTGCTCTTGATATTCGGGGTCTTCTTTGGTTCCATACAAAGCGTAAAATTATTTTTTCTATATCTGTGAAGAATGCTGATGGGATTTTAATAGGTATTGCATTGAATCTGTAGATCAGTTTGGGTAGTATAGACATTTGAATGATGTTGAGTCTCCCGATCCATGAGCATGGAATGGATTTCCATCTGTTTACATCCTCTGCTATTTCCTTCCACAGTGTTTCATAGTTCTCCCTGTAGAGGTCTTTTACCTCCTTGGTTAAGTATATTCTTAGGTACTTTAATTTATTTGTTGCTATTGTGAAGGATATTGAGTCTTTAATTTGGTTCTCGATTTGATTGTTGTTGGCTTATACGAATGCCTCTGATTTATGTGTATTGAGTTTGTATCCTGAGACTTTACTAAATTCATTTATCAGTTCCAGGAGTTTCCTGATTAAATATTTGGGGTTTTCTAAATATAATATCATATCATCAGCAAACAGTGAAAGTTTGATCTCTTCTGCCCCTATTTGGATACCTTTAATTCCACTTTCCTGTCTGATTGCTGTAGCCAGGACTTCCGACACTATATTGAATAGAAGTGGAGATAGTGGGCAGCCTTCTCTGGTTTCAGTTCTAAGTGAGAATGCTTTCAGTTTTTCCCCATTCGGTATGATGTTGGCTATGGGTCTGTCATATATGGTTTGTATCATTTTTAGGTATGTCCCATCTATGCCTATTTTCTTAAGTGTTCGTATCATGAAAGGGTGTTGAATTTTGTCAAAAGCTTTTTCTGCATCTATTGAGAGAATCATGTGGTCTTTGTTTTTGCTTCTGTTTATGTGGTGAATTGCATTAATAGATTTGTGTATGTTGAACCATCCCTGCATCACTGGGATGAAGCCCACTTGGTCATGATGGATTATTTTGTTTTATAAGCGTCTGGATTCAGTTAGCTAAGATTTTGTTGAAAATGTTTGCATCTATATTCATTAGGGATATTGGTCTGTAGTTTTCTTTTTTTGTTGAATTCTTTGCTGGTTTTGGTATCAGAGTAATATTTGCTTCATAAAAGGTGTCAGGGTGGTTTCCATTCTTCTCGATGTTGTGGAATAGTTTCTGCAAGATAGGTACTAGTTCTTCTATGTAAGCGTGGCAAAATTCAGCTGTGAAGCCATCTGGACAAAGACTTTTCTTTTTAAGGAGATTTTTAATTGCTGTTTCTATTTAAGCTGTTGAAATTGGTCTGTTCAGGGAATCTATCTTTCTGATTGGGCCTAGAGAGGCTGTGTGTTTCTAGAAATTTGTCCCTTTCCTCCACATTTTCCGGTTTGTGTGCATAAAGATTGTTGTAGTATTCATAAATTGTATCTTGTATCTCTTTGGGATCAGTTGTGATATCTCCTTTTTTATTCCTGATGGAGCTTATTAGAGATTTCTCTTGTCTTCTTTTCGTCAGCTTAGCCAGTGGCGTGTCAATTTTGTTTATTTTTTCAAAGAACCAACTTTTTTTTTTTTGTTAATCTCCTTAATAGCTTACCTGTTTTCAATTTCATTTAGTTCTGATTTGATCTTATTGATTTCACTCCTTCTGCTGTGTGTGGGGCTGGTTTGTTCTTCTTTTTCCAGCTCTTTGAGTCATTTCATTAGATCATCTATTTGTGATCTTCTTGACTTTTGTTTATAGGCATTTATGGAGATAAACTTTCCTATCAGAACTACTTTAGCTGTGTCCCAGAGGACTTGATAACTTGTCTCTCATTGTCGTTTTCTTCATAGAATTTTTTTTATTTCCATCGTGATTTCTTCATTTATGAAGTAATCATTTAGTAGGAGGTTGTTTAATTTCCACGTTTTTGTGTAGAAATGTGAGTTTCTGTTAGAGTTGATTTCTACTTTTATTCCACTGTAATCTGAGAAGATACATGGTATGATTTCTATTTTTTTAAATTTTTTGAGGTTTACTTTGTGTCCTAGGATATCATAAATCTTAGAGAATGTCCCATGAGCTGATGAGAAGAACGTATATTCAGTGGATTTGGGGTAGAATGTCCTGTAAATGTCAATCAGACACAATTGTTCTAGAGATTTTTTAAGTCCATTATTTCTTTATTAATTTTCTGTTTGGTGGATCTGTTGAGCTGTCAATGGGGTGTTGAAATCTCCGGTGATTATGGAGTTGCTATTAATACATTTGCTTATATCCAGTAAGGTTTGCTTTATGAAACTTGGTGCACCTCAGTTGGGTGCATATATATTTAAAATTGTTATCTCTTCTTGTTGAGCTGTGCCCTTCACCATTATATAATGACCCTCCTTGTCTTTCACAACTTTTGTTGGTTTAAAAACTAAATCGTCTGAAATTAGAACTGCCACACCAGCCTTCTTTTGGCTTCCACTTGCCTGGAATACTGATCTCCACCCTTTTACTTTTAGTCTATATGCATCCTTGCAGGTTAGATGTGTTTCCTGAAGACAGAATATACTTGGCCTGTATTTTCTTATCCATTCAGCCAGCCTATGTCTCTTGAGTGGAGAGTTTAAGCCATTCACGTTTATTGAGAGAACTGATAGGTAAGGTAGATTACTTTTCATTCTGTTGGGTTGGATGTCTCTCTGACTTATATTCAGCAAAGACTGCTTCCTACTAGGATTGGCCCTGCCCAGGCAATCTCCAGGGTCTGGACACCTAGCGCAGAAGACCTGTGCAGATAGAGACTGGCCGGCAGGCCCGTAGCCAATCCCACCGAACCCCGTCTTCTGTCTCTTTAATTGCACAGGTGGAGATAAACAGTAGGAATGGGAACAGTTCCTATCTCAGCTCTGCCCCCAAGGCGGGGACAGAGGCTTTGGAGCCAAAGGCTCAGCCACAAGACACTGGAGCGTGGTGGATGTAAAGTCTCTCTGCCTTATAGCCACTAAGGGCAGTCTCCCATGAGGCTCAGCCCTTCCCAGGCAGGCTCCGCACTCTGGACACAGAGGGCGGGAGACCTGTACAAGGACAGACTGACCAGAGGCAGGCAGGCTGTCAATGGGACCCACCTATCCCTGCCTTTAGTCTCTTTAATTACCCAGGTGGAGATAAGCGGCAAGAATGAGAACAGTTCCTATCTCAGCTCTGCCCCCAAGGCGGGGGCAGAGACTTTGGACCTGAAGGCTCAGCCACAAGACAGGGGACGGGGTAGACGTGAAGTCTCTCTGCCTTATAGCTGCTAAGTGCATCCTCTTTCTAGTGTGGGCCCTGCCCAGGTGGGCTCTGCACTCTGGACACAGAGCGTGGGAGACCTGTGCAGTCAGAGATTGCCCTGAAGCCAGATCCACCAGGCCCCGTGTTCTGTCTCTTTAATTCCACAGGTGGAGATAAGCGGCAGGAACAGGAGCAGTTTCTATCTCGGCTCCGCCCCCAAGGCGGGGATACAAACTTCAGAGCCAAAGGCCTAGCCCCAAATCCCCGGATGTGGGGTCGTAAAATATCTCTGCCTTATAACCACTGACGGCTGCCTCCTGCAAGGCCCAGCTCTGCCCAGGCAGGCTCCACACTCTGGGCACAGTGTGCGGGAGACCTGTGCAGGGAGAGACTGACCAAAAGCAGGCAGGCAGGCAGTCAATGGGACCCACCTATCCCTGCCTTTTGTCTCTTTAATTACCCAGGTGGAGATAAGCGGCAGGAATGAGAACAGTTTCTATCTCAGCTCCACCCCCAAGGCTGGGACAGAGACTTTGGAGCCCAGGGCGGGGCTCTGGGTCACAGGAGAGTGTGGAAGGCAATGTTTCTCTGCCTTAAATCTGCCAAAGGCAATCTCCCCTGTAGCACTGCCCCGTCCAGGCAGGGTCCACTCTCTGAGCACAGAGTAAGTGCCACTTGTGCAGCACGTGACGGTTCAATATCAAATTGGTGGAGCAGTGGTGCGTACCAGCGCTTTCTCTGCACCTCCTCTCCAAACCCGAGCCCAAGTCAGCGCTGGAATGATGAATCAGTGCCAGAATGCAGGGGCAGAGCGGTGCCAGACTGGCAGAGGGAGGGGGTTCCTAATGGATCGACGAGTCTAACTTTGCACACTCTGACCTCTCAGTGCTATCCCAAACCTCTTCTATATCCAAAGTCAAAGCCTCCTTCTGTGTAAACTCCCCTTAACCTTGACCTGGGAGTGTTCTGCAGGGAGATGCCCGAGTGGGCTCTGGTTCCTGCTGCGCTGAGAGCGGTTGCTGCGCGCGGACCCTCCCCCACCTTAAACTGTGGCAGCTGTGTGCTCTGGAGAACTCAGCGTGTTCCCTGCTCTAGTCTCCTCTCCACACGGCTTAGTCCCCGGGCTGCCACTTCTCAAGAACTTCAGGCACCTCCCGGCCTACGTGAAAGTGGAGCTTGGTGTAGGAGGGGGTGTTTCTCAGCACCGGGTAGGGCTGGCGCCACTGCCCGCCGGCAGTGCCTTAAACAGCGCCTTGGTCCCTCCCTGATGTGTGCCTCTGAATCCTCGAGTTTTGCGGAAGAATGATCTGTTCACCTTTGCTTTAGGCTGTAAATGGTCTTATCCCTCCGTTTCCTGTTGGATGTCTGCAGGCTTGCAAAGCTGGTCTCATGGAAGTGCAGATCGCTGGCATGTGGCTATCCGCTTTCTTCACTTTTCGCTCTGGGAGCAGAGAGCCAGGAGGGCACCCCTACTCCACCATTTTTTTCCTGATCTGTAGTATAGTTTAAAATCTGGCATATTGATACCTCTCATTTTGTTTTTATTGCCTAGAATTACTTTTGATATATGGGGTTTTCTCTGGTTCCAAAAAATGCATAAAATTATTTTTACTATAACTGTTAATAATGACATTGAGACTTTAATAGGTATTGCATTGAATTTGTAGATCATTTTTGGTAGTATAGACATTTTAACAATATTGAGTTGGCTGACCCACAAGCATGGTATGGATTTCCATCTGTTTACATCCTCTGCTATTTCCTTCCTCAGCGTTTCATAGTTCTCCCCATAGAGGTATTTTATCTTCTTAGTTAAATATATTCCTAGGTACTTTATTTTCTTTGTTTCTATTGTGAAGGGTATTGAGACTTTGATTTGGTTCTCAATTTGATTTTTTTAGTGTATATGAATGGCTCTGATTTCTATTTATTGATTTTGTATCCTGAGATTTATTAAATTCATTCATCAATTCCAGGAGTCTCTTGGATGAATCCTTGGGATTTTCTAAATATAATATCATATCATCATCAAACAGTGACTATTTGACCTCTTCTGCCCCAATTTGCATTCTTTAATTCCACTTTCATGTTTGATTGCTATAGCCAGGACTTCCAGCACTATGTTGAATAGAATTAGAGATAGGGGGCAACCTTGCCTGGTTCAATTTCTAAGTGGGAATTCTTTCAATTTTTCCCCATTCAGTATGATGTTGGCTATGGGTCTGTCGAATATGGCTTGTATCATTTTTAGGTATGCCCCTTTTTTGCCTATTTTATTAAGTGTTCTTATCATGCCAGGATGTTTAATTTTGTCAAAAATTTTTCTGCAAATATTGAAACAATCATATTGTCTTTGTTTTTCTTCTATCTATGTGGTGAATTACATTTATTGATTTACTTATCTTGAACCATCCCTGCATCCCTTGGATGAAGCCCACTTGGTCGTCATGGATTATTTTCTTGATAAGTATCTGGATTCGTTTAGCTAGGATTTTGTTGAAAATTTTTGCATCTACATTCATAATGGATATTGGTCTGTAGTTTTCTTTTTCTGTTACATCCTTTCCTGGTTTTAGAATCAGGGTTATGTTCAATTCATAAAAGGTGTTGGGTATGATTCCATTGTTTTCAATGTTGTGGAATAATTTCTGCAAGATATTCACCAGTTCTTCTTTGTAAGTGTGGTAAAATTCGGGTGTGAAACCATCTGGACCAGTACTTTTCTTTTTAGGAAGACTTTTAATTGCTGTTTCTATTTCAGCTCTTGAGATTGATCTGTTCAGGAATTCTATTTCTTTCTGGTTGAGCCTAGGGAGGCTATGTGTTTCTAGAAATGTGTCCATGTCCTCCTCATTTTCCAGTTTGTGTGCATAAAGGTTTTTGTAGTATTCATAAATTATATCTTGTATATCCTTCATATCAGTTGTGATATCTCCTTTTTTTGTTCCTGATGGAGCTTATTAGAGATTTCTCTTTTCTGCTTTTCATTAGTCTAGCCAAAGGCGTTTCAATTTTATTTTTTCACAGAATCAACTTTTTATTTTATTAATATACTATATAGTTTATCTGTTGTCAATTTTGTTTGGTTCTGATTTCATCTTGTTAATTTCACTTCTTCTGCTAGGTTTGGGGTTGTTCTCTTCTTCTTTTTCCAGCTCTTTGAGTCAATTCATTAGATTGTCTATTTGTGATCTTTTTGACTTTTGGTTATTGGCATTTGTGGAAATAAACTTTCCTCTCAGTACTCCATTAGCTGTGTCCCAGAGCATATGATAACTTGTCTCTCCATTGCCATTAAGTTGAAAGAATTTTTTTCATTTCCATCTTGATTTCCTCATTTATCAAGTAATCATTTAGCAGAATGTTGTTTAATTTTCACATTTTTGTGTAGAAATGTTAGTTTCTGTTATGTGGATTTCTAATTTTATTCCACTGTGATGTGAGAAGATACATGGTATTATTTCTATTTTTAAAAAATCTTTTGAGACTCTCTTTTTTGTCCTAGGATATGGTTGATCTTAGAGAATGTCCTATGAGTTGATGAGTACAATATATATTCAGTGGATTTGGGGGTACAATATCCTGTAAACATCAGTCAGGCCCAATTGTTCTAGAGTTTGTTTAAGTCCCTTATTTTTTTTTATTAATTTTCATTTTGTAGGATCTGTCCTGTGCAGTCAATGGGGTGTTGAACGCTCCGGTTATAATGGGGTTGATGTTAATCAATTTGCTTAGATTCAGTAAGGTTTCTTTATGAATCTGGGTACACATAAGTTGGGTACATATATAATTAAAGTTGTTATAAGTTCTTGTTGAACTGTACCCTTCACCATTATATAATGACCCTCTTTGTCTTTCACTACTTTTGTTGGTTTAAAAATTAAATTATCTGAAATCAGAGCTGCCATGCCAGCCTTCTTTTGGGTTCCACTTGCTTGAAATACTGATCTCCACCCCTTTGCTTTTCATCTATATGCATCCTTGCAGGTTAGATGTGTTTCCTGAAGACATCAGATACTTGGCTTGTATTTTTTGTATCCATTCAGGCAGCCTATGTCTCTTGATTGGGGAGTTTAAGCCATTCACATTTATTGAGAGAATTTATATGTGGGGCAGACTAATGTTCCTTTGTTGGGTTGGATATTGTTGTTTCCTTTTCTCTCTGGAGCCATTGTGATATCTGGCCTTTAATATTTAGGTTTTGGGTAGTTTTAGGTTCATGAGTATTTATTATGCTGATTCATGTGTAACACTGTTTTGAGTACTTCTTGTAGGGCTTGTCTTCTCTTGGTGAATTTCCTCAGTCTTTGCTAATCTGAGAATATCTTAATTTCTCCTTCATATATAAAGCTTAGTTTGCAGGGTACATGATTTTTGGATGGGAATTACTCTGTTTCAAAAAAGTGAAAATGGTGCCCAAGTCTCTCCTTACTTCTAATGTTTCAGTTGAGATGTCTGGCATTATTCAAATTGGCTTTCCTTTTTATGTAACTTGCTTATTTTGCCTTACAGCTTGTAGGAGGGTCTCTTTTGTTGATATTTTGGTAGTCTGATGACTACATTTTCTGGTGCTTTCCTGTTTGCATTATATCCCCCAGAGGTCCTTTGTGCTTCTTGGACTTGTATGTCTAAGTTATTGGCCAAACCTTGGAAATTTTCCTCAATTATATCTTCAAATGCCTTATCCAACCCTTGAGTTTTTCTTCCTCCTCTTCCAGAATTCAGAAGAGCTGCAGGGTATATTTCTTCTTATAATCCCACAATTCTTGTAAGCTTTGCCCATGTCTCTTATTAGTCTGCTCTATCTCTGTGATTAACTTATTTGATTTTAAGGTGTTATCTTTAATCTGTAAGATTATTTCTTCTGTTTGGTCCACCCTATTTTTGAGGCTTTCCACTGTGTTTTGTATTTCCCTGAATAAATTCTTCATTTCCTCGAGATTGGATTGATTTTTTTCATTAAGATCTCGATTTCCGTAGTGAATTTTTGTTCCACATCTAGAATTTTCTTTGTGGTTTCTTTGTGTTGGTTATCCATTTATCATTGAGCTTTCTTACAATCCAATTTTGGAATTTTTCTTCTGTCATTTTAGTGTTTTGGGTTTGTTAGTATCCATTTCTTGAGACCTGGTGTATCTCTTTGGGAGAGTGTTTTCAGTTTGATTCTTCATAGTTCCAAAATTATTTTGCTGAGCCCTCCCATCTGGGTCAGCTGATGTTTTTTTGATATGGTATACAGGGGTCCTCTCTTCTATGGTTTCCTGATCTGCCACTGGAGGGACCTCTTTCACCACATTTGGGAGACTACCCCTGATAGGAGGGGTTACATGTGGAGTCTATTGTGGCCACTTATGGGTTATTTGGTCCTTGACCATGGCCCTGACTGTTGGCCACTGACTGAGAGAGGAGATCCAGCCCCAGCATTTGGATAAACTGGGTGACCTAAACTGGTTTATAAAGCAAAGTCATTTGGCTGCCAGCTATCGATCTGTGCACAGGCCCAGCGGATTCACCCTAGATGAGTGGGAGAGTGGCTTTTCTTGTCTCACCATGCCTCCTGGGGCGAAGCTTACTACATTCTACGTGAGAGATGCAGGCTAGGGGGAGGAGGTAGCTCCCCAGTCTTCCCTGCACCCCGGCGCCCCAGTGGCTGTAACTCCCCATGGCATTAGCCTCCTCAGTACTAGAGTTCATAGTTCATTGATCGAGCCAAGCCTGGTCAGCTGATCACAGATTGTGTAAGGGTAGATTTTTTCATGAGAGTCTATAGTCTAGGGGAGGGGATCTGTCAGCCACACCATATCACACCACGACAGCTAGGCTGTGGACACCCGCAATGACAACCACTTGCCCACTCACAGTGTACTAGCACTGGGGGTGACTGTTTAGGAGGTGACAGGTGCCAGGTTGGGGGTGTGAATCATAAGGACTCCCCAATGCTGCCTCTATTCCACCTTCCCACCAACTCACCCCTGTTCAGCCATAGTTCTTGCTCTTACTGTCCCATCCTAGGCAGGCTTATACACCCAAGGCAATTCCAGCTTAGAGTCCCCGACTTCATCAACAGCTCTGTAGGACTGGCCCTGCTGGTTACCAGAGGCAAGATATCTAACTGCCTCCTCTATCAGCTCAGTCTGGTTTCCTCCCCACTTGGTGCCATCCTAGCATGGAGCTCCGGGGGATGTGGGAGTGTTCACAGTGCTTTCCATTAATGACCACACTCTATATCACCCAATTCTCCTGCTGCGATTATGCACCAAATTTAGGCAGGTCCCTGGCTGGGTGGGTGTGGAGGTCAATGGGGACACAAGAAGTTCTCCTGTGCGTCTGACCACTTCACCCTCTGGCCCTTCAGTCTGGCACCCTCCCTTACTCTATGCTCTATTGTTTGTTTTGCACTCTCCCCTCCAGGGAAGGTGATTTTATCTCCCAATCACCTTGTTTCTTCCATTTTTGAGAGTCCAGTGCTGAACCTCTGCTGATTCACAATGTTGTTCTTGTGGGGGAGAGATCCACTTGTGTGTAGAAGACCAAGATCTGTGTCTCTTTCTCTGGGAGCAGGAATCTGAGGGGTTACCTTTACTTCACCATTTTCTCTTCCCTATTTTTCATTTCTTATTGAGTTTATTGGAGTCCTTTCCCTTTGAGACCTTGTCAATCTAGCAAGAAGTCTATCCATTTTGTTTATATTTTCAAAAAAACAGCTTCTGGTTTTGTTGATCATCCGTATAATTATCTTTTTCTCAATTTCATTTAGTTCAGCTTTGATCTTAGTTATTTCTTTTCTTCTACTAGAATTGTAGATGGTTTGTTTTTCTTTTTCCAATTCCTTGAGTGTATTCATTAGGTTGTCAGTATCTAAGCTTTCTGTTTTTCATACTGAGTGTTTATTGCTATTAGTTTTCCTCTCAGGTATGCTTTTGCTGTATCCAACAGGTTTTTGCAACATGTGTCGCAATTTTCACTTTGTTCAAAAAAACTCTTTATTTCCCCCTGAATTTCCTCCTTGACTCAATAATTCTTCAATAATAGACAGTTTAGTTTCTATAACTTTGTGAGGCCTTGAGTGTTTCTATAGGAATTGAACTGTAATTTTATACCACTATGATCAGAGAAGACACATGGTATAATTTGTATTTTCTTGAATTTTTTGAGATCTGATTTGTGGCCTAGTGTGTGATCAATTTTGGAGAAGAATTCGTGGGCTGCTGAAAAGAATGTAAATTCAACTTTATTTGAGTGAAATGGTCTGTAGAGATCTGTCAGAACTTTTTATTCAAGACTTCTGTTTAAGTCCATTATTTCTTTGCTTATTTTCTTTTTGGATGATCTATCTAGTTCATTCAGTGGAATGGTAAATTCCCTGCTACTATGGCAGTATTATTTAACATGCTATTTATATCAGACAAGGTTTGCTTTGGGTGCTCCTGCAGTGGGTGCATAAATATTAAGAATTGTTAAATCTTCTGGTTGAAGCTTCCCTTTTCCCACTATAAAGTGGCCATCTTTATCCATTTTTTTTATTTTTAGTATTTTAAAACTTCTGTTACCTGAAAATAGTATAGCTACCCCTGCTTTCTTTTGACTTTTGTTTGCCTGGTGACAGTTTTCCATACATTGACCTTCAGCTGGAAGGAATCTTCGTGGGTTAGATGCATTTCCTGTAGACAGTATATACTAGTCTTGTGGATTTTTTATCAACTCTGCCACTTTATGACTCTTTAGAGGACAGTTTAAGCCATTAGCATTTATTGAGAGCATTGTTATTGGAGGGAGATTTCCATTCATATTGTTGGGTGAAGTCCTGTTGCTTTTTCTTACTCCTTGAGCCATCATGTAGTTCAAACTCTAACCTTTAACTATTTACAGATTTTACTTTGAGGAGTGTCTATTGCCCTGGTCAGTGTGTAAGACAGGTCTGAGTATTCCCTGTAGGGCTGGTCTGGTCTTTGCAAATTCTTCAGTGATTGCTTGTCTCAGAAGTACTTTATTTCTCCCTCCTAGATGATACTAAATTTTGCTGGATAAAGAATTCTAGGTTGGGCTTTATTCTGTTTTAGAAGATTAAGGATAAGCACCCAATGCCTCCTGGCTTGTAAGGGTTCGGTTGAGAAGTCTGCTGTTAGTCTGATAGGCTTTTCTTTGTAGGTTATTTGTCATTTTCATCTCGCTGCACAGAGGATTGCTTTTTTATGTTTACTTTGATCAGCTTAATAACCACGTGAAAATGTGATTTTCACTTCACGTTGAGACTTCCAGGACTTCTGTGTGCATCTTGTATCTGGATATGAAGATTTATTGCCAGGCCTGGAATATTTTCCTTTAGTATTCCATGAAATAATTTTTCCAGTCCCTGTGAATGTTCCTCTTCCCCTTCTGGGATCCCATCAATCTGAGATTCGGCTTTTTTACATAATCCCACACTTCTTGTAAGCTTTGGTCTTGTCTCTTGTTTCTGTGTTCCCTTTCTTCCTCTGATTTGTTTAGTGCATAGGCATAATCTTCAAGCTCTGAGATTCTTTCCTCTGCATGATCCATCCTGTTCTTGAGGATTTCCCCTATATTACAGAGTTCCTTGAATGTTTCTTTCACTGCCAGGAATTCTGTTTGTTTTTTCTGTATTATTTCAATTTCTTTAGAGAATTTTTTCATTTATTTCATGAATCGTGGTTTCTGTATGTTGTGATTCTATTTACCCTTCAATTTCATTGAGTTTTGTTAGAATCTATATTCAGAATTCTTCCTCCATCAATTTAATCATGTCATAAAAGTTGGTGTCAGTTGCTGGAGATCAAGTATTTTGTTTTGCAGGTGACTTTTCTATACGGTCCTTCATGTTTCCTGTGATCTTTCACTGGTTCTTTCTCATCTGGAGCTTTGCCAAGTACTGGAGTTGCTGGTACTGGATTATGAGCTAAATTCTGGGATTCCAAAAGAATGATCCTTGGCAGAGCTTGGGATATGTGCTCTGGCAATGTATCATCTTATAGGAGTTTGAGCCTGTTGGTTTATCTTTACCTGATGTCTTCACCTTCTGCCTACAGAGTTTAGTGGGTTTGGGCCCCTTGTTTAGATACCCAGGGGTTAGATGTCTCTTGTGAGTGCATGTCTGCTATCAACCGCTAGGTTTAGGTGGGAAGCACTATGTTACACTCTGAGATTACTCTCTCTTTTGTTACCTGTGGTTTGCGAGGAGGAGTTAGTTATCAAGGTATTTCAAGTCCTTTGTATTTGCTCTAAGCTTCCTAATAGGATATACAAACTTTATGGAATGTTCTGCCACTCCTAAGGGTTCCTAGAGTCCTGTTAATACTTTAGGTGGGGAAGAGGAATATCAGGTATCAGTGAGCTTAAGAGAGAATACTTCAGATTTTGCTTAATCTGTAGTAAGGGGGGAGCAGTTAATATGTTATTCAGAGATCTGGTGAAACAGTCATGCAAGGCACCCCTCTCCCCCTTCCACCCCATTAAATGCAGAGTCCAAGCCCAAACTGCCAACATGGGAAGACCTGGGGCAGGGTTGGAGGAGCAGACGGATTTCTCTCCTTATTTCTCTCTTCCAAATGCCTGACCCATTCAGTCAGGCTAGGACATGGGAGAGGTCTGTGACTGCTTCCAAAGCAACCCCCTGCAGCATTTTCAAACTATGGAGTGGCAGCTGTCCACCCTCCCAGCGCCAGCATGGAAGGTACCTGCAGAGTGGAAAGTTGGGTGGCATTTGCTGGGCTGTCTCCAAACCACTGTTGAGTCCACTACTTCCCCAACTTGCTGAGCCACAACTGTTTAGGTGCTAAGAACTGCACTCTCTGTCTACCCAGCACCAGTGAAAACTTCAGTGATTTCCAAGGGCAGAGCCTCCTTTAAGGTATACACCCCCATCCTGGTCCTGGAAGTGTCCTGAAGTGAGATGTCAGTCTCCGTGCTCACTCCTGCAGTACGGGGAAGCATCTGCTGGGTTCGGACCCTCCTCCACCTGAAATTGACTCAGCTGAGTGCTCAGGAGAGTTCAAAATGTTTCATGCTCTGGACTCTATGCCACACATCCCTTCTGCCCATGCTACCACTTCCCACCATCTTCAGGCACTTCTTTGCCTGCGTGGATGTGGAATTTGGTGAGGGAGGGATCATCTCCCTGGACAAGGCAGAACCACTGCCTCAGCCAGCTGGCCAATCCACGTGGCAGACCACCACTCCCTCCCTATTGTATATTTCCGACTCTCTGGGTTTTGCAAAAGATTGTTCAATTCACCTTCAATTTACACCCCTGTTTATTTTTGTTCCCCAGTGCTTCTCTGCAGGTTTGCAAAGCTGATCCTGTGGAATTGCATTTCACTCACATGTGGTTGTCTGCTTTCTTCACTTCCCACTCTGAGAGCAGAGAGCCATATGCCAATTTTCTAAATATGTTACATATATTTGTTTAATCTTCCTAATAACCGTATCAAGTAGGAAAATGAAGCACAGAAATATTATATTTCCTTATATTTACCCAAAGTCATAGAAGTAATAGGTGGCAGAGCCAGGATTGGACATCAGCCAATCTGTCTACAGTAATCTGTCTGCTAACCACTATGATACTACAAGTAGTATAACACTTCCTGTATTTTGCTTCGTCCCTTAGAAAATTCTGCCTGGGACTTGGCATCTAATTCTATTGATCTGGAATACATTAAGATAAATAGCAATATATTATCCTCTTGAATTTTCATAAACTCATGACCTTTATGAATATTACAATTAAAATTATACCAGCAGGATATTATTAAAACAGTATGAAACTCATCTACTTGTAAACTAAGAGTATTTTTTCAGTTTGGTTGTACATGCTGGTTTTCATATTGTGACTTATATACTATTATTTTTTAGCATGTACATTTGGAAACAAATATTTTTGCCACAGAATGACTATTCTTTTAGAGTGTGATCTTAAGTAATTATTTTGTGGAAATTTTAATTTGAATAAAAATCGTGAATTGTTGAGTTAGCCTTAAATTCTAGAAATTTCTGTTCATAGTAGACTTTCATAAATACTCTGAATATATAACTGAATTTTCAAGGCAAACTGTAATGATTGGAAATGGGAAGACATTCCTGCTCTTAAAATAATTTGGACATTTTCCCCCTTAAAATTAACTTTCTATCAAATCTCCACATTGGGAAATTATGAGACTAATGATCCAGTTTTATATTAATCATACATCCTTTAAAAATCAACAACTATCCAAAGAAGCTAAGTGAAGATTTTTGTGACAAATAGTATCTAAAATATTTTTATTCTGATAGTGGAAAGGAATCTACAGTTGAACATATAGATTTATAAACGAGTTTGTATGAGATTCAGTTGAATGCTCATAACTCAACAAACTTTAGCACATCTTCCTATGTGTATGCCAAGATATGTTGAGATTAAACATTGGTATAGTTGTTTCTTTCTTTTAATCCTTGTACTTTTAGGGAGGTTGTATTTGTACAGTATAAGAAGAATGTAAATATTCAATGCTTTATCAGAAACTATGGATGAGGGCAAATTGTTCTACTATTATTGATATTCAACATTATACCTTTCTGCATATTATAAAAAATATCGATCTTAAAACTATGCATAAGGTTTCCCTTAAAAGCAGTATTTATAAGACTATTTTCAATGTTTAAATCTCTAACAGGGAGACCTGGAGACTGATACACTTAGGTTGATTCCATATCTTAGCTACTATAAATTGTGTTGTTGTGCTGTGATAAACATTTGGGTGCAAGTATATTTTTTATAAAATTATTTCTTTGTTTTAGGTAGATACCCAGTAGTAAGGTTGCTGTGGCTAAAATACTGGGCCTACTTTTAGTTATTTGAGAAATCCCCATACTGCTTTGCATAGCAGGTGTACAAGTTTACATTCCCACCAATACTGTAAGAATTATCTTTTCACTGCAACCATGCTAATATCTATTTATTTTTTATTTCAGAGTATTATGAGGGTACAAACATTTCAGGTACATTTTATGTCTTTGCCACACCCAAGAGAGGGTTAGAGGCATGCCCTTCCCCTCTACAATGCTCACCATGTCTTTTAGTTGTGAGTTTTAGTTTATCCCTCAACCCCCTAATCTCTGGAGAATATTACTACCATGTGAGCACCATAGTGTTAATCAGTTAGTGCCAATTTGATGGTGAGTACAAGTGGAGCCTATTCTTCTGATCTTGTGATACTTCACTTTGAATAATGGCTCAAGTTAATCCAGGAAAATATAAGAGGTGCTATATCACTGTCGTTTTTTTTTCTTTTCTCAGCCATTTTCCATCAGTATGTCGTTTCTTATAATGAGTAATATTCCATTGTATATATATACCAAATTTTAATAATCCACTCATGAATTGACAGGCACTTGGGTTGTTTCCACATCCTTGCAATAGTGAATTCTGCTGCCATAAACATTCAGGTGCAGATGTCTTTGTTAAAGAATATCTTTTTCTCTTATGGGTAAATGCCTAATAGTGGTATTGCTGGATCAAATGGTACTTTTACTTTTCATCATTTGAGGTAATAATGGCAATTGGGACTAAAAAGTTTCTGTGCAGCAAAGGAAATAATTAACAGAGTAAACAGACAACCTACAGAATAGGGGAAAATTTCTGGAAACTATACATCTGATAAAGGGCTAATACCCAGAATCCACAAAGAACTCAAACAATTCAAGAAGAAACAAAACAAAACAAAACAAAACAAAATGCCTCATCAAAAAGTGGGAAAAGGACATAAACATACTTTTCTCAAAAGGAGATAGACAAATGCCCAACAGACATGAAAAAAGGCTCAACATCACTATTTATCAGGGAAATGAAAGTTAAAACCACAGTGAGATACTATCTTACTCCTGTCAGAACATTCTCATTTTTAAGGTATCTTGATTCAACATGTACTTTGTTTGTGGCTTTATTTTCATGACTCAGCAGAATGCTCTTAAATTTAAGCACACACGGTATAGTAGAGTGAAATTTGTAGAGTCAAAACATTTGTATTTGAGTTCCATCTGGGTTTCTTATTACATGCATTTATAGGCAAATCACTTAACATCTAACTTTACTCATTTATATCTATATCATAGTTTTGTTCTGAGGATTAATGAGATAATTAATATTATAGTGCTATAAAACTATGCATGGATATGAATGATTTGTCTTCATTTATAATAATTACATTTTCTAAGCTAAGGAGCACATACATAATATACTATTGCATTTATATCTGCTTTTAAAACATCAGATGATTTTACATTTATGAAACCAAAGATTTTGAGATAAAATGTCAAACTAGTGTGGGTTTCCTCTCCAAACTCAACCAAAGAAGCAACAAAGGAGAAGTCAGTTCATTGAAAAGACTCCAATCCACACTCCACACCTGAAATAAATATGTGATAAATCCTTTCAGAGACATATAGAAAGTTCTTGGGTCTCAGCATGGAGAGAAAAAGGACATAAGACAGGGGGATATGCTGCGGTAGGTGATTCTATTTATACCCATTTAAATCCTCCATATTGCCCCAGAGTTCTCCAAGGGAGAAATATCATCAAAGTAAGATGAATCAGGCTTGGCACTGGGAGGCATCTCCCCAATTGCACTTAAACACCCAATTGCACTTCTACTTGCTGTCCAAGCATTAGTTTAAGAGAACCCAGAGCCTATATATATATATATATATATATATATATATATATATATATATATATATATATTTTGTTTGTTTGTTTGTTTGTTTTTGTTTTGTTTTTTTTGTTTGTTTTTTTTTTGAGAAATAGTCTTGCTTTGCTGCCCAGGCTAGAGTGAGTGCCGTGGTGTCAGCCTAGCTCACAGCAACCTCAAACTTCTGGGCTCAAGGGATCCTACTGCCTCAGCCTCCTGAGTAGCTGGGACTACAGGCATGTGCCACCATGCCCGGCTAATTTTTTCTATATATATTAGTTGGCCTATTAATTTATTTCTATTTATAGTAGAGATGGGGTCTCACTCTTGCTCAGGCTGGTTTTGAACTCCTGACCTCAAGCAATCCACCCGCTTTGGCCTCCCAGAGTGCTAGGAAAACAGGCGTGAAGCATCGCACCTGGCCCAGAGCCTTTATAAAAACAGAATAAATGTAGAGAAAGCAGTCAAGCAAATAAATAAATAAAAGTACAACTACAAGGGTACTTGAGCCTAGATACATGGATCAGTACCTGCTGTATTGACATGAGGCAATCAAAAGACAAAGTCTCTAATATTGAATAAACAACAAACAAAAACCCCACAACAACATTGTGTTTTTAAAAGATATACTTGAAAATATAAAATAGTTCAAAATAAATGTATGGGAAAATATATGAGGCACATATAAACCAAAAGATTTTATCCCACAGGAATATGGTTTTTGAACATGATGCAATTGAGGCATTTCTTAAACATGATCATGATCTGTAGAGTTTTTAAACATGATCCCAATACCAATCAACAGGTGAGCTCTATTCCTTCCCCTTTGAATCTGGGCTAGTTTGTGATGGCTTCAACCCATGGAGTATTATGGATATCACTTTATGTGTCATCTTAGCCTAGGTCAAAAAAGTCAAACATTTTACATATTAGAATACTTACCCTCTGGATGCTCCCTCTTGGGATGCTTCCTTTTGGAAGCCAGGAACCTTAAGACAAATGGACAGTACATGTGTAGTTACTATAGCATACTGTCCCAGCTAAGGTGCTAGACATATGAGTAAAAAAGTCCTTCAATGATTTCAGCCCCTCAATAAATTCTTCCAATCTGAAGCTCCAATTATTTTGGAGCAGAGGCAACTCATTTCTACTGCATCCTGTTTAAATTCATGTCCCACAACATCCTAGATCTTAAAAATGTTTGTGTTTTATGAGGAAATACATAAGTAAAACAGCAAAAACCTTAGAAAATAATAGCTAAAAATAATAATTTGATTGTTGTTAGTGTATATGAATGCCTCTGATTTCTGTGTATTGACTTTGTATCCTGAGATTTTACTAAATTCATTTATCAGTTCCAGGAGTTTCTTGGTTAAATCTTTGGGGTTTTCTAAATATAATATCATATCATCAGCAAACAGTGAAAGTTTGATCTCTTCTGCCTCTATTTGGATACGTTTAATTCCACTTTCCTGTCTGATTGCTGTAGCCAAGACTTCCGGCACTATGTTGAATAGAAGTGGAGATAGTGGGCAGCCTTGTCTGGTTCCAGTTCTAAGTGGGAATGCTTTCAATTTTTCTCCATTGAGTATGATGTTGGCTATGGGTCTGTCATATATGGCTTGTATCATTTTTAGGTATGTCCCTTCTACGCCTATTTTCTTAAGTGTTCATATCATGAAAGGGTGTTGAATTTTGTCAAAAGCTTTTTCTGCATCTATTGAAAGAATCATGTGGTCTTTGTTTTTGCTTCTGTTTATGTGATGAATTGCATTTATAGATTTACATATGTTGAACCATCCCTGCATCCCTGAGTTGAAGCCCACTTGGTCGTGATGGATTCTTTTTATGATAAGCGTCTGGATTCAGTTAGCTAAGATTTTGTTGAAAATGTTTGCATCTATATTCATTAGGGATATTGGTATGTAGTTTTCTTTTTTTCTTGCATCCTTTCCTGGTTTTGGTATCAGAGTAATATTCGCTTCATAAAAGGTTTCGGGAAGGTTTCTGTTCTTCTCTATGTTGTGGAATAGTTTCTGTGAGATAGGTACTAGTTCTTCTTTGTAAGTGTTGTAAAATTCGGGTGTGAAACCATTTGGACCAGGACTTTTCTTTTTAGGGAGATTTTTAACTGCTGTTTCTCTTTCAAATCTTGAGATTAGTCTGTTCAGAAAATCTATTACTTCCTGGATGAGCCTAGGGAGGCTGTGTGTTTTTAGAAATTTGTCCATTTCTTCCACATTTTCCAGTTTGTGTGCATAAAGATTTTTGTAGTATTCATAAATTATATCTTGTACCTCTTTGGGATCAGTTGTCATATCTCCTTTTTTGTTCCTGATGGAGCTTATTAGAGATTTCTCTTTTCTGCTTTTTGTTAGCTTAGCCAATGACGTGTCAATTTTGTTTATTTTTTTGAAGAACCAACTTTTTGTTTTATTAATCTCCTGAATAGCTTCCCTGTTTTCAATTTCGTTTAGTTCTGATTTGAACTTGTTGATTTTACTTCTTCTGTTGGGTTTGCGGTTGGTCTGTTCTTCTTTTTCCAAGTCTTTGAGTCATTTCGTTAGATTGTCTATTTGTGATCATTTTGACTTTTGGTTATAGGCATTTATGGAGATAAACTTTCCTCTCAGAACTGCTTTATCTGTGTCCCAGAGAATCTCATAACTTGTCTCTCCATTGTCATTTTGTTCATAGAATTAAATTGAGAACCAAATCAAAGACTCAATTCCCTTCACAATAGCAACAAAGAAATTAAAGTACCTAGGAATATACTTAACCAGGGAGGTAAAAAACCTCTATAGGGAGAACTATGAAACACTGAGGAAGGAAATAGCAGAGGATGTAAACAGATGGAAATCCATTCCATGCTCATGGATCGGCAGACTCAACATCATTAAAATGTCTATGCTACCCAAACTGATCTACAGATTCAACGCAATACCTATTAAAATCCCATCAGCATTATTCACAGATATAGAAAAAATAATTTTACGCTTCGTATGGAACCAAAGAAGACCCCAAATATCAATAGCAATTCTAGACAACAAAAATAAAATGGGAGGCATTAATATGCCAGATATTAAACTATACTGCAAAGCTGTAGTAATTAAATAAATCTTGTATTGGCACAGAAATATGAATATTGACCAGTGGGACAGATCTGAGAATCCTGATATAAAACCATCCTCATATAGCCACCTAATCTTTGACAAAGCAGACAAAAACATACGCTGGGGAAAAAAAATTCCTTTTCAATAAATGATGCTGGGAAAACTGGATAGCCACTTGTAGAAGGCTAAAGCAGGACCCACACCATTCACCTCTCACAAAAATCAACTCACACTGGATAACAGACTTAAACCTAAGGTATGAAACTATTAGAATTCTAGAGGAAAATGTTGGAAACACTCTCCTAGACATTGGCCTAGGCAAAGAGTTTATGAAGAAGTCCCCAAAGGCAATCAAAGCAGCAACAAAAATAAATACATGGGACATGATGAAACTAAAAAGCTTCTGCACAGCCAAAGAAACAGTCATGAAAGTAAACAGACAACCTACAGAATGGGAGAAAATTTTTGCATCCTATGTTTCCGATAAAAGGCTGATAACTAGAATATACTTAGAACTCACGAAAATCAGTAAGAAAAAATCAAATAACTGTATAAAAAGTGGGCAAAGGACTTGAACAGAAACTTTTCTAAAGAAGACAGTAGAATGGCCAACAAACATATGAAAAAATGCTCATCATCTCTAATCATCAGGGAAATGCAAATCAAAACTACAATGAGATATCACTTAACTCCAGTGAGGATGGCCTTTATCAAAAAGTCTCTAAATAACAAATGCTGGCGTGGATGTGGAGAGAGGGGAACACTCCTACATTGCTGGTGGGACTGCAAACTAGTTCAACCTCTGTGGAAAGCAATATGGAGATACCTTAAAGCGATACAAGTGAATCTACCATTTGATCCAGCAATCCCATTGCTGGGCATCTACCCAAATGATCCAATGACACTCTACAAAAAAGACACCTGCACTCGAATGTTTATAGCAGCACAATTCATAATTGCAAGGCTATGGAAACAGCCCAAATGCCCATCAATCCAAGAATGGATTAATAAAATGTGGTATATGTATACCATGGAGTACTATTCAGCTCTACGAAACAACGGTGATATAGCACATCTTATATTTTCCTGGTTAGAGCTGGAACCCATACTACTAAGTGAAGTATCCCAAGAATGGAGAAACAAGCACCACATATACTCACCAGCAACTTGGTGTTAACTGAGCAACACCTAAGTGGACACATAGGTACTACAGTAATAGGGTATTGGGCAGGTAGGAGGGGGTAGGGGGCAGGTATATACATACATAATGAGTGAGATGTGCACCATCTGGGGGATGGTCATGCTGGAAACTCAGACTTGTGGGGGGAGGGAGGGAAAGCGCATTTATTGAAACCTTAAAATCTGTACCCCCATAATATGCCGAAATAAAAAAAAAAACAACAATAAAAATCCTATATGATTTAAAAGAAAAAAAAACACTAAATAAACCTTAAGTTCAATAATGACTTCTAATGTTAATGATGAGCCATTTTGAGCTTAACAACAAATATGAGTAGTATCTGCCAAAATTGTGGAATGCATCTAAAACTGATCTTGGAGAATAAATGTATAGTTTTAAATTAGAATTAAAATATGTGCAAAAAATATAATAATCATTCCACTTATCAAGGTTGAAATAAATTAACAGAATGAATCTTAAAATTTTAAGGAAAGTTTAAAATGTGATTAAGGGCAAATTAAGTGACATAGAACATAAAATATGATGGAATTAACAAAACAAAAGCTTATTCTTTTAAAAGATGAATAAGATAAATAGACCTATCTCCGCTGGGCGCGGTGGCTCATGCCTGTAATTCTAGCACTCTGGGAGGCCGAGGCGGGCGGATAGCTCGAGGTTAGGAGTTCGAAACCAGCCTGAGCAAAAGCGAGACCCCGTCTCTACTATAAATAGAAATAAATTAATTGGCCAACTAATATATATAGAAAAAATTAGCTGGGCATGGTGGCGCATGCCTGTAGTCCCAGCTACTCGGGAGGCTTAGGCAGGAGGATTGCTTGAGCCCAGGAGTTTGAGGTTGCTGTGAGCTAGGCTGACGCCACGGCACTCACTCTAGCCTGGGCAACAAAGCGAGAATCTGTCTAAAAATAAATAAATAAATAGACCTATCTTGTGACCCATCAATATAGCCAATATAATCAAAGAGAAAAAAAAGATTCAGTAAACAAATCTGGATATCCAACAATGAAAATCAGAAAGACAGCTCATGTACTTATATTAGTTCTAGCCAGATGATCCTGGATAGTCTCCCTATTTTAAGGACACTGACCCTTAATTACATCTGCAAAGTTCATTTTTCATGAAATATAATTTATTCATGGCACTGAAAAAGAGAGGTCACAAGGGCCAAAAATTTGCCTACCGTATTTCTTATGTTCATATGGGCCATCACATCCTTTAAATTCTTCTATTGTCAATCTTGCAAGCCTATTGTCAAAAACTTCAGATCCTCTTTCATTAGGATAAAATTTCTGTGTTTTCAGACATTGTGATGTTTTCACATCATTAGATCTGAAAAATGTTTGTGTTTTACTTTTATATGACCCTCTGTTTATCACAGTTGACAGCTTAAGGCCATGTCTTACTTATTTTTGCAGCATCTGCAATACCTAACACTACAATTTGTGCACTGTGCATATTTACTAAGCGCTTTCTTGATAATGAGACAGTGTTGCATAATGGGCATTGGCATAAAGCAAACTTGTGTCCAAATGACAGCACTGTCACTTATTAAGTGAACCAATGGGGCTACAGCATATTAAGTTATTTAAACTTTCAGAGTCTTACATTTTCACCCATAATACAATCTCTGTCTTCTTCTAAAGTAGCCATTATTAAATAAGAAAATATAAATGTAGTAATCCTGCCCTTAAACAAACATTTAAAAATATCTAATTGTCAAGCCATGTGCTTCTTAATGGATATTTGATGGTAAACAAGTCAGGTAGTCTCTTTGAGCTCATGGAACTCATAATCTAGAAGGGGAAACATACATTTAAACTATTAATAGTAAATATTTATGAGTTTATTTAATGCCTGATGTGTAAGCAACTTGATTCCCTTTAGGAGTTGGTAGCCCATATATAGAAAATATCAGTGAGCTCCATATAAAATTTGCAAGCTTCCCTAGCAATATCACCAGTGGATGCCTAGAATGCCCTGTTATGCACCTGATTCTTCTTCTGAGACCTGCCATGCATTTATTTAGTCAGCTCATACTGGCTATTAACTCTCTTTTCTATACTTTCAGATAAATGTTTCTGGTCAACTATTTGTCTCTTAATTTCAGCTTCAATCTTTAATGCTGCTTTTTAAATCACCCTCATTCCCATTATTTTCAGGATAGAGGCTGGTCCTGTCCCCAAACAACACCCAAACCAATTGCTGGGACCCTTCAATGTAAAGGATCTGTAGTTTTATAGAGAAATATAAACACTTGGGACAGAAATGCAAGGCTTCCACTTCTCTTATTTTTATTGCTCAGTGAATTTTTGTTGCCTCCCTAACCTGTCCTTCCTAATTACCCAATATAGGCTCATACTATATAAGTCAAGGGCTCACATTTGAGAAAAAATTACTAAAGGATCTTATGGAATCCCTCCTCTAGGTACTCTAAGCTCTGGTCTCATATTATTCAATTAGTTGGTGTTCCTGGACTAGTTTGCCTTGCTTCCCACAGAAATGCCTTTGCTGAAATCTTATTTGATGTGACACTCAGATTTTCTGGAGAATCTATTTTAAAAAGTATCCATTTGCTTTGCCATACTTATTAAAATATAAATTGAAGATAACGATCTCCGCATATGTCCTCAGGATTATTTGTCAAGAAAACAGTTGTTTTGGTAGCTTAAATTGTTTCCTTTCTTCAGAAAATGACACAGTATTATCCTTTTGATCTTTTCCTTGCTTGGGCTGCTAAATTAATTTCTTGATTACTATACCTCATTCATCCCAAATTTGTCTCATTCCATTTTACTCTTTTTATGTGTATATGTGTGCGTGTGTATTAATATATACATACACATATACATTTGCATATATATTTACTCTGGTTTTTATTTTAAATTATTTAGAAATATTTTCATATTATATCTTGCCTTAAATCCCTTTAGAATTTGAAAAGGTGTTGTTTATAAGTAATTGAGTTCTCTTTTTCAAAAATACATTTTATTGTTTATATTTAAGGTTTACAACATCATGTTATGGGATACATATAGCTAGTAAAATGTTTACTTTAGTGAAGCAAATTAACATACCCATCATCTCACAGGTATTTTTTTATAGTAGAAAAAGCATTGAAAACCTACTCATTTAGCATAAATCCCTAATACAATACATTTTTATTAACTATAGTCCTTATGGTGTATATTAGATTTCTAGATTTGCTCATTTTATGTATTTGCTACTTTATGTCTCTGGCCTTCATCTCCTCATCTCCCCCAACCCTAGTAACCACTGTTTTTTTCTGTATCTCTGTATACTAGACATTTTTTAAAGATTCCACATATAAGTAATCTCACACAATGTTATTTTTATTTCCGTGTCTGGCTTATTTTACTTAGCATAATGTCCACAAGGTTCATCCATGCTGTGACAAATGTCAGGATCGCTTTTTTTAAGGCTACATAATATTTTATTATATACACACATACACACCATAGTTTCTTTATCCATTCATCTATCCATTGACAGAAATCTCTCAATTGCCATCTAGTAGAAAGTTGTTGTCATACTGATCCCTCATTTAAATATGTACAACCTCTCATCAATTCACCAAGTCATAAGCTGTAGATCCCATTTGCCCATAGGCAAAATTAACCCTGGTTCTACAAAGAATTTATTGACAAAAGTACTAAACTGTTCATAATCAATCTCATGATGCAAAATAATACAAGTCATGAGCTCATTCTTAACCACTTCGGTACCGTGCTCACCAGAGCAAAACCTTGCCCACAGCCGGCACTCATAGACCGCACAATAGTTTGTGCCGTGCATTGACGACAAATCCATTTTGCTCTTGTGTGATGAGGAAAGATTTAAAGCACTGAAAGCTTGTTTTACTTTACAGGCAGCTTTACTTGTAATGTAAATCAGAATAGGTAACATATACATACATGTTTTCATTATGCTATTTTTAAATGTTCACAATTTTATTTTGATATATGAAAAATTAGAAAAGTCGCATCACAGCTGTCGGCTAAAGTCATTGAGCACGTTCATCTGTGGCTATTGACTATAGTCAATGCTGGGCTATGTGCGTTCATCTGTGGTTATTGACTATAGTTGACACTGGTACCAAAGTGGTTAAAGATTGTGCTTTGAACTAATTTAGCCAATCTACATAGTTTTGTATAATGAAAACACAAGTATTCAAATGGTGAAAATAAAATGATGTATAAATCACTTTCTTCCAAATGAACCTGTAATGACTGATCAGATCTTTGCTCTTTTGGACCTTTGGTTTTTACACCTGAAATGACTTAGCCTCTGCATTATCCTTGATCTCTGAAACCATACCCTAAAACTCTAGTCAGTTTTAATTCAAAAACTCCCAAGCTCAAACTCTATCCCCCCTTGCTATTTCTTAGAGATAAAAAGCATTATTTATTTGACCAATTATTATTAGCTCAAGATTTCTTTTCAATTTCATATATAAAGCCCCAATATTTAAAAGAGGTAAAAGCAAAACTGCCCCACTTGAAGCAGGGATAAGGAATCCTGAGCCCTGGTTCTGACAGATTCTTTTATCCTAACTCTCCCTGGTTTGAGCATCCCTCTTCTGATGGCTTCTATTTCTTGGTGTATTTGTTAGTCCTGAGAAAGAAAGATGATCCATTACAGCTTAACACAGAAACCAGGAATTCGTATGTTCACACAGAGACTAATATATAAGAAAGTAGAAAACTTGAAAATATTTAAACGAGTTATTTTACCTCTCTGAATCTCTAAAGCAGGTTAAATAATAGTGACTACTTCTAGGATTAAATGAAGTTCTGTGTATACTGATACATGGATGCCTTATAACTTTTGGAAGAAAAATAAAATTCTTCAATTTATATTTTGTAATGCAGCTGAAATCATTACATTATAAACATTATTAATGCTAATATCTTAATTCATAAATAAATTTTTATAAAGGTAAAATTACTAAATATGAGCTGAAATATTTTGAATGTGTTTTTCCACACTATAAAGTTGTTTAAATTTGAATGAAACAAAAAAAAGAATCAGAAAATATTTCCATATACTTTGTTAAATAGTATTTCTGAAACATTAGTATTCTTAGTTAAGACCTACATGAGAAATTAAAATGTTGTTCAGACATCCTATGAATAGTACACTCTTGTAGATCAACTTTAATTCTAAAATCAACAGAATATGTGGTGCTATAGCAATGTTTTTTTCCTTAAATAAAATAAAAATGAAGGATTAAGCTGGGGAACAATTTTCCTCATTCATTGCCTCAGTGATTGAAAGTTACACTTACACCAGAGATCCATAAGGTTATGTGAAATTTGAGCAGTTACTTAGAAGATGACATACATAAGACTCCACATGGTAAGTCAATCTCCCTTAAGATTTTGAAATGCATCTTCCCACCTTTTGAAGGGCACACTTATTTGTGGTATTGAAGGTTTTCCCCAAAGTAGCTACATATGATTATCACATTTCCTAGACACACTGGCCCAGAAAGTAAACCAGGAGACAATGACTGAGGACTGACCTGTTATTTTATTGCTCCTCAAGATGTCCCTGAAGGCAATATGACTTACATGTACCTACTACAAGGCAGAGAGACAGAATGAAATTTATATATAATTATCTACCATGCAATAAAATGTAAAAGAAGGGGTACATTGTTTGGGGACTTTTTGATAAAGGCCATTCTCATTGGAGTTAAGTGATATCTAATTGAGGTTTTGATTTGTATTTCCCTGATGGTTAGAAATGTTGAGCATTTTTTCATGTTTATTGGCCATTATTCTCTCTTCTTTTGAAAAAATTCTGTTCGTGTCCTTTGCCCATTTATTGATAGGGTTGTTTGATTTTTTCCTTGCTGATTTTCCTGAATTCTAAAGAGAATCTAGTTACCAGCCCTTTCTCGGATGTGTAGCTTGGGACACACAGCCTCCCTAGGCTCAACCAGGGAGAAATATAATTCCTGTACAGACCAATATCAAGTACTGAAATTGAAACAGCAATAAAAACCCTTTCTAAAAAGAAAAGAGTTGTACCAGATGGTTTCATACACAAATTATACCATATCTACAAAGAACTGCTGCCTATCCTGAAGAAATTATTCCACAACATCAAGAAGGATGGAATCCTCCCCAACACATTTTATAAAGCCAACATCACCCTGATACCAAAACCAGGAAAAGATGCAACAAAAAAAGAAAATTACAGACCAATATCACTTATGAATATAGATGCAAAAATTCTCAACAAAATCCTAGCTAACTGAATCCAGGTACTTATCAAGAAAATAATCCATCACGGCCAAGTGGGCTTCATCCCAGAGATGCAGGATTGTTCAACATATGCAAATCTATAAATGTAATTCACCACATAAACAGAAGCAAAAACAAAAACCTATCGAAGATCCTCTCAATAGACATAGAAAAAGTATTTGACAAAATTCAACACCCTTTTATGATAAGAACACTTAACAAAATAGGCATAGACAGGGCTTACCTAAAAATGATACAAGCCATATATGACAAACCCACAGCCAACATCATAATGAATGGGGAAAAACTGAAATCATTCCCACTAAGAACTGGAACTAGGCAAGGTTGCCCACTATCTCCACTTCTATTAACATAGTGCTGGAAGGCCTGGCTACAGCAGTCAGACAAGAGAGTGGAATTAAGGGCACCCAAATGGGGGCAGAAGAGATCAAACTCTCACTCTTTGCTGATGATATGATATTATATCTAGAAAACCCCAAGGATTCAACCAAGAGGCTCCTTGAATTGATAAATTAATTCAGTAAAGTCTCAGGATTCAAAATCAATACACACAAATCAGAGGCATTCATATATGCCAATAACAGTCAAAGTGAGAACCAAATCAAAGATTCAATTTCTTTCAAAATAGCAACAAAGAAAATAAAGTACCTAGGAATATATTTAACTAAGAAGGTAAAAGATCTTTACAGGGAGAACTATGAAACACCGAGGAAGATAATAGCAGAGGATATCAGTAGGTGGAAGACCATACCATGCTTGTGGGGTGGCAGAATCAACATTGCCAAAATGTCTATACTCCCCAAAGTGATCTACAAAGTCAGTGCAATCCCTATTAAAGTAGCATCATCATTTTTCACAGATACAGAGAAAATAATTTTACGCTTCATATGGAATCAGAGAATATCCTGTATAGCAAAAGCAATCCTAGGCACTAAAAATAAAATGGGAGATATTAATTTACCAGATTTCACACTATACTACAAGGCTACAGTAATTAAAACAGTTTGGGATTGGCAGAAGAACAGGGACATTGACCAGTGGAACAGAACAGAGAACCCAGATATAAAACTATCCTCATATAGCCGTCAGATCTTTGACAAAGCAGACAAAAGCATACACTAGGGAAAATAATCCTTATTCAATAAATGATGCTGGGAAAACTGGATAGTCACGTGTAGAAGACTGAAACAGGATCCACACCTTTCAGCTCTCACAAAAATCAACTTACGCTGGGTACACCAACAGACTTAAACCTAAGGTGTCTATTAGAATTATAGAGGAAAAGGTTGGAAATACTCTTCTAGACATTGGCCTAGGCAAAGAATTTATGAAGAAGACCCCAAAGGCAATCACAGCTTCAACAAAAATAAATAAATGGGACCTGATCAAATTAAAAAGTTTCTGCACAGCCAAAGAAACTCACGAGAGCAGACAACCTTCAGAATAGGAGAAAATTTTTGCAAGCCGTATAGCTAAATTTTATTAACCACTTACTATGTTGCAGTCACTGAGATAATCTATGAACTCACTATTTATCATTTAATCCTCACAACAAACTCACAAGGTAAGTATATTTTCTCTATTTTACAGATGACAAAATTGGGACCAAAAAAGATTAAGAAATTTGTTCTGTATGGAAATAAAATATTAAAACTGAACCCTGGGTTATGTGGCGTGAGGGATAGAAGATGTCATATCTATTGGAGATACAAATATAGCTATAATATAAGAGAATGAAACAATGGTTATACTGATATAAACCAAACAGTTTCAGTCCACTTTAGACAATCACCCAATCAAGTATGTACGCATATATACATGAACACATTCAGATCCTTTATGGCGGCATCCTCAAACTACAGCCCATGGGCCACATGTGGGTGTTTTTGCCCATTTGTTTTTTTACTTCAAAATAAGATATGTGTAGTGTGCATAGGAATTTGTTCATAGTTATTTTTAAACTATAGTCCGGCCCTCCAATGGTCTGAGGGACAGTGAACTGGCCCCCTGTTTAAAAAGTTTGAAGACCCCTGCTTTATGGAATAGGTTGGTTATAAATAATTGTAAATGTACAGGAAAAGGGAATGTGAGAATATTAAAATAAGAGGGCAGATTCAAATACATATATATGAATCATGGCACAGTGTAATTGCTAGATCTGGGCTCAAATTTACTTCTAATATTATAGTGATGAAAATGGGACAGGGGTTAATCTAAGAAAAAAAGTGCTATTGACATTTTTGGGGAAACAATTCTTTGTTGTTCAAGTCTATTTGGAACACTTGCAGGACATACTAGAGGACACTGGCATCCCTGGTCACACTTCTCTAAATTGTGTTGATTGTGGCAGTGTTCAGGCACAAAGCCTTCACATATTTCCAGATTCCCCTT
This sequence comes from Microcebus murinus, assembly GCF_040939455.1. Classification (NCBI taxonomy): domain Eukaryota; kingdom Metazoa; phylum Chordata; class Mammalia; order Primates; family Cheirogaleidae; genus Microcebus; species Microcebus murinus. The sequence continues at coordinate 74,161,420 of NC_134136.1, read as the reverse complement.
GAGGACTACTAAGTTATAAGATTTACATTGCTCACCATCGTCTACTTAGAAAACAGAAACAAGTTACTTTAGATCAGATTCTCAGTGCTGACAATTTTTCTAATTATAATGCTATTTAAATTATACAAACATAAAACTGTTACAGACTTATTCTGATAGCTCTCACAGTACTACAAAACAAAATAAAATAATATGCTGAAACAATAAAGAAACATTGATTTCACAATAAGAAAAAAATATAATATTTATGAAAAAATCTAAATGACAACAAAATCATAATATCTATGGAAACAAGAGTACTGCACAAAACATAAATATAGCATAGTCCATCTTTGGGCTTTGCATTATTATAGTTCCATGATAACTCAATTCTTCCCACCATTTTTCTATTGACAAGACATTTTCGACTCTTAAATTGCACAGTTTGCTATGACATAATTTGCCCTTAACTTGGTGCAAATATATCACTTAGTTACCAAGCTCCTACTTAATCTTTCTTCACTAGTTCAAGGCCAAATAGTAGTATCTGTTGCCAACACAATTGTAACAGTAAACCCAGGCACTGACATCATGTGGTAATATTTAATTAAAAGATGGTTATCCAGGAATCCAAAGGTCTCAAACCCAAATTTTTTTTTACAGATTTACTCTCTGTATTAACAGAATTTTTCTAAGTGATTATTAATTATTTCTGTCATTTGTCCTATGTATATGTAGCCTAAAATACAAATTAATTTTTATATGGATGTTTACCAGCTTTTCAATTTTAAGAATAATAAATGCTAAAATCTTAAATGAGTTATTTTCTAATAATAGGGGCATATATGACCACAAATATCACATTGTCATTGTCACCAACACAAAGGTAATGTGGTATGCATTCTTTGTCTCTTTGCATATGTGCTTAAAGTTTTGCAAACAGCAGTGCACAAAAAATATTTATGTAAAGCTTTCCTGTATAGCTTCATCTACTCCCTGCCTAAAGCCTGACCTTATGCTACCATATTCATATCTAAAGAATTCCATTTGGCAGGAACATTATTCTAGATTCTTCTAGAAAGAAGAGTTTGGAAGTAAATGACTCAGCATATTTTATACATGATCATGAAAGACTAAATTTTTTGTTTTGTTTCCATAGACTACTGGATGATTCTCAAAATGTATTCCTCATCATCATAGCTTGTTTTGAATTCCAATTAGTGTTCCATGAAAACAAAAATAAAGTTATATCATCAATTAAGCTAAATTGTGTTAAGAAAAGCAGTAAAGTCCTGTATTCCAGGACTTTTGAAACTTTTAAATGTGCTAAGGTACATTGTGCATCCTCAAGAGGGGAATGTAATATTTCTCAAATTTATTTGATCATAAAACTTTAAAATATTTCTATCATTATTTTGTCATAAACTATTTCGAATATCATGATTTTAAAACAATGCTACTTTAGTGAGCACTTAGTACAGCAAAGTAAGAAATGATTTTCTTAGCTATATGATCGGGGACAAGCAGCTTAATTTCTTCGAACCTCATTTTCTATTTCTGAAAATATAATTATTGGGATTATCTAATAGGGCTGTTAAGTGTACTAAATATGGCATGTACAAAAAACTAGCAATCAATGGTATTACTATTTCCCATAGCCAATTTTATTGCCTGTCATTTTCTTTACTACAGCCCTAATTCATTTGCTCATGTGTGTAATTGCTGAAAGTCCTCAAAGTATGAAAGATGCCAATAAAATTATTCATCTTTTTTTTATTCATCTATCCACTCAATCATTCAACAAATAATTATTGTAAACTGACTATGTGTTAGTTAGCATGTTAAGTTGTAGAAATGGAGATATGGGTGTGACATAGAATTTTTGTACTTGAGATACTCACAGGTATCTTCTTATTGGTGAGAGCTATGGGAATAAATTAGAATACTGTGTCAGAACATAAACTTTTATAATAAAGTTTTATAATATACATAAACTTTTATAATATACAATGTATAGATCTTATACTGAGGAAAATGTGATAAGCAATCTTGGAGGAAAGAGAAGCAGACATGGCTTCTAGGATGTGGTGACATATGAGCTCAAATTGGAAAGATGATTCACAAGGTTGGAAGTAAGGAAAGTGGGACAAGAAGGGAATTTCAGGCCCAGGCATGACACAGCATTGTGTGACTTAGAAATTTTACTTTGCTATTTCTAAAACACAAAGTATAAAGAGGGCAATGGTAGTTGGGACTGCAAAAAGTACTATCTTTGTATAATAAATACATTCAATCTCTTTAAAATGTTGCCTTGCTTTGCCTTCATTTTATATTTTCATTATCGTTCATGAGTTTGTTAATTTATATATCAACTCTGTAAATTATAATAATGAAAACAAATTTTTTATGGAGTTCTTACTATGTACCAGGCTGCATTCTAAGGTCTTTCAAGTCAGTTAATTCTCACAATTCTCTCAAGTATATTTGAGCACCATCACTTTACATATAAGAATGAAGCTAGGAATCTGTTAAATGAATTGTTCAAGGTCATGAAGCCAGTCAGTGACAGAATGGAGATATGCTTTTACCAACATGTCATTCTCTCTCTCTGGCCCTCCTATTCCTGATCCCTCTCTCTAGTTATCCTTATTCCCTCATGTGTTCCTCCTAGCAGAATGTAACATGCTAACTTTCACGTGCTGTCTATCAATCTCTTGTCTGTTTTCTTCATAACATTTATTCCAACTTGGATTCTTTGTTGTTGTTCTCTTGTTTTTGGTCATTTTTGCGTCTCTTTCACTAGTATGTAAGGAATATGCTTCTCCAGCTCACTATTGAATCCTAAGTCCTGGTATGGTGCTTAATATATAATTAAAGAGTGCTAAAGACAAAATTTGAATACATTTTATTTAAACAGAAAGTGCCTTTTCTATCATAACATATATCTCAACCATAGATTTTTGAGAAAATGTGTTTATTAATTAAAATGATGGTTGTTCATAAGATCTCAAAACTCTCTGAACTCTAATCCTGCCCCAAATTAAAACCAACATTACAGGTGACTGCCTTAATCTTGCTATGAAACAAGGAAAGTCTCCATTCACTTAACTATTTATTTTTCTGTTTCACAATATATACTCTTTTTAAACTAGGTGGTCCCAACCTAGCATATCTTGCACCAAATACTGAAGTTCTATTTTTCTTGGTTAACATAGTAGTCTTTTAAAAAATTTAATTTCGAGGTCTTTAAATTGGGCATACACCAGGCCATTTGATACTGCCTTATACCTGACTCCTTGACACATTTACTTTATAAAATAGTTATCATAAATGCTGTCAACAAGGTAAAATAAACTGGTTCTCTCACATTGCATATGGAAATGAAAGTCATGCAGCTGTTTGGGAAACCAATCTGGCATCATCTTTAAAATAAAAAGAGACACCTACTATTTTTATAATCAATAATTTGGTGAATTGGTCATTTTAAAAATTGGCTTCCAGTAATGGATTTTTGACTAATTGGTATGCATCCAGCATCAGTAAATATTAGGTATTATTTTTGTCTTCATTTGAATTTTTAATTACTGGTTGTAGTAAATGCTGTGGTGCTCTTCCTAGATAATCCTTCAGGAATAAGGCACTTAATACCCAGCTGCTAGGAATGTTGGCTCCTGATAGTTCACAGCTGTGATCTTTGGGCATTGCCCTTGGTCTAAAAGCATTGCCTTGCTCAAGTTTATGTCTCTTCCCTCGGGGCAGCCTACATTCAATAACTAGTCAGTGCAAGGCTACAAAGACCCAGATCCCTTGCTGCAATTCTGGGCAACTTTGAAGAGCCATGCCAGCTCCAGAGCTTCTTATGGGATCAAATGAGAAATCTGTTGCAGCTGCATCAAAGCTCACCATCTCCCTCTGTTCAATCCTGCCCCCTCCCTCAGAGGTGTTCTTTCTTAGTGTACTCCCCAATACACCTACTGAATGCAAATTTCCCTCTGGAGTCTGTTTCTCAGGAACCCAATCTAAGACTCTAGTAATACTGAATAGCATTTTAAAATAAAAACATTCCTTTTTGGATGGTTGCAAATTACAAAAGAAATACATACTTGTATCTACTGAAAAAAAAAAAAGAAACAAAATACTGATCACCCTATCCCATAGAAATAAAAGTCCCAATACCTAAATAAATACACAAAAGAATTCACTGCAGCTTTGTACATGGTGTCAAAAACCTGGGAATGAACCTTCTTGCCCTCAAATGGGGAAATAAATGATTTAGCATACACCAACATCATATATTATTATGCATAATTTTATAAATAATGAATTGGAGCTATATAAGCTGACTTGAGATTTTTATGAGGTTTTACTGAGAGAAAAAACAAAATGCATAAAACCCATGAAATTCTTATCCCATGTTTAAGGCATAGAACAAAAAACAGACTGTGTATATGACTGTGAGTGTTAAGTGTGTGTACATGTGTATGCATATTTATATGAACATGGAAACAATAGAGTGGTTAACATGGGCTGTGGGATGGAACTATCAAGATACAGTATGTTGTCTCACTTGTTACAACAAGAATATATTTCATATGTAATTTGAAATATTTAATTAAAATAAAGTTTAAATTTTAACATCACTAAAATGCAAATTATTTTTCCAGCTTTATTGAGGTATAATTGACAAATAAAAACTGTATATATTCAAGATACACAATTTGATGATTTTGTATAAATATACATTGTGAAATGATTATCACAATCAAGCTAATTAACACAAAAATCTCACATAGCTATTGTTTGTGTGTGTATGTGAAGATGCTTAGATTTTATTCTTACAGCAAACTTCAAGTAAACAATACAATATTGTTAACTATAGTCACCATGCTGTACTTTAGATCCTTAGAACCTATCCATCTTATCACTGAAAGTTTATACCCTTTAACCTACATCTCCCCAATTCCCTCCCCATCCCAGTTCTTGGCATCCTAGAAACCACCTTTCTACTCTTTGATTCCATGGTAATAACTTTTTAGATTCCACATATTAGTGGGATCATGCAGTATTTGTCTTTCTGTATCTGGCATATTTCACTTAGTATAATGTCCTCCAGAATCATTCATATTGTCACAAATGACAGGATTTCCTTTTTATTCATGGATGAATAATATCCCCATATATATTAACCTTCCTTCTGATAACTGTAGGTTTAATTTGTTATTCTTTTTCTAGTTTCTTGGGGTATAAAGCTAGGTTGTTTATTTGATAACTCTTTTCCTTAACATAAGCATTTATGGCTATAAACGCTCCTCTTAGAACTGCTCTTGTTGCATCCCATAAGTTTTGGTATGCTGTATTTCCATTTTCATTTGTCTCAGGATACATTTTGATTTCCCTTTCAATTTCTCCTTCAACCCATTGGTTGTTCAGAAGTGTGTTTTTTAATTGCCACATATTTGTGGATTTTCCAAAATTCCTCCTGTTATTGATTTCTAGTTTAATAACATTGTGGTCAGAAAAGATATTTGATGTGACTTCAAAAGTTCATAAATCTGTTAAGACTTGTTTTGTGGCCCAGCGTAAGATCTATCCAAAAGAATGTTACATTTGCACTTGAGAAGAACTTATATTCTGCTGTTGTTAGATGGAATATTCAGTACATGCCTGTTATGTCTATTTGGTCTATACAGTTATTCAAGTCTGCTGTTTCCTTACTGATTTTCTGTCTGGATGATTTATACATTATTGAATGTGGGATATTAAAGTCCCCTACTATTATTGCATTGCCTTTTATTTATCCCTTCAGTTATATTAATATTTACTTTATATATTTAGGTATTCCACTGTTTGGGGTATATAAATTTATAATTGTTATATACTCTTGATTAATAGACCCTTTATCATTATATAGTGAACTCTTGTCTCTTAAGACAGATTTTGACTGATAGTCACAGAAAGACAAGGCCATTTCCAGGTCTATAGCTGGGACAATAGTAAGTAATGCTGCCCTCTCAAAACAATCCTCCTTGCCCTTGGGATCCACCAGGGTTTTATGATCCCTTATATGTGTCCCAAAGGCATTTTGTCCAAAAATGGCTGCAAAATTATTATTGTTTTGAGAGGATGTGAGCAGGGAATCGCCTATCCTGCCATCTTACTTAATACAAATTAAAGTAAAATTAATAGTTTACAGTTACTGAGTGCTGGAAGCAGACCAATATACTAAAAATCAATTCATTGAAATCCAACCTACCAGAAGATAAATTTGCCAACTTATTATTTTTTAAGTTCTAACTTTTCCTGTCCTTTTCATTGTTGTATATGCCAATAGCAGATTAAATACAGTTCCTTATCTTCCTTACTCTGCTCCCACACCTCCCCATGTCTGTGACCTCACTTCTGCCTCTGCCTCTACACCTGCTTTCCTGAAAGATAGAGACAATTTTTTGGTGAACTTATGCCTTCTCCTTGACTCTGGCATTGGAATCCTGAACTATCCTAAACCAGGTTTCAGTTACTTGCCTTCCATTTTGCAAGAAAATGCTCATTTAGAAAATTCACTATCCAGGAATTTACATGAATTTACACAACTACATTAGGTACTTACTGTGCCTTTAGCAACATACTTAGTTCCTTACTTCTGTGATCTCACTCAATTCTCATAAGCAGCCTTAAGAGTTAGGCACTACTATTTGTCCTATTTTTAAAGAAGGAAACTTTAACGTAGAGTGTTTATCAAACTTGCCAAAGATACTTAATTGATAAGTAGTATAGCTGGGATTAAAACTCAGATACAATTGACATAAAGATCTGAGTTATTTTTCAAAAAATAAAATAGTTTATCCTTTCAATTTAGTAAATATAAGAATAAACAACAATAGCCACAATATACTTGGTTAATATAGTTATATCTACTAAAGAAAATTAGTTCACATTTTCTGAAGGATGAGTTTTAACACATTTTAAAAATTCTTTAAGATACATATTATGACTTAACATATAATTACTCTCCTAGATAGAATTATACACTCAAAAGAACATTAATGGCTAAATGAAGGTAAAATATTGTCATCAAGTACTGTTTGAAATAGAAACAAAGAAATATAAAAAAGCTAAATATCCAACAATAACAAAATTCAGGATATTTGTGTTATTACACTAAAAAAGAAATGGTATATAATGATCTATTTTTTAATTGAGGTACAATTTATTTATGAAAATGCACAGACCTTAATAAAGTTCAATGACTTGTCAGTTATATCTAAACAATGCCCAAGAAAAGACACATATTAATAATATTTCAATTACTCCCCAGATTCCTTGGTATCCCTTTCCACTGGATTCCTATCTCCACGCCCAGGCTACTTTTTCTCTAGGCCTGTTGCACACCTTTCAACCTAGGATTATTCTTCAATGTAATTTATTCTCTCTTATGTTGGTTTTGATATATTATTCATTCTTGTTTTAATCTCTACTTTCAGAGGTTCACATTTTCTAGAAGTTTCCTGACAAAAAGTCCATGAAGGACACTTTTTTAGAGATGTACATTTGAACATGGATTAATTTTACTCTCACAGTGGTATAAGAGTTTGACTAAGTATACAATTCTAGGATACAAATCATTTTCCTTTTAATTTAGGGCATTTTCAGTTGTCTTCTATTTCCCAGTCTTGTCATGAAAAATTCAGATATCATTGTAATTCTTTATACCTTGTTTATGACCTGATTTTTCTCTCTAAAAACATAAAGGACTAATTATTACTATTATTCTATAATTTCATGGTAATGTTCCTTGATGTGGATCTTTTAAATTTCACTTTCCTGTACATTTATTGGAAACTTTCAATTCAGAAATCCATGTCCTCTGGTTTCAGAAAAATTTATTTCACTCTTTTAAAATTTATTTTACTATCTTTTTTGTAAAACAAATTGACAATATAAGACAAAAACCTTTAGAAAGTTGATGGGAAATTCTGCAACTGAATACAATGAAATAATTAATGATAGGTCAATGCTTCTTATGGAAAAAAGTATAAGAGCTATATACATTTCAAAAATAATATATTTAAAAGTGGTAGAGAGATGTCAAATCAAGCAGGATTACAGTGAATACATTCCCAAGAGGGAGAATCTTTCTGAAGTAAGATGAGATCTGTGGCTATACTTTATTCACCAATCCTGGGATCAGATTTGGCCCAGGCAGAAAGCTTCTAGCAGGATGCAAAGAAACCATGTGAAACTTTCACTTGCTATGTGGGAAATTACATAATTTGAGACTTGGATATATGAGTTTTCTTATTGCTGCTTTAACAAACCACCATAAACTTAATTGCTTCAAATAATACACATTCATTATTATACAGTTTTGGAGGTCAGGAATCTAACATGGGTCTCAGTAGGCTAAAATCAGTGTTGGTAGAACTGTGTTCCTTCTGAAGACTCTAGGAGAACATCTGTTTCTTACCTCCTTTAGCCTCTAGTAGCTGTCCACATTCCTTGGCAGATGGTCTCAATGTTCCAATAACTGCTTCTGTAGTCGTATTGCCTTCTACTCACTCTAATCTCTTACCTCCCTCTAATAAGAATCCTTGTGATTTCATTGGGCCTACTGAGTCATTCAGAATAATCTTCCCATGTCAAGATTCTTTAATTAATCATATCTGCAAAGCTCCTTTTATCATATAAAGTGACATTCTTAGGGATTAGGATGTGGGTAACATTGGGGTTTCATTATTTTACCTACCACAGTGGGCCTCAAAAACATGGCACTCTTCCCTTTCAAAGAGTCACATATTTGTTAAACTAAGTACAAGAAGAACTAACTATAATGGGAATAGCTCATACAAATAACCTGTAAAAGGCAAGCCAGAGACAGGGAAAATATTTGTAATATAAATGACAAAGGACTAGTATCTACAACTACTAAACTAATAAAAGACAACTACAACTACTAAACTAAAAAAAGTAACTAATAAAGATCCCCTACAGATCAATATAAAAAAGACAACAACCAAATAGATAAATCAGAAAAAGATTTGGCCAGGTAATTCACAAAAGAGAATATCCCAAAGGCCAATAAATTATGAAAAGGTGATGAACTGTATTAGTCATCAAGTGAATGGAAATTAAAACTTCAATGCACTACCATTATACATTTACTAGAATGGATGAAAGATGCATTGTCAAATGTTTATGATGTGCAATAACTGAAACTCTTGTGGACTGATTGTAGGAATATAAATTGTTACAAGTACTTTAGAAGACTTTTCCAACATCCACTAAAGATATCCACTAAAGCCCAACAAATGTATACTCTCAGATTGATTAGTACTAGTCCTAAACATACATCTGACAAAATGTGAACATATGTGGGATTGAGAAAAATGGCGGAGTAGGACTGACCTCCTGGCTCTCTGCTCTCGGAGTGAGAAGTGAAGAAGACAGACAACCACACGAAAGTGATCTGCACTTACACTGGATCAGCTTTGCAAGAGCTGCAGAGAGACACCGGGATATAGAAAACATCGACAATAATCAAAGGTGAACTGAAAAATCTTCCACAAAACCCAGGAAGTCGGAAATATACAATAGGGAGGGAGTGCATACGTGCATATGCTGCCATGATGGGCTGGCCAGAGGAGGCATTGCTTCTGCCTTGCACAGGAAGACGATACCTCCTCCACCAAACCCCATGCCCATGCAGGCAGGGAAGTGCCTGACGTTCCTGGGAAGTGCTAACGTGGGCAGATGAGCGGTGTGGAGTAGAATCTGGAACAGGCAGCATTTTGAATTCTCTGAAGCGCTACACTGAAGCAGTTGCAGGTGGGGGAGGGTCCAACCCCAGCAAACACTTCCCAGTACTGCCGCCACCACTCCATACCTTGGAAACACTGAGGTGGGCCCCGTTGGAAGCGGTTTCAGGCATCCCCTCTACCCTAAACTGGCTGAACTGATCATTGATCAGGCTTTGGGAGAAGTCAACTTTTTGAACTCCCAGCCCCTGCTGAAGCAGTTGCAGGTAGGGGAGGGTCCAAACCCAGCAGCCGCTTCCCAGACACTCTGGTGGGCCATGCTGCAAGCGGTCTCAGGCATCCCCTCGACCCTAAACCTGCTGAACTGATCGGGCATCTGGTAGAAGGCAAAATTTTGAATTGTCTTCAGTGCTCTGCAGAGGCAGTCTTGGGTTGGGGAGGATCTGAACCCAGCATCCACCTCCCTGTACCACAGAAACGAGTACCAAATCTGGCATTCCACCTCAGGATGCTTCCAAGTCCAGGAAAGGGGGACTCTACCTTAAAGGAGGCTTGGCCTTTGGATATCTCTGTGGCTTTGGCTGGCACTGGATAGACAGAGGGAAGATCCCCACAAATAAACTACTGGGTCTATGTGAGTGGGGAAATTAGGGAGTGCAGCAGACGTTTGGAGCCAGTCCAACAAACCCAACTCAGTTTTCCACTGAACAGGGAACTCTCTGCGTTAGCACTGGCAGGGAGTGCCACCACCACCCCATAGCTTGGAAACACTGTGGAAACCTGCTCTGGAAGTTGTCTCAGACCTTCCCTTTGCCTTAACCCAACTGTTGGCCTCAGAAACTGAGTTTAAAGGGGTGGAAAGGGGAGAGTGGTGTTTTGTTCCGCGGCTGTCTCACAAGATTGAACCTGAGTGGTTTCCTGCTACATTCAGCCAATTGCAATCTGTTCCCAGAAAGCAGAGCCTGTCTTAGCAAGGTGGAATTGCAAAGGATTCTGCCATTCCTGAGGACTCTAAGAATCCTTGGGAGTGGCAAGACATCCCCTTAAGACTGAGATACCTGTATATCCTATTTGGAGGCTTAGACCACAATACAAATATCTTGGGATATATTGATACCCGACTCCTTCTTGAAAACCACAGATAACAAAAGAAAGAGTAAACTCAGAGCCTAACACAGTGCCTCTGACTTAAACCTAGTGGTGGAAGCCAGTCTCCATCTCACTAGAGTGAATGAACCCCTGGGTGTCTAAGCAAGAGGCCCAAACCCACTAAATTCTGTGGACAGAAGGTGAAGACATCATGTCAAAGATAACCCAACAGGCTCAAACTCCTATAAGATGATATAGGACCAGAGCACATATTCCCCAGCTCTTCCAAGGATCATTCCTTTGGAACGCCAGAACACAGCTCATAATCCAATACCTGTGGTCCTCAACAAATTATCCAGATGAGGAAGAACCAGGGAAACATAACAGGAATCATAAAGGATCTGAGATAAAATTAACCTCCAAAAGAAAATACTTGTTCACCACCAACTGACAGCAACTTACATGATATTATTAAACTAACAGAGGAAGAATTCCAAATACGGATTGTTAGATAAATCAATGTAATTGAATAGAAAATAGAATCCCAACATAGAGAAAATACAAGAACAATCCAGGAAATGAATGAAAAATTCTCCAAAGAAATCTAAGTAATTCAGAAAAACCAATCAGAAATTCTGGCAATGAAGGAAACATTCAAGGATCTCCAAAATACAATGGAAAGCCTCAAAAACAGGATAGATCATGCAGGGGAAGGAATCTCAGAGCTTGAAGATTATGCCTACATGCTAAATAAATCAGAGGAAAAAAAGGGATAACAGAAACAAGAGACAAGACCAAAGCTTACAACATGTATGGATTATGAACATAAGTCAAATCTCAGATTGATTGGGATTCCAGAAGGGGGAAGAGGAACACTCACAAGGGGTGGAAAACTTATTTTACGGCATACTGGAGGAAAATATGCTGAGCCTGGCCAGAAATCTTGATATCCAAATAAAAGAAGCATACAGAACTCCTGGGAGACTCAACGTGAATAGGCAATCACCTTGTTATATGGTTGTTAAGCTGACCAAAATAAATGTGAAAGAAGCAATCCTCCATACAGCAAGGCGAAAACAACAAATAACCTATAAAGGAAAGGCTACCAGACTAACAGCAGACTTCTCATCTGAAACCTTACAAGCCAGGAGGGAGTGGGTGCCTATCCTTAATCTTCTAAAACAGAATAAAACCCAACCTAGAATTCTTTATCTGGCAAAATTAAGTTTCATCTATGAGGGTGAAATAAAATCCTTCTCAGACATGCAAACATTGAAGGAATTTGCAAAGACCAGACAAGCCCTAAAGGAAATTCTTAGACTTGTCTTCTACAGTGAAGAGGGTAATAGACACTCCTCAAAGTAAAATCCTCAAAGAATTAAAGATTAGACCTCGAACTTCATGATGGCTCAAGGACTAAGACAAAGTAACAGGATTTAACCCAATAATATGAATGGAAATCTTCCTCCAACTTCAATCCCCTCAATAAATGTAAATGGATTAAACTGTTCTCTGAAGAGGCATAGACTGGCAGAGTGGATAAAATTCCACAAGCCTAGTATCTACTGTCTACAGGAAACACATATAACCCAAAAAGATGCCTCCTGGCTGAAGGTCAAGGGAAGGAAAACTATCATCCAAGCAAATGGAAGTCAAAAGAAAGCATGAGTAGCTATACTACTCACAGATAACATAGGTTTTAAAATAGCAAAAGCAAAAAAGGATAAAGATGGATACTTTATAATGGTGAAAGGGAGGATCCAACTAGAAGATTTAACAATTCTTAATATTTATGCACCCACTGCAGGAGCACCAAATTACATAAAGCAAACCTTGTCTGAACTAAATACCACATTAAACAATACTGCCATAGTAGCAGGGGACTTCCACAAGCCACTAAATGAACTGCATAGACCCTCCAAACAGAAATTAAGTAAAGAAATAAGGGATTTACACAAAGCTCTTGATCAAAAAGGACTGACAAATCTCTACAGAACATTCCACCCAAATAAAGATGAATTTACATTCTTCTCAGCATTCCATGGATCCTTCTCCAAAATTGATCACATACTAGGCCGCAAAGCAGATCTCAAAAAATTCAAGAAAAGAAAAATAATACCCTGTGTCTTCTATGACCATAGTGGTATAAAATTAGAGTTCAATTCTAACAGAAATACACACCACTTCACAAAGTCATGAAAACTGAGCAATCTACTGTTGAATAACTATTGGGTCAAGGAAGAAATTCTGAGGGAAATCAAGAGTTTATTTGAACAAAATGACAATGGAGCCACATGTTACCAAAACCTGTGGAATACAGCAAAAGCATATCTGAGAGGAAAACTAATAGCAATAAACACTCACATCCAAAAAAAAAAAAAAAAGATTAGATAAAGACAACATAATTAATAGACTCAAGAAATTAGAAAAAGAAGAGCAAACCAATTCCAATCCTAGCAGAAGAAAAGAAATAACTAAGATCAAAGCAGAACTAAATTAAAAGAAGAACAAGAGAATTATACGGAAGATCAACAAAACCAGAAGCTGTTTTTTTTTTTTAAAGATAAACAAAATTGATAGTCCTCTTGCTAGACTAACAAGAACTCAAAAGGAGAGGACTCTAATAAACTCAATAAGAAACAGAAAAGGAAAGGTCACAATAGACACCACAGAAATACAAAACATAATGTTTGACTACTATAGAAATCTATATGCCCCAAAACTACATAACAAGGAAGAAATGGACAAATTCCTAGATTCATACAACCTCTCTAAGTTCACCCAGGAGGTAACAGAATTCCTGAATAGACCAATATAAAGTGCAGAAATTGGAGTAGTAATTAACATCCTCCACAAACAGAAAAGTCCTGAACCAGATGGCTACACTTCAGAGTTCTACCAAACATACAAAGATGAACCCATACCTATACTACAGAAATGATTCCACCACATAGAGAAAGATGGTATCCTTCCTAACTTATTCTACAAATCCAATATTACCTTGATACCAAAACCAGGAAAGGACACAACAACAACAACAACAACAACAAATTACAGACCAATATCCCTCATGAATATGGATGGAAAAATCCTCAACAAAATTCTAGCAAACAGAATTCAGCAGCACATCAAAAAATAATTCACTATGACCAGGTGTGCTTTATCCCAGGGATGCAAGGCTGGTTCAACATACACAAGTCTATAAATCCAATTTGCCTTATAATTAAAAACAAGAACAAAGACCATATGATTCTCTCGATAGATGCATAAAAAGCATTTGACAAAGTCCAACACACCTTTATGATAAAAACTCTGAACAAAATAGACATTGGCGGTTCTTATTTTAAAATTATCAAATCCATTTATGACAAACCCACGGACAATATCATACTGAATGTGGAAAAGTTGAAACCATTTTCACTTCGAACTGGAACTAGACAAGGATGCCCACTATCTCCTCTTTTATTCAACATAGTGCTTGAAGTCCTAGCTATAGCAATCAGGCAAGAGAGGGATATTAAGGGCATCCAAGTGGGTGCAGATGAGATCAAATTCTCGCTTTTTGCAGATGTATGATATTATAGCTAGAAAACCCCATGGATTCCTCCAAGAGACTCCTAGATTTGATATATGTATTCAGTAAAGTCTCAGATGACAAAATCAATATACACAAATCAGACGCATTTATATATGCCAAGAACCGTCAAGCTGAAGGTCAAATCAAACATGCAATTCCTTTTACTACAGCCCCAAAGAAAATTAAATATCTAGGAATATATCTAACAAAAGATACAAGAGACTTATACAAGGAGAACTATGAAACACTAAAAAAAGAAATTGTAGAAGATGTAAACAGATGGAAAAACATACCTTTTTCATGGATAGGTAGAATCAATATCATTAAAATGTCAGTATTACCTAAAGTCATCTACAGAATTAATGCAATCCCCATCAAAATACCACCATCATTCTTCATAGATCTAGAAAAAATAATTCTTCACTTTGCATGGAATCAGAAAATACAATGTATAGCCAATGCAATCTTAAGTAAAGAGAACAAACTGGGAGGCATCAGTCTTCCTGACTTCAAGCTGTGCTATAAAGCAGTCATAATTAAATTAGCTTGGTACTGGCATTAGAACAGAAGCATTGATGTTTGGAATTGGTCTGAGATTCCAGAGATGAAACCATCTGCATATGATAACCTAATCTTTGATAAAGCAGACAAAAATATACACTGGGGAAAAGAATCTATCTTCAATAAATGGTGCTGGGAAAACTGGATAGCTACATGCAGAAGAATGAATCTGGATCCCTACCTCTCACAAAAATTCACTCAAGATGGATAACAGACTTAAACCTAAAGCATGAAACCCTAAGAATCCTAGAAGAAGATGTTGGGAAAAGGCTCTCTGACATTGGTCTAGGCAAAGAATTTTTAAACAAGACCCTCAAAGCAATCACTGCAGCAACAAAAATAAACAAATGGGATCTGTTCAAGCTAAGAATCTTCTGCACAGCCAAGGAAACTGTCATTAGAGCAAATAGACAACCTACAGAATGGGAGAAAATATTTGCTCTCTACACTTCTGATAAAGGTCTGATAACAAGAATCTATCTAGAACTCAAAAGATTTAACAAGAAAAAAATCAAACAACCCCATAAAGATATGGGCAACGGAAATGAACAGAAACTTTTCCAAAGAAGACAGAATAATGGCCAGCAAACCTATAAAAAAATGCTCAACATCTCTAATCATTAGAGTAATGCAAATCAAAACCACAATGAGATATCATCTAACCCCAGTGAGATTGGCCTGTATCAAGAAATCCCAAAGCAATAAATGCTGGTGAGGATGCAGAGAGACAGGAACACTCTTACACTGCTGGTGGGACCACAAATTAGTGCAACCATTGTGGAAAAGAATTTGCAGATACCTCAAACAGCTAAAAATAGAAATACTATTCGACCCAGCAATAGAATTATTAGGCATCTACCCAAAAGAGCATAAATCATTCTATTATAAAGACATTTGCACCCAAATGTTTTGGGCAGCACAATTCACTATTGCAAGGACGTGGAAACAACCCAAGTGCCCGTCAATTCATGAGTGGATAATTAAAATTTGGTATATGTTTACAATGGAATATTACTCAATACTAAGAAATGACAGTGAGCTAACACCACTTATATTATCCTGGATTGAGCTTGAGCCCATTATCCAAAGTGAGGTGACACAAGATCAGAGGGATGGGCTCCATATGTACTCTCCATCATATTGGTACTGACTGATTTTCAATATGGTGCTCAAAAGTTGGTGGTGTTCACCAGAGATTTGGGGGTTGGAGAGATAGAGAGATCTGAGAGATGTGCCAAACGGTGTGGAGGGGAAGGACATACCTCTAACCTTTGCTAAGTAAAGGTAAAATTATAAAATATGACCAAAATGTTATAAAAAAATATTTATCGGGTGTCGGGCAGGTTGGGGGAAGGGGATGGATTTATATATATATATATATATATATATATATATATATATATATATACACATATATATATATATATACACACATTATAAGTGCATTGTGCATTGTCAGGGGCATGGACATGCTTGAAGCTCTGACTTGAGGGGGGAGGGAAGGCAATAGCAATGTATGTAACCTTAACATTTGTACCCCCTTATGCAGAAATAAAAAAATATATGAACATATGTAAACCAAAAGATATGTGTATATAAATTATCATATTAGCATATTTGCAAATAGCCAAAAACTACAAATTACTCAGATGTCCTTTAACAGTTGAATGGATGAATACAATATACAATTTTTATACATTAAATATACAGCAATAATAATGAGCAATCTATTACATAACTATATGCAACCACATGGATAAATCTCACAAACATAATGTTGAGCAAAAGAGGTCAGACATAACAGTGTATATATTACATGAATCTATGTTTTAAATTATAAATGTTGTCAAAATCAATATTTTTCTGTTAGACATCAGGACAATTTTAGTATTAGCAGGGGTTAGTGACTAGAAGGAGACACTTGGGGCCTTTTGTAATAGTGCCAATATTCTGTGTCTTGATTTGGATGCTGGTTACATGAGTGAGTTCATTTTATGAAAAATAATCAATCTATACATTTATGATTTGTGCTCTTTCCTATATATAAATTAAATTTCACTAATATTTCCAAAAATGTTGACAGGCCTTTGACTAAGTATTTTTTTTTAATTTTAAATTTTGTATTTTTTAATAATTTCAGTTTTAAGGATGAATTTTATAAACAGTACAGAGTTTCTGTATCCTCTTCTCCCACCTTTCAATAAAGTTAACATATAAACATGTTGCATTTGTCAAAACTGAAATTAACATTGGTATATCACTATCAACAAAATTATAGACTTTATTCAAATTTCACCAGTTTTTACACTAATGTTCTTTTTCCATTCCAGGATTCAATTCAGGATACCACATTGCATATGACTAAGTAATTTTTAGTATTTGGGAAAAGTTTCCTATATAATTTTTGACACAGTGTATTTGTAACAACAAAAATGTAGAAATCATATCAATGGTCAACATTAGCAGAATTTTAAAATTCTATATGAAATAGTATACAGCAATTATACTTGAAGACATCTAATAACATAGGTATAAAATGTAAAATTTGATAAATACCATGATCCTATTGTTGGTAATTTGGTAAATGATATAAATTTGATAAAATTTGATAAAATTTGATAAATGCTATGCTCCCAATAAAATTAATGCTACATAAATATTCTATATGAAAATATATTTTTAAAAAACTCTTTCCAGAAATGTATTAACATGTCAGTAGTGGTTACATTTGGATTGTATAATTACATGTATTTTCCATATTCCTCTTAAAGTCCCCTGTGTGACTGTTCTCAACTAGCTTCCAACAAACCATTAAGCCTTAATGTTCTAAAGCAGTGTTTGTCATACTTTTCTGTAAAGGTCAAGATAATAATTAGTTCAGATTTTAAAGGACATATGATCTTTGTCAAAACAATTACTCAAAATTGCTATTTTTGTGTAAAAGCAGTCATAGACAATGACATAAACACTCATAAAATGAATGGTTGTGGCTGTTTTCCAATAAAACTTTATTTATAAAAACAAGCAGCAGGCAAGGTTTAGCTTGCAGCCTGTAGATTCCCCAATCTTGTTTTAAATCATTCTCTTATACATCTAGAATGGTAGTAATTGTGTACTGTCCTTGGAAAATTGAAAAAAAAAAAGTTACTTTCATCCTTTTCTATTGAGCTTAATTCTTTCATTGAACATATTGAGAAAGGTTGATATATATATTTTTTAATTCTCAGAAATAATCAGCTATTTATTACATGAATAACATTTTATTTTAAATAAAATGTTTTTAAGTCTAATCAAAACAGTATGAGGAAAGGCCAAGGAAAGGACAAGAGAGGACAAGGTGGATGCAAAAGTTGTGCAGAAAATGATAATCAGAATTAAGGAATAGCACTGGGTATGGAAAATCATGGATGTATGCAAGAAATATTAAGAAAGTTTGAAAACCAGAAATTGTAGACTCATTGGCTGTGAGGGGAGTAGAATTACTTCATTGATTCTGGCTTGGGTACTGAGTAGATGGTGCTATCATTTGCTCTAAATGAAAAATACAGAAACTCAGAAATAGGTGAGGAGTACAAGACTGAAGGATTTCCTTAAGTTCTTGTTCTAGAGACCCTGAAGTAAGATATTTTCTATGTGTTCTGTGATAACAGTACATTATTTGGGTCTTGATGAATGGATAACATGGCTATAAGCCAGTGCTCCTTCCTCTGTGTTGCACATTAGATGATTGCTCTAAAGACTTTTGAGTAAGCAAAAGATTAGGTTAATTAACATAACATCTATATCATTGGTAAATATAAAGCATAGAGAATTATTTCAGTATATATTGAGATGAAAACAAAGCATTCTTTTGTTTTTATCTCTTTGTAAGAATTGCCCTCATAAAATCCTTCTATCATTCCAGCTGTCAAGTAAAAACAGAAGTTGGACAAGAGTTGGAAGGTGTATGTCTATTTTTATTAGTATTTCACATTTATATGTATTAAAGATATTATGATTATGCTAAGAGATGGATACAATAAATAAGTTTATTTTACAACCTCCAAATGTATAAGAGAATTTCAGTAATAATATAAAAAATACACTGATAGGAGACCTAATAGAAACAAAACAATGGTGGCCAGGAAAAAATCCATTAACCACCTCAGTACGGCGCTCACTGGCTGCGAAACCTTGCCTACAGCCGGCACTCATAGTCCGCATGATAGTTTGTGCTGTGCATTGATGACAAATTCGTTTTGCTCTTGTGTGATGAGGAAAGCTTTAAAGCACTGGAAGCTTGTTTTACTTTACAAGTAGCTTTACTTGTAATGTAAATCAGAATAGGTAACATATACATATATGTTTTCATTAAGTTATTTTTAAATGTTCACAATTTTATTTTGATAAATGAAAAATTAGAAAAGTCATATCATGGCTGCTGGCTAAAGTCGACGCTCAGCTGTGCACCTTCATATCACGGCTATTGGCTAAAGTCACTGTGCGTGTTCATCTGTGCCTATCGACTATAGTTGACGCTGGTACCGAAGTGGTTAAAATACCTGACAATTCAGCTTTGCCTTCTACTCTCCCTTTCAAATACATCCTGGATCCAATCAATTGCCACAGAGCCTTTACCATCTGCACTTACTGTCCATTTCCAGAGCCCGTACATCAGTTTAAGCTCAGGTATCTTTTTCCTTGATTGTTGTACCCATGTCCTATGCCTCTAGGCTCTCATCACTTTTAATCTCCTATCTATACTGCTGCCAGATTAATGTTTAAGCTCTCACTGATGATGTCCCTCCCTAACTACAAAAGCTCATTTCCCACTGCTGTAGCCAAATTACATCACTTGCACTTCCCAGAACCCGGCCCTCACTCTTCGATTTCTGGCTACCATCAATTTCTTAATGTTATTCCTTCTTACTAATTGATCTTCTCCCTTCATCATTATCTGTGCCTGTCAAAATCCTGCCCATTACTCAAAGCCAGTCTCAAAATACTTTACATTTTTTTTTTAATTGAGGCCTTAGTGTTGTCTTAGTCTACTTTGGATAACTTAGGAAACTGAAGAGTGGGCTTGGACAGTGTAGCAGCTGTACACATTCTTTTTTTTTTTTATTTCGGCATATTATCGGGGTACAGATTTTAAGGTTTCAATAAATGCCCATTTCCCCCCTCCCCCCAAAAGTCTGAGTCTCCATCATGACCATCCCCCAGATGGTACACATCTCACTCATTATGTATGTATATACCCGCCCCCCTCCCCCCTCTCACCTGCCCAATACCCTATTACTGTAGTACCTATGTGTCCACTTAGGTGCTACTCAGTTAATACCAGTTTGCTGGAGAATATATCTGGTGCTTGTTTTTCCATTCTTGGGATATTTCACTTAGTAGTATAGGTTCCAGCTCTAACCAGGAAAATATAAGATGTGCTATATCACCGTTGTTTCTTAGAACTGAATAGTACTCCATGGTATACATATACCACATTTTATTAATCCATTCTTGGATTGATGGGCACTTGGGCTGTTTCCACAGCCTTGCGATTATGAATTGTGCTGCTATAAACATTCGAGTGCAGGTGTCTTTTTTGTATAGTGTCATTGGATCATTTGGGTAGATGCCCAGCAATGGGATTGCTGGATCAAATGGTAGATTCACTTGTATCACTTTAAGGTATCTCCATATTGCTTTCCACAGAGGTTGAACTAGTTTGCAGTCCCACCAGCAGTATAGGAGTGTTCCTCTCTCTCCGCAACCACGCCAGCATTTATTGTTTGGAGATTTTTTGATGAAGGCCATTCTCACTGGGGTTAAGTGATATCTCATTGTGGTTTTGATTTGCATTTCCCTGATGATTAGAGATGTTGAGCATTTCTTCATATGTTTGTTGGCCATTCTTCTGTCTTCTTTAGAAAAATTTCTGTTCAAGTCCTTTGCCCACTTTTTAATGGGGTTATTTGATTTTTTCTTCCTGATTTTCGTGAGTTCTAAGTATATTCTAGTTATCAGTCCCTTATCGGATGCATAGGATGCAAAAATTTTCTCCCATTCTGTAGGTTGTCTGTTTACTTTCATGACTATTTCTTTGACTGTGCAGAAGCTTTGAAGTTTGATCATGTCCCATTTATTTATTTTTGTTGCTGCTGTGATTGCCTTTGGGGTCTTCTTCATAAACTCTTTGCCCAGGCCGATGTCTAGGAGAGTGTTTCCAACTTTTTCCTCTAGAGTTCTAATAGTTTCCTACCATAGGTTTAAGTCTGTTATCCAGCGTGAGTTGGTTTTTGTGAGAGGTGAAAGGTGTGGGTCCTGTTTTAGCCTTCTACAGGTGGCTATCCAGTTTTCCCAGCACCATTTATTGAAGAGGGATTCTTTTCCCCAGCGTATGTTTTTGTCTGCTTTATCAAAGATAAGATGGCTATATGAGGATGGTTTTATATCAGGATTCTCACATCTGTTCCACAGGTCAATGTTCCTATTTTTGTGCCAATACCATATTGTTTTAATTACTACAGCTTTGTAGTATAGTTTGATATCTGGCCTGTTAATGCCTCCCATTTTGTTTTTGTTGCCTAGAATTGCTCTTGATATTCGGGGTCTTCTTTGGTTCCATACAAAGCGTAAAATTAGTTTTTCTATATCTGTGAAGAATGCTGATGGGATTTTAATAGGTATTGCATTGAATCTGTAGATCAGGTTGGGTAGTATAGACATTTTGATGATATTGAGTCTGCCGATCCACGAGCATGGTATGGATTTCCATCTGTTTACATCCTCTGCTATTTCCTTCCTCAGTGTTTCATAGTTCTCCCTGTAGAAGTCTTTTACATCCTTGGTTAAGTATATTCCTAGGTAGTTTAATTTCTTTGTTGCTATTGTGAAGGGAATTGAGTCTTTGATTTGGTTCTCAATTAGATTGTTGTTGGTGTATATGAATGCCTCTGATTTCTGTGTATTGATTTTGTATCCTGAGACTTTACTAAATTCATTGATCAGTTCCAGGAGTTTCTTGGTTGAATCTTTGGGGTTTTCTAGATGCAATATCATATCATCAGCAAACAGTGAAAGTTTGATCTCTTCTGCCCCTATTTGGATACCTTTGATTCCATTTTCCTGACTGATTGCTGTAGCCAAGACTTCCAGCACTATGTTGAACAGAAGTGGAGATAGTGGGCAGCCTTGTCTGGTTCCAGTTCTAAGTGGGAATGATTTCAATTTTTCCCCATTCAGTATGATGTTGGCTATGGGTCTGTCATATATGGCTTATATCATTTTTAGGTATGTCCCTTCTATACTTATTTTCGTAAGTGTTCATATAATGAAAGGGTGTTGAATTTTGTCAAAAACTTTTTCTGCATCTATTGAAAGAATCATATGGTCTTTGTTTTTGCTTCTGTTTATGTGGTGAATTGCATTTATAGATTTACGTATGTTGAACCATCCCTGCATTCCTGGGAGGAAGCCCACTTAGTCGTGGTGGATTATTTTTTTGATAAGTGTCTGGATTCGGTTAGCTAAGATTTTGTTGAAAATTTTTGCATCTATATTCATTAGGGATATTGGTCTGTAGTTTTCGTTTTTTGTTGCATCCTTTCCTGGTTTGGGTATCAGAGTAATATTCGCTTCATAAAAGGTGTCGGGGAGGTTTCCATTCTTCTCGATGTTGTGGAATAGTTTCTGCAAGATAGGTACTAGTTCTTCTTTGTAAGTGTGGTAAAATTCGGGTGTGAAGCCATCTGGACCGGGACTTTTCTTTTTAGGGAGATTTTTAATTGCTGTTTCTATTTCAGCTCTTGAGATTGGTCTGTTCAGGGAATCTATTTCTTCCTGGTTGAGCCTAGGGAGGCTGTGTGTTTCTAGAAATTTTTCCATTTCCTCCACATTTTCCAGTTTGTGTGATAAAGATTTTTGTAGTATTCATAAATTGTATCTTGTATCTCTTTGGGATCAGTTGTGATATCTCCTTTTTTGTTCCTGATGGAGCTTATTAGAGATTTCTCTTTTCTGCTTTTCGTTAGCTTAGCCAATGGTGTGTCAATTTTGTTTATTTTTGCAAAGAACCAACTTTTTGTTTTATTAATCTCCTGAATAGCTTAACTGTTTTCAATTTTGTTTAGTTCTGATTTGATCTTGTTGATTTCACTTCTTCTGCTGGGTTTGGGGTTGGTCTGTTCTTCTTTTTCCAGCTCTTTGAGTCGTTTCATTAGATTGTCTATTTGTGATCGTCTTGACTTTTGGTTATAGGCATTTATGGAGATAAACTTTCCTCTCAGAACTGGTTTAGCTGTGTCCCAGAGGAGTTGATAACTTGTCTCTCCCTTGTCGTTTTCTTCATAGAATTTTTTTATTTCCGTCTTGATTTCTTCATTTACGAAGTAATCATGTATTAGGAGGTTGTTTAATTTCCACGCATTTGTGTAGAAATGTGAGTTTCTGTTAGGGTTGATTTCTAGTTTTATTCCACTGTGATCTGAGAAGGTACATGGTATGATTTCTATTTTTTTAAATTTCTTGATATTTCCTTTGCATCCTAGGATATGGTCAATCTTAGAGAATGTCCCGTGAGCTGAAGAGAAGAACGTATATTCAGTGGATTTTGGGTAAAATTTTCGGTAAATGTCAGTCAGACCCAATTGTTCTAGAGATTTGTTTTAGTCCATTATTTCTTTATTAATTTTCTGTTTGGAGGATCTGTCTTGTGCCGTCAGTGGGGTGTTGAAATCTCCAGTGATTATGGAACTGCTATTAATCCATTTGCTTAGCTCCAGTAAGGTTTGCTTTATGAATCTGGGTGCACCTAAGTAGGGTGCCTATATATTTAAAATTGTTATCTCTTCCTGATGAACTGTGCCCTTCACCATTATATAATGACCCTCTTTGTCTTTCACTACTTTTGTTAGTTTAAAAACTAAATCGTCTGAAATTAGAACTGTCGCACCAGCCTTCTTTTGGTTTCTATTTGCTTGGAATATTGATCTCCACCCTTTTAATTTTAGTCTATATGCATCCTTGCAGGTTAGATGTGTTTCCTGAAGACAGCATATACTTGGCCTGTATTTTCTCATCCATTTCAGCCTGCTTAAGTCTCTTTAGTGGAGAGTTTAAACCATTCACATTTATTTAGAGAACTGATAGGTAAGGTAGATTACTGTTCATTCTGTTGGATTGGATGTTGTTGCTATGAGTTCTGTCTTGAGCCATTGTAATATCTGGCCTTTAATATCTTTGGGTGTTGGTTGTTTTTATATTCGTGGGTTATTATTATGATGTTCCGTGCATAACGCTGTTTTAAGTACTTCTTGTAGGGCTGGACTTGTCTTGCTCAATTCTCTGAGCCTTTGCTTGTCTGAGAATGTTTTTATTTCTCCTTCATATACGAAGCTTAGTGTTGCAGGGAATAATATTCTAGGCTGGGCATTGTTTTGTTTCAAAAGAGTGAGAATGGGGCCCCAGTCTCTCCTAGCTTGTAAGGTCTCATTAGAGAAGTCTGATATTATTCGAATTGGCTTTCCCTTGTATGTTACTTGCTTCTTTTGTCTTACAGCTCTTAGAAGGGCCTCTTTGGTTGATACTTTGGTCAATCTGATGACTGCATGTCCTGATGTCTTCCTGTTTGCATTCAATCTCCCAGGGTTCCTCTGAGCTTCTTGAACTTGTATATCAAGATTTTGAGCAAGGCCTGGGAAATTTTCCTGTATTATATCTTCAAACAGCTTGTCCAACCCTTGAGTGTTGTCTTCTTCCCCTTCTTGTAAGCCTATAACCCTCACATTAGGTTTTTTCACATAATCCCAGAGCTCTTGTAGGCTTTGCTCTTTTCTCTTGTTTCTCTGCTGTATTTCTGTGACTGATTCATTTAATTGGAGGGTGTTATCTTCAAGCTCTGAGATTCTTTCTTCTGTTTGATCTACCCTGTTCTTGAGACTTTCCACTGTATTTTGTAGTTCCTTGAATTGATTCTTCATTTCTAGGAGTTCGGTTACACTTTTCTTCATTGTGTCTATTTCTTTTCCCATATCCTGGAGGCTTTTTGTGGTTTCTTTATGTTGGTTATTGAGTTGTTGTTTCAGCTCAGTGAGTGTTCTTATGATCCACATATGAAATTCCTCTTGTGTCATATTGGTTTCCTGATTTTGGTTGGTGTCTGTTTCTAGGGGGCTGGTGCTCCTTTTTGGGGGTGTGTTTTCCGTTTGGTTCTTCATATTTCCTGAGTACTTTCGCTGATTTCTTCCCATGTCGATCAGTTGTTGTTTCTTTCCTTAGGTTATTGTTTGGGTATTCACACACCTTGTTTAGTTTCTGAGGCGTTAGATGGTGTCTTTGGGTGAAAGTGGACCACTCCCTGTATATTGAGTCAGTGGGTGCCCTGAAAAGGCTGTGAGGGATGCTGTCCCTGTCAGTAGGTGGCGTTTGCTTGGAGAATCAGGCTATGCTGTGGATTTTGTTTAAGCCTGCCCTCAGGCCGTTAGCAGAGGTCAAAGTTCTGGTCTCAGCTTCCAGGTAAAGCTGTCAGGGCGGGGCTGGAATGGTCCCGTTCAGCCAGAAAGTCTGGGTGTGGGGGCGCGGCTGTCTGAGACCGGCAGTCTGGAGAGGCCTCGCTTCTTTCCATCCTCCCCATGTCCACAGCTACTCCTGGGCCTTGCCAGCAGGCCAGACCACAAGCCACCAGGCCTCACCGGACTGTGATGTTGGTGGGGAGGTTCCCTGCACAGGAACGCCACCTGGGTTGGGTGCACGGGAGGAGGGTTGCCCTCTAGGATGCCGATCCGCCCCTGGAGGCACACACACCTCAGTAGGCTGTTCACGTATAACCTTTCTGTGCCCTGGGCAATGCTAGCCCTCGGTGCAGCGGATCTGGTCTGCTGGTCCGACCTCTGGGTCCCAGTGTTCAAACTGTATCCCCACCAGGGAGAGGATTTCCGGTCCCAATTCACCCACAGGGAGCCCAAGCTGGGTCTATGTCTCTCAGCCTCTGAGTCGGCATAGTTCTCCTGGGAACTCAGTGCCAGCAGCACCTGGGAGGGCGGGCAGGTAGGGAGCTCACAGTCTGAGTTCCCCTGAGTCAGCTGTACGGTCCCAAGAGGGAAGGTCCCATTCCCTGGAGGTGCCTCCGGCTTGTGGCTGTATTGTCTCTCTGGGCAGCCGCGGGTAGGGTCGGCAGACGGGAGGAGGAGGCAATATGGCGCCTGCCGTGCGGCTCAGGTCTGTGCACACGGAGGTGCCCGGAGGAAGTTGGGAACCTGGTGCCACGTCTGGTACAGGCTCACCACTGGCTGGCGGTGGTGGCGGTCTCTGGGCTGGTGTCCGCAGGTCTCTCCACCCGCTGGGGAGCCCACCAGCAGTCCCAAATGCAGGGGAGGGGAAACAGCAAATCCACCTACCCTTGCCGCTGGTCTCTGGGCTGCTCCCGGGGTCTGAGCCTCCAGTTCTCCTCCGCAGCCTCCTCCCGTGGAGTCTCCTGGAGTCTCAGGTACCCCTCTTTCCGGCCCTTGTCTGCTGTATGCTGGTCTTCTTGCTTCTTTCCTCTAATTTCTGCTAGAATCTGTCTTTCCTGCAGGGAGACTCTGTTTGGCGGTGTTATTCATCCGTCATCTTGCTCCGCCCTCCACATTCTTGATTGTAAGTAGATGTTATTTATCTTGGCACAGCTTTAGGTGGGATAAATGGGACATTAGTCAAATCAGCACAGAAGAACAGTGATGTGATCCATATCAAAGCAAATTTCCCCTATATCCCTTCCTTGAACTATAGGTGTCTGTCTTATTTCTGTTAGATTGTAAGATCCAGAAGACCTCAGACCATGCTGTACACTCTTGGTATCCCTTGAAGAGCCTGAAGCAGTGCCTTTCTCTTTGTACATGCTACATTGAATCAATTTAAGTGTAACTTTGTGTCCAAGCTGTCATTCACATTTGAGTTAATAGTGCTGACACTATCCTGTTTCTTCCAGATTGTTGGACATCATATAGATTATTTTCCTTTTCTTCAGATAAGGTCTGGCTCTGTCACCCAGACTGGAGTGTACTGACCTCACTGAAACCTCAAACTCCTGGGTTCAAGCAATTCTTCTGCCTCAGCCTCCATCGTAGCTGGTACTACAGGTGCATGCCACCACACCCAGCTATTTTTTTGTGTGTTTGTAGAGACAGAGTCTCACCATGTCACCCAGGCTGCTCTGTAACTCCTGGTTGTAAGGGATCCTCCCACCTTGACCTCTCAAAGTGCTGGTATTACAGGTGTGAGCCACCACACCTGGCCCCATATACATTGTTTCTTAACTGTCCTTTCCTATTTCTACCTAGAATTCATGGGTTGTAAGATTATAGTCACAGAAGGACTGAGGTAAATGCTGTACATGCCAAAGACTAATGAATGGGGAAATTTCCACCTAAATTTCTTCACAATTAGCTGGTAGGATGAGACACCTGTATTCAAAATGAAACATAGGCAGGAGCACTGACTACTGACCAGAATAATATAATGGAAAAAAGACACAGCAGGAATGTGTTGATGACTTTTTTTCTTAATTTTGTCTTCAGCTAATAAAGCAGTGCCCCCACAGAGGCCAGAAAGATAGAGAGGCTACTCTATGCATTTATTAACTTATTATTCTTTGTGAACAAAAATAAAACAAAACTGCAAATAAATAGGAAAGATGCACTTTAATTAAATAGAAATGTAGTATAGAGAAACATGCTGGGTCATTCTAGCCTAGTCAAGTATTATTCTATGTGCCTTTGTCTGAACATACAATATGAGAATGATGCTCAGGCATCCTTAACATTATACTGAGGTAGTTTTCCTCCCAAAATGGTTACTTTAAATATCTACAATGCTTAGATGGCCACCTGGAAACAAATAACAAACTATTTTGACTTAAAGCAAGTCAGAAGAGATGAGAAGCAGTAATGACCAAATATATAATAATTGAAAATGCTTGTCAATAGCTGGAAAAGAGCTTTATATTTAAATGTTTATATCCACTGTTTCATGCAACACAGAAAATTCTGAGTTTTATTCAGGGATAAACCTTACCTCATTATACAAAATTGCCTACTTTGTTGTAATACTCTTTATAAAATCAAACTGGAAAGGACTCCAGGACTTCCGAGAAGATATAAGCCTCTGAATTTTAGAGCTAGAAGGAATACCAAATATAATCTTATCAGTTCTTTCCTCATATTTCACATGAGTAAATAGAGGCTCAGAGTTTTGCCTATTTGCATGAGAATGTCTGAATCAGGACAGGAGACCAAATTTGTAGCGTTGTTTCCAATTAAGCATTCTACAGAAAGTGAAATTTCTATCCTAGACTGTTTTTAAAATTTTTTTATTATTTATTTCAAGAAAATGTGAGAGTACAAACATTTTGGTTGCATTTTATATCTTTGCCTATTTTTAGGGATCATTATTTAAATAACTCAAATAAAAATAAAGGGCTTCTAATTTAAACGGACTTCCAATTGACTTATCTTTCTGTACAAATTTATCAATTTCTTTATCCTGGCCTCTAATGTTCCTGTTATAAATCTAAAACATGCCATTTTTTGCAGGTGATTGTCTTATAGTCAATAGGAATAGAAATAGCAAACCTATACCTGGTAGCATCTGAATGCCTCTTCCAAATGTCAACAAAAAAGAAGCCAAATTCTGTAGAATAATTCCAAGGTTTTATTCTGAGTGAAATTTGAGGACTATGACTTGGAGCCATGTCCAGGAAGGCTTGAGCAAGTAGACTCATTGTGGTTGGGTTAGTTTGGTGTTACACATTTCAGGGAGACAGGAATTACAGGTAAAGTCATAAATCAATACATTGAAGGCATACATTGGTTTGGCCTCAAAAGGTGGGATATTTCAAAGAAGAGAGGAAGCTTACAGGTTATATGTGGGTTTAAAGACTCTTTGATTTGTTATTGGTTAAAAAATGAAGTTTTGTTTAAAGGTTTGGAATGTTTTAAGATGAGGAAGTCTGTTAATGAGACAAGCTACCAACCGTATATTTGTTGTGTAAACTGAGAACCTGCAGGGTTGTCTTGAATAGCCTTAGGCCTGTCAATGAGTTACAGAAGATATCTACAAGAAGAGAGGGGGCATGGTGAGTCATTTCTGACCTCCCTCTCTTGGCACAAAACTCAGTTTTAGGGTATCCCCTTGGCCAGGAGGGGGTTCATTCATTCAGTCAGCTGGTGGTAGTGGTAGTAGGGGAGTCTTAAGATGTTGGTTTACCCAAATCATCTTCTAATCCTATTGTAGTTCAAAATAAAAGCTACTATAACTAGAAAGAAAGATTTCTCTGAGAAATTCATAAGAATCATTCTTAATCATGCTAGTCAAGGCTATTATTTTGTAAAAAGGCCTTATAACCACTCATGTTCCTGATAGTATAAGTTTGAACCCAAAATTTCATAGTTACAAGCAATTTCCCCATAAAATTTCAGATTTTATGCCCTCTTTCCTATTCCAGCACACATACTTTCCCAGACATGTATATCTGAGAAAAGAAAAATACTTCAGAGCAATATGAGCTCTGTAAGGTATGCAAAATTTATCAGGTCCAGAAAGACATGAGTATGGGACTTCAGAGATGACCCACTCCTCTGCAATTGTTTGAAGGCATTTGTTCCCTAACTGCCTCACCCATTATCTTTCATGTTCCTGGTATTTGTGATGCAAAGAACAATGTGTAGTCAGTCAATATCTTATGTTATTTTAATGTATATTCTTGGTAAGCAACTCGGAAACTTCCCCTTTTTTACCTTTAAGAACTCACTTGTCATTGCTGCTAATAGTAGTGCATATTCAGAGAAACCAGAATCTAAGCTTCCAGGTTGCATTTCTCAAATTTTGCCCAAATAAACCCTCTTCTTATATTAGTTTTGCTTCAGTTTTTTTCCTTTAGGCCGAAAGACCACTCAAGGAAACTCCTGGATGTCAAAATAGTTCCAGTGGTGTTGCTGATAGCTCAGCACTTGTCCTCAAGGACATATGAGAAGAACAAGTACAAATGGTTTCAGGAGAAGGAAAGAGAAATTTATTACTTTGGCAGCAAAGGAGGCAAAATGGTAGACCTTCTTGTCTCAAATCCAAATTTCCTGAACATTAGCAGAAATACAGAGCTTTTAAAAGGAGTGCTCTTCAGTTCTAGGCTATTGTGGTTAATAATCATCCCATCTCTGCCAAAGACAAAGCCCCACCTAGGCCCACCTGGGGGGTTGGCACTGCCTGAGATAGTTGAGTCATCTCTTGTAGCAAAGGACTTAACCTACCTCAGGGATGCAGGACAGGCTTCAGTTCCCAAAAAGAGTGGGGTAAGTTTTAAAGAGACAGAAAATATTTTTGTAATTTTTTTTCAGGCCCTTTACCTCTTTTTCACATTCCCCACTCTCAATTTTAGGCTTCCATATCTATGGGAGGAGGGGCAACTACTCTGTTACAGTGGTTTCTCACATAATAATTGAATACTCCAATGAAAATATGTGGATGTTCTTTCTTAAAAACATTAGCAGCCAGCCGACAGACAAAACTTTAGAATGCCAATATTTTCTCAATTTTTGAGGATTTCCATAATGCATGAGGAATATGCAAAGGGGATATTCCTTAAAGTCAAATATCTATAATAGGAATATACATATCCCTCTTCCTAAAGTCTCCTACTAATAAAGAAACATAATTTATTACATGTGTATTAACTTTTTATGTTTTCAAAATACTTTTCCATATCAGTGCATTTGGACTTTGTCCTGGAGATGAGTAAAGGTGGTTGAGTATTATCACAGTTTTTGTTTTGTTTTGTTTTTGTGGGAGGAGGTCAGAGTTAAGAACCACCACTCTGGTAGCAGTATAAAGGACAATTTGGGTAGAGTAAAACTTGAGCCCAAGGAGAACATATACTAAGTTAAGGAAAAATGAACCTATCTTATCATCTCCACACTTAGATTAGAAACTTAGATTCAGAGAGATGAAATTACTTGCTCAAGGCCATTACAGAGATTGAATTAAAATAGTCTTCTAAGACTCTTCTGTCTCTTGAAATAATTAAAGTACATACTCTGAGAAGACAAATTTGATCATTTATGAAATCAAAAGGTATATCAACAAATATCGTTTAGTGGCTAAGTCTATTAATTTCACATCTATTGGACATCCCCTGGTGATGTTTCCCATACCACTAAAACTAAATATTATAATTTTCATTACTATTATGTTAACATTGTTATTCACATAGGCAAACATTTTCATATCTCCTTAGTCTATAGTCATAACACATTGAGTGGTATCCCTACTCAGCTTGCCCACCAATTGATAACACCAAGCTCCTCTTTTTTCTTCACATACCAAATTTAATAATTCACAAAGTCCTGCAGATGCTGTCTGTCTAACAGCAGTTATCTATATTCTCGTCTTCATCCTGACACTCAATGTTCTATTCCACTCTTCTATTATCTCTCACCAGGAATAGTAAAGAGACCCTTAACTGTTCTCCTTAGGCTCAAGTTTTACTCTACCCAAATTGTCCTTTAAAGTGATACCAGAGTGATTCTTCTCAACTCTGACCTCCTCCCACAAAAACAAAACAAAACAAAAACTGTGATAATACTCAACCACCTTTATTCACCTCCAGGACAAAGTCCAAATTTCTTAGTGCAAGCACAACAAGACCTTCACATTTTGACCCAACCTTTTCTCAGAAGATTTCTATATATATTTTTTTCTTTTCTGTGCACCGCAAAGACAGGAGTAGATGATTGCTAAGATTTTCTTTCAGCTCTGACATTCTGTGATTCTGTGATTTGCTAAAGGAAACAGTGCTTGAGAGACATTAAAAAAGCCCCTGTTTTTTAACTTTCAGAAATATTTTTGTCAGGTGGAAAAGTGAGTTTTCTCACTTCCCTGCAAATCAGGGAAGTTTTGTCAGTCAAGAGAGAAGGCATGCTGTCCACTCAAGTGGAACAAACCAATCTAAAAAGAATTTCATTTTTCCTCCAAGCTGCAAGCTGCAAATCAACATTAATATGATTTCTTACCAAGAAGCACTGCATATTCAAGGCCATTAGGGTGGGTGATCTAAGGGGCTGAATTGAGAGGTGAAGTTATTAGTTGCATTAGAAATTGATTAGTTGTAGTAGAAAAAATAATGTGGCACAGTACCTTTGCAAAAAGGAGCTTGAGAAGGCTAATAACTAATAGAATTGTCATGGAAAAGACAGAAGCCTCCCAGATTCTCCTTTCCCATCTATCTTTCGTGTAGCAACTCAAAGACCCTCTTTTCAAATGCCATTTTCCTCATGATATCCTGCAATGAGTCTGAATTAGATGTATTTAAATAGTGACTCAATGAGATCTATTTCATCATTAATGTGATTGGTTAAGCAAAAACTGATGGCTCTTTCAGATTAATCAACTTTTCAATGGATTCTGTGACCACATGTAGATACAGTAGGCTAGTGTAACGGATCAAACTGGAGCCCCATTTAAATTAAAGACTGATTCTCCTCTTCCTTGGCTTCTCTAGGTCTCTCCTTTCAAAGGCAGCCTTGGGCCCTCAACCCTTTAGGCATCCTGCCAGGCCTAAGTGGGCATTGTAACCAAGCTCTGGGAATCACTGCATTTTATGTTCTAAGAAATCCAGCAACTTTTCCCCAAGCTTATGTATCATTCACAGAGAAACAAAGAGAAATAGAACACAAATCAAGTTTGTGAAAAAAAAGGTCATTTAAAATAGCCAAACATTTCTTGGATGGGAAATCATAGGTTCTGTCTATATTAAGCAAGAGAAGGGAATGTAGATATTTTAGAATAAATATGTCAGTGAGGAAATTTGTTAAACCTAAAAAAAAAAAAAAAACAAAACTCAACCTGTTGAATGGAGAATAGAAATGAGCTGCATTTTCTACTCAGTTCAACAGAAAAGCAGAGCTGAAAATTCCATATTTGGGGTTTTACTGTGGCTCTAATTGCAGACATTTAGGCAAATTTGACAATTAGTTAACATTAATTGCTTTGAGTTCTATTTAAAATTCTTTTTCAAAGATCATTTTAAAAATAAAAAAATTAAATACAATATTAAGGTGCAATACTTATTTCAGAATATATATTAGTTGATCAGAACACAATTAATGTTAAAAATTTTATAAAACTACTCAAAACTCATTGTTCACTGAATTTTTAAACTTAAATTTCATCCCAAGTAAAGAACATTATTTTGTCCTAGAAAAAGCCTAATCAAGACCCACATACTGAATTGTAAACATGAACAGTGAGCAATGGTAAATTATTTAAAATCTCTTGTAGATTTAGCAAGAGAAGTCAAAACTATGCTTATATTTTTTTTTTTCCATGAGACATTTTCTGATATGGGGTGGTTGATAGTAAAAGAGGCTTTTAGCTGTTATGATTGAACTACACAGATTTGGTCCACATCTTTAAAGCCAAGAAAAGTGAGAGTTAAAGAAATATGAATAAGAAATATTTCTACTTTTCTTAGCTTAAAGAAGTTGGAGAGCCCTTTGTATGTTTGCTCTTCTTTTCCACATAATTTTCAATTACTTATGGCCAGTGTTCCAAATTTGGAGATGGTCATTGACCAGTATTTTAATTTCCATTATTAAAATAAATGAAAAAAATTAAAAAACATATTGGATTACATTCAAAAAGCTGTGAGGACTGGTTATAAAATAAATGAGAAACTTAACATCTAAATGAATGTAAAACAATTTCACCAAATAAGAGATAATTCTAATCTCCATTCAACATACTAAGGACATTTCACTACCTGAAAATTATGTATAACAAATGAATTAATAAAAGATTAAGGATTATCTTTTAAAAACATTTGGTGAGCTATAATACACATACTATAAAATATATATATAAAATGTGAGTTTAAAAAACTAACAATTCAGGGTTCTTTTACTATATTGAAGATGTTGTGCAACGATTACCATAATATAAGTTAAGGTATTTCCTTTGTTTTTTCTCAGCTTTATTAAGGTATAATTGACAAATATATATATATAAATATAAATATAATATACAATATAATGTTTTGATATATGTATATATTGTGAAATGATTAAATTGAGCTACTTAAGATACACATCACTGCACATACTTAATATTTTTTTTGGTGAGAACATTTAAGTTCTACTATTTTTTGCAATTTTCTAGTATACAGTACATTATTATTAACTATAATTATCATGCTACAAAATAAATCTCCAGAACTTATTCATTCTCCCAACTGAAACTGTATTCCCTTTAACCAACATCTCCCCATTTCTCCCCACTCCCATCCCCCAGCAAACAGTATTCTACTCCCTGTTTTTATAAATTCAACTTTTTTTGATTCCACATATAAGTGAGATCATGGAGAATTTGTCTTTCTGTACCTGGTTCTTTTCACTTAGCATAATATCCTCCAGCTTCATCCACATTGTCACAAATAACAAGATTTCATTATTTTTTTGAAGCTGAGTAGTATATCATTGTGTGTGTGTGTGTGTGCGCGCGCGCGCATGCATCTGTATCACATTTTCTTTATACATTCATCCATCAATGGGCACTTAAGTTGTTAGCATGTCTAGACTATTATGAATAGTGCTGCAATGAATGTAAGGAGTGCAGATATCTCTTCAATGCACTGATTTCACTTCTTTTGGCTATATATTCAGAAGTGGAATTGCTGGATCATATGTAAGTTCTAGTTTTCATTTTTTTGAGGCATCTCCATACTGTTTTCCATAATGGCTATACCAAATTTACATTTCCACCAACGATATACAAGGATTTTCTTGTTTCCACATCTGCACCAACATTTATCTTTTGTCTTTTTGGTAATGGCCATTCTAGCAGGTGTGAAGTGATATCTCATGGTGGCTTTAGTTTGCATTTCCTTAATGATTAATGGTGTTGAACACTTTTCATACACCTGCTCACAATTTGTATGTCTTCTTTTAATAAATGTCTATTTAGGACTTTTGCCCATTTTTAATTGGGTTATTTATTTTCATACCATTGAGTTGTTTGAGTTCTTTATATAGTTTGCATATTAACCTTCTATCAGATGTTTTGTTTTTGAATATTTTCCAATTTCTCAGGTTGACTCTTTATTTTGTTGATTTTTTTCCCTTTGCTGTGCAGAAGCTTTATAATTGGGTACAATCCTATTTTTCTAATTTTCCTTTTGGGGCCTATGGTTTTGTTGGCAAATCTAGAAAATCATTGCCAACACTAAAGCCAAGGAGTTTTTCCCTATAGTTTCTCCTAATGGTTTTACAATTTCAGGTCTTAAGTTTAAGTATTTAATTCATTTTTGTGTTGATTTTTATATATGTTATGAGATTATGGTCAATTTTATTCATCCATATATAGATATCCAATTTTCCCAACACCGTTTATTGAAGAGACCATCCTTTTCCCATTGCGTGTCCTTGGTATCTTTGTGAAGATCAATTGACTGTAAATGCATCAATTTATTTCTGACTTCTCTATTGTATTTCATTGGTTTAAGTATCTGTTCTTATGACATAATTTGTATTCATTTAATTGATGTTTATTGAGAGCCTACTATGTTCTTAGGCACTATGCTAGTTGCTAGAAATAAAACAACTATTCCAGTTACTAACCTTATGGAACATGTAGTACAGTGAGTGAAATAGAAATAAATAAGCACTGAGATAACAATTAAAATTTGTGGGTAGCTATCCAAAATAAATGAAGGTGCTCAGATGAGCATGATACCATGGAATATTATAAATTGAGGCTTCAGTAAATACTTTTTGAAGAATTTCAGGTGAAAGGTGAGTATAATATAGTCCTGTGAATAATGGAAGGAGTGTTTCATGTGCAATGAAGGTGCCAGAGTTCAAGAATGCTCTAAATGAGCATACTAACATGGCAACAGCCCCAAAAGGTATGGAAATTGACTATATACATACTTAAAGATGACAGAACACCTGTTGCATAGATCTCTCAGCTACTAAATAATGGCATGAGTTGGCCCCCCGGGAGGGATTGTAGCATATTAGATGTGGAATTCAGGAGTCATCTTTTGGGTAAAATCAGACACTATACTATTGGAAATATAGACATGTCAAAGAGACACATCAAAAAACAGGTTGAAGAGATGCTCACTAGCTATATTTAGGATAATTTGAACTTAAAAATAGACAATAATGGATTATAATCCATGGAATTCATGAGTTTATTCTGATATAAAATAATACCAAGATATAATATAAAAGATATTTTAAAAGCCCTTATTAGATATCAATATTGGTATCTTGATTTTAGACTTCTCACCTCCAAAATTTGAGAAATAATTTCTGTTTATGCTATTCAATTTATTACAACTTGTTATAGAAGCACCATATTTTGAAGTAAGAAACACCACATTTTGAAATAATCTGCAAAAGAATAAAAAAATCAAAGGGAAATTAGAACATGACACCAACCAAAAAACAAATGCAACAAAAGAAAAAATTGATAAAATTGGGCTATAACAAAAGTAAAAACTGCTATGCCTCAAATGACACAATCAACAGTGTGAAAATGAAAACCACGAAGTGGGAGAAAATATTTTCTTTCTTTCTCTTTATTTCTTTCTTCCTTTCTTTCCTTTCTTTCTTTTCTTTCTTTTTCTCTTTCTTTCCTTCCATCTCTCTCTCTCTTTCTCTCTCTCTCTATTTTTTTCTTTCTTTTTTTATCTTAGCATATTATGAGGTTACAAACATTTTGGTCACATTTTATGTCTTTTCCTCACCCAAGTGAGGATTAGAGGCATACCCTTCCCCTCTACAACGCTCACCGCATCCATCAGTTGTGAGTTTACCCCCCCAACACCCCAATCTCTGGAGAATATTACTACCATGTGAGTTCCATAATGTTGATCAGTCAGTGCAAATTTTGTTGCGAGTACATATGGAGCCCATTCTTCTGATCTTGTGATACTTCGCTTCAGATAATGGGCTCAAGCTCTAATCAGGAAAATAGAAGAGGTGCCGGATCACTGTGGTTTCTTATAATTGAATAATATTCCATTGTATACATATACCAAATTTTAATAATCTACTCATAAATTGACAGGCACTTGGGTTGTTTCCACATCCTTGCAAGAGTGAATTGTGCTGCCATAAACATTCGGGTGCAGATGTCTATTATAGAATGTCTTTTTATCTTTTGGGTGGATGCCTAATAGTGCTATTGCTGGATTGAATGGTATTTCTATTTTTAGCTCTTTGAGGTATCTCCAAATTCTTATCCACAGAGGTGGCACTAATTTCCAGTCCTACCAATAGAGTAGGAGTGTTCTTGTCTCTCCACATCCTCACAAGCATTTGTTGTTTGGGGATTTTTTGATAGAGGCCAATCTCGCTAAGGTTAGGTGATATCTCATTGTGGTTTTGATTTGCATTTCCCTAATGATTAGAGATGCTGAGCACTTTTTGTATGTTTGTTGGTCATTATTCTTTCTTCTTTTGAAAAGCTTCTGTTCATTCCCTTTGCCCATTTCTTGATGGGGTTGTTTGATTTTTTCTTGTTAATTTTTGTAAGTTCTAGATAGATTCTTATTATCAACCCTTTATCGGATATGTAGAGAGCAAATATTTTCTCCCATTCTGCAGGCTGTCTATTCACTCTAATGATAGTTTCCTTGGCTGTGCAAAAGCTTTTTAATTTGATCAGATCCTATTTATTTTTGTTGTTATGGTGATTGATTTCAGGGTCTTCTTCAAAGATTCTTGACTAGGAAGATGACTGAAAGGGTCTTCCAAACATCTTCTTCCACAATTCTAATAGTTTCACACCTTAGGTTTAAGTCTGTTACCCAGTGTGAGTTGATTTTTGTGATAGGTGAAAGGTGGGGATCCACTTTCATTCTTCTGCCTGTAGCTATCCAGTTTTCCCCAATGTATATTTTTGTCTTCTTTGTCAAATAGTAGATTACCATATGTGGATGGCTTCATCTCTGGATTCTCAGTCCTGTTCCAAAGGTTTATGTCTCTGTTCTTGTGCAAATGCCATGCTGTTTTAGTTACTATAGTCTTGTGGTAGGGCTTAAGTCTGGCAGATTGATACCTCCCAGTTTGTTCTTTTTACTTAAGATTTCTTTGGCTATATGAGGTCTTTTCTAGTTCCATACAAAGCACAGAATTATTTTCTCTAGATCTGTAAAGAATGATGATAGTATTTTGATAGGGATTTCATTAATTCTGTAGATCACTTTAGGTAGTATCTACATTTTAACAATTTTGATTCTACCAATCCATGAGCAAGGTAGATTTTTCCATGTGTTTACATATTCTACAATTTCTTTTCATAGTGTTTTGTAGTTCTCTCTGTATATGACTCTCACATCTTTTGTTAAATATATTCCTAGATATTTAATTTTATTTGAGGCTATTGTAAAAGGTATTGCATTTTATTTGAATTTCAGCTTTACTGTTATTGATGTATATGAATGCATCTGATTTTTGTGTATTTGTTATGTATTCTTTGAGTTTACTGAACTCATTCATCAATTCTAGGGGTCTCTTGGTTCAATCTTTAGAGTTTGCTAGATATAATATATCAATGGCAAAGAGCAAGAGTTTGATCTCATCTGCCCCCATTTAGATGCTCTTACTATCCCTCTCTTGTCTACTGTTCTAGCAAGGACTTCCAGCACTATGTTGAATAGAGGTTAAATAGTGGGTAGCCTTGTCTGGTTCTGGTTCTAGCTGGGAATGGTTTCAATTTTTCCCATTCTGTATGATATTGGCCATGGGTTTGTCATAAATGAACTTGATAATTTTAAGGTATGATCTATGTATGCATATTTTGTTAAGAGTTTTTATCATAAAGGTGTGCTGGATTTTGTCAAGTGCTTTTTCTGCATCTATTGATAGAATCATATGGCCTTTGTTCTTGCTTTTATTTAGGAGGCGAATTGCATTTATAGATTTGCTTATGTTGAATTAGCCTTGCATCCCTGGAATAAAGCCCATATGGTCATGGTGAATTATTTATTTGATATGCTGCTTAATTTTATTTCATACAATTTTGATAAGGATTTTTGCATCTATATTCATGAGGGATATTGGTCTTTAGTATTGTTTTGTTGTTGGTGTTGTTGTGTCCTTTCCTGGCTTTGATATCGAGGTGATATTGGCCTTGTAGAATGAGATAGGAAAGATACCATCTTTCTTAATGTTGTATTATTATTTCTGTAGTATAGGTATGAGTTATTTGTATATTTGGTATGAAACATAACCAACTGGTCTGTGACTTTTCCATTTTGGGAGGTTTTTAATTGCTTCTCCAATTTCCGAGCTTGAGATTGATCTATTCAGATATTCTATTACTTCCTGGGTGAACTTAGGGAGGTTACATGTTTCCAGGAATTTGTCCATTTCCTCCTCATTATGTAGTTTCTGGGAATATAGATTTTTATAGTAATCAAAAATAATGTTTTGTATTTCCGTGGTATCTGTTGTGACCTCTCCTTTTTCATTTCTGACGGAGTTTAATTGCGTCCTTTCCCTTGAATTCTTGTCAATCTAGCAAAAGAGGTGTCAATTTTGTTTATCTTTTCTAAAAATCAGATTTTGGTTTTGTTATCTCCCATATAATTCTCTTGTTCTCAATTTCATTTAGTAATTCTCTTGTTCTCAATTTCATTTAGTTCGGATTTGATTTTAGTAATTTCTTTTCTTCTACTAGGGTTGGAACTGATTTGCTCTTCTTTTTCCAATTCCTTGACAATTTTTATTAAGTTGTTGATTTTTGAGCTTTCTGGTTTTTGGATGTGATTGTTTAATGCTATTTTTTTTTTCCTCTCAGGTATGCTTTTGCTGTATCCTACAGGATTTGATAACTAGCATCTCCGTAATCATTTAGATCAAAGAAACTCTTGATTTCCCTCTGTATTTACTCCTTGGCCCAATAGTTATTCAACGATAGATTATCTGGATTCCATGAATTTGTAAGGTGCTATTTCTTTAGGAATTTAAGTCTAATCTTATACCACTATGGTCAGAAAAGATACACGGTATAATTTCTGTTTCCTTCTATTTGTGGAGGTCTGATTTTTAACCAAATATGTGATCAATTTTGGAGAATGTTCCATGGGCTGATGAGAAGAATGTATATTCAGCTTTATTTCTGTATAATGTTCTTTAGAGTTCTGTCAGACCCTTTTGTTCTATAGCTCTGTTTAAGTCCATTATTTATTTGCTTATTTTGGAAGATTAGTCCAGTTCATTCAGTGGGATGTTGAAGTACCATGATTCTATGGCATTATTATTTATCATGCTATTTATATCAGATTAGGTTTGCTTTATGTAACTGAGCACAATCGGGTGCATAAATATCAAGAATTGTTCATTCTTCTCATTGGATCTTCCCTTTCACCATTACAAAGTGGCCATCTTTGTCTTTTTTTACTTTTGCTATTTTAAAGCTTAAGCTTATGCTATCTGAATACAGTATAGCTACACTCAATATAGTATAGCTGCTTTCTTTGGAGTTCCATTTGCCTGGATGACTATTTTCCACCCCTTAACCTTGAGCCTGAAGTCATCTTTGTGTATTAGATGCATTACCTGTAGACAACAGATACTAGCCTTGTGGATTTTTATCCACTCTTATAGTCTATGTCTCTTCAGAGGACACTTTAAGCCCCAGGCATCCTCAAACTATGGCCTGCAGGCCACATGTGCCCCGTCGAGGACATTTATCTGGCCCGTCAGGTGTTTTTGCCACCGCTGCCTGTCCTGCTTAGCAGCCGACTGGTCCCGGGTCCACAGTGCACATGTGTGGAATGTGCACCTCACTCCCCAATGGCCCTCCAACGGTCTGAGGGACAGTGAACTGGCCCCTTGTTTAAGAAGTTTGAAGACCTCTGGTTTAAGCCATTCACATTTATTGAGAGGATTGAAATTTGAGGTAGATTTCCATTCGTATTGCTCGGTGAAATCTGTTATTTTGTTTTAGTCCTTGAGCCATCATGAAGTCCAAATTATAGCCTTTAACTCTTGATTTATTTTATTTTGAGGAGTATCTATCATATTTGAAGAGTATCTATGCTTTTTGGTGTTTAATGCAAATCTGTGTACTTCCTGTAGGGCTGGTGTAGTCTTTGCAAATTTCATCAGTGATTGCTTGTCTGGGAAGGACTTTATTTCTCCCTCACAGATGATACTTAATGTTGCCAGATAAAGAATTCTAGGTTGGGCATTATTCTGTTTTAGAATATTAAGGATAGGCAACCAATACCTTCTGGCTTGTAAAGTTTCAGATGAGAAATCTGCAGTTAGTCTGATAGGTTTTCCTTTGTAGTTTGTTGCTTTCGTCTTACTGCTGCGAGAATTGCTTCTTTTGTGTTTACTTTGGTCAGCCTAATAACTATGTAACATGGTGATTGCCTTTTCACATTGAGTCTCCCAGGAGTTCCTTATGCTTCTTGTATCTTCATATCAAGATTTCTGGCCAGGCCAGGCATATTTTCTTCCAGTATTCCATGAAACAAGTTTTCTAGGACTTGTCAATTTTTTTCTTCTCCCTCTTGGATGCTAGTGATTCTTATATTTGGCTTCTCTAAGTAATCTCACATTTCTTGTATGTTTTGGATTTGTCCCTTGTTTCTGTGTTCTTTTTCTTCATCCAATTTGTTTAGCACACAGCCTTTATCTTCAAGCTCTGAGATTCTTTCCTCTGCATGATCCATTATATTCTTGAGGCTTTCCACTGTGTTTTGAAGTTCCTTGAATGCCTCCTTCATAGCCAAGATTTCTGTTTGTTTTTTCCATAGTATTTCAATTTCTTTAGAAGAAATTTAATTCATTTCCTGAATTTATCTTGTGGTTACTTTATGTTGGGATTCTATTTTCTCTTCAATTCCATTGAGTTTTCTTACAATCCATATTCAGAATTCTTCCTCTGTCAGTTTAATTATATCGTGTAAGTTGGTATGTAGTGATGGAGATAGAATATTTTGGGGGGGGGGCGGTGATTTTTCTCTCTGATCTTTCATGTTTCCTTTGTTCTTTCACTGGTTCTTTCTCATTGGGCCACATTTTCTGATGAGACAAAGTGCTGGGGTGCTGGGACTGGTTTATAGACTTAATTTGGGGTCCCTGAAAGGATGTTCCTTGACAATGCTGGGGAGATATGCTCTGGTCTTTTATTGTATTAGACGTGTTTTAGCCTGTTGTGTTATCTCTGTCCTGTTGTCTTTACCTCCTGCTTAATGTGATTAGTGAGTATGGATTCCTTGCTTAGACTCCCAGGAGTTGGATCACTGTTGTGTATGGGACTCCACTGCCGACCAATAGTTTGAGGTGGAAGACACTGTGTTGGGCTATGAGGTTACCCTCTCTTTAGTTGCTTATAGTTTTCTTGGAGGAGTTGGCTATCAAAATATTACAATACCTTTTTATTGAGCTCTAAATCCCTAAATGGGATATACAGGTACCTCAGACTTTGAGGAATGTTACGTCACTCTTAAGGGTTGAGTCCTATTACCACTTTAAGTGGGGAGGGAAGAGCAACAGGTACCAGTGAGCCTGAGAGTGTATACTTCAGAGGTTGCTTGATCTGCAGCTAGCAGCTAGTGGAGAGATGCAAATATGTTATTCAGGGCTTTTTCACCACTCTTGTGAAGCAGATCCTGATGAGGATGTCAATTGGTGCAGTTGCTAAGGTCTCTATGTGTGTGTGTGTGTATAAACTTTTAATAATTGTCATCAAAAAAAGAAGAATTCAAAGAAGAATTCAATGTACTCCATTATTCCCCTCCTCCAAGGGCGGGACCTTTCTCTGCCTGGCAGGGGCAGGGGCAGGGGCATTTCCTGAGTCCATTGCCTGGGCAACATGCCACAGCATTTTTAGGCTATGAATACCCAAATTGACAGCTGCTCACCCAAAAAAAGCCAGCGCTGGAGGCAACTGCTCGGTGGGTAGTAGGAGCTGGGTTTGTTACACTGTTTCTAAGAGCCACCTGCTAAGCCCACTGCTTCCCTAACACACTGACTCATGACTGTTCAGTAGGAAGGTTCTGTACTCTGTCCCACCCTATGCCAGCCACAACTTCAGCATTTTCCAAGGGCAGAGCCTCCTTTTTGTTGTTCACCTCCCTTGTTCTAGTCCTTTTGGCTTCCAGAAGTGAGAAGCCTGTTTCCAAATTCCCTCCTGTGGAACTGGGAAGTGTCCACTCAGACCAGTCCCTTCCTCACCCAAAGCAGACCCAGCACAGTTCA
This sequence comes from Microcebus murinus, assembly GCF_040939455.1. Lineage (NCBI taxonomy): Eukaryota > Metazoa > Chordata > Mammalia > Primates > Cheirogaleidae > Microcebus > Microcebus murinus. The sequence goes on along the minus strand of NC_134136.1, from coordinate 74,118,239 downwards.
CTGGAGAGTTCAAAATATTTCCTGTTCCTGTCTCTACTCCACACAGAATGTCAGCCAGTGCTACAACTTTGCATTGACTTCAGGTGCTTGCCTGCCTGCATGGATGTGAAGGTCAGTGGGGGAAGTGTCATCCTCCTATCGGTCAGATCACAGTGCCCCAGTTGGCTGATTGGTGTGGCCATCCCATGCTCTATTCCCTGTTGTATATCTCACACTCTCCAGACTTTGCAATTTATTCTCCCATTCACCTTTTCTTTTCCCCAGCACTGCTTGTCCCATGTTGTTTCTCTGCAGCTTCACAATAGTGATCCTTTGGGACAGTGATCCACTCACGTATAGCTGTCTGCATTCCTCACCTCCTACTCTGGGAGCAGAGAGCCAGTAGGTCACTGCTAGTCTGCCATTTTTCTATCCAGGAGAAAATATTTTCAAATCATATTTTTGACAAGAAGTTACATATAAAGAGCTACAACTTAATAACAACAAATGTGGATTAGAAATGGGAAAAGGTTTTGAATAGATATTTCTCCAAAGAAGACATAAGAATGGCCAATACACACATGAAATGATGCTCAACATCACTAATCAGTAGGGAAATGCAGATCAGAACCACAATGAGATACCATTTCACACTAGTTTAGATGGAACTACCAAAAAAGGAAAATAAACTGAAAATAACTAGTGTTGTCAAGGATGTAGAGAAGTTGAAACCTTTGTGCACTGTTGGCAGGAATATAAAATGGACAGCATCATAAATATTTATCAAAAAAGTAAAAATAGAATATCATATGATCCAGCAAGCCCACTTATAGATAGTTAACTAAAAGAATTAAGAGAAGGAACTCAAACAGATATTTGTACATCCATGTTCACATTATTCACAATAGCCAAAATGTGGTAGTAACACAAATGCCCACCAAATGATAAATGTATAAACAAAATGTGGTATATAGATACAATAGAATTTTATTCAATTAAAAGTAAAGACATTTCTGATACATACTACAACATGGATAAATCTTGAGGAAATTATGCAAAGTGAAATATGCCAGTCACAAAAGGACAATTACTGTATATAATTCCACTTATGTGAGGTACATGGAGTATTATGATTCATCGAGAAAAAAAGTAGAAGGATGGCTACCAGGGGCAAGGCATTGGCAAAATGGGGTTATTATTTAATGGTTATAGAACATCAGTTTTGCAAGATGTAAAGAGTTCTGGAGATGAATGTTGGTGATGGTTGAACAAAAATGTGAATACAATAAATGCCACAGAACTATGCTCTTAAGAATATCTCTTTTACTATGAAAATAAAGAAAATTAGAAAGTAGTTTAAATGATGTGCTAAAACACAACATATCAAATGAAGATATAAGATACAGCTAAAATTGTAGCTTAAACATAACTATAGTAGAGTAAAAGAAAGGTATAATAGCAGTGATATAGGTTTGACTTTTAGAAGCTAGAAAAAGTAAAATTCTAGATCAAATTAAGCCCAAAATAAATAGAAGAAAGGAAACAATAAAATCAGAAATAAATGGACTATTAAATTGACAAACAGTAGGAAAAAATTACCAAGATATGTATCAGTTCTCTAAAAATATGAATATCACTCACCTCATGCATATATAATTTCTTTGTGTTAGGAACATTCCAATTATACTTTTGTAGTTAAAGTATGCCATATGTTATTGTTGATTATAGTCACTTTCTTGTGCTATCAAATATTGTTTATTCTATCTATCTGACCACAATTACCCAGAATTGATTAATACACATTGTATGCCTATAGCAAAACATCACATGTAACCTTTAAATATATACAATTATATACTGACAATAATTAAAAATGAAAAATGTGATAAAAATATGAATGAATTTTTGAAAACACTACCAAAGCTACTTAAGATAAAGAGAACAAATCTAAACTATAAATTTCAGGAATAAAAGAGATTCCACAGACATTAAAAGTTTAATAAGGCTATAATAAATAAAGAATGAAACCTCCTCAAAGGAATACAGAGCAGAAGTCAACAAACTATGGCTCATGAGCCAAATGCAGTCCAACACTCATTTTTGTAAAACGAATATACATATTTTGGAATACAGTGACAACCATTTGTATACATATAATGTATAGTTGCTTTCACAGGACAACAGCAGAGTTGGGTAGTTACCACAAAAACCATATGGCCTACGATGCTGAAAATATTTACTATCTGTTGCTTTAAAGAAAAAGTTCACCAACTCCTTTACCCAGAAAAATCTGCAGCCTATATATTAAATGGTGGTATATTGGATGATTTCCCCCTGCAATCATTACCAAAACAAATATATCTATTTCAGTACTTCTCTTTAACATTGTACTGGAGGTATTGCCTTGGTGATAAACCAAGAAAAAAAAAAGAAACTAGTTATGGTTACAAACAAAGAAAATAAAATCATTATTTGAATGCAACATGATTATCTATATCAAAAGTTACTACAATAAGTGAATTTAGCAAGTTGTCAATATGAAATGCCAAGGTACAGAAAGCAATAGAATTTCTCTATAATGGCAATGCACAATTGAAAATAAAAGGTTAAAATATACCATTTTCAATAATATCAAAACCAAAAGATATTTATGATAAATTTAATGAAATAGATACAAAACCTCTACAATCAAAACAAAACTACAATCACTACAAAACATTAGTGAGATAGGTTATAGGAGACTTACATGGAAAGGTACAATGTGTTCATGTATTAGAAAACTCAAAATGACAAGAGGTCAACTTTCCAAATTGATCTATAGAGTCAAACAAATTCTTCTTGCAAAAAAACCCCTGGAGCTTTATAGAAATTGACAATTTGATTATAAAATCTACATGAGGAAGAAAGGAATTTAAATTAATATAAAATTTTTGATAAAGAACAGAGTTGAAAGATTTATACCACTTCAAGTTTTGATATGAAGCTACAGTAACTGAGACAATGTAATGATGGATTAGAGAGCGAGAAATCAATGAAACAGGATAGAGATTTCTGTACTAGACCAAGCCATATATATTCAAGTTTTTATACATGGTTTTCAAGGTAATTGAATGGAGAAGTGGTAGCTTTTTCAATAAATAGTGCTGGATCCAGTGGGTATTTACATAGAAAAAAAAAATGAACCTCAAAACCTTCTTCATGTCATATATACAAATTAATTCAAAATGGACTTGAGACCACAGTCAGTGTGTTTCTTAATAGTGGAGAAGGCAAACATAGCCAAAGAAGCTCTGGTAGATACTTTGGCCAAAATTAATAGCTTGAGGTATTCTAGGAGTCGTCTAGATATCTGGACTTTTTTAACCTCTGCTCTAACCTTTCATGTTAAATGAATGTGTAATGTCCAAATCTTAAGTTGAAATAAACAGAAATGGAACAATATTAAATAAATATCACTAATTGTTTGATCATGGCTTCCTTAAACTTATCCTTCAGGCTTTCAAGGGGAATTATCAATTGCCAAATCCACCAATTTTGGTATGCATAAGTATAAAAAGGATTATTCCAAATACATAAACAGTGCTTCCATGATACTAGGTGTTTTCTCTCAGGATGTTTGCCCAATCTGACCAAATGTTTTCAATTATTTAACTCACCATTTTTAAAACCTAAGAAAATATAAAATGTCTGACGAAAACCCTCATAAAGACAAAATGTGATATTCCATAGATAATTTATTATACCAAACTAATAACAATGGTTTCCTATATAATGACATTTTAAACCATGTACCAGTCTTCTATTAAGGAGTCCTTTGGAGAATACTAGATTCTTACAGGTATGAAAATAGAAATAAAAGAATAAAATTAAAATATGCACATATTTCACAATATTACGGGGTATAAATGCTTGGTTACATAAATTGTTTTTATACTGTTTGAGTCAAAGTTATAAGCGTACCCATCATCTAGAAGGCCTGAATTGTGCCTCTTAGGTGTGAATTTACCAATCCCCTCCACTCTCTTCCCACCTACTTGAATTCTGACAAATGTTATTTCCATATGTATACATTAAGAGTTGATTGATTAGTTCCAATTTAATGGTTAGTATATGTCATGGGTTTTTTCCATTCTTGTGTATTTCACTTAGAAGAATGGTCTACAGTTCCATCCAGGCTAATACAAGAGTTATTAGTTCACCATTGTTTTATAGCTGAATAGTACTCCATGGTATACATATGATACATTTTATTAATCCACTCATGTATTGATGACACTTGGGTTGTTTCCACATCTTTGCAACTGTCAATTTTGCTGCTATAAACATTCCACTGCAGATGTCTTTTTGATAAAACAGCTTTTTTTCTTTGGGGTAAAGACCAGGTTGTGGGGATGCTGGATCAAATTGTTACTTCTACCTTTAGTACTTTGAATTACCTCCATACTACTTCCCAAAAAGGTTGTACTGGTTTGCAGTCCCATCAAAAGTGTATGAGTGTTCTTATATCTCAGCATCCATGCCAGTATTTGTTGTTTGTTTGGGGATATTTTTTTTATTTCAGCATATTATGGGGGTATAAATGTTTAGGTTACATATATTGCCTTTGCCCCACACAAGTCAGAGTACCAAACGTATCCATCCCCAAGACGGTGCGCACCACATCCATTAGGTGTGAATATATCCATCCTCTTACCTCACCTCCCACCTGCCTAATACCTGATGAATGTTACTACTATGTGTGCATATATGTGTTGATCAATTAATACCAATTGGATGGTGAGTACATTTGGTGTTTGTTGTTCCATTCTTGTGATACTTCACTTAGTAGAATGAGCTCCAGCTCTATCCAGGATAATACAAGAAGTGCTAGATCACCATTGTTTTTGTGGCTGAGTAGTACTCCGTGGTATAAATATACATATAGCACATTTTATTAATCCACTCATGTATTAATGATAAAAGCCACTCTCACTGGAATCAAGTGATATCTCATTATGGTTTTGATTTTGATTTCCCTGATGATTAGCAATACTGAGTATTTTAGAATATCTTTATTGGCCATTAATCTATCTTCTTTTGAAAAGTTTCTGTTCATGTCTTTTGCACACTTCTGAAATGAGGTTTTTCTTGCTGATTTACTTTTGTTCTTTATAGATTCTGGTTATTAGCCCTTTATCAGATGTATAGCATGAAAATATTTTCTCCCATCTTGTAGGTTGTCTAATGAATCTAATGATTGTGTCCTTGGCTGTGCAGAAACTTTATAATTAGATCAGGTCCCATTTATTTATTTTTGCTTTTCATGTGATTGCTTTTGGGATTATCTTCATAAATTATTTGCCTAGGCCGATATTTATAAGAGTTTTTCCAACATTTTCTTCTAGAATTCTTATAGTTTCATGCCTTAAGTTTAAATTTCTTATCCATCGTAAATTGACTTTTGTGAGAAGTGAGAGTTGCAGATCCTGTTTCAGTCTTCTATATGTAGCTATCCAACTTTCCCAGTATGATTTACTCAATAGTTATTCTTTCCCAGAGGGTATGTTTTTGTCTACTTTGTCAAAGATCAGATGGCAACATGAGGATGGGTTTATATCGGGTTCTCTGTTCTGATCCATTGGTCTATGACTCTGTTCTTGTGCCAGTACTATTCTGTGTTAGTTGCTATAGCGTTGTAGCATAGCTTGAAGTCCTGTAAATTGATGCCTTCCAATTTGTTCTTTTTGCTTAAGGTTGCTTTGGCTATAAGGGGTCTACTCTGGTTCCATATGAAGCATAGAAATATATATTTTTTAGATCTGCAAGTAATAATGTTGCTATTTTTGTAAGGATTGCATTGAATCTGTAGAGATGGATAGAGATGGGTAGCATAGACATTTTAACAATGTTGATTCTGTCAATCCATGAACATGGTATGTTTTTCCATTTGTTTATGCCCTCTGTGATTTCCTTTTTCAGTGTTTCATAGTTCTCCCTGTAGTGGTTTTTCACCTTCTAGGTTAAATATATTTCTAGGTATTTTATTTTCTTTTTTGCCATTATGAAAGGCATTGAATCTTTGATTTGCATCTCAGCTTAACTGTTGTAGGCATATATAAATGCAACTGATTTGTGTACATTGATTTTGTAACATGAGAATTTGCTGAATGTGTTTATCAATTCTAGTAGTTTTCTAGATTTAAGATCATATCATCAGCAAAGAGCAATAGTTTGACCTATTCTTCCCCCATTTAGACACCCTTGACTTTCTTATCTTGCCTGATTGCTTTGCCTAGTACTTTTAGCACTATGTTGAATAGAAGTGGTGACATAGGACAATCTTATATGGTTCCAGTTCTATGTAGGAATGATTTCAATTTTCCCCTGTTCAGTATGAGATTGTCTGTGGCTTTTTGTGTATGGCTTTTAAAATTTTGAGGTATGTCCCATCTATGACTATTTTGATAAGTGTTCTTATCATAAAAGGGTACTAAATTTTGTCAAATGCGTTTTCTATGTCTATTGAGAGAATCATACGGTCTTTGTTTTTACTTTTATTTATGCAGAGAATAACATTTATACATTTGTGTATGTTGAAGCCTCTCTGCATCACTGGGATGAAGCCCACTTGGGTGATGATGGATTATTTTTTTGATGAGAAGCTGAACTCAGTTTGTTAGTATTTTATTGATAATTTTTGCATCTATATTCATAAGGGATATTCGTCTGTAGATTTTGTTGAGTCCTTTTCTGGCTTTGGTATCAAGGTGATTTGGGCTTCATATAACATGTTGGGAAGGATTCCTTCCTTCTTGATATTATGGAATAATTTGTGTAGCATAGGTACCTGTTCTTATTTGTAGATCTGGTAAAATTCAGATATGAAACCAGGTATGGTCTGGCAGGGGTTTTCTTGGAAGATATTTTTTTATTGCTGCTTAAATTTCAGTACTTGATATTGGTCTCTTCAGTAATTCTATTTCTTCCTGATTGAGCCTAAGGAGGCTGCTTGTTTCTACAAATTTGTTCATTTCTTCCAGATTTTCAAGTTTATGTATGTAGGGATTTTTATAGTATTCAAGGATGGTACTTTGTATTTCTGTAATATCAGTTGTAATTATTCATTTTCTATTCCTGATTGATCTTATGAGAGTACTGTCTTTTCTGCATTTGGTTAATCTAGTGAGAGGCCTGTCAATTTTTGTTTATCTTTTCAAAGAACCAACTTTTTTTCATTAATCTTCTGTATAGTTCTTTTGTTAGTGATTCCATTTAGTTCTGCTGTGATGTTGGTTATTTATTTTCTTCTTCTGGGTTTGAGATTGGTTTGCTCAATGTTTTCCAGTTTCTTGATATAATTCTGTTTAGAAATAATGTGATATTTCATATGCTCAGACAGTAGGTATCTTAGCAACTCTTCTCTTCCTGCTTTGGCCACAGGAAGTATGTCATGATCACACCACACAGCACTTCAAACTAGAGTACATATGGTGAATTAGTCTGTTTTGCACTGATATAAAGAGATACCTGAGGCTGAGTAATTTATAAAGAAATGATGTTTATTTGGCTAATGGTTCTGTAGGCTATATGAGAAGCATGCTGCCATCATCTGCTTCTGGTGACGGCTTCCAATCAAAGCAGAAGGTGAAAGGGAAACAGGAGGGTCATCTAGGGAGAGAAGGAACAAGAAGGGATATGAACCTCTTTAAAAAAAAAAAAAAACAGCTCTCACTTGAATCAATCAAGGGAAAACTCACTCATTACTGTGGGGAGGGCACCAAGCCATTCATGAGGGATCTTCCCCTATGGTCCAAACACCAGCCCTTACCTCCAACATTGGGGATCACATTTCAACATGAGATTTGGAGGGGACAAACCTCTAAACTATATCAAATAGTCTCCATTTCCAGGACTGCCACTGATTTAGATTTATTTAAAATTTTTATTTCACATATCCATTTCATCAAGCAAGTAAAGTCAACCAGCTCTTTGGCAGATAATCACCAACATGCCAAAGCTTAAATGAATTTGCCACATTTCAACAAGTTGCATAGACATAATGTAGAGAAAGGATAATTTCAGCTGAAGTAATGTCAGTTCAGTTAATAGTAAAATCCAGGCTAAGTACAATTTAAATCACAAAATGCAGAAATATCTGATGAATTTATAAGTGGAAGGATAAGAAGAAAAAACATTGATGAAACTAAATTAAATCATAGTTTAACGGACCACTGTGATTTTTAAAAAGCCTTTAAGTACAGATATCTTCCACTGTATTCAAGTAATCCGTTGCTAAAAGTCATTATGCCTGAAAACCCTAATGAAGAATTAATTATTTATTATTACAATTGGGAAAAATATAATGCATTCTATATCAAACTCAAATTCATATTCAACTTTCTTTAAAGTGATTAAAAATGGTAAATACACATATATAAATAATTGTTATCATTTAAGAAGCAATATGCTTTAAAATTTCTTTAAATTTAAATGTTTTTATTATTATAAATTGGACAATCATAATTATATTATATTTATGGAGTACACATGATGTTTTGATATATGTATACATTGTGGAATGATTAAATCCAGATAATTAACTTATCCATCACCTTACTTCCTTAACAATTTTTGTGGTGATACATTTGAAATATACTCTCTTATTCTGAAATATTAAAATGGCTTTAAACAGTTTCTGTGTGTGCCATAACAAAATATAGTCTCTCTTTGCACAATTTTCATAACTCACATCTACTTTTTTGACATGTAGTATAGATTTTAAGATGTCTATATGTGATTATGACATTGTACAAATTGTATCTCGAATGTTACTGGAATGTAACTCAATGTAACTCAAAAGTTTGGCTGAAAATATTGTATTGAGTTTTTGTGACCTAAACATAAATATTTCTTATAAAAACAATGCCCAGAAAACAAAAAAAACACATTATATTGAGAAATAAATACATTCTATGAAGTTTGGGTATTAAAAGCCAGATGGTATTATGTGGAAAAACCATAACAAGAAAATATTCTGTAGGAGATTCCTATAATATAAAAACTGGTCCTATATATTCTTACATACAAGAGAAAGAGGAAGCTAAAAAAGCAAGAAAAATGTCAGATACTATCAATACAAAATAGAAATGAATAAAGTGAGAAGGAAAAAGCAAACTGGGTAAAAATTGTTAAAAACCCATAAACAATGTAATACAACTTTTCTGACTTACAACAGTTTATACATATATAAAAAATATCCTTTCTAAGTCCCTTGTCTGGTTACACTTCCTCTGTGCCTACTTTACACCTGCTAAACCTTGAATCAAGCGAACTGCCTACCCTCTCTTTCATAATTCTTGACACTGAGTATTATGAGAAAGATATGATGCAACAGAGCAAGTGGTTCCTAATTTATTTTGGCTCAGCTTCAAGTGACCTAATTAACAACAACAAAATGGCATAAACAAATTTCTTTTTTCTCATATAAATGAAGCCTAGAGCTAAGCAGTCACAAAACCAATATGAAACCATTAATTCAGTCTTATGATTCAAGATTGTTACTTAAGCTCCAGCCAATATGTCCAAATTTCGGTCATCAGGGAGCAGGTAGGTGTGCTTTTTCCATTTACAGACATGTCCAGAAAGTTGCTCATGACATTTCTACTTACATCCTGTTGGCAAGAACTTAATAACATGTTGGCACCTAAGTGCAAAGTAGTCTGAGAGGTGTCATAATTATCCTGGGCAACTGAATGCCCAGCTAAAACTGAGAAGTATTACTACTGAAGAAGGAAGTGAGAAAAGGCATTTAGGAAATAATATTTTCTCTACAATGTCACTACAAATTCATGGTTTACCATGTGGGTCAGCAAACTACAGACCAGGGTTCAGATTCAGTCTTACTACTATTCTCATATGCACAGTTTTATTTCCACAGCTATGCACATTTTTTTTGTATTATATAATACTGTATTCGGGCTACAATTTCAGAGTTAAATAGTTGAAGCACAGACCGTCAGGCCTATAAAGTATTTATTATTTGGCCTGTTATAGAAAAATGTTTGCTGACACCTGTTGACAAAATCAAGAGATTTCTCAGTCCCTGTTACCTCTCAGATATCTCTCCATCTTATTTGCGTGCTCTTCTTCTACTCATTCTTTACACAATAATATTCCAAGACATTGCCCTTTGTTTTATCTTATTATCTACAATTTACCAAGACAATATCATTCATCAAATAAGGAAGAAGTCCTTGCTTGGGGCTGATGGTATTGTTCTGATGGAAGGCAAAGAAGTAATAGAGACTCATCACTTTCTATTTTAATTTTGTATTCCCCTTCAAGGTAAGTTGCTTGTACTGAAAAGCAATTAGAGGAAAAGATGGGTAAAAAGATTATAAGATAGTATAGAACCCTTTTAAATTCATCTCTTAACCTAACTAAATCATATCTTAAGGGACTAAAAGGATCTATCTATCTATGTTTGCCTAACTATTGTCAGTGATAACTGAATAATCAAGAAAAACAGGAGAAATTTTGAAAGGTTGGAGACAGACATATCTGGATTTGGAAAATATTCTAATTTTCCAAAGGAAGAATTTGATTTCTCCCAAATTTAGCCTACTAATATTGACACCAGTTATTATCAAGATTGTAGAATGATTTATAAAAAGATGTTACATGAGCACCAAAGTGTTATAAATGAATAGAGGATACCATTTTGAACATTAAATTTAATAAATATTTAACTCTGACGTTAAGCATTGTCTCTAAATCAAAACTTCATAATGTTCTATATCACCAATAAAATTAAAATTAACAATACACAATTAATATTTTATTCATAAGTACCTGAAAGCATATTTTACTTCTAGCAGACTTTTGAAATGTGAATATTATCATATTGATTTAAAATAAGTCATTAGTAGTATATTACTGACAACTTGAAAGCCTTTTTGATAAAAAGCTATTTAGCTATATTATATGGTCAAGCAACACTTATGTTTTCCTCAATGCAAACTTAGAAAATAAATAAGACAATTATAATCCCAAAATGCAAAGTCACATGTATAATATGGGTAAAATGACAAAATAAGAATATGTAAAATAAAAGTACTTACTTTATTGATAACTTCAAATTGACTATGTTCCAGTCATTTATTATTTTATTATTTTTAATGGTATAAAGTCGTAAGAATCATATTGCGATAAAATCAATCTCAAAAATAGAGAATACAGACCTTTCCCAGGTAATTTAAGAACTCAGTTTTCCTCAACTTAAACGTGATGCCACACAGAAAATAGTAAAGGTGCCTTTCAATGTGATGTAACTATATAAAAACTCAGCATGTATTAGATGACTTATGTATTGAAATCAATAAAATTTAGAAAACACATTTGAATCTGAAGCAGAAATATATAACTGAGCTCTGATCATCGTCAGAGTCTGAATCATATTTCTTTCCTCAGATGGTTTTCTTTTCCAGCTTTGTAAAGTTTGTTCCAAATTTCTTTTGGCTCTGAAATGTTGGCTCCATTAAATTTCCACTGTAATTAAGAATATCCGAACAACTGAGTCTCCATTCTAAAGTTTCTGTGGTAAAGTCATCTGTATTTCCTAGGTCAGTAAATCCAACGACATAATCTTGTGTTTTCCCATCTTTTACCAGTGCTAGCATGGGAATGACTTTGATATGCAGTCTCTCACAAAGGAAAGGTGCTTTTTCCACATTCAGCTTCAAAAACTTGGTCTCAAGGTGTTTCTTGGACAATATCGCCAAATGTCTGTCTAGTATTTTACACCTGAATGTGGAATCTCTGTAGAAATGGCAAACCACTTTTTTACTCTCCTTGACTTCTTGAAAAAAGTCTCTCTCACTAGGGATCTCTCTATATTCTCCATGTCCTTTGGAAAGCCATTCTTGTTTCTGCTGTTGAGCCTTCCTTAGTGCCTCAAGTCTCTTTTCTTGAGGCATTTCAATTCATCTTCATCTATCTGATCCAGTTTCTGAATTTCAGAATCCAAATGTTCTTCCAGTCATTTCATTGTCTGAAGCAACTGATTCTCCAGGACTTTTGAAAACATATCTATAGATGCATCAGCTTCCAGTCTTCTAAATGGTACAGTTCAGCCTTGGTGCTGAGCTCTCGGTGATGCCTTAACAGTGAGGGAAGAGCAGCTCCAGAAAAGCAATCCACTCTGGCTTCAACCTCGTAATAGCTGCCGGTGGCCGCGACGCGGCCGTCACTTCCACCTTCTCATTGGTTGCCTCAGTCATTTATTATTAAATTGGATTACCAAAGTAAAAATTATATCCCAGATTAATAGGTTAATCATAGTTGCATTTTATTTTGATGCATGAATTATCAAAATATATATCCTAGTATCTGTATTTAGTTTTGTAACATTGGCAGCTCTTAGTAACATAGCATATGTCATTGATGTTTGTGTTGGGGATAACTATAATTGGCTATATAAAATTCACCAAAAATAATGCATCTAGAAAGTTATTTTAATGATTACCATCACACAAAAAAATTTTGGTAACAGTGAAACTATTTCCTTCCACAGGTTTCTTGAAACTTCAATTTTATTGATCTGGTAACAAACCCAGTTAAAAACATTACACTCTGAGAGTACATGACTCATGAACAAAGTAAGAATTAAATGAAAAGAATGAGACATTAAGTTCATTCATTTTATGTGATTTCAGAACTGTAACTTGGCTTTACTTGTTTTTAGGTTCTAATATCTTCTTTTTTTTCAACAGTATGGTGATCCCCACTGAAATGAATGCACCTAAGGAATCTGCATTGAAGTCACGTATGCGACTGATGTTTACACATACTGCAATACAGATATAGAAATAGTAGGAATCATTTATTTGTTATTTCCAGGCACTGCCTCACACTCTTTATCTGAATAATCTCATTGACTACTCATAAGTCTATGATGTAGGTTGTACTGGAATTATAAGTTTCCTTATTTTACAGATGAGGAAAGAGGCTTACACCTCATGGTGGTAGCAAGTAATAGATCTCGGATTAAAACCCATATTTGTAGCATCTCAAGATCCACTTTTTTCATTGCTTTGCTATAAAAAGCATACAACAATGGAAGATACAGGAAAAATGTGCTGAGTTCAAAACTATATTAAAAATAGGAACATATTTTATTTTAATAATGATTTTTTCTGAAAGGTAACTGGAGTATACTTTTTAAAATTTCCAAAATGTCCAGATTGCTATAAGAGTGACCTTGCCTACTCTTATAGTCATATCTCCTACCACTTTTCCATTCATATTATTTACTTTAAACATTCAAAGATTGCAGTTCCTATAAAATTCAAGGCTCATTCATGTCTTCATGTCTTTCCACATGGTGTCCCTTTTGCTTGGGATATTCTTTCCAAGGTTCTCCACATGACAAATTCCAACTCATCGTTCAGGACACAGTCAACATGCTCCTCCTCCCCAGTAACTAACAAAATTTAAAAATTAATAAATGGATGCCACTTCTTTCTGATTCACTCTTAGAAATATTTGATACTTCCAAATATTTTTGCTTACCTAATACTTCTTCACCGTGTATGCTAGACCCCAACTTCACTGGCTTAATCAAGAACTTCACTTATTACAATTTTTCCTCTCTTCTACATATTTTTCCTCTCCACTAGAGCATTCTCATCAGCATACAAAATTTCAATTTTTTTCTCCCATAATAATTTAAAAAGGAAGCTCTCTATTGACCTCACTTCTCTCACCAGATACTATACCACTTCTCTGTTCCCATGTTATGAAAAAAGTTGAGAAAGACTTGTCTATACTTGATATTTCTTTGATGTTGCTTACTAATACTTCCCCACCTTTTGCTCAGTTTAGTCAAAGCCCACTAGTCACCTTATTATTACAATAACATTCCAAGAATGCTCTCAACACAGAACCTTTGAACTTGTTGTTTCTGCTAAATGGAGTGCTCTCTCCTAGATATATGTTTCCTCACTTCCCTTTTCACTCTGCACAAATTTACATAACCTTTCCCTGCTTAATTTTTCTTTCTAGTAGTTACATCATCTGGCTCACTATATAATTACTTGCCTAATTGTTTGCGTAGAATCAATTAATTTATTAAATAATCATTTCAATGTTTATTAAATACAAGTTAAAAGACTATATCAATGATATGCTATTGCTTGAAGAAAGTGATTAAGTTATTAATATTGTTTTTCCTTACATGCCTTAGTGAGGCATGCAATAAGTGTGATTAACTGACCAACACTTAGGTGTACATATAGTAATAACATTCATTGGGTGTTGGCCAGGTGGGAGGGGGAGGAGGGGATGGGTAAATTCACACCTAATGGGTGCAATGTGCACCATTCAGCAGATGGACACACTTGAAGCTTTGATTCGGGTAGGGAAAGGCAATATATGTAACCTAAACATTTGTACCCCCATAATATAGTGAAATAAAAATAAATAAGTACATTTAAAAAGCAATAAACAGCCAAGCATTCCCTAACCTCCTAAAATACCAAGTATTCCCTAACCTTACCCTGCTTAATTTTTCTCTCCAATTGTTACACCATCTGGCTCAATATATAATTACTTGCTTGTTTGGTTGTATCTCACCACTGGAATGTAAGTTACTTGAGGACATGGACTTGTTTTTTCTATATCTCCAGTATCTATTGTCATCCCTGAAATACAGCAGACAATGAATACTTGTTGAATCAATTAATTTATTGAATAATCATTTCTAATGTTTATTAAATACAAATTAAAAGGCTATATAAACTGTATCTTATTCCTTGAAGAAAGTGATTAAATTATTACTCTTGTTTTTCCTTACATTTCCTTCAGAATTAATAATGGAATATCATGAGACAAAGAAACTAGAAAACGTGGCCAATAAATAAGGGATAAAAACTGTCCATAGAAACTATATCTTAGGAAGCTTACATTAAAAACTTTCTTAAGACAAAAACTTTAAATCAGTTATTTTACATGTGTTCAAAGAAATAAAGGAAACCATGTCTAAATAACTAAAGGAAAATATCAGAATATGTTTCACCATGGAACCCTGAATACGATTAACAACTGATTTCTTATCAAGTAGGCTAGAAGGCAGTTGAGATGACATTTTCAAAATTCTGTAAGAAAGAAAAATTCTCAGTGAAGAATGTTATACCTGGCAAAATAGCCCATCAAAAATGAAGGAGAAATTAAGACATTCCAAGATCAAAAAAACTGAGAACTTTCATCACTAGCATACCTGCCCTTCAATAAATGCTAATGAGAGTCATTCAGGCTGAAATAATTCAACAGTAGACAATAACTTGAATCCACACTAAGAAATAAAGAATACCGGTAAAGGTAAATACATGAGTAAATACAAAAGATAATATAAATACATTTTTTATTTAAAATCTTTTTTTTCTCCTATATAATTTAAAGTATAACTGCACAAAGCAATAATTTTAAAATTGGGTTGATGGGCCTATAATATATAAAATATAATTTGTATGACAGTAAAAGGACAAGGAGAAGGAAGGGCTAAGTTTTTGTATGTAACTGGTATTAATCTAAACAAGAGAGTTATTTGTTATTATAATTTTTCTAATTAATATGTTAATTGTAATCCCCAGAGCAATCCTAAACACACCACTTAAGAAATATAGTAAAGTAAACGAAAAGGTAATTATTAAAATGGTACACTACAAAATGTCTATTTAACACAAATGAAGGCAGTAAAGGAAAACAGAGGATGTAAAAAGACATAAGACATATAGAAAACAACTAGCAAAAGAACAAACATAAATCCTACCTCATCAGTATTTACATTAAATGTAAATAAACATTCCATTCCAAATGAAGATATTGTGAGAATGGATAAAAATACATAATCCAAATATATGATGTCTATAAGAAACATACTTGTGATTCAAAGACACAAAAATTTTGAAAGTAAAGGGATGGAAAAAGATATACCGTGCCAACAGAACCAACAAGAAACCTAGAGTGGCTACATTAATACCAAACAAAATGGCTAATAAGCACATGGAAATATTCTGAATACCATTCATCATTAGAGAAATGGAAATTAAAACCACAATGAGATACCACTTCACACCGACTAGGTTGACTATAATCAAAATCATGGATAATAATATGTTAGTAAAGATGTAAGAGAAATTCGAAATCTCATATTTCTGGTGCGGAATGTAACAATGTGGCAATTCCTTAAAAGCTTAAACTCAGAGTTACTACATGATGCAGCAATTCTAAGTATATATGTATAAACAATGAAAACATAGAACCATGTAAAAATTTGTATTTGAATGTTTCTAGAAACTGTGTTTATAATAGCCAAAAAGTGGAAACATTTGAATTGTCCATCAAGTGATGAATGGATAAACAAAATGTATATATAAGGAATTAATATTATTTGGACATAAAAAATGAAGCACCAATAAATGACAAACATGGATGATCCTTGGAAACATTATGATAAATAAAAGAAGACAAACAAGGCCCCATATTTTATGATTCTACTTATATATAATGTCCAGATTGACAAATCCATAGAGACAAAATGTAGATTAATTGTTGCTAGGGGCTGGGAGAGTGGAGAATGCAAGTGACTGCTAATAGCATGAATTTTTTTTTTTGAGTGATAAAATGTTCTGCAATTAGATAGTGGTAATAGTTGCACAAATTTGTAAATATATTAAAAATCACTGAATTATGCACTTGAAAACTGAATTTTTTGGTATGTGAACTCTCACAATAAAAATAATAAAAATAAATGCATTAAGATAGGTAATAGTTGATGATGGTTAGGTGATGTGTTTATATATATTTATTGTTCTTCTCTCTCTACTTGTGTGTAATTTTGAAAATTATTATAGTTAAAAGTTGTTATAAGTGTTAGAGAGTAACATTTAAATAAAAAATATTTTAAATTCATAAATAATAAATCCCAGACAGAGTAGGAGAACCATTTAATGTGATGCTAGAACTGCTGGGCTGGATATAGGCTAGAAGGGTATCTAACACACATATTATATATGACAATAAATGTGTCCACAATAAATTAATTTTTAATTTAGGTTGCTCTGATGAAAGAACCTCAACACAATCAGTTCTAACAACTGTTTTGTGAACAACAAAAAAAAGATTAATATATGAGGTAATGGATATGTAAATTGGAATGATGCAATCATTTCATGATGTATATATATATCAAAACATAATGTTGTAGAGGCCTTGTGATGGCTTGAAACAAAAGAAACAATCAGCAGAGTGAAGAGACAACATGTTGCATGGGAGAAAATATTGCAAACTGTTCATCTGATAAGACACTAGTATCCAGAATATAGAAGGAACTCAAACAACAACAAAAACATAAAAAGAAATGACCCCATTAAAAAGTATACAAAGTACTTTTGCCATGAAAGACAAATATCATACATTTTTATTCACATGTGGGAGTGAAAAAAGTTCATTTTATGGAAGTAGAGAGTAAAATGATATTAATAGATACTAGAAGCTGGTAAGGGTGTGTGGGTGCGAGGGAAGTTGAAGAGAGATTGTTTAATGGGTACAACCATACAGTTAGATAGAAGGAAGAAGTTATAATGTTTGATAGCAGAGTAGGGTGACTATAGTTAGCAACTATGTATTATATATTTTAAAGTAGCTAGAAGAGAAGACTTGAAATGTTCCCAACACATAAAAACGATAAATACTCAAGGTGATAGACACCCCAAATATCCTGACTTGATAATTAAATATTCTATTCATGGAACAAAATTTCACCTGTATCCCATAAATATGTAAAATATTATATACCAATTAAAAATACATCATACAGTAAATATATGTGTATATATATATTTATTTGTCAAGAAAAAAGATTAAAAATAATGAAATATATCTCTTTCTTCATTTTTATTTTATGGGTCATTTCTACATCCAGTCTCTAATATCCTGGTACCATGGAACCAATATAATGGTTCATGGTTTTCTAAAGTTCATACTTTGTATATTCTCATCTATAAAATAGAGGTAATAGTATATATTATCTTCATTCATTTGTGCTGCTATAATGAAATACCATAGGCTGGCTAGTTTGCTATAACAAAATGGCACAGACTGGCTACTTTGTGTTGCTATAACAAAATACCATATATTGGCTAGTTTATATATAACAGAAATTTATTTCCACATCATTCTAGATGCTGGAAAGTTCAAGATCAAGGTGCCAGCATGTTTGGCTGTCTGGTGAGGACTGCTCTCTGCTTCCAAGATGGCACCTTATTATTACATCTTCACATGGTGGAAGGCAGAGGAGCAAGAGATCCCAATGCTGAATGAAGCCTCTTTTATAAGGGCCTTAACCTCATTTACAAGGGAGGAACCCTCATGGCTTAATTACCTCTCAAATGCCTTGCCTCTTAATACCATCACATTGGCAAAATTTTAGAGGGGACACGTTCAAACAATAGCACTTATCTTGCCTAACTTGTTTTAGTAACAAATAAATGATGATATATGCAAATAATATGAAAAATGTGGCATGAAATTAAATAGAAATATGATTTGTTTTATTATAATTGATAATAATAATAAGGTGACAGAATTCAAAAACAACTTATGTCAATGGTTTTCAATTGAGATTTTGAAAGGCAACAAAATGGAATGGTTAAGTACAAACTCAAGCCAAAGTGCTTGGGTTCAAATCTCACCTCCACCACTTAATTAATTAATAAATATATATCTGCCTCAGTTTTTCATCTGTATGCAACAGAGATAAAAACAGCCTCTATCATATAGGGTTATTATAAACATCAATGATGTTTTCAAACTTCTTAGACTAGGACCTGAATACTATAGAACTATTTGCTATGATAATTTTATTATTTTTCAAAACCACATATTTGATCTACATCCATTATTATTGGTAGTGAGCTAGATAACTAGCTGGATAGATTCTTATTTAATATAAGCAAAAGGAAAATATTAATATTCTACCTGCCTAGAGTAATAATCAATTTGGAGTTACTGTGTTCATTGACATTTGCAAAGAACCACTGATATCAGCTAGCTATAAAAACCATTATTTGTATAGCTCAAGGTACAGACTTAGAAGAGTAGGCAGCATCTCTTAAGTCTAGTGTTCAGATGGAGTACAATAAAGCTCACTCGTGAAATATATACCACCAATTACATATTGTATATATTTGTACAAGGTATTTTCTGGTGCCAATATTTGACATTTAATCAGCGACCATCTGCTCCTATCCTAAAGTACTTGGTCACTTTTGAGAAAGTGAATAGTTGCCCATCCATAGTTTTTAAAAATGTTCACAGATTGTGTTCACCCTTTAGTTGAAAGTATCTATAAAACCCTAATGTATAATTATACTACACCGATAAGCCCAACATGTGTTTTTTTTAATGTAATGTCATTAATGAAATCTAAGACTTGCTTTAAGCTGTGATTTAAAATAAAATGCTACGGATGTCTCCCAAATTCAGCTAGTAGGCAGAACAATTAAACTCATATTGCCTTAGTTTCCAAAGTTGCTTTGATAATTCACATATACTATGATAGCTATTTTAAGCAGTATCATTCTCTAAATAGAACTTTATTTTTTTAATTTAATTTTTTTTATTTCAGCATATTATGGGGGTAAAAATGTTTAGGTTACATATATTGCCCTTGCCCCACCCCCTCGAGTCAGAGTTTCTAATCAGAAACTAAGGAAATATCTCAGCCCTTTCCCATAGAAAGTAAATTTCCTTCTCCTCAAGACAAATGGGAGAATGTAAGGTCTGCCTAGAGTAGGCAGAAAGTTGTTCCTGTGATGAAAACACAATGACACTAAGGAAGCCATTTCCTTTTGTGTGTTCAGGTTATCTGCTACTCTATTTAAAAGAATTTCTTCAATCATAAGAAATTAAATTTTACAAAGAAAATTTTGTAAGTTCAATATTTTATTTTACATCAAAAATATAGTTTTTACACTTACTAGAACTTTGAGAAAGACTGAAAATATTTTTCTAGCATATGTTTTATATGTGAGTGTGTATATATATATATATATATATATATATATATATATATATAGTTTTCCTGTGAGTAGATCCTCTATCTGAAGAAGAGAAATAAAAGTATATATTGACTAACAGCTACAAGCTATAAAATTCTAATGCATCTATATTGATTAAAAGGTGACTGGATGGTCCAGAATGGGTTCTTAAAGGTCTTAGATGGGGCCTAGGAAAACATATCTTCCTTTTTCCAAGTTCTACAAAAATTCCCTTAGAAATTCTAATATTATAAACAAAGTTATAGCCATAACCTTATTTCTCTATAAACTTGTTCCCTGCTTCTGGTCCAGAGAACATTTTATAACGGTAGTGCTATTTGCAATGACCTCATCTCAGACATTATGTGTTAATTTTAAAATAATTTTCTTTGACTTTCACATAAAAGTGAAAGGTAGGTTCCCAATTCTTATATGAAATATTTATAAAAGTATGTAAAACATCTAAAGTTGCATTAGAAATGCAAATCAGGAATATTAATTTAGGTCCTGACAGAATCTAGAAAAAAATTCCACAAATAAAATAGGCTTTGGGGACTGATATACAATTGCAAGACAACACAAAAGAAGGTAGAAACATATTCCGACTTATGTGTTCACACACCCCCACACATATACACATAATATTCCCCATGTACAAATAACAGAGATTAACCAAGAATTCTCATATGTGAGATGTTACTAAAGTTCAAGTTCAAAGAAATAATCATGCAAATATTGAGACAGAGTAATTAAATTTGCCTAAGGAAAAAATAGGCTAACATTAGATCTCCCTGGGCAACATTATATGCTAAAAGGCATTAGAATATACTGTAAGTTGTTTTGAACCTGCAAAGTTAGTAACCATGAATGCTATAACCAATTGCTAATTGGGCTCATGTAGAAAGACTCATGTGTGAAGATATGCAAGGACTGAAGAAACATGTTTTCATTGTGCCTTTACTGAAAAATGTTAACTATATATAATCCAGCTACCTGGTAAATTAATAAGCAATGCTTGAATAAGAATGTAATGATATGAATAAAAAATGTAATGATATGAAGAGACTGGTAAGGAATACTCAATCCATTTAAACATATAACAAATTCTTTAAAAATGAGCTATTTTTATTTAAATATAAGTGTTATCAACTTCTAAGAACAACTACATAATGAAATAAACACTGGTTTCATTACTTCCATCCTCTTGCCCTTACAGTTTATTCTCAACAGAGCAGTTAGAGTGACTCTTTTAAAATGTGAGTCAGATTATCTTTCTCCTCTGCTGAAACCCTCCAATGCATTCTCATCTCACTTTGAATAAAAAAAAGATTCCATATAATAGCTTACAAAAACTTCCCCATGACTTATTAAATTCATCTCTTGCTGCCTTTCTTTTGTTGACTCTGCACTAGCCCCACTGGCCTTGCTACTCTTCCTAGATCCTGCCATGCACTCCCTTGCCTTTAAGTCATTTGAACATGCTGTTCCTCCACCTGGTTTGCTTCTGCCACAAATTTCTGCATGACTAACTTTATTATGCCCTTCAAATATTTGTGCAAATGCCACTTTCTATGTGACTACTATGATCACCCTATTTAACAATGCATTAATACCCTCACCAAGGCCCTGCCAATTCCCAAACCCTCTTACTCTGCTATTCTTTTTTCTTTTTTCCATAGCACTTATAACATTCTAACATGACATATAAATTAGTTACTATAGCTACTATTCTCTGTCTATCTTCACTAGAATGTAAGTCCCATAAAGACAGGGAGTTTTGCCCAATTTGGTGCATATTTATCCCAAGTGTAATAACAGTTCTTAGCATACAGTATACATTCAAATATTTCTGTGATGATTGGATGGAAAATAATGATAACTTAACACATAAAAGTAAACTCCCAGAGCAACCTCAAATGTAGCAGGGTAGGTGAGAAGAAGGGGTGGAACAAGGATGCCTTTTATGGGATGGGATTAGAGGCAAATGGATATTTTTTCAGGCATGAACTTGTACATGAAGTATTTTTAACTTACTAAATGTATGAATGGTAACCATTAGTACAGCTACAAAGATTATAGGAAGCTATAATACAGTATATAATATATATTATAATCTATAGTAAAAGTGGAAAATATAGTAAGCATATCTAGTATAACAATAAATGCAGAGAGAGAAAAGATATCCATTAAAGTTAAAAGGAAAGACTATCAGCTTGGATCAAATAAAAAATCTCATCATATATGTGTTGTTTGTAAAATATACATCTAAGTAAATTTGTTCAGGTCATGAGAGACTCTGCTCAAAATTGTCAGTGATCTGAAAATAATAACAACGACAACTTGGAAATAACACTTTAAGACTAGATTGAATTTGAGATTTAAAAATACTGAGAATATAACTGCTATTTTAATAACAAAACAAATCCACAAAATAAATTTTATAGTCATTTTATATTTGTACTAAACAAAACACAATATCAAAAAATATGCAGCAAAACTGCATACTAAGGGAATAAATTGATTTAAACATTGTACCTATACTGTTGGAAGACTTTCATAAACATGTATAATGCCATGTCTGTCAACAAAAAGCAGGCAAAAAGGATATGAATGATATAACAAATAATGCAAGTTTATTAACTATATATCTACCACTCTACTTCACAAATAGTAAATGTCTTTTTTACAAGAACCATGAAGCATTTACAAATATTGGTCCTATATTAGGACAAAAATATATTTTAATTAATAACATTGCAATAAAACTAGAAATAAATAACAAAAATGACCAATCATTTAGAAACTTAAAATTTCTTCCAAATGATAATGGAATTAGAGAGGAAATCAAAACTGCAGTTTCTAAATAACTAGAAAATAACAGCGACAAAAAAAAAACAAATATTAAAGCATATGAGGTGCAATAATCAATTTGGAGGAATACTCAGAGTTTTGAAGATTATCAATTTAAAAAATAGAATGAAGAGGAATGAAGAATTAAACATTTACTTCAAAAATGGTAGAAAAATAAAAATTAGGAGACTTCCATTTTCAAAATAGTGGTGTAAAGGCAAGATGACTTTTCCCCAAGAACCACCACCACCACCACCACAGTGCTAATATTTTCATCAGCAACAACCCAGGGCTCGAATATGAAGATGAGATAGTTTTTGAGGCCACAGAGAAATAGAAAATGTCTGAAAAGATGCTAGGAGAACCATACTTCCAGATCTATGATGCTCCCCCATTCTTTCAGGCACTAACTGCATTAAAAAATCTCCCCTCAACTCATAATTCCTAGACTGGAAAAAGTTAAATTGAGGTGGTCAACCAGACTCTCCAGCTTCTTGGGCTCCCTGGAAGAAGACCTAGTCTTACTTTAATCCAAGAGTAGTATCATGACTACACGAAGGGAGAAATATCCCAGAAGACAGGCAGAGCCAAACAGGAGAGATGGTATCATTACCGATCCAGAAACACTACTCTGTATCTTGGCCAAAGAAGATGCCAAATAAGAGTGACTGTAGAAGATACATGCCTCAGGTCCTCTGGGTACAAACACTTAGCCACTGCTGGGTTATCCTACATTGCTGGGATAATCCCTTTGGGACTTAACCCATTTTGGACAGGTAGTCCACTGACCATTTACTAGAGCCAAGGTGAACCTGGGCCTAATATACCACCTAGAGCCAAAACAGAGCAGTGACTGAACAGTGAAGGTTTGCTAAGCAAATACATTCAATTAAAGCCGAAACAAGCCGGACAGAGAAAATTTGAATAAATAATCCTTCAATGCAAAGACATAGATGGAAACAACAACAAATAAGCATGACATTCCCAAAAGGACAAAGGAAAAATTCAATGACTGACTCTAACAAGATGGTGATTTGTGAGCTCTCTGACACAATTCAAAACAGTACTTTTAAGGAAACTCAGTGATCTCTAAGATAACACAGAAAAGCAATTTAGAAGTCTATCAGATACATTTAACAGAGATTGATATAAAAAAAAATCAAACAGAAATCTTACAATTGAGAAATATATTGCTGAACTGAGTAACTCTTTAGACTCAGGCTCTCACTAGAAGAATGAACCATGCAGAGGAAAGAATCAGTTAGCTCAAAGATTGGTTAAAAATACACAGGCAAAGGAGAAAAAAGAAAAAAAGAAAAATGGATGAAGATTGCCTACAAGATATAGAAAATTACTTCAGAAGACGAAATCTAAGAATTATTGGTGTTCAAGAGGGAACTGAGCAAGAGTGAGGGGTAGAAAGCTTGTTCAAAGATATAATAACATAAACCTTTCCAGAACTTGGGAAAGACATAAATATTCATCAAGTCATATGAATGTCTTTCAATGCCAAACAGATTCAGTGCAAATAAGATCACTCCAAGATATTTAATAACCAAACTCTCAAAGATCAAGGACAAAGAAAAGATCCAAAAAGGAGTGAGAGTTAAAATGCAAATGTTATATAAAGAAAGGTGACACTCTTCAAAAAAGACACCTGCACTCGAATGTTTATAGCAGCACAATTCATAATCGCAAGGCTGTGGAAACAGCCCAAGTGCCCATCAATCCAAGAATGGATTAATAAAATGTGGTATATGTATACCATGGAGTACTATTCAGCTCTAAGAAACAACGGTGATATAGCACATCTTATATTTTCATGGTTAGAGCTGGAACCCATACTACTAAGTGAAGTATCCCAAGAATGGAAAAACAAGCACCAGATATATTCTCCAGCAAACTGGTATTAACTGAGTAGCATCTAAGTGGACACACAGGTGCTACAGTAATAGGGTATTGGGGAGGTGGGAGGGGGGAGGGGGCGGGTATATACATACATAATGAGTGAGATGTGCACCATCTGGGGGATGGTCATGATGGAGACTCAGACTTTTGGGGGGAGGGGGGGAAATGGGCATTTATTGAAACCTTAAAATCTGTACCCCCATAATATGCCAAAATAAAAAAAAAAAAAAGAAAGACTAGTTGATTGATAAGAAAACATAAGTCATAGATATTATTTTTAAATATAATATTTTTTATGAAGTTATAGAGTTATTTTTCAGCAGAAACCCTGAGCTAAGTTGGTTACGAATTCCTGTATGTACAGAGTACAACTCGACTTAAGAGGCAAAGTGAAATGTCAATCTGGCTTTAGAGTCTCCTGAATATTCAATAATTGTCTGTATATGATTCATTTTGTAACATGGGCCCACCTAAATGGGTGGGCACTGAGTTCTAAGAACCCAAAAGGTTTGTCACTTCCACCCTGATCCTGGATGATTCAATGTGTTCCACATTATGAAAACATACTGAAGGAGACGTCCCTGGGTCAGATTGGCCGAGACCCAAACTCAGCAGAACGGGAGCACATTGCTTGTTCCCACAATTAGCAGGATGTGACTTGTTAACCAGCAGTGAAAACTGTTCCTCCAGACAAATGGCCAAGGACCAGTGGTTTCACACGCGAGCCAAGGTTGTCTGTTATCTGCACGTGGTACCAGACGGTTGAAGGACAGGATGCAAACATTTTCTTCTCTTGTGCTAGGCAACCAAGCCAGGCATCTTGTTATCCGCAAACGGTATCAAACGTTGAAGGGCATGTCTTGTGTTATGTCTAGAGGAACAGGTGCTGTAGGCCCATGGGAAGTCACGTACCAGAAAGTAGCTGGGAAAATAGCTGGCATGAGAAAATAGCTGTGGGACGCTTGCCAAATTGAACAGTATAAAAATAAAACGACTGGTGCTTTAAGCGCTACAGTCTTGTACCATCAAAAAAAAAAAAAAAAAAAAAAGAAAGGAACTCCAACGTGTCTGGCAATAGACTTTTCAACAGAAACCTTACAGACCATGAGGGAGTGAAAGAAAATGATCAAATTAAAAAGCTTCTGCTCAGCCAAAGAAATTATCATTAGAGTGAATAGACAACCTACAGAATGGGAGAAAATACTTGCTCTCTACACTTCTGATAGAGGTCTGATAACAAGAATTTATTTAGAACTCAAAAGAAGTAACAAGAAAAAATAAAACAACCCCATCAAGAAATGGGCAACAGAAATGAACAGAAACTTTTGCAAAGAAGACAGAATAATGGCCTGCAAAATATAAAAAAAATGCTCAACATCTCTAATCATTAGAGAAATGCAAATCAAAACCACAATGAGATATCACTTAACCCCAGTGAGATTGGCCTCTATCAAAAAATCCCCAAACAACAAATGCTGGCAAGGATGTGGAGAGACAGGAACACTCTCACACTGCTGGTGGGAATGCAAATTAGTGCAATCTTTGTGGAAAAGAATTTGGAGTTACCTCAAAGAGCTAAAAATAGAAGTACCATTTGACCCAGCAAGAGCATTATTAGGCATCTACCCAAAAGAGCATAAGACATTCTATTATAAAGATATTTGCACCTGAATGTTTATGGCAGCACAATTCACTATTGCAAGGACGTGGAAACAACCCAAATGCCTTCCAATTCATAACTGGATTATTAAAATTTGGTACATGTTCACAATGGAATATTACTCAATTTTAAGAAATGACAGTGAGTTAGCACCACTTATATTATCCTGGATTGAGCTTAAGCCCATTATCCAAAGTGAGGTGACACAAGATCAGAAAAATGGGCTCTACATGTACTTGCCATAAAATTGCTACTGACCAATTATCAATATGGTGCTCAAAGGGTGGTGCTGTTCACCAGAGATTCGGGCAGTCTGGGGGGGGGGTAGACTCACATCTGAGGGATGTGGCGAACAGCGTGGAGGGGAAGGGCATACTTCTAACCATTGCTAGGTAAAGGCAAAGTTATAAAATCTAACCAAAATGTTTAAAAAAAAAAAACATTTATCGGGTGTTGGGCAGTTGGGAGGGCGGAAGAGGGGATGAGTATATACATTATAAGTGCAATGTGCATTGTCAGAGGGATGGACATACTTGAAGCTCTAACTTGAGCGGGGAGGGAAGGCAAGAGCAATGTATGTAACCTTAGCATTGTACCCCCATATTATGCTGAAATAAGAAAAATATTTTCAAAATACTCAAAAAAAATTATACTACAACTCAAGAATATTGTTCCAGCAAAATAGTTATTCAAGTTTGAAGGAGAGATAAACTCTTTCAAAGACAAATGAAAAACTCAAGGAATTCATCGCCACTAGACTCATTTTATAAGAAATGATAAAGGCAATTCTTCAATTTGAAAGAAAAAATATATTAACATGCAAAAGAAGACTTCTCAAAACATGAAATGTACTGGCTGGTAAAATAAAGTACTTGGGCAAACACAAATAATATATTATTGTACTAGTGGTGTGCAATCTACTCATAACTCTACTATAAACTCCAAAAGACTAATCTATGAAAAACAATAATAGGTACTGCAATCTATTAAGAGACACATAATTTAAGAATACATAAATTGGACAACTAAGTGTCAAAATGTGGGGGTATAGAGTCAAACTTTATAATTATTTGTGTGTTTTTGCCTTTGATTTTTCTATTCTTTTATTTGTATTCTAAGGCATCATTTTTATAAAATAACTTCTTATATTTATAAAATGTTTTATATGCCTCATGGTAATCACAGTGAAAAAAACTTGTAATAGATTCACTAAAAATTAAGAACAACAAATTAAAACATACTACTAGAGATATTACTTAACTACAAAAGAAGACAGAAAAAAGAAAAGAAGGGAGGAGTCTCAAAATAACCAGAAAACAAGCAACAAAATAGTAGTAATAAGTCCTTACTTATCAATAATGACACTTAATGTAAATAGTCTCAATTTGCCTATTAAAAGGCATAGAGTGGCTGAATGGATTAAGAAAACAAAACCCAATTATATGCCATCTTCAAAAAATCAACTTCACGTATAAAGGCATACATAGACTGAAAGTGAAGAGGTAGAAAAGTATATCCCATGCAACTGGAAACCAAAAAAGAGCAGGAGTAGTTATACTCATATCAGATAAAATCGACTACAAATCAAAGACCATAAAAAATACAAGAAAGGTCACTATATAATGATAAAGAGATCAATTTAGCAAGAGGATATAACAATTATAAATATCTATGCACCCAAAACAAGAGCTTGCAAAAATATAAAGCAAACATTAATAGACCCAAAGGGAGAGAGAGGCCACAAACCAATAATAGTAGGGGATGTTAACACATCACTCTCAGTAATGAATAGATCATCTAGACAAAAAAAAAAATCAGCAAAGAAACAGTGGAGTTAAGCTACACACTAAATTTAATAGGCCTAACTAACATTTATAGAACATTTCACTCAACTGTTGCACAATACATGTTCCTTTTATCATCATTATCCAGAAGGGACCATATCTTAGGCCACAGAACAAGTCTGCACAAATTTAAAAAAATAGAAAACATCAAGTATCTGTTCCAGTAGCAATGGAATCAAGAACAAAAGGAATCTTGGAAAATACACAAACACGTGGAAATTAAACAACATGCTCTTGAATAAGCAATGGGTCAATGAATAAATTAAGAAAAATTTAAAAATTTCTTGAAACAAATGGAAATGAAAATACAACACACCAAAATTTATGGAACATGGCACAAGGAGTACTAAGAGACAAATATATCACAATAAGCATTTATATCAAAAAAGTAGGCAGACTTTAAATTAACATCTTAATACTATACCTCAAGGACTAGGAAGCAAGAATAAACCAAAACCAAAATTAGTAGAAAGAAAGAAATAATAAAGATCAGAGATGAAATAAAGGAAATAGAGACAAAAAATGCAGAAGATCAATGAAACAAAAAGTTGGTATATTGAAAAGATAAACAAAATTGGCAAACCTTCAGCTAGACTGAGAAAAAAACAGTGAAGACCCAAATAAAACCAGTAATTAAAAAGGAGATATATGAGATAAATGGATGTGTACAATTTTCAGAACAGGCCATTAAATAAAGGTGGAGTATACTTTCTACTCTGCTGGCTAGAGTGTGAACCTACTGCAAGATGGAAGCCATATGGTGAGGATAACAGATCATGAAGTCAGAATGAGGGGGGGGTGCGGCAAGATGGCTGACGAATAACACCGCTAGACAGAGTGTCTCTGCAGAAAAGACAGATTCTAGCAGAAATTAGAGGAAAGAAGCAAGAAGACAAGCACACAGCAGACGAGGGCCAGAAGGAGGGGTACCTGAGACCCCGGGAGACTCCACGGGAGGAGGCTGCAGAGGAGAACTGGCGGCTGAGACCACCGGAAGAGCCCGGACCCAGCAGCAAGGGTAGGTGGATTTGCTGTTTCCCCTCCCCTGCATTTGGGACTGCTGGTGGGCTCCCCAGCGGGTAGAGAGACCTGCGGACACCAGCCCAGAGACCGCCGCCACCAGCCAGAGGTGAGCCTGTAGCAGACGTGGCACCAGGTTCCCAACTTCCTACGGGCACCTCCATGTGCACAGAACCGAGCAGCACGGCAGGCGCCATATTGCCTCCTGCTCCCCTCCGCCAACCCTACGTGCAGCTGCCCAGAGAGACCATACAGCCACCAACCAGAGGCACCTCCAGGGAACAGGACCTTCCCGTTTGGGAACCTACAGCTGACTCAGGGGAACTCAGACTGTGAGCTCCCTACCCGTCCGCCCTCCCAGGTGCTGCTGGCACGGTGTTCCCAGGAGAACTGTGCCAACTCAGAGGCTGAGAGACATAGATCCAGCTTGGGCTCCCTGTGGGTGAATTGGGACCAGAAATCCTCTCCCTGCTGGGGATACACTCTGAACTCTGGGACCCAGAGGTCGGACCTGCAGACCAGATCCGCTGACCGAGGGCTAGCATTGCCCGGGGCACAGAAGGGTTATACGTGAACAGCCTACTGAGGTGTCTGTGCCCCAAGGGGCAGATCAGCGTCCTAGAGGGCAACCCTCCTCCCAGGAGGAGGCCGTGCATCCAACCCAGGTGGCGTTCCTGTGCAGGGAACCTCCCCGCCGGCATAACAGTCCGGGGAAGCCTGGTGGCTTGTGGTCTGGCCTGCTGGCAGAGGCCCAGGAGTAGCTGCGGAGTTGGGGAGGGTGGAAAGAAGTAAGGCCCGCTCCAGACTGCCGGTCTCAGACAGCCTAACCCCCACACCCAGACTTTCTGGCTGACCGGGACCATTCGAGCCCCGCCCTGACAGCTTTCCCTGGAAGCAGAGGACACAACTTTGACCCCTGCTAACTGCCTGAGGGCAGGCTTACTCAACCCAGCTCCGCCCAGAACAAGAACTGATAAGAGGACACAAAATCAACAGCATAGCCTGTTCCTCCAAGCAAACGCCACCTACTGACAGGGATGGCATCTTGCACAGCCTTTCCATGGCACCCACTGACTCAATATACAGGGAGTGGTCCAATTTCACCCAAAGACACCACCTAACGCCTCAGAAACTAAACAAGGTGTGTGAATAAACAAACAATTACTTAAGGAAAGAAACAACAACTATTGACATGGGAAGAAATCAGAGAAAGAACTCAGAAAATATGAAGAACCAAACGGAAACCACACCCCCAAACAGGAGCACCAGCCCCCTAGAAACAGACACCAACCAAAATCAAGCAAAAAATATGACAGAAGACAAATTTCGTATGTGGATCCTAAGAACACTCACCCAGCTGCAACAACAACTCAATAACCAACACAAAGAAACCACAAAAACCCTCCAGGATATGGGAAAAGAAATAGACACAATGAAGAAAAGTGTAACCGAACTCCTAGAAATGAAGAATCAATTCAAGGAACTACAAAATACAGTGGAAAGTCTGAAGAACAGGGTAGATCAAACAGAAGAAAGAATCTCAGAGCTTGAAGATAACACCCTCCAATTAAATGAATCAGTCACAGAAATAGAGCAGAGAAACAAGAGAAAAGAGCAAAGCCTACAAGAGATGTGGGATTATGTGAAGAAACCTAATGTGAGGGTCACAGGCTTACCAGAAGGGGAAGAAGACAACACTCAAGGGCTGGACAAGCTGTTTGAAGATATAATAGAGGAAAATTTCCCAGGCCTTGCTCAAAATCTTGATATACAAGTTCAAGAAGCTCAGAGGACCCCTGGGAGATTCAATGCAAACAGGAAGACATTACAACATGTAGTCATCAGACTGACCAAAATATCAACTAAAGAGGCCATTCTAAGAGCTGTAAGACAAAAGAAGCAAGTAACATACAAGGAAAAGCCAATTTGAATAACTCCACACTTCTCTAACGAGACTTTACAAGCAAGGAGAGACTGGGGCCCCATTCCCACTCTTTTGAAGCAAACAATGCCCAGACAAGAATCCTATTCCCTGCAAAACGAAGCTTTGTATATGAAGGAGAAATGAACACATTCTCAGACAAGCAAAGGCTCAGAGAATTCACTAAGACAACACCAGCCCCACAAGATGTACTCGAAACAGTGTTACGCATGGAACATCATCATAATAATCCACGGATATAAAAACAACCAAACCCCAAAGATTAAAGGCCAGATATTACAATGGCTCAAGAAAGAAATCATAGCCACAACATCCTACCCAACAGAATGAACAGTAATCTGCCTTACCTACAAGTACTCTCAATAAATGTGAATGGCTTAAACTCTCCACTCAAGAGACATAGGCTGGCTGAATGGATAAAAAAATACAGGCCAAGTATATGCTGTCTTCAGGAAACACATCTAACATGCAAGGATTCATATAGACTAAAAATGAAAGGGTGGAGAACAATATTCCAAGCAAATAGAAGCCAAAAGAAGGCTGGTGTGGAGTTCTAATTTCAGACGATTTAGTTTTTAAACCAACAAAAGTAGTAAAAGACAAAGAGGGTCATCATATAAAGGATGCATATATACTAAAATTAAAGGGGTGGAGATCACTATTTTAAGCAAGAAGAAGCCAAAAGAAGGCTGGCATGGCAGTTCTAATCTCAGATGATTTAGTTTTTAAACCAACACACAAAAATGGTTATTGTATAATGGTGAAGGGCACAGTCCAACAAGAAGAGATAACAATTTTAAATATATATGCACCCAACTTAGGTGCACCCAGATTCATAAAGCAAACCTTACTGGAGCTAAGCAAATGGATTAATAGCAACTCCATAATCGCCGGAGATTTTAACACCCCACTGACGGCATGAGACAGATCCTCCAAACAGAAAATTAATGAAGAAATAATGGACTTAAACAAAATTCTAGAACAATTGGGTCTGACTGACATCTACAGAACATTCTACCCAAAATCCACTGAATATACATTGTTCTCTTCAGCTCACGGGACATTCTCTAAGCTTGACCATATCCTAGGACACAAATAAAATCTCAAGAAATTTAAAAAAATAGAAATCATACCATGTACCTTCTCAGATCACAGTGGAATAAAAGTAGAAATCAACCCTAACAGATACTCACATTTCTACACAAAAACGTGGAAATTAAACAACCTCCTACTAAATGATTACTTTGTAAATGAAGAAATCAAGATGGAAATAAAAAAGTTCTATGAAAAAAACGACAATGGAGAAAAAAGTTATCAACTCCACTGGGACACAGATAAAGCAGTTCTGAGAGGAAAGTTTATCTCCATAAATGCCTATGCCAAAAGACAAGAAGGTCAAAAATAGACAATCTAATGAAACGACTCAAAGAGCTGGAAAAAGAAGAACAGACCAACCCCAAACCAAGCAGAAGAAGTGAAATCAACAAGATCAAATCAGAACTGAACGAAATTGAAAACAGGGAAGCTATTCAGGAGATTAATAAAACAAAAAGTTGGTTCTTTGAAAAAATAAACAAAATTGACACACCATTGGCTAAGCTAACAAAAAGCAGAAAAGAGAAATCTCTACTAAGCTCCATCAGGAATAAAAAAGGAGATATCACAACTGATCCCAAAGAGATACAAGATACAATTTATGAATACTACAAAAATCTTTATGCACACAAACTAGAAAATGTGGAGGAAATGGACAAATTTCTAGAAACACACAACCTTCCTAGGCTCAACCAGGAAGAAATAGATTCCCTGAACAGACCAATCTCAACAGCTGAAATAGAAACAGCAATTAAAAATCTCCCTAAAAAGAAAAGTCCCGGTCCAGATGGCTTCACACCTGAATTTTACCACACTTACAAAGAAGAACTAGATCTTGCAGAAACTATTCCACAACATCGAGAAGAACGGAAACCTCCCCGACACCTTTTATGAAGCGAATATTACTCTCATACAAAAACCAGGAAAGGATGCAACAAAAAAAGGAAACTACAGACAAATATCCCTAATTAATATACATGCAAAAATTTTCAACAAAATCTTAGCTAACCGAATCCAGACACTTATCAAAAAAATAATCCACCACGACCAAGTGGGCTTCATCCCAGGGATGCAGGGATGGTTCAACATACGTAAATCTATAACTGCAATTCACCGCATAAACAGAAGCAAAAACAAAGACCACATGATTCTTTCAATAGATGCAGAAAAAGCTTTTGACAAAATTCAACACCCCTTCATGATACGAACACTTAAGAAAATAGGCATAGAAGGGACATACCTAAAAATGATACAAGCCATATATGACAGACCCATAGCCAACATCATACTGAATGGGGAAAAATTGAAATCATTCGCACTTAGAAGTGGAACCAGACAAGGCTGCCCACTATCTCCATTTCTGTGCAACATAGTACTGGAAGTCTTGGCTACAGCAATCAGACAGGAAAATGGAATCAAAGGTATCCAAATAGGGGCAGAAGAGATCAAACTTTCACTGTTTGCTGATGATATGATATTGTATCTAGAAACCCCAAGGATTCAACCAAGAAACTCCTGGAACTGATCAATGAATTTAGTAAAGTCTCAGGATACAAAATCAATACACAGAAATCAGAGGCATTCATATATGCCAACAACAATCTAATTGAGAACCAAATCAAAGACTCAATTCCCTTCACAATAGCAACAAAGAAATTAAAGTACCTAGGAATATACTTAACCAAGGACGTAAAAGACCTCTACAGGGATAACTATGAAACACTGAGGAAGGAAATAGCAGAGGATGTAAACAGATGGAAATCCATACCATGCTCGTGGATCGGCAGATTCAATATCATCAAAATGTCTATACTACCCAAACTGATCTACAGATTCAATGCAATACCTATTAAAATCCCATCAGCATTCTTCACACATATAGAAAAAATAATTTTACGCTTCGTGTGGAACCACAGAAGACCCCGAATATCAAGAGCAATTCTAGGCAACAAAAACAAAATGGGAGGCATTAATATGCCAGATATCAAACTATAGTACAAAGCTGTAGTAATTAAAACAATATGGTATTGGCACAAAAACAGGAATATTGACCAGTGGAACAGATGTGAGAATCCTGATATAAAACCATCCTCATATAGCCATCTCATCTTTGACAAAGCAGACAAAAACATACGCTGGGGAAAAGAATCTCTCTTCAATAAATGGTGCTGGGAAAACTGGATAGCCACCTGTAGAAGGCTAAAACAGGACCCACACCTTTAACCTCTTACAAAAACCAACTCATGCTGGATAACAGACTTAAACCTAAGGTATGAAACTGTTAGAACTCTAGAGGAAAAAGTTGGAAACACTCTCCTAGATATTGGCCTGGGCAAAGAGTTTATGAAGAAGTCCCCAAAGGCAATCATAGCAGCAACAAAAATAAATAAATGGGACATGATCAAACTACAAAGCTTCTCCACAGCCAAAGAAATAGTCATGAAAGTAAACAGACAACCTACAGAATGGGAGAAAATTTTTGCATCCTATGCATCCGATAAGGGACTGATAACTAGAATATACTTAGAACTCACGAAAATTAGGAAGAAAAAATCAAATAATCCCATTAAAAAGTGGGCAAAGGACTTCAACAGAAATTTTTCTAAAGAAGACAGAAGAATGGCCAACAAACATATGAAGAAATGCTCAACATCTCTAATCATCAGGGAAATGCAAATCAAAACCACAATGAGATATCACTTGACCCCAGTGAGAATGGCCTTTATCAAAATACTACTAAGTGAAGTATCCCAAGAATGGAAAAACAAGCACCAGATATATTCTCCAGCAAAATGGTATTAACTGAGTAGCACCTAAGTGGACACATAGGTGCTACAGTAATAGGGTATTGGGGAGGTGGGAGGGGGGAGGGGGCGGGTATATACATACATAATGAGTGAGATGTGCACCATCTGGGGGATGGTCATGATGGAGACTCAGAGTTTTGGGGGGAGGGGTGGAAATGGGCATTTATTGAAACCTTAAAATCTGTACCCCCATAATATGCCAAAATAAAAAAAAAATTAAAAAAAAAAATCTCCAAACAATAAATGCTGGCGTGGTTGCGGAGAGAGAGGAACACTCCTACACTGCTGGTGGGACTGCAAACTAGTTCAACCTCTGTGGAAAGCAATATGGGGATGGTCATGATGGAGACTCAGACTTTTGGGGGGAGGGGGCAAATAGGCATTTATTGAAACCTTAAAATCTGTACCCCCATAATATGCCGAAATAAAAAAATATATATATTCTTCGCAAAAAAAAAAAAAATTAAGTTAAAAGACTTATTAGGTCCACCTGCACACTTTGCAGCTAATTCTTAGAAAAGTTCTTACAGTCTGGACTAGTCATACAGATTCATGGCCAATATGATCACTGTTACCTACTACCTCTCTACTTCTTACTTTTCTTTTCAAGTTGTCCTGTGGCAATTGGTTCTACATATGTGCTATCTCAATATTCCATATCCAACTCCAGCTTCCTGCTGTCTCTGTCTTTTATTCTTAAGCTCCACTATGTAGACCAAGATCTAGTACTTAATTATATATTTTCCCTTCAATATCATCAAGAGCATAATTTAACTGGCCTTGTTTTTCCATCTGTGAAACGAGAATAAGAATTTTCCTATTACCATTGCTCAAACAAACATGGTAAAAATTAATGAAATAACTGTAGACCCAGCTTCTGAGATTATAAAATCTAAGAAATATCAAAGTGCATTAAGCTCTTTAGAAGAACTTAAAAATATAAAGATATGGTATGCTGTGCTAACTGCATGTATTAATTCACCCAATTTTAGTCAGATATCAACAAATAATATATTGAGTTGAATGTATGTTTTTAGATCATCTGATTCAACTCCAGTATATTGACATAAAAACTGAGACCACCAAGAAGGGAGCAACCTCCCTAAGTTTACACAGCAATTTAGTGGAAGTGCCAGATAAACTCCCATCATGCCATTATGAAACAAGACAAAAATATACGTCATCAATATTTTTCTAGGTAATTATCATGACTCAAGATCTGCCAGTGGAAGTCCTTTGATCTTAGTGCAGTTTCAGATATATTAATGTATCAAGAATTTCAAAATGTGGGAGAAAGAAACAGCCCTGACAACCCATACCCCACCACCTCTAAGACATCTCAACAGAACAAGAGTTGCATTTAATAAACCTCAGAGTACAGGAAAAAATGGTGATCACTTTCAGTAGTATAATATGACTATATAAAGTTATGGTTACCTAGTTAAGACTGAAACTAAACTCATTGCAAGGAACCAAAATATAATGCCTCCTAGTTCTCAGCCATGACAATTGCATATTAGAAAATCATTTCTTCAATGATCTGTGGCTTTGGTTTAGCATAAAAGTGAAAGACTAATGTGAATATTAATATTCATTACCCTAATAGTCTCCAAGATTCTATTAGGATAATAAAGATAGAAACTAATCCAGCTTCTTCATGTGATGGTCATGCTCATTCCCGACCTGTAAAGCAATAGCAGCTCCTCTCCACACTGGTGGTCTTTTATTTATGACTATAAAATAGAGGGAATTTTCTGAAGACAGGGGCTGATGGCTTGAAATTGAGACTGATGCTCAGTAGAGATTTGACACTCTCGCCTGATAGTTGCAGCAAAAACATGTCTGTGAAAATATTCGAAACACAAACTAAAATCTCTAACAGGTATGGCCAAAAGAGAACACATATTTTAGAATAAACTCCTAGGTAAATGTTTAAAATATATGTAAAACCCCATTGATGAGGTACTTTAGACTTAAATTAAATTACCTTGATAAATAATATTAACATATCATGAAATAAACAGTTTATTTGTTTATTAGTTATGAAGCTATTTGCCACACTTGCTATGAAGGAAAATAATAAATTTGCTAAATGTATTAACATGGATAATCTTATGAACATTATATGGCATGTGGAAGTGTTTTTATTTGTCAGACTCAGAAGCCTGCATTGACCATCTATTTAACAGAGACTCAGAATACTAAAAATGTTTCCCAGAAAGCTTCCAAGTTACTGTTAAAAGCACATATCAAGCATATACAAATAACTTATCTGCAAAACAAAACTAAATGCAAACTGGAAAAAGAAGAATCAGCTCCCAGTATAAATTATGAAGATTATTGGGACATATCACTGCCCAAATCTTGTAGAAACACTGAGCCATGCTCCCCACATTTACTCCTGCTGCTACCTATTTTGTTTCTAAAAGATATTTCTTTACCAAAGCTCTTAGTTACTATTAACTTGTTTATTTGTTCGTTTGTTTGTTGTTAATTTCTGCATATTATGGGGGTACAAATTTTAAGGTTTCAAATAGTGCCCTTGCCCCCCCAAAAGTCTGAGCTTCAAGCGTGCCCATCACCCAGACAGCACACATTTTACTGATTATCTATGTATATACCCGCCCCCTTCCCACTCCCGCCCACCCAATACTCAATTAATGTAGTTCCTGTGTGTCCACTTAGGTGCTGATCAGTTAATACCACTTTGCTGGTGAGTATATGTGGTGATTGTTTTTCCATTGTTGAGATACCTCACTTAGTAGTATGGATTCCAGCTCTATCCAGGAAAATACGAGATGTGCTATATCACCTCTTGAGAGCTGAGTAAGTACTCCATGGTATACATACACAACATTTTATTAATCCACTCATGAATTGACGGGCACTTGGGTTGTTTCCACACTTTGCAATTGTGAATTGTGCTGCTATAAACATTTGAGTACAGGTGTCATTTTTTTGTAGAGTGCCATTTGAACTTTTGGGTAGATGCCCAGTAGTGGGATTGCTGGATCAAATGATAGATCCACTTGTATCGCTTTAAGGTGTCTCCATATTGCTTTCCATAGAGGTTGAACTAGTTTGCAGTCCCACCAGTAGTGTAGGCGTGTTCCTATCAAAGGCTATTCTCACTGGAGTTAAGTGATATCTCATTGTGGTTTTGATTTGCATTTCCCTGATGATTAGAGATGTTGACCATTTTTTCATATGTTTGTTGGCCATGCTTCTGTCTTCTTTAGAAAATTTTCTGTTCAAGTCCTTTTCCCACTTTTTGATAGGGTTATTTGATTTTCTCTTGCTAGTTTTTGTGAGTTCTAAATATATTCTAGTTATCAGTCCCTTATCAGATGCGTAGGATGCACACATTTTCTCCCATTCTGTAGGTTGTCTGTTTACTTTCATGACTGTTTCTTTGGTTGTGCAGAAGCTTTTTAGTTTGATCATGTCCCATTTATTTATTTTTGTTACTGCTGTGATTGCTTTTCGGATCTTCTTCATAAATTCTTTGCCTAGGCTGATGTCTAGGACATTGTTTCCAACATTTTCCTCTAGAATTCTAATATTTTCATACTTTAGGTTTAAGTTGGTTATCCAGCGTGAGTTGATTTTTGTGAGAGGTGAAAGGTGTGAATCCTGCTTCAGCTTTCTACAAGTGGCTATCCAGTTTTCCCAGCACCATTTATTAAAAAGGGATTCTTTTCCCCAGCGTATGTTTTTGTCTGCTTTGTCAAAAATTAGATGGCTATATGAGGATGGTTTTATATCAGAGTTCTCAGATCTGTTTCACTGGTCAATATTTATATTTTTGTGCCAATACCAGATTGATTTAATTACTACAGCTTTGTAGTATAGTTTGATATCTGACATATTAATACTTCCCATTTTGTTTTTATTGCCTAGAATTGCTTTTGATATGCAGAGTATTCTCTGGTTCCAGACGAAGTGTAAAATTATTTTTTCCATATCTGTGAAGAATGATGATGGAATTTTAATAATTATTGCATTTAATCTCTAGATTAGTTTGGGTAGTATAGATATTTTAACAATGTTGATTCTGCCAACCCATGAGCATGGTATGGATTTCCATCTGTTTACATCCTCTGCCATTTCCTTCCTCAGTGTTTCATAGTTCTCCCTGTAGAGGTCTTTTACCTCCTTGGTTAAGTATATTCCTAGGTACTTTAATTTCTTTGTTGCTATTGTGAAGGGAATTGAGTCTTTGATTTGGTTCTCAATTAGATTGTTGTTGGTGTATATGAATGCCTCTGATTTCTGTGTATTGATTTTGTATCCTGAGACTTTACTAAATTCATTGATCAGTTCCAGGAGTTTCTTGGTTGAATCCTTGGGGTTTTCTAAATATAATATCATATCATCAGTGAACAGTAAAAGTTTGATCACTTCTGCCCCAATTTGGATAACTTTAATTCCACTGTCCTGTCTGATTGTTGTAGCCAGGACTTCTAGCACTATGTTCAATAGGAGTGGAGACAGTGGGCAAACTTGCCTGGTTCCAGTTCTAAGTGGGAATGCTTTCAATTTTTCCCCATTCAGTATGATATTGGCTGTGGGTCTGTCGTATATGGCTTGTATCATTTTTAGGTATGTCCCTTCTATGCTTATTTTATTAAGTGTTCGTATCAAGAAAGGGTGCTGAATTTTGTCAAATGCTTTTTCTGCATCTATTGAAAGAGTCATGTGGTCTTTGTTTTTGCTTCTGTTTATGTGGTGAATTATATTTATAGATTTATATATGTTGAACCATCCCTGCATCCCTTGATGAAGACCACTTGGTCATGATGGATTATTTTTTTGATAAGCATCTGGATTTGGTTAGCTAGGATTTTGTTAAAAATTTTTCGATCTATATTCATTAGGGATATTGGTCTGTAGCTGTCTTTTTTTGTTGCATCCTTTCCTGGTTTTGGTATCAGAGTAATGCTCGTTTCATAAAAGGTGTCCGGGAAATTTCCATTCTTCTCAATGTTGTGGAATAATTTCTGCAATATAGGCACCAATTCTTCTTTTTAAGTATGGTAAAATTCAGGTGTAAAACCTTCTGGGATGGGGGTTTTCTTTTAGATGATTTGTCATTGCTGTTTCTATTTCGGCTCTTGATACCGGTCTATTCAGGAATTCTATTTCTTCCTGGTTCAGCCTAGGGAGACTGTGTGTTTCTAGAATTTTTTTATCCATTTCCTCCACATTTTCCAGCTTGTGTGCATAAAGGTTTTTGTAGTATTCATATATTATATCTTGTATCTCCTTGGGATCGGTTGTGATATCTCATTTTTTGTTTCTGATGGAGCTTATTAGAGATTTCTCTTTTCCGCTTTTTTTTTACCCTAGCCAAAGGCGTGTCAATTTTGTTTATTTTTTCAAAGAAACAACTTTTTGTTTTATTAATCTTCTGTATATCTTGCCTGTTGTCAATTTCATTTAGTTCTTATTTGATCTTGTTAATTTCACTTCTTCTGCTGGGTTTGGGGTTGATCTGTTCTTCTTTTTCATGGTCTTTGAGTCGTTTCATTACATTTTCTATTTGTGATCTTTTTGACTTTTGGTCATAGGCATTTATGGAGATAAACTTTCCTGTCAGTATTGCTTTACCTGTGTTCCAGAGTATTCGATAGCTTGTCTCTCTATTGGCATTTTGTTCAAAGAAGTTTTTTATTTCCATCTTTATTTCTTCATATATGAAGTAATCATTTGGTAGAAGGTTGTTTAATTTCCACTTTTTTTCTGTAGAAATGTGAGTTTCTGTTAGGGTTGATTTATACTTTTATTTCACTGTGATCTGAGAAGATATGTGGTATGATTTCTATTTTTTTTTTAATTTCTTGAGGCTTACTTTGTGTCCTAGGATATGATCAATCTTAGAGAATGTCCTGTGAGCTGAAGAGAAGAATGCATATTCAGTGGATTTTGGGTAGAATGTCCTGTAAATGTCAGTCAGGCCCATTTGTTCTAGAGTTTTGTTTAAGTCCATTATTTCTTTATTGATTTTCTGTTTGGAGGATCTGTCCTGTGCAGTCAGTGGGGTGTTGAAATCTCCAGTAATTATGGAGTTGCTGTTAATCAATTTTCTTAGATCCAGTAAGGTTTGCTTTATGAATCTCGGTGCACCTTAGTTGGGTGCATATATATTTAAAGTTGTTATATCTTCTTGTTAAACTGTTCCCTTCATCATTATACAATAACCATTTTTGTGTGTTGGTTTAAAAACTAAATCATCTGAGATTAGAACTGCCATGCCAGCCTTCTTTTGGCTTCTTCTTGCTTAAAATAGTGATCTCCACCCCTTTAATTTTAGTATATATGCATCCTTTAGGGTTAGATGTGTTTCCTGAAGACATCAGATATTTGGCTTGTATTTTATTATCCATTCAGCCAGCCTATGTCCCTTGATTGGGGAGTTTAAGCCATTCACATTTATTGAGAGAACTGATAGGTGAGGCAGATTACTGTTTATTCTGTTGGGTTGGACATTGTTACTTTCATTTCTCTCTTGAGCGAATCTGATATCTGGCCTTTAATCTTTAGGTTTTGGGTGTTTTATGTTCATGAGTTTTTACTATGCTGTTCCCTGCATAACATTGTTTTGAGTACTTCTTGTAGGGCTGGTCTTGTCTTGATAAATTCCCTCAGACTTTCCTTATCTGAAAATGTCTTACTCTCTCCTTCATATATAAAGCTTAGTTTTTCAGGGTACAAAATTCTAGGGTGGGCATTATTTTGTTTCAAAGGAGTGAAAATTAGGCCCCAGTCTCTCCTTCTTTTAGTGCTTCAGTTGATAAATCTGGCATTATCCTGATCAGTTTTTCTTGGTACATAACTTGCTTCTTTTGTCTTACAGCTTGTAGAAGGGCCTCTTTAGTTGATATATTGGTCAGTCGGATGACTGCATGTCGTGACGACTTCCTGTTTCCATTGAATCTCGAAGGGGTCCTTTGAGGACACCTTCTTGAACTTGTATCTGGAGATTTTTAGGAAGGCCTGGGAAATTTTCCTCTATTATATCTTCAAACAGCTTGTTCAACCCTTGAGTGTTTTCTTCTTTCCCCTCTGGTAATCTTATGACCCTCACATTAGATTTATTCACATAATCCCACATCTCTTGAAGACTTTGCTCTTTTCTCTTGTTTCTCTGCTCTATTTATGTGACTGATTTATTTAATTGGAAAGTATTATCTTCAATCTCTGAGATTTTTTCTTCTGTTTGGTCCACCCTATTTTTGAGGCTTTCCCATATCCCTGCATAAATTCTTCATTTCCAGGATATCGGATTGATTTTTCTTCAAAATCTCAATTTCCTTAGAGAAACTTTGTTCCAAGTCCTGAATCTTCTTTGTGGTCTTTGTGTTAGTTGTCCATTTTTTTTTGCATATCATTGAGCTTTCTTATAATTCAATTTTGGAAATCTTCTGTCATTTTAGTGTTTTGAGTTTGTTCAGTCTCCAATTCTTGAGAGCTGGTGTATCTCATAGGGGGAGAGTTTTCGGTTTGATTTTTTGAACTTCCAGAAATCTTACGCTCAGCCCTTCCCATCTGGATCAGCTTGTGGTGGTCAGGCATCCTCTCTTCTGTAGTTTCTTGATCAGCCACTGGGTGGAGCACTTCCACCACACTTGGAAGTTACCCCTGATGGGAGGGGTTATTTGTGGAGCCTATAGTGGCTGCTTGTGGAAGATTTATTCCTTGCCACATCACTGACCTGGGAAAGAGATCGAGCCCCAGCATTTTGATCAACTGGGTGACCTAAACTGTTCTAGGAAGCAAAGTCTTTTATACTGCATGCTTAAGCACTGCACACAGGCCCAGTGGATTCTCCCTAGATCTGGGGAAGAGTGGGTTTTCTGGTCTCACCCTGCCTCCAGAGGTGGAGCCTACCACTTTCAGCAGGAGAGATGTGGGCTCCAGGAGGAAGTAGCTCCCTGGTCTGCCCTGCACCCCAGCACCCCAGTGGCTTTGGCTCCCATTGGCTTTTAGTTTTCTCAGTAGTTCATTGACTGAGCCAGGCCTGGCAAGCCCATCACAGATCGTGTAGGGGCAGAATTTGTCAGGAGAGTCTCTAGGCTGGGGGGAGGGGACCTGCCCTTGCGCTGTATCACACCGCTGGGTGGCTGGGCTGTGGGCCCCCTCAATGGCAACCACTTGCCCACTCACAGGGCACCAGCACTGAGGGCAACTGTTTAGGAGGTGACAGGCGCTGAGTTGGGAGTCTGGGTCATCAGGACGCCCCGTGGCTTCCTCTATGCCACCTTCCCGACTGCCAGTTCAGCCATAGTCCTCACTCTTACTGACCCATCCTGTGAAGTATTATTCGCCCTAGGCAGTTACAGCTTAGAGTTCAACTTAGTGAACAGCTCTGTAGGTCTGGTCCCACTTGTTACCAGAGGCAAGACATCTAACTGCCTCCCTTATCAGCTCAGTTTGGTTTCCTCCCATCTTGGAGCCGTCCTAGAACGGGGCTTCAGGCAATTTCCACTAATGACGATACTCTCCAGCACCCTCTTCTCCTGCCATGATTTTGCTCCAATTTCACACAGGTCCCTGGCTGGGTGGGTGTGGAGATTGATGGGGAAGCAAAGGAGTTCTCCTATGGGGCTGATCCCACTTCACCCCCTGGCCCCGTGTGCCGGCGCCCTCTCACATGTCCTATTGTTTATTTTGCACTCTTCAGAGAATGTGATCTTATCTCCCAATCACCTTGTTTTTTTTTTCCCCTTTTTTGAGAGTCCTGCACTGAACCTCTGCAGATTCTTGATGCTATCCTTGTAGGGGGGAGACCCACTCACGTGTAGGAGACCAAGATCTATGTCTCTTTCTCTGGGAGTAGGAATCCGAGGGGTTACCTTTATTCCATTTTTCCTCCTCCCTGTTTTGTTTTGTTTTGAGACAGGGTCTCACTTTGTAGCCCAGGCTGGAATGTGATGGTGTAATCATAGCTTATTGTAGCCTCAAAGTCCTGAGCTCAAGTGATCCTCTCACCTCAGCCTGCTGAGTAGCTGGGACTATAAGAAAAATCACTATACTCAGCTAATATTTATTTATTTATTTATTTTAGAAATGGGGTCTCACTATGTTGTCCAGGCTGGTCCTGAACTTCTGGCCTCAAGTGATCCTCCCACCTGAGCCTCCCAAATTTCTGGGATTGCAGGAACCACTTTACTCTGTAACTTGGTATTTCATACCCCTAATAATCTGCTTTCCATAACTTTAAGCCTCAGCTATCCTCTCAATAAGGAAAGGTACAGTTGTTTTTAAGTTTGGTTACACATTAACATCATATGAGATACTTTAAAAATTCCAATTACTGGGTCCCACCACAACCAATTAAATGAAAAGCCAAAGGTAGCACCCAGACATGGGTATTTTTAAAAGCTCTCCAGGTGATTGTAATATGTAGCCCATATTGAGAACATCTGCAGTAGTGTACCATTTTCAGGCCGCTGAAGTTTCAGAGGCCTGGAGGACTATGCCCTGCTCCCCACCACCTGCATCCTCATCTTCCCGCAATTTCCAAACTAAATATCATTGCATGTAATTTTTGCTATACTATTCTGCCACCATTAATACCAAATGAGTGGTCACAGGATATAGACAGACAAAGACATACACTCAAACATGTGGAATACACCCAGTGCTAG
Source organism: Microcebus murinus (assembly GCF_040939455.1). NCBI lineage: Eukaryota > Metazoa > Chordata > Mammalia > Primates > Cheirogaleidae > Microcebus > Microcebus murinus. Next base: position 74,073,409 of record NC_134136.1, on the reverse strand, counting down.
AGCAGATGGATATGGAAGGAAGCCAAAACTTTGTCCAAAAGTGACTGCTGAGGATGGAATTGGGGATTATCCAGCTTTGGTTAATATTGGAGGAACTAGAGGAGCCCATAGATGGAGATAAGCCCACTCCAGCTGTAGGGAACAAGCCAGAGCCAGGATTAGGATGAGGCAACCGGAAGCATTCACTCTGGGTACAAAATTTTAGGTACCATCAAAAAAAAAAAAAAAAAAGAAAGAAAGAAAAAAGAAAAAGAAAAGAAAAAAATAAAAACAAAACCTCAATAATCAAGGTGAATATTTTAACTCCATATTTTAAAAATTCTAAATCTGTAAAATATCCATGATTAATAATTTTTAAATAAATCCTGCACTGGCACAATTCACTCACATGCATCATCCTAACCTGGGTTCTATAAGATCCTATTACACTAATATAATCTCTGCCCTGGAACAAACTTATCCATACCCTAGACCCACCTGAACCCCAGCAGAAGAAAGTGTTCCCATTCAGGAGAAAGGTGGTGGGACTTCTTCTTCCCAAATTCATCATGAGATGATTGGGCATGGAATAAATTATACTATAAGCTTAATACCTAAAACTGGTAAATAAATCACCCCAAAATAAACCTCATTAACCCTCACAATGGCCCTCCCAATATAAATCAAAAGATTGTGAAATGAGAGGAAAGAATGAGGATCCCTAGAACAGAAATTCCCCCAAAGCCTTACTTGGTACTGGGAGGAGAGTGGAAGAATAGAATGGAAAAGACAAAGGTAGGCAGCTATTAGTTGCTTAACCATTTATACTTGAGCTTATTGATAGTCCTTTCCCCAGACCAGAAAATAATTCTCCAATGGTTTAATTCTAGGCATCCAACAGCTTTAGAAGATAGGTAGAGATAGAAAATTTCCAAATTCTCCCTACAGGGTACTCATTAAAATAATACACTTATGAATGAAAAATTAATGAATGAGTAAATGACTGAGTGGGCACATGCTGTCTCTACATTTAGAATTAAATCACTTCTCTATATTTTCAAGGTCACAAAAAAATGATATGGTGGAGTCTTCAATAAGAACCCTGGCCTGTCAATTCAATGTCATTTAATGTTCAAAAAATATCATATGAAATAAAACAGTAGCATCAAGAAAAATGTTAACAGAAAATACATATGAGGAATGAGAATTTTTGTTTATGTGCCTCTTGGTTAGAAATTTTAGAAGGATTTATTATTTTATAATTAAAACTATTTAAATATTAATAAGACAAAAACTGAGATGTTGATTTAAATGATAAGAAGCAGAAATCATGCACATATACATCACAAAATGGAGTTTAAAGTATAAGATAAACATTTGAAATTGTGATCAAATATAAAATAGCAATGACATTCCATGTGTCACCTATTAAATTATAAAAGATACAAAACCATAATTATCTGTTTATGTCCTCTGCTATTTCCTTCCTCAGTGTTTTATAGCTCTCCCTGTAGAGATCTTTTACCTCCTTTGTTAAATATATTCCTAGGTACTTTATTTTCTTTGTTGTTATTGCAAAGGGTATTGAGTCTTTGATTTGGTTATCAATTTGACTGTTATTGGCATATAGGAATGTCTTTGATTTGTGTATATTAATTTTGTATCCTGAGACTTTAGTAAATTCATTTATCAATTCAAGGAGTCGCTTGGTTGAACCCTTGGGGTTTTCCAAATATAATATCATATCATCAGCAAACAATGAAATTTTGATCACTTCTGTGCCCATTTGGATACATTTAATTCCAATTTCATGGCTGATTGTTGTAGCCAGGAATTCCAGCACTATGTTGAACAGAAGTGGAGATAGTGGGCAACCTTTCCTGGTTCCATTTCTAAGTGTGAGTGCTTTCAATTTTCCCCATTCAGTATGATGTTGGCTATGGATCTGTCATATATGGCTTGTATCATTTTTAGGTATGCCCCTTCTATGCCTATTTTATTAAGTCTTCTTATCATGAAAGGGTGTTGAATTTTGTCAAATGCTTTTTCTGCATCATGGGTGAGCAGACTCAACATTGTTGAAATGTCTATACCATCCAAACTGATCTACAGATTCAATGCAATCCCTGTTAAAAATCCCAACATCATTTTTCACAGATATAGAAAAAATAATTTTATGCTTCGTTTGGACCCAGAGAATACCCCGCATATCAAAAGCAATTCTAGGCAATAAAAACAAAATGGGAGTATCAATATGCCATATTTCAAACTACACTACAAAGCTGTAGTAACTAAATCAGTTTGGAATTAGCACAAAAATAGAAATATTGACCAGTGGAACTGAACTCAGAACCCTAATATAAAACCATCCTCATATAGCCATCTAATCTTCAACAAAGCAGACAAAAACATACACTGGGGAAAAGAATCCCTTTTCAATAAATGGTGCTGGGAAAACTAGATAGCCACTTGTAGAAGGCCAAAGCAGGATCCACACCTTTCACCTCTCACAAAAATCAACTCACGCTGGATAACAGACTTAAACCTAAGGTATGAAACTATTAGAATTCTAGAGGAAAATGTTGGAAACACTCTCCTAGACATTGGCCTGGGCAAAGAATTTATGAAGAAGACCCCAATGGCAATCACAGCAGCAACAAAAATAAATAAATGGGACATGATCAAATTAAAAAGCTTCTGCACAGCCAAAGAAACAGTCATGAAAGCAGACAACTCACAGAATGGGAGAAAATTTTTGCATCCTATACATCTGATAAGGGGCTGATAACTAGAATCTACGTAGAACTCATGAAAATCAGCAACAAAAAAATCAAACAACCCTATCAAAAAGTAGGCAAAGGACATGAACAGAAACTTTTCAAAAGAAGACAGAATAATGGCTAACAAACATCTCAAAAAATGTTCAACATCTCTAATCATCAGGGAAATGCAAATCAAAACCACAATGAGATATCACTTATCTCCAGTAAGAATGGCCTTTATCAAAAAGTCCCAAAACAATAAATGTTGGCATGGGTGTAGAGAGATAGGAACACTCCTACACTGCTGGTGGGATTGCAAACTAGTTCAACCTCTGTGGAAAGCAATATGGCGATACCTTAAAGCGATACAAGTAGATCTACCATTTGATCCAGCAATCCCACGACTGAGCATCTACCCAAAAGAACAAAGGACAATCTACAAAAAAGACATCTGCATTCGAATGTTTATAGCAGCACAATTCACAATTTCAAAGCTGTGGAAACAACCCAAGTGCCCATCAATACATGAGTGGATTAATAAAATATGGTATATGCATACCGTGGAGTACTACTCAGCTCTAAGAAACAATGGTGATATAGCACCTCTTGTATTTTCCTGGATAGAGCTGGAACCCATTCTACTAATTGAAGTATTCCAAGAATAGAAAAACAACCACCACATATATTTACCAGCAAATTGGTATTAACTGATCAGCACCTAAGTGGACACATAGGAATTACATGTATTGAGTATTGAGCAGGTGGGAGTGTGGAGGAGGGGATGGGTATATATATACATAAAGAGTGACATGTGCACTGTCTGGGGGATGTTCATGCTTAAAGCTCAGACTTGTGGGGAGAAGGGGGCAAGGGCATTATACGTAACCTTAAAATTTGTACCCCCATAATATGCTGAAATAAAAAATACCATAATTATGCTCTATTATGGCAAGAAATTTTGAAGTGAATACCAAATATTGCTGATGGGACTGCAAATTAGCACAAAATTTTCAATTTTTGGAAATAAATACCAATCTATAGCAGCCTTCAAATATTCTCAAACATCATGACATAGAAATTACACTTTAGGGACTGTATCATAAGGAAATAATCAAAAGTATGGATACATATTAATGAATCAAAATGTTTTCCTGCATTATTGCATAAATTCAAAATTATGAACAAAATATCAAAATTCAACAATATATTGAAAAACTGAGAAACATTTCAACATTAGGCTATAAGGAAATGGGATAAAATTAATTATGGCACATCCATATGAACACATAAAACATACTTTAAATTTTATTTGGAAAATATTGAGAAATGTCAATTATATAATATAAACATGAATAAAACAGAATATAGAATTATATATCCAATTTACTCTAAAATTAATACTGGAAACTAATAAATCAAGATATAAAAGTTATTATCTGTAAGTTGTATAAATATATATTCCAAAGTTTCAACAATGTGCTTATAAAATTTTCAAAGTCAAAAATGTAAATAATATATATTTTCACTGGAGCCCCATAAAGAAATGCATACCTGGATCATTATACCTCTGTCTTCACTCATTCTATATACTTTTACTATTGAAAATATCTTTGTGAATTGTGATTTACTGTCTCTATGGAGGATAAAATAGCATGTCTGTTATAAAATTATAGTTTAACTACTTTCTGTAATATTTTTCAATTTCCTTTATCAAAATTACATTTATATGACAGTAGCTTTTTTAGGGAAAATGGATTGTGCAAAGTTTCTTTTGTTAGGTAGTGACCAAATTCATTCAATAATTATCTTTGAGCATCTATCTTATGCCTTGTGCTATGTTTGGCACTGAACGTTAAATGGTGAAAAAGGCACACTGAATTCTCAAAATTATCAATCTTAAAGTCTATTTAAGGTGACAGACAATTAAAAACCCCAAAAGGATAAATTAATACACAATGAGTGAGATGTGGAACGTTTGGGGGATGGTCACACTTGAGGCTCTGTCTCGAGGGGGGAGAGGGGGCATGGGTAATATATGTAACCTTAACACTTGTACCCCCATAATGCACTAAAATAAAATAAAAAATAAAAAGAATGGTAATACTCAAAAAAAATAAATAAAGTCAAAGAAACAAAAAATAAAAAGAAAATCAGGTTGTGGAGAAAGAATAACTGTGAATTGTGGGGGTAGGAAAAACTTCTGTTAGTACTCTACACTGGGTAACCAGGAAAGATATCAGTAAATGGATGACTGTTTTACTGAGAACTGAATGACAAATGAAAGTCTGCTGTAAGAAGAGTCAACCAAGGTTCAAAAAAGAAACTTGTAGGCAAAAGTACCTGCTGGTGGAAAGACCCTGAGGGAAGTAAGTGTTTGCATAGCCTCCTAATGCTATCAAGGAAGTCAGTAAGGCCAGAATGATTAGTAAGCCATAGCTGGGGGGAGAGAGTACAAGATGTGATCAGAAAGAGGTAACATCCAGATAATGCAAGACCTTTTAGTCCATGTTAGAAATTGGAGTTTCATGTTAAAATTGGTGATAAGTAATTTAAATATGTAGAACAAATTTAATGTATTTATTTTTTAAATCACTTTGTCTACTGTATGGAGGGTGGATTTTAGCAGAAGAGAGAAATAAAAGATCATTAAGGAGGCTCTTGCAGTAATCCTAGTGTGGTATAATCATTGCTTGGACTAAAGTATAGGAGTGGAAGTGAGAGAAATAGATGTTTGGACTGAGATCCAAAAGGGCCTGTTAATGAATTGGAAATAGTTGGAGCCAGGTTGAGAATGGAAGAAGGGAAAGGCAAACTGCCTGTCTTTAGTAGGTCTTGGCAGCTTACTTGGTGGTGTGACCCAAACATTCATTCTTGAGGGCTCTGAGACATTCGGGGTTGCTACACTGATCCATTCATAGTTACAACGGGGAAAGGTAATGAGGTACCCAGGTGAATCACTTGAGTCCCACACACAAATTTCTCCTGGCCCCAATGGAGAAAAGCAGCCTTGCCTCATCTGATGATCAGGATCAGTTATGCATGCCAATATGGTGACTCCTTCTCTCACCTGCTGGTCCATGGGCATAGGTATACAAAATACCCTAGTGGCAACCATAACTTGCTGTTACGTGTATCTCTTGTCATTGTGGACCAGGCCCTCCCAACTCTGGAGCCCAGAATTATGAGGATAGAAAGCACAAAATTCCCCAGTGAATCATTGGGAGTGGTGGTATGGGGGTAATCCTGCCACCAAACCCTAGTTCCCAAACACATTTACCTTCATAAGGGAGAATCAGTACCATATGGAGACCTCTGGTTTAATAAGTACATTTAAATACACTGAATTTCAAAGGATGACATCCTTTCAGAGTCTCTCTCCAGACCTGGCACTTCAGTAGTATCTTTAGAAGTAGTTCCAGTGCACTATGAGATCAGCTGTTTTTGGATGGCATGTTATGTGATATGGCCAATGGAACTTATGGCCATGAGTCCACTCCTGTATCTCCTTTTCTGTGAAGGGAGTAGTATATTCAGATGTACGCTGAGTGGGATACCAGGTCTATGTATCAGGAATTCCATAAGCTCACATATAGTGGTGCTGGTTGAGGCTCTACAAGCAGGAAAGGCAAACGCATGCCTCAATAAGTACCTATCCTTGTGAGGATCAACTGCTACCACTTCCAAAATAGAGGAGCCCAATGTAGTCAACCTTGCCACCACGTGACCAGTTGGCCTTCTTGAAAAATTGTCATAGTGAGGGCTCATCATTGGTCTACATTGCTGACAAGTTGGACATTCAGAGACAAGACCTAGGTTAGTGGAAGTACATGCTGTTGAGTGCATATATAGCCTCCATCTCTGTCACCATTCCATTCATATGCCCATTATGCCACTTTGGGACAGCTAATGAGCAAAGCTGGGTAATATCAATTGACCAAGTCATTTAATCAACTTGATTTGCAGTACCTCTATGTGGTGAATGTTTTCTGGTGAACAATAATGTGTGACATAAATGTTTTCCTACTTTATACCCCCTTCCATATGTTTTTCCATACACCTCTTCCTTATAACTCTTTGTCTTTGATATTATAGTCCTTGTCTTTCTGGGCCCCAGGTTAGAAATCAGATCACTAACCATTTCCCCGAAATCTATACATTCTTACCTCAGGCCTTTTCTCCCTCTGCACAAAGTAGATAACCAAGTGTACTACTTGCAGCACTTACTATTGAGATTTCTCTCCACTATGTTACAAGGTCACTCCTGAATGTGGCCACAATGCAGCCACTGTCCATGTTCCCCTTTCATTCGTGTAGCATACTGACCCATCAATAAATCAAGGACAGGGTCTTTATTCTTCATTCAGTCATATAGGAGCCCTAATATGTTCATGAGTGCAAACCAAGGAAGGGGCACTGGTGCAACTATTTTAGGTAACAAGAGTTCTAGTGTAGCTTCTCACACAGTTTATTTGTGCCCTCTGGTCCTGCCTGGGTCAATGTAGTCCATTTTATAATTGACTGCTGCTAGGCATGTCTCACTGTATAAATTGTTGGGTCCAGCAGAACTCAGCTCATAAGGAACAGTTCTGGATACATGTTTACTTGACGACTCATGGTAAAGTGTTCTGCCTCTAACCAGGGCCCAGTATCACTCCAAGAGCTTTTTTTTTTTTTTTTTTTTTTTTTTTTTAGGAATGTAATTCTTTGCTGTGAATAGCCTAGACTTGTTCCAGAATTTCAAGGGCTTATATTGTGAATATCTCACTGGAGCAAATACTCCAAACTACATCCTTTCCCAATATTGATATCTTTAATACTTCAGAGTTTATTGAATTATAATGGCCCAAGTGACGACGGTGATTGTATTGCGATCTGGAGCTGCTTCAGTGCCTTTTCCTGCACAAGTGCCACTCAAAGCTGGCAGACTTCCATGACAGCAGGTATAAGTATTAAAGAAATATCTCCAGGTATGGAAATCTAGTCCTCTTCCTTTCATGTAATGAAGGATTCAAAATAGATGCAACAACGTTCATTTTTCATATTTAACATTCCCTCTTTGCAGGCAATCCCTCTGTTCAGGTGTAGTGCAAGGGCCTGGTGTGCATATGGGTTCAGCTTCCAACTGGGCCCCACCAATATCTCTTCAGCATAAGTGAAGTACTGACTCAGACAGCCTCATTAAAAATGTCTGGAGTGGAGCTACAGCTCACCTCTTGGCCTTTCTTACCCCTTAACAGAGACAGTGGACACCAACTCACAATGCCTCATTCCTTCCTTGTGGGCATAAGCTTAGTTTCACATTGGACACACTTACATGCAGTGAGGGGCTAGTTAAGTTGTTAGCCCCACCTTACAATACCTCCTTCTGCCTCACTGATACTGATTGGACATGAGAACTTAATTCCATACCTTCTGGCACAAAGGTAGGGAAAAGGAGCATAGAAGTGGAAACTAGGTCTATCTCATACCATATTGCTTGGTCTTTTGCTGACAGTTGTGTTTAAATGTTGTTTCCCACTGGGCCCCACTGACACTAGCAATGAAGGAGAGTATCATGTCAACTCAACTATACTCACTCCACCTTGTTCAGTCATGTTGCTGCTATTTGAGGAGGGAGAGTCAGCTACCTGCTGGATCCTACTGACTCTTGAGGCAAGCAGTAGTGGAGTGCTAATTTTCTCTGACTTAAAGTCTCATTCAATCTCATTTCTGCTGTGTGGGAGTTGAGGCTCAGCCTGCAGGATCTTGCTGACAGAGTATCACCTGATATTACTTGGTGAAGAATGGAAGATCAGCTCCCTGCTCAGCCTCACCTACACTAAGTTGGCTGGGAGATCAGACCATCATCTTCTGCTAAGCGTGGGATAAAAGATCAACTCTCCACTTGGTTTCACCAATGCTACTTCACCAGGGGAACCGAGCCTTACTTCCCATTTCTGTGTGGTTGGATGTTAGAGATAGGGGTAGTTGGATGGAATATCAGCTCCCTGTTCAGGCCAGCTGAAACTGCTGAAGAAGGATATATGCCTTTCTGCTATTTTTGTTGGTATTTGACTGGAGTCAGATGGCTATTGTTAAAAGTTTTTCAGTTTTTAGGGCACATTTTTTCAAGTTATTTATCTAGGAGAATAGGCTTTTCCAGGAGATTTTATCTGTGCTATTGAAGTCTAGGTTTAAGGTTTCTTAAGTGCCCTGTTTGGGATATATGGAAGGCAATAAGGAAGCTCAGGAACACACTGTCATGTTACTATTCAAGTCTCAAGATCCTTATGCAGTCTGCCTTCTTTGTCCACATTTCAAAAACTTCCTACATTATTTTGTTATTGTTACAGGGTATTTTAATTGTAAGCAGGGGAGCTGAGAGGAGTGGGGTTACTCCATTTTGACTAAAACCAGAAGCAAAGACAAATTTCTATCAACGTTTTAAACCTGCAATTGATTCATGAAAAATAAAATTATTTCTTATGTTATGCCAATTATGTTTAATTCCATTAGGGTTTCCTTTTCAGCTTGGGGTATTTAAATGACAAATTTCAGGTGGCCTAAATTCTGTATTATATGCCTATAACAGTATGCATCCCTTCTAGTCTTTGAGACGACTTTCCACGGACATGGAAAAAATTTAATTCTGGTTCCCATACAATAGTAAGCCAGATTAGACTTGATCATTGTATGGTGGGAACTAAAGAACAGAATTCAAACCCCTCAGCCTTCTTAACAAGGGAATATTTTTCTGGCCTTCATTAACCACAGAGCGAGACAGCACAGTTTCCCACTGACATAACCTCACTTGATGAATTTAAGCTCACTATCCATTTAAAAGTTTCCTCCTCTCCTTTCTCTTCTCTCCCTTTATCATCCTCATCTTTTTCTTTTATTCATTTATTATTATTATTACTGCAGTAATTAATTCAAAGTAGTCACAATGGCAAGTGAGTTGCCTCCAGAATAGTGATGCAGCATTTCCCCAAGACGTTCCCTTCTCCAGGTCTTTCTCAGTCATACCCTGCTTTATAAGACATCAGCAGTGGCATCCGAAGGCAGCTTTTAGAGCATTTTGACAACACAGGCGAATCCCTACCGGAAAGTTGAGATGAAGTTTCTTCGATCTCCCTTCAGGTTGAGTCTTTGGAGCTTCTGAAGCTGGACCTTGACAACCTTAACTATAGTTAATCCTCTCTTCAGTCCTAGTGGTTTTGATTGTTCTCTAACACATTTACTTTCTGGGTCTCCCAAGATTTACTTCTTCTTTAACTGCCAGGTGAAACAAGTCCCTTAAGGAGTGGTAAGGCATTGTAAAGTTGATATATTTAATTACTTCCCCTGTAAAACAACAGATACTGTGAACTGCTAAATTTAATGAATGCCAAAGGAAATGCTACTGTTTAAATGATAGTGCCCTATCCAAAATTCATGTTGAAATTTAATCCCCAATCCAACAGTATTAAGAAATGTGGCCTTTGGAAGGTGATTAAATCATGAGAGCTATGACATCATTAAGGAGATTAGCACCCCTATAAAAGGGCTTTGAGGTTGAAGGGAGTGTTCCCTTCCATCCCTTCTTCAACGTGAGGACACACTGCCATGTAAGGATCTTCCCTCTGGAGGATGCAGCAACAAGGCACCATATTGGAAGTAGAAAGCATCCCTCAGATATCGATGCCAGTGTCTCAGTCTTGTACTTCCCAACCTATAGAACTGTAAGAAATAAATTTCTGTTTACAAACTACCCATATTCAGGTATTTTGTTATAGCAGCACAAATGGACTAAAATAAAAAGTTAGCCAGAAGAAGCCAAACATGTAGATGGAAACCATCCAAAGAAAAGGAATAACTCAATTTGTTTCCTAGTTTTGACAATGCATCTCTACTATATGGTTTTCTGTGCTTTTCTGTGATTCTTCAGAAGCTTTTAAAGTAAAACATTTTATTAGATCATTATTTAGTGCACTTTGTAAGTCAGAAACCAGAATTCCCAAATATTTTATATCAACAATTCTCAAAATATTTATTCTTAGAACCTCTTAAAACTATTCATATTGTGGACTGCAAAGAGCTCCTTATTAATATATATTACATTAGAAACTAATATTGAGAATCTCTAAATCTCTAAAATGTTTATCCATTTTTAAAATAATAAACTCATATATTAACAAAGAATGCATTTTATAAAAATAAACAAATTTTATAAGGCAAAAATTGAGAAGAATGTACTTGGTTTCACTTGTTTCCAAATATTTTTAATGTCTAGGTTTATAGAAGAGAGCTGGATATTCATACTTCTACATTCATCCTTTTGTGACTTAGGATATTATTAAAATCTTTTATATACTTGTAAGAGAAACATAATTAAAAGCTTAACTGTTTTAGAATTATGGAAATTGTTCTGACTTTGTGGACATGTTAAAGGGTTTTAGGAACTTTCCAGGCTCCCAGGACCACAATTTGAGAGATATTGTTTTATTTTCACTGTGGATCTGACTATTTTGGTGATACTATAGTATACTATGGTCTCTATGAAGATCTTGATAGGAATGATAAAAGTTAATTTTTTCCCAAATAGAATATATAACTAGTGTGTAGAATATTCATGTTTTACCCCTCAAGATTACTTTCTACCTATCTCTACCCTGTTCCTAGCTCCAGAAGGTGATCTGCATGGATGGCATCAACTAGACTCCCTGGTAGTCTCTCAGTTGAGTTTAGTCAATGAGAGTCACCAGAAAAAGATTAATAGTAGATATAGAATGGGATTTGGGGAATTATTTTCTAGGTTCCCTCCTGATGGAGCTTGTATTGATAATGACTGTTCCTCTACAAAGGGCCACAGACCTCTCTTAGAAATCCAGTTACTGCTCTCTCTGCTTTCTGATAATTATTCTCTCCCCTTGCCCTTTAGGCCTAGGGGTAGTAACGACTCTCTGCTGTTTCAAGCCCCATGGTGTTTCATTATCTTAAATAATGCTTCATGCTTTATACATAAAGCATAAAGAGTTATGATACGATTTTTAAATTCTCTAGTAGCATGAAAAGCCACGTAAATTTTGAAATTTTTGGTTGCCTTTAAATTTCTTCATTTCCCTGTTTCAGTGTGTCCTGTTTCCTATCCAGACCCTAACATAAAAATAAGATAGTAAATAATAATAAATGGTTTATTAGAATTATTTGGACCTGGATATAAATATACTTAAAAATAAAGAAAATAAAAATAATTTTCTTTTTTGTTTGTTTTCTAGTATAGATTTTTACAAAACTACTAGTTATATAATAATGATCATTTATCATCTGCTTAGTATGTGCTCATATATTTTATTTCATTTTTTTCATCACACTATCATATTGATTTACTCATTCTATGATTATTTGAGTTCCCATAATGTGCCAGTAATTTACCAAGTTATATGGAGCTACAGAGATGAATCAGTGATTCAATCCTGTTGTAATGAATTTTGTGGTATATATCCAAGAGTTTCAGCACAACTTCAGAACTGAAAACCTTCATTGATCTAGCTGCTAGAAGAATTGGCAGCCATTATCCCTCTGCTGAGATTCTATCTGGAAAATTTTCTCAGCTGAAGAGAACTGCCTTGCCCAAGGTCATAGGTCATACCCCCTTCCCAGAGGTAGCTTGTACCCCAAACCTAATTGTTGATGGAGTATAAGTATGTGGATATCTTGACCTAAATTTGGGCAAATGAGTGGTCATCCCGTTTCTAGAGATCCCTTTTTGATGAGCTCTAGCTTTTGCCGCAACTTCATGACAATTAAACTTCTTCTCCCAACCAATCCTACTTCTTATACTTTTTCACAGGTGTAAGAGCATCTTCTAATAAACTTATTGCATACAAGTATACATTTAGAGTCTGATTTATAGGGAGACCAGTCTTTGATTCATGCATTTAAGAAGGTTACAACCTATCTAGAAAACTTTTTTGTCCTCTTTCTTTTTTTTTTTTTTTTTTTTTTTTTATTTTGGCATATTATGGGGGTACAGATTTTAAGGTTTCAATAAATGCCCATTTCCCCCCTCCCCCCAAAAGTCTGAGTCTCCATCATGACCATCCCCCAGATGGTGCACATCTCACTCATTATGTATGTATATACCCACCCCCCTCCCCCCTCCCACCTGCCCAATACCCTATTACTGTAGTACCTATGTGTCCACTTAGGTGCTAGTCAGTTAATACCAGTTTGCTGGAGAATATATCTGGTGCTTGTTTTTCCATTCTTGGGATACTTCACTTAGTAGTATGGGTTCCAGCTCTAACCAGGAAAATATAAGATGTGCTATATCACCATTGTTTCTTAGAGCTGAATAGTACTCCATGGTGTACATATACCACATTTTATTAATCCATTCTTGGATTGATGGGCACTTGGGCTGTTTCCACAGCCTTGCAATTATGAATTGTGCTGCTATAAACATTCGAGTGCAGGTGTCTTTTTTGTAGAGTGTCACTGGATCATTTGGGTAGATGCCCAGCAATGGGATTGCTGTACCAAATGGTAGATTCAGTTGTATCGCTTTAAGGTATCTCCATATTGCTTTCCACAGAGGTTGAACTAGTTTGCAGTCCCACCAGCAGTGTAGGAGTGTTCCTCTCTCTCCGCAACCACGCCAGCATTTATTGTTTGGAGATTTTTTGATAAAGGCCATTCTCACTGGGGTTAAGTGATATCTCATTGTGGTTTTGATTTGCATTTCCCTGATGATTAGAGATGTTGAGCATTTCTTCATATGTTTGTTGGCCATGCTTCTGTCTTCTTTAGAAAAATTTCTGTTCAAGTCCTTTGCCCACTTTTTAATGGGGTTATTACACAGAAATCAGAGGCATTCATATACGCTAACAACAATCTAATTGAGAACCAAATCAAAGACTCAATTCCCTTCACAATAGCAACAAAGAAATTAAAGTACCTAGGAATATATTTAACCAAAGAGGTAAAAGACCTCTACAGGGAGAACTATGAAACACTGAGGAAGGAAATAGCAGAGGATGTAAACAGATGGAAATCCATACCATGCTCGTGGATCGGCAGACTCAATATCATCAAAATGTCTATACTACCCAAACTGATCTACAGATTCAATGCAATACCTATTAAAATCCCATCAGCATTCTTCACAGATATAGAAAAAATAATTTTACGCTTCGTATGGAACCAAAGAAGACCCCGAATATCAAGAGCAATTCTAGGCAACAAAAACAAAATGGGAGGCATTAATATGCCAGATATCAAACTATACTACAAAGCTATAGTAATTAAAACAATATGGTATTGGCACAAAAACAGGAATATTGACCAGTGGAACAGATGTGAGAATCCTGATATAAAACCATCCTCATATAGCCATCTCATCTTTGACAAAGCAGACAAAAACATACGCTGGGGAAAAGAATCTCTCTTCAATAAATGGTGCTGGGAAAACTGGATAGCCACCTGTAGAAGGCTAAAACAGGACCCACACCTTTCACCTCTCACAAAAACCAACTCACGCTGGATAACAGACTTAAACCTAAGATATGAAACTATTAGAACTCTAGAGGAAAAAGTTGGAAACACTCTCCTAGACATCGGCCTGGGCAAAGAGTTTATGAAGAAGTCCCCAAAGGCAATCACAGCAGCAACAAAAATAAATAAATGGGACATGATCAAACTACAAAGCTTCTGCACAGCCAAAGAAATAGTCATGAAAGTAAACAGACAACCTACAGAATGGGAGAAAATTTTTGCATCATATGCATCCGATAAGGGACTGATAACTAGAATATACTTAGAACTCACAAAAATTAGGAAGAAAAAATCAAATAACCCCATTAAAAAGTGGGCAAAAGACTTGAACAGAAATTTTTCTAAAGAAGACAGAAGAATGGCCAACAAACATATGAAGAAATGCTCAACATCTCTAATCATCAGGGAAATGCAAATCAAAACCACAATGAGATATCACTTAACCCCAGTGAGAATGGCCTTTATCAAAAAATCTCCAAACAATAAATGCTGGCGTGGTTGCGGAGAGAGAGGAACACTCCTACACTGCTGGTGGGACTGCAAACTAGTCCAAACATAATCTTTTAGTTCACATAATTTTTCTACCCTTATCAACTATTATTTTTCCCCACTGTGAACTAAACTGTGATCTGTCTATTCCACCAATATTCCAATCTCACTCCTATCTTCAGGTCTTTGGACTCACTATCCAATCCCCTTGCAATTCTATTCACCCAGTTCTTAACCTGACTAGCTTTTTCTTCATTACTCAGGTCTCCAGTCAAAGTCTCAGGTTCCCATTATTCAGGTTTCAGAGAAATCACACCTGATCACCCTGTCTAAATTAGTCATTTTCCTAGCTACCCTCTTTTAATTACCATGGCATACTTTCTTCACTTAGCCCTTTGTGAAATTTTTATGTTTATCCTTATTTTTGTTTACTTCTGTTATTTCCCTCCAAATGGAATGAAAATTCTATATAAGCCAGAAACTCATGTATCTTTTTCCCCCCACTATTAGGCCTTCAGCAAAAAGTACAGAGCCAATTGGGCACTCAGTTGTAAAAGAATAAATTTAAAATCATTAAGAGAGACAAACTTTTCTTAAAACTTAATTTTAAACCTTTTAAACTCATGAATTACTAAAATGACTTTTAAAACGTGGTGCAATATGGCTTTAGGTTCTACTTGCTAGAATATGCTGCAGTAACCAATGAGATGAGATAGAATGAAGAGAGGATGCAAGGCAGAAGTTCGAACAACACTAACATAATGGAAGGCCCACAAAATAGGATGCTTTCAAGGAGATTAACATGAAATATCCAGAGAAGAAAAAACTGAGCAAGGTTAGTGCTATAAAATCAAAGTAACAGGATGATTTTTAAAAGTAGGTCATGAATAGTATAAATGCCTGAAAAGTATTCACTGATTTTTTTAACATAGATGCTATTGGTGACCTTGGCTGAAGCAAATTCAGTGGAGTGGCAGTGATGATGAAAGTAAGATCCCAGTGGATTAAATAAAAAGTTTAACATAGATTTTCAACATAAAAATATGTCATGGTGTTGTGTTGGCCATTTTTAGAGTATATTTCTTTTTATCTGATTTGACCATTTAAAGAAACTCAATTTAGCTCCATTCAAGTGTCTGTTTTAGAGGAGAACTACCTTGTGATGAATTGAATATTTGCAAATAAATTGGATATTTTTCACACCAGTCAAGTTTTTAAATATTTCAATATCTTCATATTGTACTCCTTAAATCTTTTCTTCTATAGACGAAATATTTATAGATTCTCTAACCATTTTCACTTATGACCTACTTTTACACCCTTAAATACCATCCTTATTGACCTTGACCACTGCAGTTTGTCACTTTCATCTTGCAATGTGATTTCTGGAAATATGTAAGAATACTACTCACCTTTTCACATACTCATAATAATTCCCTATTGCCCAATTCAATCTGACCTTTAGAGCCCTCAACTCTGAGTTTAGTAAATATTCTTAGGCATTATCTCCGTTTGCCTCCCGTATTTATAATATACAGTCTAGGGGGTCAGCAAATATTTTTGGTAAAGGATCAGATACTAAATATGTTTGACTTTGCAGACTATATAGACTCTGCTGAAACTACTCAATATGTTATAAATAATCAAATATATAATATCTATTTTAAAAGGCAATAAAGTAATGAATACCTATGGCTAATTCCAACAAAATTTTATTTTTTAAAAAAGCAGGCTTGATTTAGCCCGGGAGCCATAGATTGCCAACCTGTAGTCTAGATAAACAAAATACCTTGACATTTTGGGGGTATATCAAAGTTACTTCTGTGCCTTTGTTCATGCTCTCCACCACAACCCCTGATTAAAGTAAAGGCTATGCTAATGTATCTAACAGACTCCAAAATACAGCAGTTTAAATGAGAGGAAAAGTTTTTTCGTGTTGCATATCAGTGCTGGCCTGAGTGAACCAGATTGGCTCACAGCTCTGTTCTGAAAAATCATTCAGTACCTAGAATCCTTCTTGCTAAAGGTAGAATTGTTAACTCACAGTTCACATACTGGTACCAATGTTTTGTCTCTTAATAATCACTTCCCCTAGAGCTATAGGCTCATATATCTTTGTTTTAGCTTAAAAAATACTGAAAGATAGTTTTCAAATGTTTTTAGTATATATAATCTGGCAGTGTATTTTCCCAGTCTCTGATATCTTTTCCTACCCATAAGCCAATGATTCATACTTTAGATTTTTGCTAAAATAATTCCTTTCTTCTGGTATTAATTTCTATATTAGAGTGAGGTAGTATGTGTTAACAAATAGACCAAAGCATATAAAAACCCACCATATATTAAAAGCTTATTTCCCATGCATTTAACAATTCAGGGTGGCTCTGGATTGTTGGGGAACTTGGCTCCACAGTCATTCAAGGACCCAGGGTGATAGCAGCTCTACAGTAATTCAGCATATGGCTTCCAGTTTAATTTGGGTGGTTGCCATAAGAGTTTGTTAGATGAGAAAAGTAATAAGGAGCACATATAAAAAATGTTAATGTCCCAGGAAATTTTCTCTCATGTTTTATCTGCTCTAACCCTATTAAATGGCCATATGAAACTGCAAGGGAGGCTGAGAAATGTGGTTTAGCTATGTGTCTAGGAGGAAGATAAAAACGAATTACAATAAACAGCCAGGAGTTTCTGTACACTACCTGTCAAGGTGCTACAGTATTACTTCATTCATGAGCTTTTAGTTCCCTTTCCCGTTTGTATGAATCACCACACCTTTCTCTACCTGAACTGCAGATACTGGTGTACCTAAATTTGATGATTATTAAAAGCAGGCACTTGGGAACTCTGCCTTCTGGATGTTGCACAGAAATATGGAAACGTAGCCTGAGCCCTGGTGGCAAGGAACAGCAGAAGGGCAGATTGGGCTTTGTGTGTTTAAATTTTCTTTGGATCACTTACTCTTAGCATAGGGCATTTTTAAAAATGGAGACCCAGTGAGAGTGGTTGAAATTATTTCTTATCATCTCCCATTTTAATTGTACTTCACTTAAATCTTTATCTTTTACTTTCAACCTAAAATAAATTATTCTTGGGGTAACTATCAGATTCATAATAATTCTGCCTTCCTTGTGAACAACTTCAATATAGAAAGAAAACCAGTACTAACAATTAAATGCATTCGGACTCTGTAACCATAGCTGACTGATCCATAGACCAAATGAAATTCTCTCCTCAGCATATTTAAAAACACTGGAACAGAGACTGGCAGTCTTCAGAGCCAAATCATGTCAATGTCGGAATGTTAAGGAGAAAATCAACAATTTTCTGCTGCTAAAGTCTTATATTGACCATGATCGCAGCCTTTCCTAAGTCTTTTTTCTTAATGCCAGCAGTCCCAGAGTCAATTCTGCTCCATTACTCTCCACAGAATTAATTTTTATGTTTATTTTTTTTACATTTTCCAGCATATTCCGGGGGTACAAATGTTACAGTTACGCATATTGTCCTTGTCTCCCTCCCACTTCGAGTCAGAGCTTAAAGGATGACCATCCCCCAGTTGGTGCGCATCACATTCCTTATTATGTATATACATATCACTCCCCACCCCTACCTGCCCAACACCCGAAAAAGGTTATTCCTATATGTCCACTTAGGTGTTGATCAGTTAATACCAATTTGCTGGTGAGTACATGTGGTACATGTTTTTCCATTCTTGAGATACTTCACTTAGTAGAATGGGTTCCAGCTGTATCCAGAAAAACACAAGATGTGCTATATCACTGTTGTTTCTTATAGCTTAAAAGTACTCCACAGTACACATATACCACATTTTATTAATCCATTCATGTATTAATGCGCACTTGGGCTGTTTCCGCAGCTTTGCAATTGTGAATTGTGCTACTATAAACATTCGAGTGCAGGTGTCTTTTTCATAGAGTGATTTTTGTTCTTTGGGGTAGATGTCCAGTAGTGGAATTGCTGGATCAAATGGTAGATCTACTTGTATTGCTTTAAGATATCTCCATAGTGCTTTCTATATAGGCTGAACTAGTTTGCAGTCCCACGAGCAATGTAGGAGTGTTCCTCTCTCTCCACATCCATACCAACATTTACTGTTTTCGAACTTATTAATAAGGGCCATTCTCACTGGAGATAAGTGATATCTCATTGTGGTTTTTATATACATTTCCCTGATGATTAGAGATGTTGAGCATTTTTTCATATGCTTGTTGGCCATTATTCTGTCTTCTTTTGGAAAGTTTGTGTTCATGACCTTTGCCCATTTTTTGATAGGGTTGTTTGTTTTTTCCTTAATGCTTTTCCTCAGATCTAAAGATTCTAGTTATCAGCCCTTTATCAGATGTATAGCTTGCAAAAATTTTCTCCCAATCTGTGGGTTGTCTGTTTGCTCTCTTGACTGTTTCTTTGGCTGTGCAGAAGCTTTTTAATTTGATCATGTCCCATTTATTTATTTTTGTTGCTGCTGTGATTGCCTTTGGGGTCTTCTTCATAAATTCTTTGCCCAGGCCAATGTCTAGGAGAGTATTTCCAACGTTTTCCTCCATCATTCTAAGTTTCACACCTAAGGTTCAAGTCTGTTATCCAGCATGAGTTGATTTTTGTGACAGATGAAAGGTGTGGGTCCTGTTTCAGTCTCCTACATGTGGCTATCCAGTTTTCCCAGCACCATTTAATTGAATAAGGATTCTTTTTCCCCAGTGTATGTTTTTGTCTGCTTTGTCAAAGATTAGTTGGCTATATGAGGATGGTTTTATATCTGTGTTCTGTGTTCTGTTCCACTGGTCAATGTCCCTGTTCTTGTGCCAGTCCCAAGGTGTTTTAATTTACTATAGCCTTATAGTATAGTTTGAAGTCTCATTGATTTTTTTTTCTTTTTTTCTTTTCTTTTTTTTTTGCCTAGGATTACTTTTGCTATATGGGTTCTTCTCTGGTTCCATACAAAGAATAAAATTATTTTTTCTATATCTATGAAAAATGATGATGGTATTTTAATAGGGATTGCATTGAATCTGTAGATCACTTGGGTAGTTTAGACATTTTAACAATGTTGATTCTGCTGACCCACGAGCACGGTATGGTCTTCCACTTGTTTACATCCTCTGCTATTTCCTTGTCAGTGTTTCATAGTTCTCCCTGTAGAGGTCTTTTACCTCCTTGGTTAAATATATTCCTAGGTACTTTATTTTCTTTGTTGCTGTTTTGAAGGGAATTGAGTCTTTGACTTGGTTCTCACTTTGACTGTTGTCCATATATATGATTGCCTCAGATTTGTGTGTATTGATTTTGTATCCTGAGACTTTACCGAATTCATTTATCAATTCAAGGAATCTCTTGGTTGAATCTTTGGGGTTTTCTAGGTATAATATCATATTATCAGCAAAGAGTGAGAGTTTGCTCTCTTCTGCCCCTATTTGGATGCCCTTAATTCCACTCTCTTGTCTGATTGCTATAGCAAGGACTTCCAGCATCATGTTGAATAGAAGTAGAGATAGTGGGCAATCTTGCCTTGTTCCAGTTCTAAGTGGGAATGGTTTTAATTTTTCCCTATTCAGTATGATGTTGGCTGTGGGTTTGTCATATTTGGCTTTCCTGAGTCTTGGCTATTAAAATCTTTCTTCAAAACTGTGAGACACAACAGTACCTTTCAGTGTAATTGACATTTTGCTAAAACACCAAAATTAGTTTCCTCTGATTGCTACTAAAAGAAATTGTTATCCCCTGTCACTGCTAGGATATTTTTACTTTGTTCGTGTAAAGGGAAGTGCAATAGTACTTGAATCATTATTCTTTCTCTTAGGCATATGTTGACATGATACCCATGATACAAGCTATTGGCCTAGTGATTTCATCCTGTTATTGCACTAATTAAAGTCCTGTGTTTTTTTCTTTTATTTATTATATTATGGGGGTACAGATATTGTTAGGGTTACAGGTTGCCCCTGCCACCTCTTCCCCAACCGTGCCAGAGCTTCAAGCGTGTCCAACCCCCAGGTGGTGCACACCACACCCAGTATTTAAGTATAAACCCTTCCCCTCCTCCCCCTCCTGCCAACCATCCGATAAAAGTGTTTTTCTTCTTTTTTTTTTTTTTTGGCATTTTGGTTACCTTGTATATCTTTGCCTCTCCCTAAGAAGGGTTAGGGGCATTCCCTTCCCCCCACAATGCTCACCACATCCCTAGGATGTGGGTCTTCCCCTCCTCGAATCCCTGGTGAGTACTACCACCATTTGAGCACCATAGTTTTAATCAGTCAGTACCAATTTGATGGTGAGTAGATATAGAGCCCATTTTCCTGGTCTTGTGTCACCTCACTTTGGATAACAGGCTTAATCTTGATCCAGGATAGCATAAATGGTGCTAGCTCATTGTCATTTCTTAAAATTGAGTAATATTCTATTGTGAGCATATACGAAATTTTAATTATACACTCCTGAACTGACAGGCATTTGGGTTGTTTCCATGACCTTGCAATGGTGAATTGTGCTGTGATAAACATTCCGGTACAGATGTCTTTATAATAGAATATCTTATGCTCTTTTGGGTAGATGCCAAACAATGCTATTGCAGGGTTGAATGGTATTTCTATATCTAGCTGTTTGAAGTATATCCAAATGGAAAACTATCATCCAGTCAAACGGAAGTCAAAAGAAAGCTGGGGTAGCTATACTATTTGCAGATAACATAAGCTTTAAAATAGCAAAAGTGAAAAAGGATAAAGACGGCCATTTTATAATGGTGAAAGGGAAGACCCAACAAGAAGATTTAACAATTCTTAATATCTATGCACCCAATACAGGAGCACCCAATTACATAAAGCAAATCTTGTCTAATCTAAACACCATGTTACACAACACTGCCATAGTAGCAGGAAACTTCAACACTCCACTGAATGATCTGGATAGATCATCCAAAGAGAAAATAAGCAAATAAATAATGGACCTGAACATATCCTTGATCAAAAAGGTTTGACAGATCTCTATAGAGTATTCCATCCAAATAAAGTTGAATTTACATTCTTCTCAGAAGCCCATGGATCCTTCTCCAAAATTTATCACATCCTAGGCTGCAAATCAGATCTCAAAATATTCAAGAAAATAGAAATTATATGTGGTATCTTTTCTGACCATAGTAGTATAAAATTATAGTTCAACTCCAATAGTATCATTCAACACCTCATAAAATCATGGAAACTAAACAATCTCTTATTGAAAAATTATTGGGTCAAGGAAGAAATTCAGAGGGAAATCAAGAGTTTCTTTGAACAAAATGATAACGGTGGTACGTGTTACCAAAACCTGTGGGATACAGCAAAAGCTTACCTGAGAGGAAAACTAATAGCAATCAATGGTCACATCCAAAAAAACAGAAAGATTAGATACTAACAACCTAATTAATAGGCTCAAAGAATTGGATAAAGAAGAGCAAATAATGCCCAATCATAGTAGAAGAAAAGAAATAACGAAGATCAAAGCAGAACTTAATGAAAGGGAGAACAAGAAAACTATACTAAAGATCAGCAAAACCAGAAGCTGGTTTTTCGAAGAGATAAACAAAATTGATGATCCTCTTGCTAGATTGACAAGGACTCAAAGGGAAAGGACTCTAATAAACTCAATAAGAAATGAAAAAGGAGAGATCACAACAGATACCACATAAATACAGAACATTATATTAGACTACTATTAAAAACTATATGACCCAAAACTACAGAATGAAGATGAAATGGACAAATTCCTGGATTCATACAACTTCCCTAAGTTGACCCAGGAGGTAACAGAATTCCTGAATAGACCAATCTCAAGCTCAGAAATTGAAGCAGTAATTAAAACTCTCCCCAAACGGAAAAGTCCTGGGGCAGATGGCTACACTACAGAGTTCTACCAAATTAAAATCCTCTTTATTGTAACTGCCTTTTGATCTGACACTGTGTAGCTAAATTTTAGAACCCTAATATTTTATATTTTATCTTCCATTATTATTATTTTTTGGATTTCATTTACCATTTTAGACTATTAAAGTCATCTTTAGTTTGAAAGAGACATAAAATATGACAGAAAATCCTAGTCCTCAGTAATAACCATGGTCTCTTCTTCTAGTTAAAACTGCTTCTGGACAACTTTTCTTGGGGCTTTTTCAGTTAGGAGGTTAAGTTGTGGCCAATTGAATATGTGTATATATATGCAATGTGTCACTTGTAGGCCTGACCAATAAAACTTCTTTTGTAATCCTCCATATTCTCTTTCCTTATCTCTTGGCCAAATATAAATAATCCATTGAAGGACTTCAAAGCCCAAAAACCATTGAAACAAATAGATTGAAAGCATCTATGTCCTCAAAAGACTACATGAAATAGATCATTAGACTATTACATGTGAGAAAAAAATAACCTTTCTGTATTAAGCCATTGAGATTTAGCGGTTGTTTGTAACAGCTGTCAAATAACAAATCTGGATTTAAGTAAAGGAGAGACTGTATTCAAAAAGACTATTGCTATACAGAGAGCAATCTGACCTCAGTATGTCCAAGTACCTCAAAATCAAACTGCAAAAGGCTTTTCTCCTCTAGGGAGGGGTAAAGGGCTAGCAGGAACTTTGTGGGGAAGGGAAGCAAGTTGCATGGGTGAAAAGTGGCAAAATCTGAATACTTGGCCAAAAAAAATTTTCTCCAATCAGCCCATTACTGGAATGAGCCTTAAAGGAGGATTCCTGTATCTTAGTGCTTGCTTAAGCAGGGGAAAGTGAAAGTTCAGGGTCCTGTGTGGCAAAGAGAAGCCTGACTAAAGTTTGGTTAAGTCAATGGTTAAGCAAGTGACAATTGTGAGCAATTAGTCACAGTCTAATCTGAATAATACAACCTCTCTTTTCAGTTTCACCTGTCCTATGAAATCAGTCAAGACACTTGTCCAATTCCATATTGTACCAAATTTTGGGTAAACTCACCTACCTTTAATAACAGCAAAACAGTCAGAAAGGGCTATTGGCGAGACGCAAGGAGCCAACACCATGGCGAAGTCCGGGGAGAAGATCGGCGGCAGCGGGAAGAAAAGCCTGAAACCGAAAGCCGCTAGCGGAGAACTTCAGGAAGCTGCAGTGGCTGAGCATGAGACGACAGAAAGCGGGGTCC
Organism: Microcebus murinus; assembly: GCF_040939455.1. Taxonomy (NCBI): domain Eukaryota; kingdom Metazoa; phylum Chordata; class Mammalia; order Primates; family Cheirogaleidae; genus Microcebus; species Microcebus murinus. The sequence continues at coordinate 74,049,520 of NC_134136.1, read as the reverse complement.
AACCCCCGAAAATGGCTGCCTTTCCCCCAGGCTTCAGCATTTCGGAGATTAAGAACAAACAGCGGCGACACTTAATGTTCACGCGATGGAAACAGCAGCAGAGGAAGGAAAAGTTGGCAGCCAAGAAAAGACTTAAAAAAGAGAGAGAGGCTCTTGGTGATAAGGCTCCACCAAAGCCTATACCCAAGACCATTGATAACCAACGAGTGTATGATGAAACCATAGTAGACCCTAATGATGAAGAGGTTGCTTATGATGAAGCTACAGATGAATTTGCTTCTTACTTCAACAGGCAGACTTCTCCCAAGATTCTCATCACAACATCAGATAGGCCTCATGGGAGAACAGTAAGACTCTGTGAACAGCTCTCCACAGTTATACCAAACTCACATGTTTATTACAGAAGAGGACTGGCTCTGAAAAAAATTATTCCACAGTGCATCTCAAGAGATTTCACAGACCTGATTGTTATTAATGAAGATCGTAAAACTCCCAATGGACTTATTTTGAGTCACTTGCCAAATGGTCCAACCGCTCATTTTAAAATGAGCAGTGTTCGTCTTCGTAAAGAAATTAAGAGAAGAGGTAAGGACCCCACAGAACACATACCTGAAGTAATTCTGAATAATTTTACAACACGGCTGGGTCACTCAATTGGACGTATGGTTGCATCTCTCTTTCCTCATAATCCTCAATTTATTGGAAGGCAGGTTGCCACATTCCATAATCAGCGAGATTATATCTTCTTTAGATTTCATAGATACATATTCAAGAGTGAAAAGAAAGTGGGAATTCAGGAACTTGGACCACGATTTACCTTAAAATTAAGATCTCTTCAGAAAGGAACCTTTGATTCTAAGTACGGAGAGTATGAATGGGTCCATAAGCCCCGGGAAATGGATACAAGTAGAAGAAAATTCCATTTATAAAGTGCTGAGGGAATAGTATTAGATTTTGCTGAACAGAACTTTCTAAATTATTTTTAACAGAGCAGCCTTTTCAAAATTTACTGATTTCATAAACCTTTCATGTCTGGACAAATTGCCAAATGTTGGTATGTTTATGTAGCAAATATAAATAAAAGTCATTTAGGTGACAGTTTAGGTTTCCTAAAACTTAATTCTGTTATATTTTGGTAATTGTGAATAATTTAAGTTGGAATCAAGATTCAGATTAACTTTTCCATTTGCATTTTCATAGACCATGTGGGCTGGAGAGAAATAAAATGCTTGGTAAATACCAGGTAACCCTTTATACCAGATTAATCTTAGATACCTAGTGCCTGGCACATAGTCTTAAATTGGAGGCCAGGTTTCTGGGATGTTTTAATATTCCCTTAATCCTTTCAGAAGGGTAAAAAAAATTTTAAGCAAAATGTATTACCAGGACTTGAAAAAAGTTGCAAATTACTGAAGCTAATATTTAGTTCCTGGTGGGTTTTTTTGGCTCCTCTGTACCTCACTACATAGTGCTTCAATTCAGGCATTGTCTCAAGTTCTGAAGTTTTTCTTGTATCTTCCAATGGAATTCTTAATTGCAGTCTTTTCTCTACTACCATCTTTGTTAGGAGAGCCATGTATTAGGAAATAACTGACTTTTAGGGGTAACTGGTAATGCCCCTATCCAAAGGAGTTTGAAATATTTATTAAAACAAAGTTAACCCTGTAAATGACTCACAGATAGAAACTATAGAACTTAACAGTCTCCTCTTGACCTTAAAAGAGTAAAAGTTTACAACTTATCTTTAATTCCCTAGCAGTCCTGCAAATGTATGGCAGTAAAGTCACATGAGAAGAGTTAGTGGAACAAACTCAAAAACCAACCTGTTCAGGTGTTCAAATAGACTAATACATAAGTGTATTTAAGCCAATAAGGAAGTAAAACACTTTTATGCTAAGTATTTTATTGTATGCAGCCACCAGTGTATATAAAACAATTACCCTTGTGAAATAGAAGTTCATGAAAATTCAGAGAGGTAGATGTTAAGTACTGACAAAAGTAGAAGTTTGCATATTATGGCACATGTATTGTTATAAGGCTAAGCTTTTGTACAGGCTTCAAATTTAGTTGTTTCTTGAATATTCACCAGTTCATAAGAAGTGGTTTGAGAAACCTGAAATGGAAAAAAAAAAAAGGTTAATTAGGGTAAAGTATCAAAGAAAATAGGTTTTTTTCCATGAATAATTAACAATTATCCCTGTTTTTGTATTTCTCAGTTTTTAATAAATTGCTCATGTACTTTGTCTATTTTTCTGAACACGGTATTTTAGGGCATTCATACAAATGTTGGTTTATAAAGCACTTTCAATTAAAAAAAAAAAAAAAAAAAGAAAGGGCTATTGGCTATTGCAGTAGCAGGCTTAGAAAACCAAGCCTTTTTGTAAAAGCCCCTCTAAACAGTGAACTCTTCAGCCTCTTATTTCATAGTTGCCTGCCCATAATTATCCCAACAAATAAAGGGAATAGGTTAACATAGCTCACATTCACATAAGAGAGAAAAGTAACAAAATAGAAGGTAGGAAAAAATATTCTTCGGCTTACAAAACTGAATCCTTTCCACCCATATAATTAATACAATGTCTTCCCGAATTCTATGGTGCTTCTTTCTCTTGGGAAGACCAAGCTACTGCATTTTGTGACACTATCACTAAATACTTTTTACTTTATTAGCATGTGATTTTTCCATTATAATGCTAATAAAATTTTACAAAGACTAAACTATGCCATGTAGGTACCATATCCTCTGTGGAAATTGCACAGTCACCAAAATGATATAACACAATTACTGTTAAGGAAGAAACACATGCAAAATAACCTAATTTTACAGAAGACATAACTTCAAATTATGAGCATGAGATATATCAAAAACTCATGGGACATTAGATTCTCCACTTCTATTACAACATATATCATTGTATTTTCCCATTTAGCTTATTTAAAAAAAAAAACAAAAAACCTTTCACAAACTTTTAAATTAAAAAACCCTCAATAATATGGCAGAAAAGCCTTATGTAAAAAGTCTTCCTCCTACTCCTGAAAATGAACACATATAAATGCTGGACAATTTTAAATTGAATTACATAAATGAGCTTATAATAAGATTATAATGGTACAGCATGAGGAAGAATCCCAGGAAACAAAGTAACCAAGAGTAGTATTCATAGTCTCTTTTTAAACTAAGACCTCTGCTCTACTTATTCAGATTCCTACTGATTTTTCCACAAAGGTTTTTACCTCACTTTCTGGGTCCCCACAATGCAAAATCTATGCAGTATCTTCCTGTTTATGTTGCCTGTATCTTCATAAATCTTGGTAACCAAGATTGAGACTTTTTTTTTACCAAGTTATATTCACCTAGTCTCACTAATTCAGTATATTTCTTTTTTTTTTCAGTTTTCATTAGTTTTATTTCTTTACCTCATAAACCACATTCAGTCTTTGCTTGTTTATCCTTTTATTTCTATATATTAATTCAAAAAATATTTCCAAATGTATAAACATATGAGGATACCTTTTACATTTCTGTTTATTTTACATAATATACAAATATAGTGTATAAACTTTTACTTAACCTAATGGAATTCCCTATATCATCACAGTATTTTCATTCAGGTAAATATGATGCAACATTTTCCCACCAATTACATTTGTCTTTCACAATTTTTTATTCCCCTATTTAAAAAGGGGCTTGTTTCTGTATTTTCTCATGTTTTTCACTTTTTCACCTGGACACTTTTTTCTTCAAGTTTTATATTACCTGGCTAAAGTGTACATTAGCTTTGTTTTAAGGACTACAAAACAGAATGGAGACAGCTTAGATCATTTTACTGACAAGAGAGCTACATGTTGATGTACTGAGTTCTAATTTAACTTTACTAAGTGGTTTTTATTCTAATATGAACACTTTAAATAAAAATTTAAGTCTCTTTCTGAGATATGCATATGTCCCCTTTTATGTTATTTGATTTACTACATTATTTCCCTAATTTTAATATGCCATATTCAAAATTGACATTTAGTACTCTGAAATTAGAATTGTCTCAAAACATGCTAGTCTGGATAATATTCTTTGTCAATACAATCATAACACAGCATCCACTGTTGAAAAAGACAAATATATTCCAACAACCACTGACCTCCCCCATTTAAATTTAGAGAAGAATCCCAGAAATTAAAAGGTTTAAGGTACCTAGTATATGAAAGTCCACATACTATTTTTTTTTTTTTTTTTTTTTTTTTTTTTTTTTTTTGAGACAGAGTCTCACTTTGTTGTCCAGGCTAGAGTGAGTGCCGTGGCGTCAGCCTAGCTCACAGCAACCTCAAACTCCTGGGCTCAAGCGATCCTCCTGCCTCAGCCTCCCGAGTAGCTGGGACTACAGGCATGCGCCACCATGCCCGGCTAATTTTTTATATACATCAGTTGGCCAATTAATTTCTTTCTATTTTATAGTAGAGACGGGGTCTCGCTCAGGCTGGTTTTGAACTCCTGACCTTGAGCAATCCGCCCGCCTCGGCCTCCCAAGAGCTAGGATTACAGGCGTGAGCCACAGCGCCCGGCCCACATACTATTTCAGTGGGGTTTCTAATTAAAATATTGCCTTCAGTGATTCCGCTAAGAGATTCCTTTATCTCAGGATGATGCCCAAACCACCAATTTTAGAGGTAATTTGATATATGTGTATATCCATTACCTAAATTTTAAACCACCTTAAATCCACAAAACTAGCTTATGTTGTCAGAAAATGTAATTAAATATATAACAAGAATCACTAGTGAAACCATGCCATTTTATAACCCCAGACCAGAAGTGATATGTAAAATTATTTCTATGATCCAATCATGGCTACTAAGGACCAATTCATAAAACACACATACTCGGTTGAAATGCAGTGCATTGTAGTTAAAACTATATTCACGTTATATTTAGATATAGCTCTCCCAAATATTATCATACATAATTCACAGGTGTTTTCAGTATAGCCCAGTACTTTTTAAAACCAAGACAAAAAAATTTCAGAAAGCTGCAACCACAGAAATGTATGGCCATTTAATAATTTGAATAGCTGTAGTGTTTGCAAATCTACAGTAGTGTGCAATAATGTCCTAAGACTTCACATTCTCTCACCACTTACTCACTGACTCACCCAGTGCAACTTCTAGTTGTCCAAGCTTCATTCATGGTAAGTGTCTTTGATAGGTGTACAATTTTTTATATTCTATATCAATGCCTTGCACTGGATCCTGGAATAGAAAGAACACAGAAACGTACAAACTAGTGAAATCCAAATAAAGTTAGTTAATAGAAATGTACTAATATCAGTTTCTTACTTTTGACATATGTACCATGATAATGTAAGATTTTAACAATAGAGGAATCTGAATATGAGGTTTATAAAAACTCTTTGTACCATGTATGCAACTTTCCTATAAATAGAAAATCATTATAAAATTTTAAAAATTCACTTTTCTAAAAAAAATTGTAGATGCCAAATGATGAGAAGAATGCATAAAATCTTATGAACTTCTACATTGTGAATGAAAATGCATAATTGTGCAACCACTTTAGAAAGACTTTGGCAGTTTCTTATGAAGTTAAACATATACTTACCAGATAAAAAAACAATCTCAAACTAGACATTGCACAAAATAATGAAAATTTAGGGTCACTCAAAACCATAAGTAAAAGATTATGGTAGATTTATATATAATTATCAAAAACTGTAAACAGGCCGGGCGCGGTGGCTCACGCCTGTAATCCTAGCTCTCTGGGAGGCTGAGGCGGGCGGATTGCTCGAGGTCAGGAGTTCGAAACCAGCCTGAGCAAGAGCGAGACCCCGTCTCTACTATAAAATAGAAAGAAATTAATTGGCCAACTAATATATATACAAAAAATTAGCCAGGCATGGTGGCGAATGCCTGTAGTCCCAGCTACTCGGGAGGCTGAGGCAGGAGGATTGCTTGAGCCAGGAGTTTGAGGTTGCTATGAGCTAGGCTGACGCCATGGCACTCACTCTAGCCTGGGCAACAAAGCGAGACTCTGTCTCAAAAAAAAAAAAAAAAAAACTGTAAACAAACCAAATATTTAACAATAGGTGACTAGATAAGAGAACTGTGGTATATTCTTACAATGAATATTACTCAGAAATAAACGGAAATAATCTATTAATACACGCAACCATACAGATGCATATCAAATGGATTATGATAAGTGAAAGATCCCACATTCAAAATGATATATAATGTATGATTACATTTACTAATATATGACTTTCTAGAAAATATAAAATTATAGATATGTAAAAAAGATTAGTGCTCTTGGAATGTAGAGATGGGTTACTTATTAAAAAGCAGCATGAGGGAATATTAGGGTGTGATGAAACTGTTTTCTATCATGAATGTGGTAGTGGTTACAAGACTATATACATTTGTCAAAATTCATAAAACTATACAACAAAAATCATGTTACTGTATGTATTTTAAATATACATATATGAGAAAAAAGAAATGTTGAATGAAAATGGACAGAATTTGATATTTGGGTATGATATAGAGTAAATTCCAACCAAAACAAACCTGATGATATTAATGTTAAATAAAAGAGACTAAGATCAAAACAAAATTATAAATATAAGTTAAATATATATTGAGCCTTAAAGTAAATCTCAACAAATTTATAGAGAACAGAAGCATAGATATCTGGAATAGATCTGAGATACCAGAGATGAAACCATCAGTATATGGTAATCTAATCCTTGATAAAGCTGACAAAAATATACATTGGGGAAAAGAATCTCTCTTCAATAAATGGTGCTGGGAAAACAGGCTAGCTACATGCAGAAGAGCAAATCAGGATCCCTACCTCTCACCTCTCACAAAAATTCAATTGAGATGGATAACAGACTTAAACTTAAGGCATGAAACCTTAAGAATCCTAGAAGAAGATGTTGGGAAAATCCTATCAGACATTGGCCTAGGTAAAGAATTTTTGAGGAAGACCCTCAAGGCAATCACTGCAGCATCAAAAATAAACAAATGGGATCTGATCAAATTAAAAACTTTCTGCACAGCCAAGGAAACCATCATCAGAGCAACTAGACAACCCACAGAGTGGGAGAAAATATTTGCTCTCTACACCTCTGATAAAGGTCTAATAACAAGAATCTATCTAGAACTTAAAAGCATTAACAAGAAAAAATCAAACAATGCCATCAAGAAATGGGAGACAAAAATGAAAAGAAACTTCTCCAAAGAAGACAGAATAATGGCATGCAAACATATAAAGAAATGCTCAACTTCTCTAATTATTAGATAAATGCAAATCAAAACCACAATCAGATACCACCTAACTCCAGTAAGAATGGCCTGTATCAAGAAATCCTAAAACAACAAATGCTGGCGAGGATGTGGAGAGACAGGAACACTCCTACACTGCTGGTGGGAATGCAAATTAGTGCAACCTTTGTGGAAAAGAATTTGGAGATACCTCAAACAGTTAGAGATAGAAATACCATTCAACCCTGCAAGAACATTGTTGGGCATCTACCCAAAAGAGCATAAGACATTCTATTATAAAGACATCTGCACCCGAATGTTTATAGCAGCACAATTCACTATTGCACGGTCATGGAAACAACCCCAGAGCCCATCAATTCATCAGTGGATAATTAAAATGTGGTATATGCTCACAATGGAATATTACTCAATCCTAAGTAATGATGGTGAGCTAGCACCATTTATGCTATCCTGGATTAAGCTTAAGCCCGTTATCCAAAGTGAGGGGACACAAGACATGAAAAATGGGCTCTACATCTTCTCACCATCAAATTGGTACTGATTGACTAAAACTATGGTTTTCAAATGGTGGCAAAGCTCACCAGGGATTCGGGGGGTGGGACCCAAAGTTAGGGATGTGGCAAGCATTTTAGAGGGGAAGGGCATAACTCTAACCCTTCTTAGGGAGAGGCAAAGATATACAATATAACCAAAATGTCAAGAAAAAACACAACAAGACAAAACTTTTTATCGGGTGGTGGGCAGGCAGGAGAGGGGAGGAGGAAAGGGGTGTATGCTTCTATAACGTGTGTGATGCACACCACCTGGGGATTAAACACATTGGGGGGAGGGAGGGGGGCAGGGGCAATATTTGTAACCCTAACAATATTTGTACCTCCATAATATGATGAAATAAAAAATAATTTATAGAGAATGAAAACATAGAGATCTATATTCTCTAAAAATTGAAATTACACTAGAAATTAATAAAAAAATAAGAATAAAATTCCCATATTTCTGAAAATGTAAGTAGTATATATCTAAATAACTAATTGACAAAAAGGAATAATAACCGCATTCACTTAGATCATATTTTATCTTTTTTTTTAATTATTTTTATTTTGGCATATTATGGGGGTACAGATTATAAGGTTTCAATAAATGCCCATTTCCCCCCTCCCCCCAAAAGTCTGAGTCTCCATCATGACCATCCCCCAGATGATGCACACCTCACTCACTATGTATGTATATACACACCCTCCTCCCCCCTCCCACCTCCCCAATACCCTATTACTGTAGCACCTATGTGTCCACTTAGGTGCTACTCAGTTAATACCAGTTTGCTGGAGAATATATCTGGTGCTTGTTTTTCCATTCTTGGGATACTTCACTTAGTAGTATGGGTTCCAGCTCTAACCAGGAAAATATAAGATGTGCTATATCACCATTGTTTCTTAGAGCTGAATAGTACTCCATGGTATACATATACCACATTTTATTAATCCATTCTTTGATTGATGGGCACTTGGGCTGTTTCCACAGCCTTGCAATTATGAATTGTGCTGCTATAAACATTCGAGTGCAGGTGTCTTTTTTGTAGAGTGTCACTGGATCATTTGGGTAGATGCCCAGCAATGGGATTGCTGGATCAAATGGTAGATTCACTTGTATCGCTTTAAGGTATCTCCATATTGCTTTCCACAGAGGTTGAACTAGTTTGCAGTCCCACCAGCAGTGTAGGAGTGTTCTTCTCTCTCCGCAACCATGCCAGCATTTATTGTTTGGAGATTTTTTGATAAAGGCCATTCTCACTGGGGTTAAGTGATATCTCATTGTGGTTTTGATTTGCATTTCCCTGATGATTAGAGATGTTGAGCATTTCTTCATATGTTTGTTGGCCATGCTTCTGTCTTCTTTAGAAAAATTTCTGTTCAAGTCCTTTGCCCACTTTTAATGGGGTTATTTGTTTTTTTCTTCCTAATTTTCGTGAGTTCTAAGTATATTCTAGTTATCAGTCCCTTATCGGATGCATAGGATGCAAAAATTTTCTCCCATTCTGTAGGTTGTCTGTTTACTTTCATGACTATTTCTTTGGCTGTGCAGAAGCTTTGTAGTTTGATCATGTCCCATTTGTTTATTTTTGTTGCTGCTGTGATTGCCTTTGGGGACTTCTTCATAAACTCTTTGCCCAGGCCAATGTCTAGGAGAGTGTTTCCAACATTTTCCTCTAGAGTTCTAATAGTTTCATATCTTAGGTTTAAGTCTGTTATCCAGCGTGAGTTGGTTTTTGTGAGAGGTGAAAGGTGTGGGTCCTGTTTTAGCCTTCTACAGGTGGCTATCCAGTTTTCCCAGCACCATTTATTGAAGAGGGATTCTTTTCCCCAGCGTATGTTTTTGTCTGCTTTGTCAAAGATGAGATGGCTATATGAGGATGGTTTTATATCAGGATTCTCACATTTGTTCCACTGGTCAATATTCCTGTTTTTGTGCCAATACCATATTGTTTTAATTACTACAGCTTTGTACTATAGTTTGATATCTGGCATATTAATGCCTCCCACTTTGTTTTTGTTGCCTAGAATTGCGCTTGATATTCGGGGTTTTCTTTGGTTCCATACGAAGCGTAAAATTATTTTTCTATATCTGTGAAGAATCCTGATAGGATTTTAATAGGTATTGCATTGAATCTGTAGATCAGTTTGGGTAGTATAGACATTTTGATGATATTGAGTCTGCCGATCCACGAGCATGGTATGGATTTCCATCTATTTACATCCTCTGCTATTTCCTTCCTCATTGTTTCATAGTTCTCACTGTAGAGGTCTTTTAGGTCCTTGGTTAAGTAAATTCCTAGGTACTTTAATTTCCTTGTTGCTAATGTGAAGGGAATTGAGTCTTTGATTTGGTTCTCAATTAGATTGTTGTTGAAGTATATGAATGCCTCTGATTTCTGTGTATTGATTATGTATCCTGAGACTTTACTAAATTCATTGATCACTTCCAGGAGTTTCTTGGTTGAATCCTTGGGGTTTTCTAGATACAATATCATATCATCAGCAAACAATGAAAGTTTGATCTCTTCTGCCCCTATTTGGATACCTTTGATTCCATTTTCCTGTCTGATTGCTGTAGCCAAGACTTCCAGCACTATGTTGAACAGAAGTGGAGATAGTGGGTAGCCTTGTCTGGTTCCAGTTCTAAGTGGGAATGATTTCAATTTTTCCCCATTCAGTATGATGTTGGCTATGTGTCTGTCATATATGGTTTGTATCATTTTTAGGTATGTCCCTTCTATGCCTATTTTCTTAAGTGTTCATATCATGAAAGGGTGTTGAATTTTGTCAAAAGCTTTTTCTGCATCTATTGAAAGAATCATGTGGTCTTTGTTTTTGCTTCTGTTGATATGGTGAATTGCATTTATAGATTTACGTATGTTGAACCATCCCTGCATCCCTGGGAGGAAGCCCACTTGGTCGTGGTGGATTATTTTTTTGATAAGTGTCTGGATTCGGTTAGCTAAGATTTTGTTGAACAGTTTTGCATCTATATTCATTAGGGATATTGGTCTGTAGTTTTCTTTTTTTCTTGCATCCTTTCCTGGTTTTGGTATCAGAGTAATATTCGCTTCATAAAAGGTGTCGGGGAGGTTTCCGTTCTTCTCGATGTTGTGGAATAGTTTCTGCAAGATAGGTACTAGTTCTTCTTTGTAAGTGTGGTAAAATTCGGGTGTGAAGCCACCTGGACCGGGACTTTTCTTTTTAGGGAGATTTTTAATTGCTGTTTCTATTTCAGCTGTTGAGATTGGTCTGTTCAGGGAATCTATTTCTTCCTGGTTGAGCCTAGGGAGGCTGTGTGTTTCTAGAAATTTGTCCATTTCCTCCACATTTTCCAGTTTGTGTGCATAAAGACTTTTGTAGTATTCATAAATTGTATCTTGTATCTCTTTGGGATCAGTTGTGATATCTCCTTTTTTATTCCTGATGGAGCTTATTACAGATTTCTCTTTTCTGCTTTTCGTTAGCTCAGCCAATGGTGTGTCAATTTTGTTTAATTTTCCAAAGAACCAACTTTTTGTTTTATGAATCTCCTGAATAGCTTTCCTGTTTTCAATTTCGTTTAGTTCTGATTTGATCTTGTTGATTTCACTTCTTCTGCTGGGTTTGGGGTTGGTCTGTTCTTCTTTTTCCAGCTCTTTGAGTCGTTTCATTAGATTGTCTATTTGTGATCTTCTTGTCTTTTGGTTATAGGCATTTATGGAGATAAACTGTCCTCTCAGAACTGCTTTCCTGTGTCCCAGAGGAGTTGATAACTTGTCTCTCCATTGTCGTTTTCTTCATAGAACTTTTTTATTTCCGTCTTGATTCTTCATTTATGAAGTCATCATTTAGTAGTTGGTTGTTTAATTTCCACGTTTTTGTGTAGAAATGTGAGTTTCTGTTAGGGTTGATTTCTAGTTTTATTCCCGTGTGATCTGAGAAGGTACATGGTATGATTTCTATTTTTTTAAATTTCTTGAGATTTTCTTTGTGTCCTAGGATATGGTCAATCTTAGAGAATGTCCCGTGAGCTGAAGAGAAGAACGTATATTCAGTGGATTTTTGGTAGAATGTTCTGTAGATGTCTGTCAGACCCAATTGTTCTAGAGTTTTGTTTAAGTCCATTATTTCTTTATTAATTTTCTGTTTGGAGGATATGTCTCGTGCCGTCAGTGGGGTGTTGAAATCTCCGGCGATTATGGAGTTGCTATTAATCCATTTGCTTAGCTCCAGTAAGGTTTGCTTTATGAATCTGGGTGCACCTAAGTTGGGTGCATATATATTCAAAATTGTTATCTCTTCTTGTTGGACCGTGCCCTTCACCATTATATAATGACCCTCTTTGTCTTTTACTACTTTTGTTGGTTTAAAAACTAAATCGTCTGAAATTAGAACTGCCAGACCAGCCTTCTTTTGGCTTCTATTTGCTTGGAATATTGATCTCCACCCTTTTATTTTTAGTCTATATGCATCCTTGCAGGTTAGATGTGTTTCCTGAAGACAGCATATACTTGGCCTGTATTTTCTTATCCATTCAGCCAGCCTATGACTCTTGATTGGAGAGTTTAAGCCATTCACATTTAATGAGAGAACTGATAGGTAAGGTAGATTACTGATCATTCCGTTGGGTTGGATGTTGTTGCTATGATATCTGTCTTGAGCCATTGTAATATCTGGCCTTTAATATCTTTGGGTTTTGGTTGTTTTTATATTCGTGGGTTATTATTATGATGTTCCGTGTGTAACGCTGTTTTAAGTACTTCTTGTAGAGCTGGTTTTGTCTTGGTGAATTCTCTGAGCCTTTGCTTGTCTGAGAATGTTTTTATTTCTCCTTCATATACGAAGCTTAGTTTTGCAGGGAATAATATTCTAGGCTGGGCATTGTTTTGTTTCAAAAGAGTGAGAATGGGGCCCCAGTCTCTCCTTGCTTGTAAAGTCTCATTAGAGAAGTCTGATGTTATTCGAATTGGCTTTACCTTGTATGTTACTTGCTTCTTTTGTCTTACAGCTCTTAGAAGGGCCTCTTTAGTTGATACTTTGGTCAATCTGATGACTGCATGTCCTGACGTCTTCCTGTTTGCGTTGAATCTCCCAGGGGTCCTCTGAGCTTCTTGAACTTGTATATCAAGATTTTGAGCAAGGCCTGGGAAATTTTCCTCTATTATATCTTCAAACAGCTTGTCCAACCCTTGAGTGTTGTCTTCTTCCCCTTCTTGTAACCCTATGACCCTCACATTAGGTTTCTTCACATAATCCCACAGCTCTTGTAGGCTTTGCTCTTTTCTCTTGTTTCTCTGCTCTATTTCTGTGACTGATTTATTTAATTGGAGGGTGTTATCTTCAAGCTCTGAGATTCTTTCTTCTGTTTCATCTACCCTGTTCTTGAGACTTTCCACTGTATTTTGTAGTTCCTTGAATTGATTCTTCATTTCCAGGAGTTCGGTTACACTTTTCTTCAATGTGTCTATTTCTTTTCTCATATCCTGGAGACTTTTTTGGTTACTTGGTGTTGGTTATTGAGTTGTTGTTGCAGCTGGGTGAGTGTTCTTATGTTCCACGTACGAAATTCCTCTTCTGTCATATTGGTTGCCTGATTTTGGTTGGTGTCCGTTTCTAGGGGGCTGGCGTTCCTCTTTGGGGGTGTGTTTTCCGTTTGGTTCTTCATATTTCCTGAGTTCTTTCGCTGATTTCTTCCCATGTCGATCAGTTGTTGTTTCTTTCCTTAGGTTATTGTTTGGGTATTCTCACACCTTGTTTAGTTTCTGAGGCGTTAGGTGGTGCCTGTGGGTGAAATTGGACCACTCCCTGTATATTGAGTCCGTGGGTGCCGTGGAAAGGCTGTGCAAGGTGCCGTCCCTGTCAGTAGGTGGCGTTTGCTTGGAGGAACAGGCTATGGTGTTGATTTTGAGTCCTGTTATCAGCTCTCCTTTTGGGCAGACCTGGGTTGGGTAAGCCTGCCCTCAGCGGTTAGCAGGGGTCAAAGTTCTGTACTCTGCGTCCAGGGAAAGCTGTCAGGGAGGGGCTGGAATGGTCCCGCTCAGCCAGAAAGTCTGTGTGTGGGGGTGGGGCTGTCTGAGACCCGCAGTCTGGAGCGGGCCTCGCTTCTTTCCACCCTCCCCAACTCCGCAGCTACTCCTGGGCCTCTGCCAGCAGGCCAGACCACAAGCCACCAGGCCTCTCTGGACTGTGTTGCCGGCGGGGAGGTTCCCTGCACAGGAACGCCACCTGGGTTGGGCGCACGGCCTCCTCCTGGGAGGAGAGTTGCCCTCTAGGACACCGATCCGCCCCTGGAGGCACACAGACCTCAGTAGGCTGTTCACGTATAACCCTTCTGTGCCCCGGGCAATGCTAGCCCTAGGTGCAGGGGATCTGGTCTGCAGGTCCGACCTCTGAGTCCCAGAGTTCAAACTGTATTCCCACCAGGGAGAGGATTTCCGGTCCTTATTCACCCACGGGGAGCCCAAGCTGGGTCTATGTCTCTCATCCTCTGAGTCGGCACCGTTTTCCTGGGAACACGGTGCCAGCAGCACCTGGGAGGGCGGGCGGGGTCCCAAACGGGAAGGTCCCATTCCCTGGAGGTGCCTCCGGCTGGTGGCTGTATTGTCTCTCTGGGCAGCCGCGGGTATGGTCAGCGGAGGGGAGGAGGAGGCAATATGGCTCCTGCCGCGCGGCTCGGTTCCGTGCACATGGAGGTGCCCGGAGGAAGTTGGGAACCTGGTGCCACGTCTGCTACAGGCTCACTGTTGGCAGGCATCGGCAGTCTCTGGGCTGGTGTCCTCAGGTCTCTCCACCCGCTGAGGAGCCCACCAGCAGTCCCGAATGCAGGGGAGGGGAAACAGCAAATCCACCTACCCTTGCCGCTGGTCTCCGGGCTGCTCCAGTGGTCTCAGCCTCCAGTTCTCCTCCGCAGCCTCCTCTCGTGGAGTCTCCCGGGGTCTCAGGTACCCCTCCTTCCGGCCCTTGTCCGCTGTATGCTCGTCTTCTTGCTTCTTTCCTCTAGTTTCTGCTAGAATCTGTCTTTTCTGCAGAGACCCTCTGTCTGGCGGTGTTATTCGTCTGCCATCTTGCTCCGCCCCCAATCATATTTTATCTTAAATAAGAATACAAATCAGACACATCAGAACATGTGGAATACAGCTGGATCAGTAATCAGAGGGAATCTTAGAGGTTTACATGCTTATATTAGATACAAAAGGCTGAAAATCAGTGATATGATCTAAATGTGCACCTCAGGAAATTAGAAAAACAACAGTCAAATAAACCCAATGAGAATAGAAGAGATATAATAAAGTAGCAGATATTATGGAAAGAGAGAACAAACTTAAAATATAGAGGATCAAAACAGAAGATTATTTTTTTAATTACTAAAATGAATAACCTCTGGAAAGACATATTGAGTAAAAGAGAAAAGGTACAAATACATGTCAGGAATGAAGATAGGATAGTATAGTTTAGAAGACTCAATATTGGAAAGATTTGCTTCTCACCCACTTGAGTTATATCACCATCCCAGAAAAAATCCTGCAAGGATTTTCAATTAACTAAGTTTATCATCAAAAGATTCATTGAAGAAATGTCTAAAAGATGTACTTCTAGAATAAAGTAATATGATTTAAGAATTTAAGTCTAAGAGGCAAAAGAATGGTGATCACAGAAAATGTTAACCATGTGGATGAAATTAAACAAAAATTGTTGGCATAAAACAATAATGTCCTATTTGAGGGAATATACAAATGGTGGAACTAAAATATTTTTAAAATTTAAAAAGTTGTTAGAAAAGGAAATTTTCTCTGAACCATTAGCATGTAAAAATGGACTTGATTTCTGTATGACCTTGAGCCTGGAGGTTGTAAAATGGCCAACAGTTAGGTCTTAGAAAAAAAAAATCAGAACAAGGGCTTACTAGTCAGAATCAGCTGAAAAATAGCCAAAGAGCAAACAAGTAACTAGAGCCAACAAAAGGATTTAGGGCTCATCAATGGGTTTGTGTCTGAGCTCCTCTACAACCAGCCAGTTCTTAACTAACAAGATAAAGATTTGTTCCATCTAAACACTTTGTTTTAAGAAATTATGTTTTTTGCCTTTTGTCATGCAAGACATTCACATATATACACCATTATCATCACTTGGTGCAGAAATAACAGAGTTTATGGGGAAAAAAATAGACAATTAGCAGACAGCATGCAATTCCCCCAAATGCTCATTATTCCACACTAGATGGAGTATAGATGTTCTGTTTGCACCATGTCCAAAGTTCCTACAGAGAGCTGCTTACTTTGGCCAGCAGGCTAGATAGCAACCAAGCGTACTACAAGACACAGAGAAATCTCACCCCTCCTGTGTTACATAATTGTAGGTTGTAGGTTGGCCAAAGGGAGACTAGGGAACACCTACTTTCTCTAATCAACAAGAAATACATCAAGAAATACACCGTCATCAAGAAATATACCAATCCATTAAGAAATACACCAAGCCCAGAAACAAGGCAATGTAATATGCATACCCCAAACCAAATTCTGTATATTTAACATGGGGCCCTGGGAACAGCTTGGCAGCTGGGAATGCTGACATCAGCCAAGTACCATGCTCCCTTTCTGGAAACTGGCTGAATCCAGCTGAACTATTTCCCCAGGAGCCTCTAGGACTATTAGATTTTGCCTTTGTCTTTCTAGGCTATGCCCTTGACTTTGTTCTGGCAGATAGTATTTATAAAGGCTTCTCTCCCCTCTTTATGGCTAGATGTAAATCCCCAGTGCTTGAACTGCCATGGAGATGTTCTTGGAAAATTAATCAGAATATCTCATCCCAGAGCCAACCCCTCTATATTGAATCAGATTTTCTATGCCTTGCTCAGCAATCAACTCAGCTTAAAACTGTGTCTCAGAGTTTTTATTATTATTTTAATGCAGCAAATCAGGATGAGTAATGAACAAAGTTAAACTATTTACAGTCCTTATATTGTATTGTCCATAAAGATAGTAAAGGTAATGACTAACTTTAGACCTCAAATTAAGTAGGGTATGTTAAAAACTACAACTATAACCATTTGTAGACATATATTGTATATTTTCTGAAGCAGTAGACAGGGAGAAAAAGTGAAACAAGAGAAATAAAACACCAAATCAAACAATGGCCAAAAAGACAGGAAAGCAATCAAGGAAAAATTGTAAGATGATGCAATAGAAATTAAAATAAAATGGAAAGAAAATCCAAATATATTAGTAATCACAAGTACAAATGATTTATAATGATTCAAGCAAGAAAATTAACAAGCTTACTCCTATACCCCAACTTAAAAAAAAAATAACAGTCTATTTAAGCATATGTGAAACATTTGAAAAAGTTAACCACATATTAGGCTATCAACCTCTTCAACAAATTTTAAAGAATTCAGTGTTACCCAGATTGTATTTTCTGGCCAGATGCACTCAACTAGAAGTAAGTTATAAAAAGATGTTGTTAAAATATACATTTGGGAATTTTTAAACATATTCATGTCAGAAAAAAATGTTGGGATTTCAAAAATATGTTAAAGTAGATAATAATGACAACATGAGGTCAGTAGGGGGGTAGGCATGTGGCCCCGCTAGCGCTCCAGCCAGCAAGAGGGACGTGTCTAGTGTATTCTCAAGATCTCGCTGCATGCCCCTTGTATCTTTTCAGCGGCAGCCATGGCACTGACACGGCTACAGGTGTTGGGTCATTGGGTTGCACTGGATCACGTGGGTAGCAAAGGGAGGCCCAGTGCTCCTGTGGCCCCAGATGACAATCAGATGGCGGATGAGAAACAGTGCCAGACAGAGTGTCTCTGCAGAAAAGACAGATTCTAGCAGAAATTAGAAGAAAGAAGCAAGACGACTAGCCTACATCAGATGAGGGTCTGAAGAAGGAGTACCTGAGACAATGGGAGACTCCACAGGAGGAGGTCCAGAGGACAACTGGAAGCTGAGACCGCCTGAGCAGCCCAGAGACCAGAGGGAAAGGTAGGTGGATCGGTCACCTTTCCCCTCCCCTGCATCTGGGACTGCTGGTGGGCTCCCTAGCAGGTGGAGAGACCTGTGGACACCAGCCCAGCGATGGCCACCGCCAGTGAGTGGTAAGCCAGTAGCAGTCGCCACACCCGACTCACAAACCACGCAGGGCACCTCCATGTGCACAGACCTGAGCCGAGAGGCAGGCGCCATATTGCCTCATTCTCCCCTTCCTCACCCTACCCGCGGCTGACCAGAGAGACAATACAACTACCAGCCAGAGGCACCTACAGGGAATGGAACATTCCCTTTTGGGGCCCTACAGCTGACTAAGGAGAACTCAGACTGTGAGCTCCCTACCTACCAGCCCTCCCAGGTGCTGCTGGCATGGTGATCCCAGGCAAACGGGGCAGACTCTGAGGCTGAGAGACATAGACCCAGCTTAGGCTCGCTATGGGTGAATTGGGACTGGCACTCCTCTCCCTGGTGGGGATACAGTTAGAAGTCTGGGGCCCAGAGGTCAGACGTGCAGAGCACATCCCAGGAACCTAGGTCTCGCATTGCCCGGGGCACAGAGGGTTATACATGAACAGCCTACTGAGGTGTTTTGCCTTCAGGGGCAGATCAGCATCCTAGAGGGCAACCCTCCCCTCAAAAGGAGGTCATGAGCCCAGCCCAGGTGGCGTTCCTGCACAGAGAACCTCCCGGACGGCATGACAGGCAGGTGAGATCTGTTGGCGTGTGGTCTAGCATGCTGGCAGAGGCCCAGGAGTAGCTGTGGAGTTGGGGACAGTGGAAAGAAGCCAAGCCTGCTCCACACTGTGGGACTCAGACAGCCCCACCCCCACACGCAGACTCTCTGACTGAGTGGGGCCATTCCAGCCCCTCCCTGACACCTTTTCCTGTAAGCAGACAACAAAACATTGACCACTGCTAATGACACTGCTGGTGCCTGAGGGCAGGCTTACCCAACCCAGCTCAGCCCAGACTCTCTCCTAAACCAGCCCTCACTGATGGGGAGAGGGCTGAGGCCCCACCCACCACCAGAGGCACTGAAGGCCGCTCTACAGGAACAAGAGCTGATAACAGGACACAAAAACAACAGCTTAGACTGTCCCTCCAAGCAAGCGCCACCTACTGACAGGGAGGGCATCCTACACACCCTTTTCAGGGCACCTACTGACTCATTATACAGGGAGTGGTCAAATCTCACCCACAGAAACCACCGACCAGCTCAGAAACTAAACAAGGCATGTGAATACCCAAATGAAAACCTAAAGGAAAGAAACAACAACTGATCGGCATGGGAGAAATCAGTGAAGGAACTCCGGAAATATTAAGAATGAAACAGAAAATACACACCCAAAGAGGGGCACCAGCCCCCTAGAAACAGACACCAACCAAAATAAGGCAACCAACATGACAGACGAGGGATATCTAATGTGGATCATAAGAACACTCACCGACCTGCAAGAACAACTCATTAATCAACAAAAAGAAACCACAAAAAGCCTCCAGGATCTGTAAAAGAAGTTAACTAATGAAATAGACACAATGAAGAAAAGTTTAACCGAACTCCTGGAAATGAAGAATCAATTCAGGGAACTACAAAATACAGTGGAAAGTCTCAGGAACAGGGTAGATCAAACACAATAAGGAATCACAGAGACTGAAGATAACACCCACCGATAAAATAAATCAGTCACAGACATAGAGCAGAGAAACAAGAGAAAAGAGCAAAGCCTAAGAGATATGGGATTATGTGAAGAAACCTAATGTGAGGATCATAGGAGTACCAGAAGTGGAAGAGGACAACAGTCAAGGATTGCACAAGATACTTGAACATATAATCGAGGAAAATTTCCAAGGATTCCCTAAAAATCTCAAAATATAAGTTCAAGAAGTTTAAAGGACCCATGGGTGATTCAATGCAAACAGGAAGACATCACGACATGCAGTCATCAGACTGACCAAAATATCAACTAAAGAGGCCCTTCTAAGGGCTGTAAGATGAAAGAAGCAAGTAACATACAAGGGAAAGCCAATTCAAATAACACCAGACTTCTCTAATGAGACTTTACAAGCAAGGAGAGACTAGGGCCCCATTCTCACTCTTCTGAAACAAAACAATGCCCAGCATAGAATCTTATTCCCTGCAAAACTAAGCTTCGTATATGATGGAGAAATAAAGACATTCCCAGATAAGCAAAGTCTCAGAGAATTCACCAAGACAAGACCAGCCCTACAAGAAGTAATCAAAACAGTGTTACGCACGGAATACCATAATAAAAACTCACGAATATAAAAACAACCAAAAAACAAAGATTAAAGGCCAGATATTACAATGGCTCAAGAGAAAAATCAAAGCAACAACATCCAACCCCACAGAATGAACACTAATCTACCTTACCTATGGGTTCTCTCAATAAATGTGAACAACTTAAACTCTCCACTCAAGAGACATAGGCTGGATGAATGGATAAGATAATACAGGCAAAGTATATGCTGTCTTCAGGAAACACGTCTATTCTGCAAGGATGCATATAGACTAAAAATAAAAGGGTAGAGATCAGTATTCCAGGCAGTGGAAGCCAAAAGAAGGCTGGTGTGGCAGTTCTAATTACACATGATTTAGTTTTTAAACAAACAAAAGTTGTGAAAGACTAAGAGGGTCATTATATAATGGTGAAGGGCACAGTTAACAAGAAGAGATAAAAATTTTAAATATATATGCACCCAACTTAGGTGCACCCAGTTTCATAAAGCAAATCTTACTGGATCTAAGCAAATGGATTAATAGAAACTCCATAATCACTGGAGATTTCAACACCCAACTGACGGCACAAGACAGATCCGACAAACAGAAGCTAATATAGAAATAATGGACTAAAACAAAACTCTAGAACAATTGCGTCTGACTGACATTTACAGGACATTCTACCTAAAATTCACTGAATATACGTTCTTCTCATCAACTCTTGGGACATTTTCTAAGATTGACTATATCCTAGAACACAAAGTAAATCTCAAGAAATTTAAAAAAAATAGAAATCATACTATGTACCTTCTCTGATCACAGTGGAAAAAAAGTAGAAATCAACCGTAACAGAAACTCACATTTCTACATAAAAACGTGGAAATTAAACATCCTCCTACTAAATGATTACTTCATAAATGAAGAAATCAAGATGGAAGTAAAAAAATTCTATAAACAAAATAACAATAAAGAGACAAGTTATCAAATCCTCTAGGACACAGCTAAAGCAATTCTGAGAGGAAAGTTTATCTCGATAAATGCCTATAACCAAAAGTCAAAAAGTTCACAAATAGACAATCTAATGAAACGACTCAAAGATATGGAAAAAGAAAAACAGACCAGCCTAAAACCCAGCAGAAGAAGTGAAATTAACAAGATCAAATCAGAACTAAACGAAATGGAAAACAGGGAAGCTTTTCAGGAGATTAATAAAAAAAAACTTGGTTCTTTGAAAAATTAAACAAAATTGACATGCAACTTGCTAGGCTAATGAAAAGCAGAAAAGAGAAATCTCCAGTAAGCTCCATCAGGAACAAAATAGGAGATATCACAACTGATCCCAGAGAGATACAAGATATAATTTATGAATACTACAAAAATCTTTATGTATACAAACGGGAAAAAGTGGAGAAAATGGGAAAATTTCTAGAAAGACACAGCCTCCCTAGGCTCAAGCAGGAAGAAATAGATTCCCTGTACAGACCAATCTCAAGAGCTGAAATAGAAACAGCAATTAAAAATATCCCTAAAAAGAAATTCCTGGTCCAAATGGTTTCACACCCGAATTTTACCACACTAACAAAGATGAACTAGTACCTATCTTGCAGAAACTATTCCATAACATCAAAAAGAAATGAAACCTCCCCGACACCTTTTATAAAGCGAATATTACTCTGATATCAAAACCAGGAAAAGATGGAACAAAAAAGGAAAACTACAGACCAATATCCCTAATGAATATACATGCAAATATTTTCAACAAAATCTTAGTGAACCGAATCCAGACACTTATCAAAAAAAAAAAAAAATAATCCATCACGACCAAGTGGGCTTCATCCCAAAGATGCAGGGAAGTTTCAACATACGTAAATTTATAAATGCAATTCACCACATAAACAGAAGCAAAAAAAAGAGACCACATGATTCTTTCAATAGATGCAGAAAAAGCTTTTGACAAAATTCATCACCGTTTCATGATACGAACACTTAATAAAATAGTCATAGAAGGGACATACCTAAAAATGATACAAGCCATATATGACAGACGCATACCCAACTAATACCTGATGGGGAAAAATAGAAAGCATTCCTACTTTGACCTGGAACCATACAAGGCTGCCCACTATCTCCACTTCTGTTCAACAAAGTGCTAGCAGTCCTGGTTACAGCAATCAGACAGGAAAGTGGAATTAAAGCTATCGAAATAGGGGCAGAAGAGATCAAACTTTCACTGTTTTCTGATGATATGATATTGTATCTAGAAAACCCAAAAGATTCAACCAAGAAACTCGTGGAACTGATCAATGAATTTAGTAAAGTCTCAGGATACAAAATCAATACACAGAAATCAGAGGCATAAATATACACCAACAACAATCTAATTGAGAACCAAATCAAAGACTCAATTCCATTCACAATAGCAACAAAGAAATTAAAGTACCTAGGAATATACTTAACCAAGGACGTAAAAGACCTCTACAGGGAGAACTATGAAACACTGTGGAAAGAAATAGCAGAGGATGTAAACAGATGGAAATCCATTCCATGCTCGTGGATCAGCAGACTCAATATCATCAAAATGTCTATACTACCCAAACTGATCTACAGATTCAATGCAATACCTATTAAAATCCCATCAGCATTCTTCACAGATATAGAAAAAATAATTTTACGCTTTGTATGGAACCAAAGAAGACCCCGAATATCAAGAGCAATTCTAGGCAACAAAAACAAAGTGGGAGGCATTAACATGCCAGATATCAAACTATACTACAAAGCTATAGTAATTAAAACAATATGGTATTGGAACAAAAATAGGAACATTGACCAGTGGAACAGATGTGAGAATCCTGATATAAAACCATCCTCATATAGCGATCTAATCTTTGATAAAGCAGACAAAAACATACGCTGGGGAAAAGAATCCCTCTTCAATAAATGGTGCTGGGAAAATTGGATAGCCACCTGTAGAAGGCTAAAACAGGACCCACACCTTTCACCTCTCACAAAAACCAACTCACGCTGGATAACAGACTTAAACCTAAGGTATGAAACTATTAGAACTCTAGAGGAAAAAGTTGGAAACACTCTCCTAGACATCGGCCTAGGCAAAGAGTTTATGAAGAAGTCCCCAAAGGCAATTACACCAGCAACAAAAATAAATAAATGGGACATGATCAAACTACAAAGTTTCTGCACTGCCAAAGAAACAGTCATGAAAGTAAACAGACAACCTACAGAATGGGAGAAAATTTTTGCATCCTATGCATCGGATAAGGGACTGATAACTAGAATATACTTAGAACTCACGAAAATCAGGGAGAAAAAAATCTAATAACCCCATTAAAAAGTGGGCAAAGGACTTGAACAGAAATTTTTCTAAAGAAGACAGAAGCATGGCCAACAAACATATGAAAAAATGCTCAACATCTCTAATCATCAGGGAAATGCAAATCAAAACCACAATGAGATATCACTTAACCCCAGTGAGAATGGCCTTTATCAAAAAATCTCCAAACAATAAATGCTGGCATGGTTGCGGAGAGAGAAGAACACTCCTACACTGCTGGTGGGACTGCAAACTAGTTCAACCTCTGTGGAAAGCAATATGGAGATACCTTAAAGCGATACAAATGAATCTACCATTTGATCCAGCAATCCCATTGCGGGGCATCTACCCAAATGATCCAGTGACACTCTACAAAAAAGACACCTGCACTCAAATGTTTATAGCAGCACAATTCATAATTGCAAGGCTGTGGAAACAGCCCAAGTGCCCATCAATCAAAGAATGGATTAATAAAATGTGGTATATGTATACCATGGAGTACTATTCAGCTCTAAGAAACAACGGTGAGATAGCACATCTTATATTTTCCTGGTTAGAGGTGGAACCCATACTACAATGTGAAGTATCCCAAGAATGGAAAAACAAGCACCAGATATATTCTCCAGCAAACTGGTATTAACTGAGTAGCACCTAAGTGGACACATAGGTACTACAATAATAGGGTATTGGGCAGGTGGGAGGGGGGAGTGGGGCGGGTATATACATACATAATGAGTGAGGTGTGCACCATCTGGGGGATGGTCATGATGGAGACTCAGACTTTTGGGGGGAGGGGGCGAAATGGGCATTTATTGAAACCTTAAATTCTGTACCCCCATAATATGCCGAAAAAAAAATGTCTATACTACCCAAACTGATCTACAGATTCAATGCAATACCTATTAAAATCCCATCAGCATTTTTCACAGATACAGAAAAATAATTTTATGCTTCATATAGAACCAAGGAAGACCCCGGATATCAAAAGTAATTCTAGGTAACAAAAACAAAATTGGAGGTATTAATATGCCAGATATCAAACTATACTACAAAGCTGTAGTAATTAATTCAATCTGGTATTGGCACAAAAATAGGAATATTGACCAGTGGAAGAGATCTGAGAATCCCTATATAAAACTATCCTCATATAACCATCTAATCTTTGACAAAGTAGACAAAAACATACGCTGGGGAAAAGAATCCCTTTTCAATAAATGGTGCTGGGAAAACTGGATAGCCACTTGTAGAAGGCTAAAGCCGGATCCACACCTTTCACCTCTCACAAAAATCAACTCATGCTGGATAACAGACTTAAACCTAAGGTATGAAACTATTAGAACTCTAGAGGAAAATGTTGGAAACACTCTCCTAGTCATCGGCCTGGGCAAAGAGTTTATGAAGAAGTCCCCAAAGGCAATCACAGCAGCAACAAAAATAAATAAATGGGACATGATCAAACTACAAAGCTTCTTCACAGCCAAAGAAACAGTCATGAAAGTAAACAGACAACCTACAGAATGGGAGAAAATTTTTGCATCCTATGCATCTGATAAGTGGCTGATAACTAGAATCTACTTAGAACTCACGAAAATCAGCAAGAAAAAAATCAAATAACCCTGTTAATGAGTGGGCAAAGACTTGATCAGAAAATTTTCTAAAGAAGACAGAAGAATGGCCAAGAAACATATGAAGAAATGCTCAACATCTCTAATCATCAGGGAAATGCAAATCAAAACCACAATGAGATATCACTTAACCCCAGTGAGAATGGCCTTTATCAAAAAATCTCCAAACAATAAATGCTGGCGTGGTTGCGGAGAGAGAGGAACACTCCTACACTGCTGGTGGGACTGCAAACTAGTTCAACCTCTGTGGAAAGCAATATGGAGATACCTTAAAGCGATACAAGTGAATCTACCATTTGGTCCAGCAATCCCATTGCTGGGCATCTACCCAAATGATCCAGTGACACTCTACAAAAAAGACACCTGCACTCGAATGTTTATAGCAGCACAATTCATAATTGCAAGGCTGTGGAAACAGCCCAAGTGCCCATCAATCCAAGAATGGATTAATAAAATGTGGTATATGTACACCATGGAGTACTATTCAGCTCTAAGAAACAATGGTGATATAGCACACCTTATATTATCCTGGTTAGAGGTGGAACCCATACTACTAAGTGAAGTATCCCAAGAATGGAAAAACAAGCACCAGATATATTCTCCAGCAAACTGGTATTAACTGAGTAGCACCTAAGTGGACACGTAGGTACTACAGTAATAGGGTATTGGGCAGGTGGGAGGGGGGAGGGGGGTGGGTATATACATACATAGTGAGTGAGATGTGCACCATCTGGGGGATGGTCATGATGGAGACTCAGACTTTTTGGGGGAGGGGGGGAAATGGGCATTTATTGAAACCTTAAAATCTGTACCCCCATAATATGCCAAAATAAAAAAAATAATTAAAAAAATAATATGTCCAAGTCCTAACCCTCAAAAAAAAAATTATGAGAACACTGGCATTGTTTTAAATTTTTAGCATTTTTGTAAATCTTTTTAGGGTCTGGCTTAATAAAAAATAGCTAGATTACAAAAAAAAAAAAAAAGTCTCCAAACAATAAATGCTGGCATGGATGCGGAGAGGGAGAAACACTCCTACACTGCTGGTGGGACTGCAAACTAGTTCAACCTCTGTGGAAAGCAATATGGAGATACCTTAAAGCGATACAATTGAGTCTACCATTTCATCCACCAATCCCATTGCTGGGCATCTACCCAAAAGTCACTCTACAAAAAAGACACCTGCACTCGAATGTTTATAGCAGCACAATTCATAATTGCAAGGCTGTGGAAACAGCCCAAGTGCCCATCTATCCAAGAATGGATTAGTAAAATGTGGTATATGTATACCATGAAGTACTATTCAGCTCTAAGAATCAACGGTGATATAGCACATCTTATATTTTCCTGGTTAGAGCTTGAACCCATACTACCAAGTGAAGTATCCCAAGAATGGAAAAACAACACCACATATACTCAGCAGCAAACTGTTATTAACTGAGCAACACCTAAGTGGACACATTGGTACTACAGTAATTGGGTATTGGGCAGGTGGGAGGGAGGCGGGTATATACATGCATAATGAGTGAGATGTGCACCATCTGGGGGATGGTCATGCTGGAAACTTAGACTTGTGGGGGGAGGGATGGAAAGGGCATTTATTAAAACCTTAAAATCTGTACCCTATAATATGCCGAAATAAAAAAATATCTAAAAAATAAAAATAAAAAAATAATTACAACATGAAATATAAAATAACAAAATATGTTAGATTAAGCTAAAGTGGCTTTTTATTAAGGATAAGAGTGGAAATTAATAAGCTGAAGAAGGTATAAATAAAAATATAATACATTTAAATAAATTAAAAAAAATTTAAAAAGCACAGAGACAAACATTTGTAAAAGAAAGTAACCAGAAGGTTAGTATGGCTGAAGGGAAGAAAAAGGAGAGTGTCAAAAAAGTTGAAGTCAGAGAGGTGTGGGAAAGAAGGGAACCAGATGACTCAGGGCCTTTTAAGTCATAGTGAGAACTTTGGCTTTTACTCTAAATGATCTGGAAGTTTATGAAGGGTTTTATATAGAGTGACATAATCTGATTTACATTTTGAGAGGATCACCTGGTTTTGTGTCAAGATTAGACAAAAGGGGGCAAGGGCAGAGTTGGAGGGACCAGTTAAGAGACTACTACAGTAATCTGGGAAGATATTGTGGTTGTTTGGACCAAGGTAATGGCAGTGGAAATAGAGTGGTAAAATCTGGAATATATATCAAGTGTAGAGTTGATAACACTTAAGGACAGACAATATATGAGATGTGAGAAAGACGTCAAGATGATAGCAAGGTATTTTGGCCTGAGGACTGAAAGAGCAGAGTTTCCATTAATTAACATGGGGATGACTATAGGATGAGGTGACTTATAGAGCAATAAGAGGAGCTTGGTTTTATACAGATACTAAAATAAAGATATTAAGCAGGCTATTGGAAATACAGGCCAGGATTTCAGAAATATTATTATATTCTTTTTCATATGGCCAAGGCTTTATATCACTTGAGTGCAAAGATTAGTGACTTAAATGACAAATTAATTGAGTATCCTAGTCCTAGTCTCTTTCAGAATATTTGTGGATCACAGTGTGTCCTCAAACTGAGAGAATATGTAGTCATCTAACACTTCTTCTCACACAGAATCCATGCATTCAACTTGGGCAGGACATTCATATATATGCCAAAAACTATGTTTCAAAAACAATTCCTTAAAACTTTATTTTATGTTCCCAAATAAATAGTTTTAATTACTTGTTGAAATGGCACTTCCCAAGGTGGTAATTATTTTTGAAAACCTGAAAGTTCTAAACACATTTTAAAACAAATTAGCATTCAGTAAATTAGTCCAAGTTTCAGTTTGATGGTCAGATCATTTTATTTTGATTCCATAGTTGTTTGCCTGCAAAAAAAAAAAAAAGATTAAATAAATCATTTTTTAAAAATAGTTACTGAAACTAAAAATAATGTTACCAGTATAGAGCCTAACTGTATTCAGTGCTTTCTAATATTTACCCTTAATCTTGTTCCTATCTTTTTAACCTCTTTTCAAGGCATAGTCAATGAAAAACTCCCCTACTTATTGCTACCCTTTTCCACATTCAAAACATTTAGTGTCAACATTTTTTTCTAATAGGTGACTGATAGTACAATTTCAAAATATTTCCAGAATTTTTAACTTGACAGTTCCTGGAACAATAACAATCTTCCCAATTTTCCCACATTCCCTTGAGGGTGAAATTACTTGTAATAGGGTCAGGATGAATTTCTAGATATCCTAAATTGTCCATGTGACTTTAAATGTAAATCTTTAATTACCTGAAGCTTCCTCCAGCTCTGTACTCAGTCAAATTTATTTCTCATATTCTGACTTGCACCATAATTCAACTAGCGCTAGGTATCAAAATCTATTTCCTTATTTCTTTCATAAAGATTACCCCACCCCTATCTGTCTGGTTACTGCTTACCTGTAACCTCTCTTAAATATAATACTTCCTTGGCTCATTAATAAGACAAATAAATACTGACCTATTAGTCTTGCCTCTTGGAAAGATTCCATCCAATACTGTTTATATTTGGCATTTACCAATGTGGTCACATTCTATTTATGAAAGCTAGAAGGGCTCAGCCTTCTATGAAAACAAGAGAGACCAACAGATTTTTAGGCAGTAGATTATTAAAAACAGCAGCAAGATAGTCCAACTGATCATAATAATGAGAAGCAGTAGTTCTATTGTTTCAAAATCTAAACTATCTGCCATGAATAGAATTGTTGTGGCAAGAAATTAGATGATACAGATTATGGCAGTAAGGGAAACAAAAACCAAACTTCACTTGAACTTTACCCTAGTGTTTTTCTTGATGCAAGCTTGGAGAAAATATGTATGGTTTCACACCACATTACTACTTATCTCACTGGCCCACAGCTTTGTCCATTATCATGTCATGAGCATGAAGGAAAGTAGTAACCAGGGCAACCTGTGGGGGGAGCACATTCAAAGTTACCCAGGATCAAAACCTCTTTATTATTTAGTCTGTGTGTTCCTTGCTGACTTTACTTCTCTGGTCAAATAAATATGGAAATATAGAATATCTCCTTCTTTGTCTTGCCTACATCTTCATGCCCTACTGACCAATGTGTGATTTATTCATAAAGTCCTAGCTGTCTAATTCCACTGATTTTTCCAGTAAAATATATATTTTTCTAGTAACACACAAACCATATTCAAGCATATGCCAACAAAATCTTTTAACTGCATATATTGCATATAATTACTGAACCAATATATTTTCCATTTTCAGCAAAATAATTTTCCCTTCTGCTGAATACTATAGACAGGGACTAGGATTAGGCAGTATAGATTATACTACACTTTACATTAATAACATTAATTAGTCATTCAGTGTATTTACTTATTAACCAATACACATCAATGTATTATATAATAATACAGCCTAATTTTAGTCATCTTTTTCATAACAACACAAAAATACTTGAGTAAAGTCCTTTCTAAAATTCAGATACAGCATATTTCTAATAAGATTTATGAGAAAATACATAGATTTATTCATTGGTCTTTTTAATTTTTTTGAGATGGGGTCTTGTTCTGTCACCTGGGCTTGAGTGCAGGGGTGTGACCATAGTTCACTGTAACTTCAAACTCCTGGGCTCAAGTGATCCTCCTGGCTCAGCCTCCCAAGTAGCTAGGACTACAGGTGCATGCCACCATGCCCAGTTAAATTAACACTTTGTAAAGATGCAGGTCCTGCTATATTGCCCTGACTGGTTTCAAATTCTTGGCCTCAAGAAATCCTCCTTCCTCAGTTTCCCAAAGTGCTAGGATTACAAGCTTGAGTCACCACACCCAGCCTGGTCTTTGAGCAAAGAATAATAATATATATCCTATATAGTTTATGAGCAACAAATTAAAAGTAGGATGCAGGAGAAATTATAGAAGGATTGTTCCCCTCTTTCAGTAGAAGACCTTAGAGGCCTGGAAGTGGAGGTGATTTCCATGTGAGGAGTAAAAGACAAGGAAGAATTAAAGATAATATCTAGATTTCTGTCTTGTGTGATGAGGCATACTGGGGACTGTTATCTCTAAATTCTCAAATAATCTCCAAATCTAATCATGCCCAGCATGCTTCCAAAGACCAAAATTCTGATTTTCCAGTCTAATGCCTGTCTGTGTTGACTAAGTAATCTAGTGAGATCCCTGCTGAAGTTCATGTCTCAGCCTGCTTGGTAACAAAGTACACCACCCCACCATATGCAAATGCTTAAATTTAACAATTCCAATAATTTTCCTGTTCTCTAGTCAAACGTTTCTGAAGATATCATTTTTATATAAGATATCACCTATTTAAGGCTTACTCATTCTGCAGTAAACTATAAGACACTTTAAAATGAAGTACTCAGTACACTGATGTCAATGATCAATCTCACACACAGATTGATAAAGCAAACTTTATTTGATCTAAACAAATGGATAAACAACAACATCATAATAGTTGGAGACTTTAACACCCCACAGACAGCACAGGGCAGATACTCCAAACAGAAAATCAACAAAGAAATAATGGACTTAAACAGAACTCTGGAACAAATGGGCCTGACTGACATTTACAGGACATTCTAGCCCAAAACCACTGAATATATGTTCTTCTCATCAGCTCATGGGTCATTCTCTAAGACTGACCATATCCTAGGACACAAGCATATCTCAAAAAATTTTAAAAAATAGAAATTATACCATATATCTTTTCAGATCACAAAGGAATAAATGTAGAAATCAACCCTAACAGGAACTCTAATTTCTAGACAAAGTCATGGAAACTAAACAACCTTCTGCTGAATGATCACTTCAAAATGAGGAAATCAAGACGGAAATCAAAAGATTCTTTGAACTAAAAGACAAAGGAGACAAAAGTTATCAAAACCTATGGGACATAGCTAAAGCAGTACTGAGAGGAAAGTTTATTTCTATAAATGCCTATGTCCAAAAGTCAAAAAGATGACAAATAGACAACCTAATGAATCATCTCAAAGAGCTGGAAAAAGAACAGACTGACCCCAAACCCAGCAGAACAAGTGAAATCATTAAGATCAAATCAGAACTAAATGAAATTGACAACAGGGAAACCATATGGAAGATTAATAAAACAAAAAGTTAGTTCTTTGAAAAAATAAACATAATTGACACACCCTTGGCTAGACTAACAAAAAGCAGAAAATAAAAATCTCTAATAAGCTCCATTAGGATCAATAAAAGTGAAATTACAACAGATGCCACAGAAATATAAGGTATAATTTATGAATACTACAAAAACCTCTATGCACACAAACTGGAAAATGTGGAGGAAATGGACAATTTTTTAGAAACACACAGCCTGCCTAGGCTCAACCAGGAAGAAATACAACTCCTGAACAGACCAATATCAAATACTGAAATTGAAACAACAAAAAAAACCTCCCTGAAAAGAAAAGTCCTGAACCAGATGGTTTCACACCTGAATTTTACCACACCTACAAAGAAGAATTGCAGAAATTATTCCACAACATTAAGAAGGATGGAATCCACCCCAACACATTTTATGAGGCAAACATAACCCTGATACCAAAATCAGGAAAGGATGCAACAAAAAAAATAAAACTACAGACCAATATCCCTTATGAATATAGATGCAAAAATTCTCAACAAAATCCTAGCCAATCAAATCAAGGTGCTTGAAAATAATCCATCACAACCAAGTGGGCTTCATCCCAGGGATACAGGGATGGTTCAACATATGCAAATCTCTAAATGTAATTCACCATATAGACAGAAGCAAAAATAAAGATCATATGATCCTCTCAATACATGCAGAAAAACCATTTGACAAAATTCAACACCCTTTTATGATAAGAACACTCAACAAAATAGGCATAGATGGGGCTTACCTAAAAATGATACAAGTTATATATGACAAACCCATAGCCAATATCATATTGAATGGGGAAAAATTGAAAGCATTCCCACTTAGAACTGGAACTAGGCAAGGTTGCCCACTATCTCCACTTCTATTCAATATAGTGCTGGAAGTCCTTGCTAGAGCAATCAGACAAGAGCGCAGAATTAAGGGCTTCCAAACGGGAGCAGAAAAAATCAAAATTTCACTCTTTGGTGATGACATGATATTATACCTAGAAAACTCTAAGGATTCAACCAAGGGACTCCTTGATTTGATAAATGAATGTGATAAAGTTTCAGTATACAAAACCAACACACAGAAGTCAGAGGCATTCATCTACGCGAACAACAGTCAAAGTGAGAACCAAGTCAAAGACTCAATTCCCTTCAAAATTGCAACAAAGAAAATACAGTACCTAGGAATATATTTAACTAAGGAGGTAAAAGACCTCTACAGGGAGAACTATGAAACACTGAAGAATGAAATAGCAGAGGATGTAAACAGGTGGAAGAATACACCACACTCATGGGTTGGTAGAATCAACATTGCTAAAATGTCTATATTACTCAGTTACCTATACAGTCAATGCAATCCCTATTAAAATACCATCATCATTTTTCACAGATATAGAAAAAAATAATTTTATGCTTCATATAGAACCAGAAAAGACCCCATATAGCAAAATCAATCCTAGGCAATGACAACAATAGGAGGTATCAATTTACCACACTTCAAACTATACTACAAGGCTATAGTAATTAAAACATCTTGGGACTGCCATAAGAACAGGGACATTGACTGGTGGAACAGAACACAGAACACAGATATAAAACCATCCTCATATAGGCAACTAATCTTCGACAAAGCAGACAAAACATACACTGGAGAAAATGAATCCTTATTCAATAAATGGTGCTGAGACAACTGGATAGCCACTGTAGAAGACTGAAACAGGACCCACACCTTTCACCTCTCACAAAAATCAACTCACGCTGGGTAACAGAATTGAGTCTTAGGTGTGAAACTATTAGAATTCTACAGGAAAAGTTTGGAAATATTCTCCTAGACATTGGCCTGAGCAAAAAATTTATGAGGAAGACCCCAAAGGCAACCCCACAGCAGCAACAACAAAAATAAATAAATGAGACCTGATATAATTGAAAAGCTTCTGCACAGCCAAATAAACTGTCAAGAGAGCAAACAGACAACCCACAGATTGGGAGAAAATTTTTGAAAGCTACACATCCAATACAGGGCTGATAACAGGAATTTATTTATAACTCAGGAAAATCAGCATGGAAAACTCAAACAACCCTATCAAAAAGTTGGCAAAGGACATGAAGAGAAACTTTTCAAAAGAAGACATAATAATGGCCAACAAACATATGAAAAAATGCTCAACATCTCTAATCATCAGGGAAATGCAAATTAAAACTGCAATGAGACATAACTTATCTCCAGTAAGAATGGCCTTTATCAAAAAGTCCCCAAACAATAAATGTTAGTATGCGTTCGGAGAGATAGGAACACTCCTACACTGCTGGTGGGACTGTAAACTAGTTCAACCTCTGCAGAAAGCACTATGGAGATACCTTAAAGCGATACAAGTAGGTCTACCACTTAATCCAGCAATTTCACTACTGGACATCTACCCAAAAGATCAAAAGTCACTTTATCAAAAAGACATCTTCACTCCATGTTTATTAGCAGCACAGTTCACAATTTCAAAGCTGTGGAAACAACCCAAGTGCCCATCAATACATGAGTGGATTAATAAATTGTGGTATATGTATACCATGGAGTACTATTCAGCTTTAAGAAACAATGGTGATATAGCACCTCTTGTATTTTCCTGGATAGAGCTAGAACCCATTCTACTAAACGAAGTATCCCAAGAATGGAAAAATAAGCACCACATGTACTCACCAGCAAATTGGTATTAATGGATCAACACCTCAGTTGACATACAGGAATAACATTTATCAGGTTTAAGGCAGGTGGGAGGGGGGAGGAGGGGATGGGTATATACAAACATAATGAGTGAGTTGTGAAACTGTGGGGGATGATCACACTTGAAGCTGTGACTCGAGGGGTGAGGGGGAAATAGGCAATAGATGTAACCTTAACATTTATACCCCCATAACATGATGAAATAAAAAATGAAAAAAAATGACCAATCTCAGAAAACAAGAAAGAAGAAAAACAATAAGCAAGCAAATAAAAAGCAATGACATATCCAGGACCTCTGAATTCAGGATACTTTGACTACCAATAGGTCTCTGTAATCATCAAATTTTTAAAAAAATCAAATATAACAAAAATGTAAGTTATATCTTTTGTCATTGCAACAATAAGTAAACAGGACAGAGGAGCATTACTTGTGTTGAGCTCAAAAAAACTAATTTTATGTTTATGTGCAAATCTTCTACCCAGTAGTTCATGGTAACAGAGGACTATAGTAAACCACAATACTTGCTTGCCCTCTACTTTTACTTTACCATACCATACAATATCATAGCCAAATAAAATGCTTACAAAAGATCTATATAGAATTATTGATGCTAAATGGGAAGATGCCCTACTGTATAGCTTCTAACACAATCTAGACTGTGCTGTGTACTACATGAACCACTAGTGACATGTGGCTATTGAATGATTAAAATGTGGCCAGTCCATTTTAAAATGTGTGGTAAAAGTAAAATAAATAGCACGTTTTGAAGATATGTTATGCAGAAAGAATACAAGATATTTAATATTTTTATGTTGGGTACAAATTTTAAATGTTAATATTTTGTATATATTGGGTTAGATAAAATATATTATTAAATAATCCTTTTACCTTTTTCAAAATCATTTTTCTTAATTCTATTTTATAATATTATGGGGGTACAAATGTTTAGGTTACATATATTGCCTTTGACCCACCCGAGTCAGAGTTTCAAGCAGGTCCATGTCCCAGACAGTGAACACCACACCCATAAGGTATGAATATACACATCCTATCCCTCTACCCTCCCACTTGCCTGATGCCCGATAAATGTTAGTATTAATAGGATATTTGTACATAAGTGTTTATCAATTAGTATCAATTTGATGGTGAATACATGTGGTGCTTGTTTTTTCCAGAAGATGATACTTGTTTTTTCTAGAAGATGATACTTGATTCTTGTGATACTTCACTTAGAAGAATGAGCTCCAGCTCTATCCAGGTTAAAACAAGAGGTGATAGATTATAATTGTTTTTGGAGGGCTGAATACTACTCCATGGTATACATATACCATATTTTATTAATCCACTCATGTATGGATGGACACTTGGGTTGTTTCCACATCTTTACAATTTTGAATTGTGCTGCTATAAACATTCGAGTGCAATGTCTTTTTTATAGAGTGTATTTTGTTCCTTTGTGTAGATGCTCAGTAATGGGATTCCTGGATCAAATGGTAGATCTCCCCATATTGCTTTCCACAGAGGTTGCACTAGTTTGCAGTCCCACCAGCAGTGTAGGAGTTTTCCTATCTCTCCACATCCACGCCAGCATTTGTTGTTTGGGGACTTTTTGATAATGGTCATTCTCACTGGAGTTAGGTGATATGTCATTGTGGTTTTGATCTATATTTCCCTGATGATTAGAGATGTTGAGCATTTTTTCATATGTTTGTTGGCCATTAGTCTGTCTTTTTTTGAAAAGTTTTTGTTCATGTCTTTTGCCTACTTTTTAATGGGGTTGTTTGATTTTTTTCTTGTTGATTTTCTTGAGTTCTTTGTAGATTCTGCTTATATGCCCTTTATCAGATATGTAGCACGCAAATATTGTCTTCCATTCTGTAGGTTGTCTATTTGCTCTCATGATAGTTTTCTTGGCTGTGCAGAAGCCTTTTAATTTGATCAGATGCCATTTATTTATTTTTGTTGTTCCTGCGATTATCTTTGGGATCTTCTTCATAAATTCTTTCCCTAGGCCATTACCGGTTTAATGGGCCTTCCAGAATATTTAGAATTACATATGAGGCTCACATTACATTTCTATTGTATATTGCTGTTCTAAAGAGGTTTAAAGCATGCCAGACAAGAGTGTTGAGATGTCCTTTAATTATATGTTGTTTCTTTTAACATTGTTTTCCAAACTAAATTGTTAAAATATAATTGGCTTATGTCAGTAAGTCCTAAAGTATTCTTCATTTGAAGTTAAATAAAATTGTTTGAAGTTAAATAAAATTTCCTGTTATATAGTCTCATATTTAAAGATATGATATAACTTTTATTAGCTCCATTTGGCATCATTAGTGATTGTCAACACATAAGAAGACAAGTTACTTAAGCAAATGGTAGAAAAACAGGGGAAATATTCCATCTTTTTATTCAGTGCTATATTTTTCTTCCTTTTCAATTAGCATAAGAAATCCTATTGATATAGTAGCAGCATATGACTGCATTTGCTAAGTGATGTTGTGAATTCAGACTGAGATTTCCCTTGGAGATTAAAATTGTCTTTGAAATTCTCCAGCTGTAACAACATGGTTTTCTCTTTTACTCTGTTCTTAGCCTGGAATCCTTAGTGATGTAGTTTCTTCTTAGGGAAAATACATCTAAATAGCTGAGCTCTCCATAGGTCCAATGTCAACAAAGATGATGTATAATTTTTTTTAGCTTGTCTTCCCATTCATCCAGCTGTCTTCAGGAACTAAAGACAGAATGGTTATTAGAATTGATAGTGACCCCACAGGAAGATAAAATTGTCATAATCAATTTGTTCTGTTTTGAGCTGAGATTTTCTTTTTCAGTTTGTTAAAGTTTGTGGCTACAGAAATTGTATCACACTCAGCAAATTAATAGATATCTTGGCCAGGTATACCATTTCTACAAACTCATCCCTCACTCCCAAATATGTGATGATTCCCTCATATGTATGCTGGACTGCTAGACAGAGCCCAGGCTACAATTCATTGAGGAGACTGAGGAAAAATTGAAAGTTTCATTGATTATATAGATATTAGATTCACTCAGCTATTAGAATTTACTCATGCATCTAGAAATCCCTAGATAATGGATATTTTTTATCAGTTTTCCCTTACTAATTTGACTCCATCTTGATCCCATCATCTTGATCCAGTCTCACCATAAGGTTATTATGAATTTCTCCCTGCCTTTTTAATATAAAGAAAATTCAACATTCAAAACATTAACAGTACTTATTTCAGACATTTTATAATTCCATTTTAATGTCAAATCAGCATGTCCAATGAAATTCAAAATGTATACTTCTAAATCTGGTTAGTGTCCCTAAATGTCCTGTGGATTTATTTCATGAAATTATGATACATGTAATTTCTAAATAAAGCATATTAAATATGAGTAGTTACAAGACTCTGGGCACTATGTAGTATGCCTCTGGCTTTCTCATAGCAAGCTATATTCTATGTCTTTTCTTAATCACCATTTAATGTTTTTAAAATTAAATTGAGATATAAAACTTACATCACAATAAATTTTGCATTTATTGAGATATTAATTACATAATATACAATTCACACAATTAAATTGGATTATTTAAAGATTTTTTGTATATTTGCAGAGTTGTGCAATCATCACTACAAACAATTTTTGAAAATTTCCTCACTTTGAAAAGAAATCCCACAATATTAGCATTCACTCTCCTTTCCCCCACCACCCCAACTCTGGAAAATGAATACTCTTACATTTATTCTCTATAAATTTGCCCATTCTGGACACTTCATATACATGGAATCATACAATATATGGTATTTGTGTCTACTTTCTTTCACTTAGCATATTGATTTCAAAGTTCATCCATGTTATAACATGTAACAGTACTTTATCCTTTTTATTGCTAAATAGCATTCCATTGTATGGATATACACATTTTATTTACCCGTTCATTAGTTGATGGACATTTGGTAGTTTCTAATTTCTGGATATTGTTAATATTACTGCTATGGACATTCATATGCATGTCTTTGTGTTTATGTAAGTTTTCATTTCTTTTGGTTGCATACCTAGGAGTAGAATTGTTAGTCACATGAAAAGTTTGCATTAATATTTTGAGAAACTTCCAGATTGTTTTCCACAGTGGCTATACCATTTTACATTCCCATCAGCAATGTATGAGAATTCCAATTTGTCTACATCATTGACAATAGTTGTTATTTTACAACTTTTTTATTATAGCCATCCTAGTAGGTGTGATGTATCTCATTGTGATTCTGATTTGCATTTCCTTGATAACTAATTATGTTGATCATCCTTTCATGCACTTATTGTTCATTTGTTTAATTTTCTTTGAAGAAATATTTATTCAAATCCTTCATTCATTTTCATATTATGTTATTTGTCTTTTTGTTATTGAGTTGTAGTTCTTTATATATTTCATATGCAAATTCATTATCACATACATGATTCACAAAAGTTTATACCATTTTGTGAGCTGTCTCGATATCACGTGAATGATAATAGTTTTTATATATATTTTTATGAAATCCAACTTGCCTAGTTTTTTCTTTTGTCATTACTGTTTTTTTTTTTTTTTGGTATATTATGGGGGTACAGATTTTAAGGTTTCAATAAATGCCCATTTCCCCCCCTCCCCCCAAAAGTCTGAGTCTCCATCATGACCATCCCCCAGATGGTGCACATCTCACTCACTATGTATGTATATACCCGCCCCCCTCCCCCCTCCCACCTGCCCAATACCCTATTACTGTAGCACCTATGTGTCTACTTAGGTGCTACTCACTTAATACCAGTTTGCTGGAGAATATATCTGGTGCTTGTTTTTCCATTCTTGGGATACTTCACTTAGTAGTATGGGTTCCAGCTCTAACCAGGAAAATATAAGGTGTGCTATATCACCATTGTTTCTTAGAGCTGAATAGTACTCCATGGTGTACATATACCACATTTTATTAATCCATTCTTGGATTGATGGGCACTTGGGCTGTTTCCACAGCCTTGCAATTATGAATTGTGCAGCTATAAACATTCGAGTGCAGGTGTCTTTTTTGTAGAGTGTCACTGGATCATTTGGGTAGATGCCCAGCAATGGGATTGCTGGATCAAATGGTAGATTCACTTGTATCGCTTTAAGGTATCTCCATATTGATTTCCACAGAGGTTGAACTAGTTTGCAGTCCCACCAGCAGTGTAGGAGTGTTCCTCTCTCTCCGCAACCACGCCAGCATTTATTGTTTGGAGCTTTTTTGATAAAGGCCATTCTCACTGGGGTTAAGTGATATCTCATTGTGGTTTTGATTTGCATTTCCCTGATGATTAGAGATGTTGAGCATTTCTTCATATGTTTGTTGGCCATTCTTCTGTCTTCTTTAGAAAAATTTCTGTTCAAGTCCTTTGCCCACTTTTTAATGGGGTTATTTGATTTTTTCTTCCTAATTTTCGTAAGTTCTAAGTATATTCTAGTTATCAGTCCCTTATCGGATGCATAGGATGCAAAAATTTTCTCCCATTCTGTAGGTTGTCTGTTTACTTTCATGACTATTTCTTTGGCTGTGCAGAAGCTTTGTAGTTTGATCATGTCCCATTTATTTATTTTTGTTGCTGCTGTGATTGCCTTTGGGGACTTCTTCATAAACTCTTTGCCCAGGCCGATGTCTAGGAGAGTGTTTCCAACTTTTTCCTCTAGAGTTCTAATAGTTTCATATCTTAGGTTTAAGTCTGTTATCCAGCGTGAGTTGGTTTTTGTGAGAAGTGAAAGGTGTGGGTCCTGTTTTAGCCTTCTACAGGTGGCTATCCAGTTTTCCCAGCACCATTTATTGAAGAGGGATTCTTTTCCCCAGCGTATGTTTTTGTCTGCTTTGTCAAAGATGAGATGGCTATATGAGGATGGTTTTATATCAGGATTCTCACATCTGTTCCACTGGTCAATATTCCTGTTTTTGTGCCAATACCATATTGTTTTAATTACTACAGCTTTGTAGTATAGTTTGATATCTGGCATATTAATGCCTCCCATTTTGTTTTTGTTGCCTAAAATTGCTCTTGATATTCGGAGTCTTCTTTGGTTCCATACGAAGCGTAAAATTATTTTTTCTATATCTGTGAAGAATGTTGATGGGATTTTAATAGGTATTGCATTGAATCTGTAGGTCAGCTTGGGTAGTATAGACATTTTGATGATATTGAGTCTGCCGATCCACGAGCATGGTATGGATTTCCATCTGTTTACATCCTCTGCTATTTCCTTCCTCAGTGTTTCATAGTTCTCCCTGTAGAGGTCTTTTACCTCTTTGGTTAAATATATTCCTAGGTACTTTAATTTCTTTGTTGCTATTGTGAAGGGAATTGAGTCTTTGATTTGGTTCTCAATTAGATTGTTGTTGGCGTATATGAATGCCTCTGATTTCTGTGTATTAATTTTGTATCCTGAGACTTTACTAAATTCATTGATCAGTTCCAGGAGTTTCTTGGTTGAATCCTTGGGGTTTTCTAGATACAATATCATATCATCAGCAAACAGTGAAAGTTTGATCTCTTCTGCCCCTATTTGGATACCTTTGATTCCATTTTCCTGTCTGATTGCTGTAGCCAAGACTTCCTGCACTATGTTGAACAGAAGTGGAGATAGTGGGCAGCCTTGTCTGGTTCCGGTTCTAAGTGGGAATGCTTTCAGTTTTTCCCCATTCAGTATGATGTTGGCTATGGGTCTGTCATAAATGGCTTGTATCATTTTTAGGTATGTCCCTTCTATGCCTATTTTCTTAAGTGTTCGTATCATGAAAGGCTGTTGAATTTTGTCAAAAGCTTTTTCTGCATCTATTGAAAGAATCATGTGGTCTTTGTTTTTGCTTCTGTTTATGTGGTGAATTGCATTTATAGATTTATGTATGTTGAACCATCCCTGCATCCCTGGGATGAAGCCCACTTGGTCGTGGTGGATTATTTTTTTGATAAGTGTCTGGATTCGGTTAGCTAAGATTTTGTTGAAAATTTTTGCATCTATATTCATTAGGGATATTGGTCTGTAGTTTTCTTTTTTTGTTGCATCCTTTCCTGGTTTTGGTATCAGAGTAATATTCGCTTCAGAAAAGGTGTCGGGGAGGTTTCCGTTCTTCTCGATGTTGTGGAATAGTTTCTGCAAGATAGGTACTAGTTCTTCTTTGTAAGTATGGTAAAATTCAGGTGTGAAGCCATCTGGACCGGGACTTTTCTTTTTAGGGAGATTTTTAATTGCTGTTTCTATTTCAGCTGTTGAGATTGGTCTGTTCAGGGAATCTATTTCTTCCTGGTTGAGCCTAAGGAGGCTGTGTGTTTCTAGAAATTTGTCCATTTCCTCCACATTTTCCAGTTTGTGTGCATAAAGATTTTTGTAGTATTCATAAATTGTATCTTGTATCTCTTTGGTATCAGTTGTGATATCTCCTTTTTTATTCCTGATGGAGCTTATTAGAGATTTCTCTTTTCTGCTTTTCGTTAGCTTAGCCAATGGTGTGTCAATCTTGTTTATTTTTTCAAAGAACCAACTTTTTGTTTTATTAATCTCCTGAATAGCTTTCCTGTTTTCAATTTCGTTTAGTTCTGATTTGATCTTGTTGATTTCACTTCTTCTGCTGGGTTTGGGGCTGGTCTGTTCTTCTTTTTCCAGCTCTTTGAGTCGTTTCATTAGATTGTCTATTTGTGATCTTCTTGCCTTTTGGTTATAGGCATTTATGGAGATAAACTTTCCTCTCAGAACTGCTTTAGCTGTGTCCCAGAGGAGTTGATAACTTGTCTCTCCATTGTCGTTTTCTTCATAGAAGTTTTTTATTTCCGTCTTGATTTCTTCATTTACGAAGTAATCATTTAGTAGGAGGTTGTTTAATTTCCACGTGTTTGTGTAGAAATGTGAGTTTCTGTTAGGGTTGATTTCTAGTTTTATTCCACTGTGATCTGAGAAGGTACATGGTATGATTTCTATTTTTTTAAATTTCTTGAGATTTTCTTTGTGTCCTAGGATATGGTCAATCTTAGAGAATGTCCCATGAGCTGAAGAGAAGAACGTATATTCAGTGGATTTTGGGTAGAATGTTCTGTAGATGTCTGTCAGACCCAATTGTTCTAGAGTTTTGTTTAAGTCCATTATTTCTTTATTAATTTTCTGTTTGGAGGATCTGTCTCGTGCCGTCAGTGGGGTGTTGAAATCCCCGGCAATTATGGAGTTGCTATTAATCCATTTGCTTAGCTCCAGTAAGGTTTGCTTTATGAATCTGGGTGCACCTAAGTTGAGTGCATATATATTTAAAATTGTTCTCTCTTCTTGTTGGACTGTGCCCTTCACCATTATATAATGACCCTCTTTGTCTTTTACTACTTTTGTTGGTTTAAAAACTAAATCGTCTGAAATTAGAACTGCCACACCAGCCTTCTTTTGGCTTCTATTTGCTTGGAATATTGATCTCCACCCTTTTATTTTTAGTCTATGTGCATCCTTGCAGGTTAAATGTGTTTCCTGAAGACAGCATATACTTGGCCTGTATTTTCTTATCCAGTCAGCCAGCCTATGTCTCTTGAGTGGAGAGTTTAAGCCATTCACATTTATTGAGAGAACTGATAGGTAAGGTAGATTAATGATCATTCTGTTGGGTTGGATGTTGTTGCTATGATTTCTGTCTTGAGCCATTGTAATATCTGGCCTTTAATATCTTTGGGTTTTGGGTGTTTTTATATCCGTGGATTATTATTATGATGTTCCGTGCATAACGCTGTTTTAAGTACTTCTTGTAGGGCTGGTCTTGTCTTGGTGAATTCTCTGAGCCTTTGCTTGTCTGAGAATGTTTTTATTTCTCCTTCATATATGAAGGTTAGTTTTGCAGGGAATAATATTCTAGGCTGGGCATTGTTTTGTTTCAAAAGAGTGAGAATGGGGCCCCAGTCTCTCCTTGCTTGTAAAGTCTCATTAGAGAAGTCTGATGTTATTCGAATTGGCTTTCCCTTGTATGTCACTTGCTTCTTTTGTCTTACAGCTCTTAGAAGGGCCTCTTTAGTTGATACTTTG
The DNA here is from genome assembly GCF_040939455.1 of Microcebus murinus. NCBI lineage: Eukaryota > Metazoa > Chordata > Mammalia > Primates > Cheirogaleidae > Microcebus > Microcebus murinus. Next base: position 74,006,593 of record NC_134136.1, on the reverse strand, counting down.
GTCAGTCTGATGACTGCATGACGTGACGTCTTCCTGTTTGCATTGAATCTCCCAGGGGTCCTCTGAGCTTCTTGAACTTGTATATCAAGATTTTGAGCAAGGCCTGGGAAATTTTCCTCTATTATATCTTCAAAAAGCTTTTCCAGCCCTTGAGTGTTGTCTTCCTCCCCTTCGGCTAAACCTATGACCCTCACGTTAGGTTTTTTCACATAATCCCACAGCTCTTGTAGGCTTTGGTCTTTTCTCTTGTTTCTCTGCTGTATTTCTGTGACTGATTTATTTAATTGGAGGGTGTTATCTTCAAGCTCTGAGATTCTTTCTTCTGCTTGATCTACCCTGTTCTTGAGACTTTCCACAGTATTTTGTAGTTCTCTGAGTTGATTCTTGATCTCCAGGACTTCAGTTAAAGTTTTCTTCACTGTGTCAATCTCTTTGTTGAACCTTTGTTCCATTTCTTGGAGGTTTTTTGTGTTTTCTTGGTGTTGGTTATTGAGTTGTTGTTGCAGCTGGGTGAGTGTTCTTATGATCCACATACGAAATTCCTTTTCTGTCATATTGGTTGCCTGATTTTGGTCGGTGTCCGTTTCTAGGGGGCTGGTGCTCCTCCTTAGGGGTGTGTTTTCCGTTTGGTTCTTCATATTTCCTGAGTTCTTTCGCTGATTTCTTCCCATGTCGATCAGTTGTTGTTTCTTTCCTTAGGTTATTGTTTGTGTATTCACACACCTTGTTTAGTTTCTGAGGCGTTAGGTGGTGCCTGTGGGTGAAATTGGACCACTCCCTGTATATTGAGTCAGTGGATGCCGTGGCAAGGCTGTGCAAGATGCTGTCCCTGTCAGTAAGTGGCGTTTGCTTGGAGGAACAGGCTATGGTGTTGATTTTGAGTCCTGTAGAGATCCGCCTGTTTTCTGGGTGGAGCTGGGTTGGATAAGCCTGCCCTCAGGCCGTTAGCAGGGGTCAAAGTTCTGTTCTCAGCTTGGGTGTGGGGGTGGGGCTGTCTGAGACCCGCAGTCTGCAGCAAGCCTCGCTTCTTTCCACCCTCCCCAACTCTGCAGCTACTCCTGGGCCTCTGCCAGCAGGCCAGACCAAAAGACACCAGGCCTCCCCGGACTGTGGTGCCGGCGGGGAGGTTCCCTGCACAGGAACGCCACCTGGGTTGGGCGCACGGCCTCCTCCTGGGAGGAGGGTTGTTCTCTAGGGCGCCGATCCGCCCCTGGAGGCACACAGCCCTCAGTAGGCTGTTCACGTATAACCCTTCTGTGCCCCGGGCAATGCTAGCCCTCGGTGCAGGGGATCTGGTCTGCAGGTCCGACCTCTGGGTCCCAGAGTTCAAACTGTATTCCCACCAGGGAGAGGATTTCCGGTCCTAATTCACCCACAGGGAGCCCAAGCTGGGTCTATGTCTCTCAGCCTCTGAGTTGGCACCGTTTTCCTGGGAACACGGTGCCAGCAGCACCTGGGAGGGCGGGCGGGGTCCCAAACCGGAAGGTCCTGTTCCCTGGAGGTGCCTCCGGCTGGTGGCTGTATTGTCTCTCTGGGCAGCCGCGGGTAGGGTCGGCGGAGGGGAGGAGGAGGCAATATGGCACCTGCCGCGCGGCTCCAGTCCGTGCACTCGTAGGTGCCCGGAGGAAGTTGGGAACCTGGTGCCACGTCTGCTACAGGCTCACCGTTGGCAGGCGGCGGCAGTCTCTGGGCTGATGTCCGCAGGTCTCTCCACCTGCTGGGGAGCCCACCAGCAGTCCCGAATGCAGGGGAGGGGAAACAGCAGAGCCACCTACCCTTGCCGCTGGTCTCCGGGCTGCTCCATTGTTCTCAGCCTCCAGTTCTCCTCCGCAGCCTCCTCCCGTGGAGTCTCCCGGGGTCTCAGGTACCCCTCCTTCCGGCCCCTGTCCGCTGTATGCTCGTCTTCTTGCTTCTTTCCTCTAGTTTCTGCTAGAATCGGTCTTTTCTGCAGAGACCCTCTGTCTGGTGGTGTTATTCGTCCGCCATCTTGCTTCGCCCCCCGTCATTACTGTTTTTGATGTTATATCTATAAAATAATTGTATAACTCAAGGTCACAAAGGCTTATTCTATGTTTTTTCCTACGATTTTTATAGTTTTACCTATCCTAATTAAAAATTTCATTCATTTTGTGTTCATTTTGTGTATGGTGTGAGGTAGAGTTCCATTCTCATTCTCTTCCATGTTCAGTAATCTCAGCACCATTTTATGAAAATACTAAATTTCCCACATTGAATATTCTTGGCACCATTGACAAAAATTACTTGACTATAAAATTAAGTGTTTATTCTTTCACTCAATTATATTCCATTAACCTACATGTCTATCCTTATCCCAGTACTATACAGTCCCAATTGCTAGAGATTTGTCATAAGTTTTGAAACCAAGAAATGTTAGTCATTGAACTTTTTTCTTTTTTTTTCCTTCATGTTTTTTCTTTCTTAATTTTTTTTTACCTATAATTATTATAGGTACATACTAGTTGTTTATATTTATAGAGTACATGTGATGTTTTGATATAGGCATACACTGTGAATTATCCAAATCAGGGTAAGTGGGGTATCCATAACCTCAGGCATTGTTCATTTCTTTGTGTTAGGAATATTTCAATTCTACTCCTCTAGTTATTTTAAAGTATACTCTAACTTATTGTAGATTATAGTCATTTTGTTGTGCTAGGAAATATTGTTCGTTCTATTTAACTCTCTAACTATATTTTCACACCCATTAACAATCCCCATTTTAACCCCCCATCAATGCTATTCTACCCAACCTCTGGTAACCAACATTCCACTCTTTGTCTCCATTATATCCATTGCTTTTAATATTTAGCTTCTACATATGAGTAAGAACATATGAGATTTATATTTCTGTGTTTGGATTATTTCACTTAACATAATGTTCTTCAGTTCCATCTGTGTTGTTGCAAATAGCAGAGCTGCATTTGTTTTATGGCTACATAATATACCATTGTATATATGCATCAAAATGTATTTATGCTCTTTTACATTGATGGACACTTAGGTTGATTCCAAATCTTGGCTATCATGAATAGTGCTGCAATAAACATGGGAGTACAGATATTTTCAATATACTGAATTCCCTTCTCACTAGCAGTGAGATTGCTGGGTGATATGATAGTTCTGTTTTTAGCCTGTTAAGTAAACTCTATACTGTTCTTCATAATAGTTGAACTAATTTACATTCTCACCAACAGCGAATTAGGGTTCCATTTTCTCCACATCCTCACCAGCATTTGTTATTGCCTGTATTTTTGATCAAGGCCATTTTAACTGGGGTGAAATGATATCTCATTGTGGTTTTGATTTGCATTTCTCTAATGACTAACAATGTTGAGGATTTTTTCATATACCTGTTGATCATTTGTATGTCTTCATTTGAGAAATGTCTATTCAGATTCTTTGTTCATTTATTAATAAGATTATTTGATCTTTTTCCTGTAGAGCTGTTGGAGATCAAGGATGCCCATTTTCACCACCGCTATTCAACATTGTACTGGAAATTCTAGCGTCCAGTACAATTAGACAAGAGAAAGAACTAAAGAGCTTCAAAATTGGAAAACACTAATTTATTCACTCATACATTTTGTAGGTAAGAGGTTTTCCACACTGTGGTTGGATTCTCTGCTCAAGGTCTCTTTGCGATGAAATCAAAGTGTTGGTCAGGGCTGAGGTTCCTATCCGGGACTTGGTGTCTTCTTTCAGGTTCATTGGTTATTAGTAGAAGTTGTTTACCTGTGATTGAAGGTCAGAGGTTTTTGTTCTCCCACAAACTATAGGTTATGGACCACTCTCAGTTCCTAGAAGCCTCCCACAGTTTATTATCAGAGGGCCTGCAGTAGCAATGCATACTGACATCCTCATCTGAAACCCACCAGAGAAAACTGTTTTTAAATAGCCCATAAGATTATTTGAGGGCCACCCAGATAATCTCTTCACTTTAAGGCTAATTTGGGACCTTAATTACATCTGAAATCACTTCATAGCAGTACCTACATTAAGGTTTAACTAAATAACTAAGAGGTGTGTATGCCAGGGGCCAAGAATCTTGTGGGGGACATCTTAGAATTCTGCCTAATATACAGGTGATGTCAACACACTTCTGTCATTAAGTGATATACCAAGCATACACAAATTAGATATGTCCTCACGTGCAACTTATTTTAATAGATTAATGCTTCCTTAAGTGTATACATAGATGTTATTCTTTCAGTAGTAATCTCAACATACTGTTTTTAGTCTGTATTATAGAGAAAAAATAGTTAAGTAAACTAACTTCTTTGATGTATCTATTTTCATTTAAAAATATACAGAATTTCACCAATCTGTTCTCCTCATATAAATGCTACACCTATTCCAAGAAGTGATTCAGTGATTTCATCCAAATGTAAATCAAAATAAGGGGTTACCTCAACATATAATAATAACTACTGTTATACTTCTATAAATACAAATTTTAGCAAAAAAATAAAATAAAAATAAACAGTAGAGTCAGGAAAGCTTAGAATAACACAACTAGCTTGAGCTAATGGACATATATGAAAATTTGTACTGTAAAATTAAAGAATGTACATTTCTTCTAAGGACATGTGGAATATTTACAAAACTGTACAACATATGGTATATCAAGAAATAGCTAAAAGCTACATACATATTAATATGCAAAGACACACCCATAAATTATTCATAATTATAAATTGTAATATATTTAGAACTAAATAATAAAATTCTATATACAAATCTTATAGACTACAGATAAATAGTACTTAAATATAAATTTATAGCATAAAGTGTTAAATATTAAAGTACATTGAAAATTAATGAACTAAGCAGAATTTTTTAAAGAAACAACAACATAATTAACCCAATAAAATTCAAAAAGAAGAAAAAAATAAATGAATGAATACAAATAAAAAAATAGGAAAAATATATAATAATAAGGATCAAATAAGCCCAAGTCTTATTTTCTGAAAAAAATAAATAAATAAAATGGATAAAACTCTTTCAAGAGTGACAAAAAAGAAGGTACAGAAAATAATATTGTAAATTAAAAGCAGGACATAAATGAAAATAGGGCAGATATTTGAAAAACTAATCATTTAAAGATTTTATGCCAATGCATTTACAAAGTTGGATGAAATAAAATTTTTTAAGAAGATTATGATTTTTTTCCCAGACTGATTCAAAGTGAAATGGAAAATATGAATAAACTTGAAGACCTTTCAAAAAATAGAGAAAGTTTGAATATCCTCAATGAAATTTACAAGGTAGCATAACTCTTTTATAAAATCAGAGAATAATAGCAAAATAAAATAAAGGCCACTTATGCTTATGAATATAGATATAAAAACCCTGCATAATATAGGCAAACTAAGTTCACAGACATACACATACGTGCACACACACACAACTCCCATCACTAAATTGGAATTATTCATGATTTTAATGTTAGAAAATATATACTGATGTAGGTTTTACCAAACGGGGTTAAAAGGGTGCATTCTTAACTCAATAATGTCTATTTAGAAAGAAACATACATTATACACATATGTTATTAGGACAATTATATGGAACTGGTTTGCATGGAAAAATTCATTATTACCTGTGGCCCAGTGAGATTATTAATAACACTTGGTGGTAGGAAGAATAGTGCCACCCCAGTAAAGGTCCATGCCCAAGTCACCAGAACCTGTGAATATTTTAGTTTATATAACAAAGGAAAATTAAAATTACAGATGAAATTTATGATTGTTAATTAGCTGAATTTTTTTAAAAAAATACAAAGATTATCTTAGATTATCCATGTGGGCCGATATAATCATATGTCCTTAAAAGCGGTAGAGGGAGGCAGAAAAAGAGAATCAAAGGGGATGTGACTACTTAAAAAATGGTCAGAGAGCTGCAAATTTTATAACTTTGAAGGTGGAATAAGGGGTCCACAAACCAAGGCAGCCTCTAGCAGCTGGGAAAAAGCAGGGGAGCCAATTCTTCCCTGGAGCCTATATAAGGAACACACCCTTTCCAACAGCTGAATAGGAGACTCATTTTGTACTTCTGACCTCTAGAACTGTAGGTAATAACATCTTGTTTTTTTAAAGTCACTATGTTTCTGGTAATGTATTATAGCAATAATAGAAAACAAATACATACATCTTTTTCACGAAAGGTCCCAGTTTGGGTGATAAATTACATGGTGATCTATTGATAGTGTTACAATAGTTGCATTCCCTTCAAAATGAGGAATGAGGTGATGAGGTTTACACTCATTGCTTCTCTAAAGCATCTCACTGGGTCTAGTCAATCAATAAGAGTTAAAAAAAGGAGATATATAGATTAGAAAGGCATAAAATATCTGTCCTTATTTGCAGAGAGTATGAGTATTGAGAGAAACCATGTGACAATGCAAAAAACCACATTATAAGACTTAAGAGATATCAGCAAGGTTACCAGACAATAAAAACAATTGCATTACTACATATGAGTAATAAGAGTTATAAAATGTGCTATTAATAAGATACCATTCACAGTAACTTTAAAATAATGTGGTATTAACAAATAAATTTAATAAAGGTTATACAAAAGCCCTTAGGGATAAAATAATAAACTTCTGTATAATAAAATCAACAGGGGGCGGAGCAAGATGGCGGACGAATAACACCGCTAGACAGAGTGTTTCTGCAAAAAAGAAAGATTCTAGCAGAAATTAGAGGAAAGAAGCAAGAAGACGAGCATACAGCGGACAAGGGCTGGAAGGAGGGGTACCTGAGACCCCGGGAGACTCCACGGGAGGAGGCTGAGGAGGAAAACTGGAGGCTGAGACCACTGAAGCAGCCCGGAGACCAGCGGCAAGGGTAGGTGGATTTGCTGTTTCCCCTCCCCTGCATTTGGGACTGCTGGTGGGCTCCCCAGCGGGTGGAGAGACCTGCAGACACCAGCCCAGAGACCGCCGCCGCCTGCCAACGGTGAGCCTGTAGCAGACATGGCACCAGGTTCCCAACTTCCTCTGGGCACCTCCGTGTGCACAGACCCGAGCCGCGCAACAGGCGCCATATTGCCTCCTCCTCCCCTCCGCCGACACTACCCACGGCTGCCCAGAGAGAAAATAAAGCCACCAGCCGGAGGCACCTCCAGGGAACAGGACCTTCCTGTTTGGGACCCTACACCTGACTCAGGGGAACTCAGACTGTGAGCTCCCTACCCGTCTGCCATCCCAGGTGCTGCTGGCACCGTGTTCCCAGGAGAACGGTGCCAACTCAGAGGCTGAGAGACATAGACCAGCTTGGGCTCCCTGTGGGTGAATTGGGACCGGAAATCCTCTCCATGGGGGGGATACAGTTTGAACTCTGGGACCCAGAGGTCGGACCTGCAGACCAGATCCCCTGCACCGAGGGCTAGCATTGCCCAGGACACAGAAGGGTTATACGTGAACAGCCTACTGAGGTCTGTGTGCCTCCAGGGGTGGATCGGCGTCCTAGAGGGCAACGCTCCTCCCAGGAGGAGGCCGTGCGCCCAACCCAGGTGGCGTTCCTGTGCAGGGAGGCCTGGTGGCTTGTGGTCCGGGGAGGCCTGGTGGCTTGTGGTCTGGCCTGCTGGCAGAGGCCCAGGAGTAGCTGCAGAGTTGGGGAGGGTGGAAAGAAGCGAGGCCCGCTCCAGACTGCGGGTCTCAGACAGACCCACCCTCACACCCAGACTTTCTGGCTGAGCCAGACCATTCCAGCCCCTCCCTGACAGCTTTCCCTGGAAGCGGAGAACAGAACTTTGAACCCTGCTAACGGCCTGAGCGCAGGCTTACACAAAATCCACAGCATAGCCTGTTCCTCCAACCAAACGCCACCTACCGACAGGGACGGCATCCCGCACAGCCTTTTCACGGCACCCACTGACTCAATATACAGAGAGTGGTCCAATTTCACCCACAGACACCACCTAACGCCTCAGAAACTAAACAAGGTGTGTGAATACCCAAACAATAACTTAAGGAAAGAAACAACAACTGATCGACATGGGAAGAAATCAGCGAAAGAACTCAGGAAATATGAAGAACCAAACGGAAAACACACCCCCAAAGAGGAGCACCAGCCCTCCAGAAAAGGACACCCACCAAAATCAGGAAACCAATATGACAGAAGAGGAATTTCATATGTGGATCATAAGAACACTCACCAAGGTACAACAACAACTCAATAACCAACATAAAGAAACCACAGAAAGCCTCCAGGATATGGGAAAAGAAATAGACACAATGAAGAAAAGTGTAACCGATCTCCTGGAAATGAAGAATCAATTCAAGGAACTACAAAATACAGTGGAAAGTCTCAAGAACAGGGTAGATGAAACAGAAGAAAGAATCTCAGAGCTTGAAGATAACACCCTCCAATTAAATAAATCAGTCACAGAAATAGAGCAGAGAAACAAGAGAAAAGAGTAAAGCCTACAAGAGCTGTGGGATTATGTGAAGAAACCTAATGTGAGGGTCATAGGGTTACAAAAAGGGGAAGAAGACAACACTCAAGGGTTGGACAAGCTGTTTGAAGATATAATAGAGGAAAATTTCCCAGGCCTTGCTCAAACCCTTGATATACAAGTTCAAGAAGCTCAGAGGACCCCTGGGAGATTCAACGCAAACAGGAAGACGTCACGACATGCAGTCATCAGACTGACCAAAGTATCAACTAAAGAGGCCCTTCTAAGAGCTGTAAGACAAAAGAAGCAAGTAACATACAAGGGAAAGCCAATTCGAATAACATCAGACTTCTCTAATGAGACCTAACAAGCAAGGAGAGACTGGGGCCCCATTCTTAATCTTTTGAAACAAAACAATGCCCAGCCTAGAATATTATTCCCTGCAAAACTAAGCTTCGTATATGAAGGAGAAATAAAAACATTCTCAGACAAGCAAAGGCTCAGAGAATTCACCAAGACAAGACCAGCCCTACAAGAAGTACTTAAAACAGCGTTACATACGGAACATCATAATAATAACCCACGAATATAAAAACAACCAAAACCCAAAGATATTAAAGGCCAGATATTACAATGGCTCAAGACAGAAATCATAGCAACAACATCCAACCCAACAGAATGAACAGTAATCTACCTTACCTATCAGTTCTCTCAATAAATATGAATGGCTTAAACTCTCCACTCAAGAGACATAGGCTGGCTGAATGGATAAGAAAATACAGGCCAAGTATATGCTGTCTTCAGGAAACACATCTAACCTGCAAGGATGCACATAGACTAAAAATAAAAGGGTGGAGATCAATATTCCAAGCAAATAGAAGCCAAAAGAAGGCTGGTGTGGCAGTTCTAATTTCAGACGATTTAGTTTTTAAACTAACAAAAGTAGTGAAAGACAAAGAGGGTCATTATATAATGGTGAAGGGAACAGTTCATCAAGAAGAGATAACAATTTTAAATATATATGCACCCAACTTAGGTGCACCCAGATTCATAAAGCAAACCTTACTGGAGCTAAGCAAATGGATTAATAGCAGCTCCATAATCACTGGAGATTTCAACACCCCACTGACGGCACGAGAAAGATCCTCCAAACAGAAAATTAATAAAGAAATAATGGACTAAAACAAATCTCTAGAACAATTGAGTCTGACTGACATTTACAGAACATTCTACCCAAAATCCACTGAATATACGTTCTTCTCATCAGCTCACGGGACATTCTCTAAGATTGACCATATCCTAGGATGCAAAGAAAATATCAAGAAATTTAAAAAAATAGAAATCATACCATGTACCTTCTCAGATCACAGTGGCATAAAACTAGAAATCAACCCTAACAGAAACTCACATTTCTACACAAAAACGTGGAAATTAAACAACCTCCTACTAAATGATTACTTCGTAAATGAAGAAATCAAGACGGAAATAAAAAAATTCTCTGAAGAAAACGATAATGGAGAGACAAGTTATCAACTCCTCTGGGACACAGCTAAAGCAGTTCTGAGAGGAAAGTTTATCTCCATAAATGCCTATAACCAAAAGTCAAGAAGATCACAAATAGACAATCTAATGAAACGACTCTAAAGCTGGAAAAAGTAAAACAGACCAACCCCAAACCCAGTAGAAGTAGTGAAATCAAGAAGATCAAATCAAAACTAAACAAAATTGAAAACAAGGAAGATATTCAGGAGAAAAATAAAACAAAAAGTTGGTTCTTTGAAAAAATAAACAAAATTGACACACCATTGGCTAAGCTAACGAAAAGCAGAAAAGAGAAATCTCTAATAAGCTCCATCAGGAACAAAAAAGGAGATATCACAACTGATCCCAAAGAGATACAAGATACAATTTATGAATACTACAAAAGTCTTTATGCACACAAACTGGAAAATGTGGAGGAAATGGACAAATTTCTAGAAACACACAGCCTCCCTAGGCTCAACCAGGAAGAAATAGATTCCCTGAACAGACCAATCTCAACAGCTGAAATAGAAACAGCAATTAAAAATCTACCTAAAAAGAAAAGTCCCGGTCCAGATGGCTTCACACCTGAATTTTACCACACTTACAAAGAAGAACTAGTACCTATCTTGCAGAAACTATTCCACAACATCGAGAAGAACGGAAACCTCCCCGACACCTTTTATGAAGCGAATATTACTCTCATACAAAAACCAGGAAAGGATGCAACAAAGAACGAAAACTACAGACCAACATCCCTAATGAATATAGATGCAAAAATTTTCAACAAAATCTTAGCTAACCGAATCCAGACACTTATCAAAAAAATAATCCACCACGACCAAGTGGGCTTCATCCCAGGGATGCAGGGATAGTTCAACATACGTAAATCTATAAATGCAATTCACCACATAAACAGAAGCAAAGACAAAGACCACATGATTCTTTCAATACATGCTGAAAAAGTTTTTGACAAAACTCAACACCCTTTCATGATATGAACACTTAAGAATATAGGTATAGAATGCACATAACTAAAAATTATACAAGCCATATATGACAGACCGATAGCCAACATCATACTGAATGGGGAAAAATTGAAATCATTCCCACTTAGAACTGGAACCAGACAAGGCTGCCCACTATCTCCACTTCTGTTCAATATAGTACTGGAAGTCTTGGCTACAGCAATCAGACCAGAAAATGGAATCAAAGGTATCCAAATAGGGGCAGAAGAGATCAAACTTTCACTGTTTGCTGATGATATGATATTGTATCTAGAAAACCCCAAGGATTCAACCAAGAAACTCCTGGAACTGATCAATGAATTTAGTAAAGTCTCAGGATACAAAATCAATAGACAGAAATCAGAGGCATTCATATATGCCAACAACAATCTAATTGAGAACCAAATCAAAGACTCAATTCCCTTCACAATAGCAACAAAGAAATTAAAGTACCTAGGAATATACTTAACCAAGGACATAAAAGACCTCTACAGGGAGAACCATGAAACACTGAGGAAGGAAATAGCAGAGGATGTAAACAGATGGAAATCCATGCCATTCTTGTGGATCGGCAGACTCAATATCATCGAAATGTCTATACTACCCAAACTGATCTACAGATTCAATGCAATACCTATTAAAATCCCATCAGCATTCTTCACAGATATAGAAAAAATAATTTTACACTTGGTATGGAACCAAGGAGGACCCTGAATATCAAAAGCAATTCTAGGCAACAAAAACAAAATGGGAGGTATTAATATGCCAGATATCAAATCATACTACAAAGCTTTAGTAATTAAATCAATCTAGTATTAGCACAAAAATAGGAATATTGACTAGTGGAACAGATGTGAGAATCCTGATATAAAACCATCGTCACATAGCCATCTCATCTTTCAAAAAGCAGACAAAAACATACGGTGTGGAAAAGAATCCCTTTTCAATAATTGGTGCTGGGAAAACTGGATAGCCACCTGTAGAAGGCTAAAGCAGCACCCACACCTTTCACCTCTCATAAAAATCTACTCACGCTGGATAATAGACTTAAACCTAAGGTATGAAACTATTAGAATTCTAGAGGAAAATGTTGGAAACACTCTCCTAGACATTGGCCTAGGCAAAGAGTTTATGAAGAAGTCCCCAAAAGCAACCACAGCAGCAACAAAAATAAATAAATGGGACATGATCAAACTAAAAAGCTTCTGCACAGCCACAGAAACAGTCATGAAAGTAAACAGACAATCTGCAGAATGGGAGAAAATTTTTGCATCCTATGCATCTGATAATTGCTGATAACCAGAATCTACTTAGAACTCAGGAAAATCAGGAAGAAAAAATCTAATAACCCTATTAAAAAGTGGGCAAAGGACTTGAACAGAAACTTTTCTGAAGAAGACAGAAGAATGGCCAACAAACATATGAAAAAATGCTCAACATCTCTAATCATCAGGGAAATGCAAATCAAAACCATAATGAGATATCACTTAACTCCAGTGAGAATGGCCTTTTATCAAAAAGTCTCCAAACAATAAATGCTGGCGTGGATGCAAAGATAGAGGTACATTCCTACACTACTTGTGGGACTTCAACTAGTTCAACCTCTGTGGAAAGCAATATGGAGATACCCTAAAGCTATACAAGTGTATCTACCATTTGATCCAGCAATCCCATTACTGGGCATCTACCTTAAAGATCCAATGACACTCTACAAAAAAGACATCTGCACTCAAATGTTTATAGCAGAACAATTCATAATTGCAAGGCTGTGGAAACAGCCCAAGTACCCATCAATCCAAGAATGAATTAATAAAATGTGGTATATGTTTACCATGGAGTACTATTCAGCTCTAAGCAACAACAGTGATATAGCACATCTTATATTTTCCTGGTTAGAGCTGGAACCCATACTACTAAGTGAAGTATCCCATGAATGGAAAAACAAGCGCCACATATACTCACCAGGAAACTGGTATTAACTGAGTAGCACCTAAGTGGACACATGTGTACTACAGTGATAGGGTATTGGGCAGGTGGGAAGGGGTAGGGATCGGGTATATACATACATAATGAGTGAGATGTGTACCATCTGGGGGATGGTCAAGCTGGATTCTCAGACTTGTGAGGGTAGGGGTTAGGGGGCATTTGTTGAGACCTTGGAATCTGTACCCCCATAATATGCCAAAATAGAAAAATAAAAAATTTAAAAATAAATAAATAAATAAAAGTATAAATTGGTTTAAAGCTCTTCAGGTCCTCATTGCATTTCAAATAAAATTTGTATCGCCTACCTTGAAAAAAAATTAAAAAAAGAAAGAAAATTCTAATGTACTTAACCGGAAAAAAAAAAAAAGTTATAGACTGGCTGAATTGATCAAAGAATAAGATTCAAACATGTGCTATGCTGCTTACAAGAACTCCCCTGCCATGGGTAAATACATATACAGAATTAAACTAAAGGAGTAGAAAAAGATACTTCATGAGGAAAAAAAAAAGCAAGCAGGAGTAGTGATACTTACATCAGATAAAATGTATTTTATATCAACTAAAAAGACCAAGTAAGTCATTATATAATGATAAAGGGATAATTTCAACAAAAATATGTAAGAATCCTAACTTTACATTCACAGAACACTGGAGAAGCCAGATTATAAAACAAATACTACTACTAGAGTAAGGAAAGGATAGACAACAAGGCAATAATAGTGACAGAAGGCAACACCCTACTGACAGCATTAGACAGATCATTAAGGGAGAAAATCAACAAAGAAACTCAGTACTTAAACTGGACTCTAAATCACTTACAAAGAAAGTATAATATTTGGGAATACATTTAACCATGGAGGTGAAAGATCTCTATTGGAGAACTATAAAATATTTATGAAAAAATCATAGATAATACAAACAAATGGAAAAATATCACATGCTCATGGATTGGAAGAATCAATATTGTTAAAATGATGACAGTACCCAAAGCAATCTGCAGATTCAATTCAATTCCTATAAAATTACCAACATCATTTTTCACAGAATTAGAAAAAGCAATGCCAAAATTCATATGGAACCAAAAGAGCAAAAATACACAATACAATTCTAATTGAAAATAACAAAGCTTCCCTCCCAATTCATTCTATAAAGCCAGTATCACCTTGATACCAAAGCCAGGAAAGAACACAACACTAATAAGAAACTATAGACCAACATCCCTTATTAATGTAGATGCAAATGTAGTCAACAAAATACTAACCAAATTCAACAGCCCATCGAAAAAATAATCCACCATGACCAAGTGGGCTTCATCCCATGGATGCAAAGATGGTTCAAAATACATAAATCAATAAATGTGATTCATCACATAAACAGAAGCAAAACCAAAGACCATATGATTATCTGAATAGATGTAAAAGAAAAAGCATTTGACACAATTTAGCACCCTTTCATGATAAAAACCCTCAAAAAACTAGGCTTAGAAGGAACATATCTCAAAAATTTAAAAGCCATACAAGACAAACTCATAGCCGACATCACATTGAATGGGGAAAAGTTGAAAGCATTCTAAGAACTGGAACATGACAAGAGTGCTCACTGTCACCACTTCTATTCAACATAGTGCTAGAAGAGCAATTGCTCCTATCCAGAGCAATTAGGTTGGAAAAAGAAAGAAAGAGTATCCAAATCAGGAAAGAAGAGGTTGCTTTTTGTTGATGATCTGATCTTATATCTAGAAAACCCCAAGGACTCCATGAAGAGACTCCTGGAATTTATAAACAAATTCAGCAAAGCCTCAGTTTACAAAATTAATGTATACAAATGAGTACCATTGATATACACCAATAACAGTCAAATTGGGAGTCAAATAAATGACTCAATGCCATTCACAACAGCCACAAAGGAAATAAATACCTAGGAATATCCTTAACCAAGTAGTTGAAAGGTCTCTACACAGAGTACTACAAAACATTAAGGAAAGAAATTGGAGATGACACAAACAAATGGAAAAATATATCATGCTCATTGATTAGTAGAATCAACATTGTTAAAATGTCCATACTACCCAAATTGATCTACAGACTGAATGCAATCCCAATCAAAATACCAACATCATCTTTCACAGATCTAGAAAAAAATAATTCTATGCTTTGTTTGGAACTAGAAAAGATCCCAAATAGCCAAAGCAATCATAAGTAAAAAGAATAAATCTGGAGGCATCACATTACCAGACTTCACACAATAATGCAAGGCTATATTAACCAAAATAGCATACTATTGGTGCAAAAATAGAGACATAGATGAATGGGAACATATCAGAAAACCCAGATATAAAAGGACCCACATACAGCCAAATGATCTTGACAAAGCAGGCAACAATATACACTGGAGAAAAGAAGTCCTGTTCAATAAATGGTTCTGGGAGAATTGGATAGCAACACTCAGAAGAATGAAATGCGATCCATATCTCTCAGTGTACACAAAATTAATTCGAGATAGATAAAAGATTTAAATGTAAGGCATGAACTCATAAGAATTCTAGAAAACATTGTTGGAAAAACTCTTTTAGATATTGGCCTAGGCAAAGAATTTTTTAAGAAGATCCCAGTGGCAATCACACCTGTTGAGGGTTAGGGTCGAGACATGAGAACCCCACGAGTGGGACAGGACTTTGTCAAAGAGCAACCTGTGGACATGTCAGTTCACTGATCAAAAGCTGTTCAACCTTGAGGGGGACATTCCACTGATCAAGGATGTCTGCAAATGGACCTGGCCTTGTAATCTGAAGGCAGAGAGAATGATCAAAGGATGTTAGCCCAGCAGATAAGAGCAGTTTGCTATTCTAAGCCTGAGACAATGTTCTTATCTCTCTCCTGAGTTCATATCTCAGTAAATGAAGAACTAGATAAAGTAGAAAGAAGTACTGTGGTCTCTTTGTTCCTGTTTAGATTATACGTTTCCTGCTAACCCATGAGCTTTTCATGTGAAATCATTGTAATCTATAACATAAAAAAGAGAATAAAAATGGGTGTTAGATTTCAGTCAGTACCACCCGGCTCACAGGAATGCTAGTGGTACTCTGCCTTCCCCACACCCTTTCACCTTACTTTTTGTGTCCATATCTTTCTCTCTCCCATCTCTTGCAATGCACACTGCCCGAGGACCCAGTTATATCTGAGGTATCACAAATCTCTGATACACAGCAACAATAAAAATAAATAAATGGTACTTATTAAACTAAAAAGCTTCTGCACAGCTATGGAAATAATCAACAAAACCAATAGACAACCTACACAAAGGAAGAAAATACTCACAAGCTACACATGTAGTAAAGGGCTAATAATCAGAATCTATAAAAAAAACTCAACAAATCAGCAAGAAAACAAACAAATCCATTAAAATGTGGTCAAAAAAATGAACAAAAGCTTTTTAAAGAAGAAATACAAATGAATAATAAACATATAAAACTGATCACCATCACCAATCATCAGGTAAATGCAAATTAAAACCCACAGAATGGGAGAAAAATTTTGCAAGCTACACATTTGATAAAGGGCTGATAATTAGAATCTATTTAGAACTCAGGAAAATCAGCAAGAAAAAATCAAACAATCCTATCAAAAAATGGGCAAAGGACATGAACAGAAACTTCTCAAAAGAAGACAGAATAATGGCCAACAAACATATGAAAAAATGCTAAACATCTCTAATCATCAGTGAAATGCAAATCAAAACCACAATGAGATATCACTTAACTCCAGTGAGAATGGCCTTTATCAAAACGTCCCCAAACAACAAATGCTGGCGTGGATGCAGAGAGAGAGGAACACTCCTACACTGCTGGTGGGACTTCAAACTAATTCAACCTCTATGGAAAGCAATATGGAGATACCTCAAAGCAATACAAGTAGATCTACCATTTGATCCAGCAATTCCACTACTGGGCATCTACCCATAAGAACAAAAGTCACTCTACAAAAAAGACACCTGCACTCGAATTTTTATAGCAGCACAATTCACAATTGCAAAGCTGTGCAAACAACCCAAGTGCCCATCCATTCATGAGTGGATTAATAAAATGTGGTATATGTATATCATGGAGTACTACTCAGCTTTAAGAAACAACGGTGATATAGCTAGCACCTCTTGTATGTTCCTGGATAGAGTTGGAACCCATTCTACTAAGTGAAGTATCTCAAGAATGGAAAAACCGACACCACATGTACTCACCAGCAAATTGGTATTAACGGATCAACACCTAAGGAGACATATAGGAGTAATATTTAACGGGTGTCAGGAGGGTGGGAGGGAGGAGGAGGGGATGCGTATATACAAACACAATGAGTGAGATGTGCAATGTTTGGGGGATGGACACGCTTGAAGCTCTTACTCGCGGGGGGAGGGGAGCATGGGCAAAATATGTAACCTTAACACTTGTACCCCAATAATACACTAAAATAAAATAAAAATTAAATTAAATTTATAAAAAAACACAATGAGATATCACCTTACCCCAGTTACAGTGGCTTTTATTAAAATATCCGCAAACAATAGATGCTGGTGTGGATGCAGAGGGAAATGAACACTTACACACTGTTGGTGGGACTGAAAATTAGTAAAAGCTCTATGGAAAACAGAATGAAGATACCTCAAAGAACTAAAGGTAGACCTACAATTTGATCCAGCAATTCTGTTACTGGGTATGTACCCAAAGGAAAATAAGTCAATTTATTGAAAAGACACCTGCACTCAATTGTTTATTGTGGGACAATTCAAAATTGGAAAGATCTGGAATCAACTCAAGTGCCCATCAATTCATGAGTGGATTAACAAAATGTTGTATTTGTATACTAAGGAATACTAAAGAGCCACGAAGAAGGATGAATTAAGGCCTTTTGCAACAATTTGGATGGGATTAGAAACCATTCTCCTAAGTGAAGTATCTAAAGAATAGGAAAAAAATGTATTCACTATTAAATTGGATTGTAACTAACCAATGAGCACAGTAAGCAGGGGGGAGAGGGGAGGAGAGGATGGGCAAAAATCTACCTAACAGGTACAATGAAACCTATCTGGAGGATGGACACAGTTATAACCCTGATTTAACCATAATAATAGAAACCCATGTAATCAAAAACATTTGAACCCCCTGCAATATTTTGAAATAAAAAAAAAGAAATATGAAGGCATTACATTGTCTGACCTCAAATTATATTAGAAGGCTATAGCAACCAAAACAGCATGCCCCTGGTGTAAAAATAGACACATAGATCAGTGGAACAAAATAGAGAACCCAGAAATAAAGCCATATATTTACAGCCAACTTATTTTTGACATAGTCGACAAGAAGATACACTGGAGTAAGGATACCCTTTCCAATAAATGGTGCTAGGAAAATTGGATAGTCATATAAAGAAGAATAAAACTGTATCCTCATCACTCGCTATACACGGAAATTAACTCAAGATGGATTAAGTACTTAAATGTAAAAACTGAAACAATTAAAATCCTAGAAAAAACCTAGGAAAAACTCTTCTGGACATTAGCCTAGGCAAAAAATTTGCCACTAAGACCTCAAAAGAAAATGCAACCAAAACAAAAAGAGACAAATAAGACTTAAACTCAAAAGCTTCTGCATAGCAATTGAAATAATCAACAGAGTAAATAAACAACCTACAAAATGGGCAAAATTGTTTCCCATCTGTGTATATGTTTTGGGGAAAGATGATTGAGGAATTAATGAGATGTGGCTCATAAGACCATTATTTTATTGCATCACCCAATACTGCTATATTTAAGACAGAAACAGAAGTTTGCAGTGTTTTTCCCTGAAGGAATATGTGAACTCATTAGTTTGCCTATCAAGGGCTGTCTCACCTTGGGAGGGCTCTCAAAGCTCTGGTTAAGGGTGTTTTTCAAGAGGCTTCTGGTTATCTCAGGTCTGTGACCATCCTGTTCTTGAAAGGCAAGACAGGTAAATATCTGGCTCACGGGATGGGAGCTGGAGACAATGAGTGCCCTAGGCAAGAGAGGTACCTCTGTGTTTATGAACAATTTGTTTTGTAGAGATGGACTTCCTGCTATCTCCTGACTGATTGCCTTAAGTCCACAATAACTAGATCAAAGAAATATAGAGCCACTACACCTCTTTGTTATTCCTCTGTTAATTGATAACTGTCTCTTAGAACTTGGAAGTTAGTCACTGAAAGACTTTGTTACTGTTTGTTCACTTGGATAGATTAGAAATTGTTGGAAGCCCTTTGAAAGGACATTTGACCCTAACCCACTACCTGTTACCCATAGCAACCAAAATTATCTGATATGTAAATCTGTTACTCCAGCAACTGATAATTGATACCTGTGATTATAAAAAAAAAAACTATGTGAATCTAACCATAATGCTGCACTGCTTATGGAGATGTGGTGTAGACTCCTGAGTACCCCTGCTTTATCTGATTTATCTATATAACTCTATAAAACTATATCTTAGTCTCTGTATATTATTTTATTTCCATTATTCTTTCTATTTCCTATCAATTTTCTTATCATCTGTGGTGACCATTATCTAAGTGACCTGGCTTCACAGAGAGAAGTAGCTGGTCTCCTCACGGCACTACCACCTCACATATATGCAAAGGGCTAATGTCCTGAATGTACAAGGAATTCAAACAACTCAAAAAAAAATAACAAATAATCCCATTAAAAACTGGACAAAGGACATGAACAGACGTTTTCCAAAAGAAGACACACAAAGGGCCAACATATATATGAAAAAATGTTTAACATCACTAATCATCAGAGAAACAATGAGATATTGTCTTACACAAGTTAGAATGGCTATTCTGAAAAAGACAAAATAAAAAAGATGTTGAGGATACAGAGAAAAGGGAATATTTACACACTGTTGGTGAGAATGTAAATTACTACAACCTCTATGGAAAATAATATGATGTTTACTCACAGAACTATAACTAGAGCTACAATTCAATCCAGTAACCCCACTACTGGGTATCTACACAGTAGATAGAAAAACAAATCACTATATAAAAAAAGACACCTGCATTTATATGTTCATTTCAGCACTATTCACAATAGCTAAGTCATGGAATCAACCTAAGTGTTCATGAAAACACAATTCAATAAAGAAAATGTGGGGTAAACACATACATGTACACACTCCATGGACTACTTCTCAGTCATAAAAAAGAATGAAATGATGTATTTTGCAGCATCATGTATGGAACTGGAGGCCTTTATTCTAAGTGAAATAATTCAGAAATAAAAGTTAAATAATGCATATTCTCACTTATAAGTGGGAGCTAAACAATGGGAACACATGGACATGCACAATGGAATAATAGACATTAGAGACACTAAAAGGTAAGAGGGTGGAAGGGAGGTGAGGGATGAAAAATTACCTACTGGATACAATATACACTATTTGGATGATGGGTACACTAAAAGCCCAGACTTCATCACTACATAATATAATCCATGTAATTAAACTGCATTTGTACTTCTTAAATCTATAAAAATCAAAACATAACTAAACAAAACTTCACACTCATGTGCCATATTATGACATTTTGGTTAACATAGACCACATGTATAATAATGATAATGAGTAACAACCACATTCAACAATTTCTTCCTATGAAAATGATTTGAGAATTCCTTAGAAAAATTAAGTAACTTCTTTTTTATTTATTTATTTATTTTTTTATATTTTAGAGTTTTACGGAGGTACACACATTTTGGTTACATAATTTGCTTTTGTACAGTTTGAGTCGAAGTTATCAAGTGTGCCCTCACTCAGTTAGTGTGCATTGTACCCACCAGGTATGAATTCACCTATCCCCTCCTTCTCCCTCCTGCCTACTTTATTTCCCTTGAGTTTTACTTCCATATGTGCACATAAGCATTGACCAATCAATTCTAATTTAGTATTGAGTACATGCAATGTTTATTTTTTCTATTCGTGCAATATTTCACTAAGAAGAATGGTCTCCAGATCCATCCAGATTCTTACAAAAGAAAACTTTCAATGTATCACTATCTAGGCTTGCAAAGGAATAAAAATCTTTAAAAAAAAAGATTTTCTGGTTATTCTCTACCCTCAGCCCTAATACAATTCTAGGCTTGTATTTGGCCTACAAATTTAGAATTCATATAAGTGCTACTAATATTTAAATATCTATATTCTATGTATTCATATTAATATAAAGAAAAGATAATCTTGTGATATTTGGAAAGATACTGAACATATATAATTGAGTTTCACTTATGAGAATTTCTGACAATCTATTTTGACATGGATTACTGTCTTAACTAAGTCTTTAATCAAAGGATGACAACTTGCATCCTGCATTCTTCCCATCAAAACATAATTATAACATGTGAATTTTATTTTATTTCATTTCTTAATTTCTCTGATGTTATGTACAAACCCTGTTAATTATTTTTCAAACTTGAGTTCTTCATACCTAGTTATTCTAACAAGATTCTTATACAAACATAACTGTCAGAATCAAAGCCCACTCTCTGCACTTAGTTTCAACAATTATTATTAATAAGGTATGTATATAAATTTCTTGTATAACAAAATATGAAGTCAGTCTTCACTTTTCCTGCATTGTAAAACCTGACTCATTTTAAAGGACTTAAACATTTAATTTGATGCTACCATTTCTGAACATGCCAGGCATTTTCTTATTTCTAGGATTTTAGCTTATTTATTCCCTATGCATGCAAGGTTCTTCTCCAAGTTATTTCAAAAATTTACTCCTTCATCTATTTCAAGTCTTGCTTAAATATAACCTTCTCAGTGAAGATTACACTGGCAAACTTATTTAATGTTACAATGCTCCCTTCTCCATATTCCCAATATCTTTTACCCTACTCTGTCTTCTCTAAGTCCAGAAAGGCAGTGATATTTGTCTATATTATTCACCAGTGTATCACTGGAACCTATAACACTGGCAAGTACATAGTATTTGCTCAGTAAATTTTTGCTGTAAGGTGATTCTTGTACTGAAAGTATGGTCTAAGATATCTATGAATGCCCAATTTATATCACATTTAATAATTCCTTGTAGTCACTATTGTGAATAGTGTTGAGTCTTTGATTTGGTTCTCAGTTTCACTGTATTGGTGTATATGAATGCCTCTGATTTGTGTGCATACATAGGAATATATTTAACTAAAGAGGTTAAAGACCTCTACAGGGAGAACTATGAAACACTGAAGAAGGAAATAGCAGAGGATGTAAACGGGTGGAAAACTATACCATGCTTATGGATCAGCAGACACAACATTATTAATATGTCTATGCTACCCAAAGTGATCTACAGAGTCAATGCAATTTCTCTTAAAATACCAACATCATTTTTCACAGATATAGAAAAAAATAATTTTATGCTTCATATGGAGCCAGAGAAGACCCCCTAGAGCAAAAGCAATCCTAGGCAAAAAGAATAAAATGGGAGGCATCAATTCACCAGACTTAAAAATATACCATAAGGCTATAGTAATTAAGACAGTATGGTATTAGCACAAGAACAGAGACATATAACTTCAGAACAGAACTGAGAACCGATATATAAAACCAGCCTCTTATAGCCATCTATTCTTTGATGAAGCAGACAAAAACATACACTGGGGAAAAAGAATCATTCCATGAATTGTGCTGGGAAAACTGGATAGCCACATGTAGAAGACTGAAACATTATCCACACTTTTCACTTCTCACAAAAATCAATTCACGGTGGATAACAGACTTAAACCTAAGGCATGTAACGATAAGAATTCTAGAGGAAAACATTGGAAATAATCTTCTAGACACTGGCCTAGGAAAAGAATTTATGAAGAAGACCCCAAAGGCAATCACAGTAACAACAAAAATAAATAAAGGGGACTTGATCAAATTAAAAAGCTTTTACACAGCCAAAGAAACTATCACCACAGCAAACAGACAACCTACAGACTGGGAGAAAATATTCACATGTTACACATCTGATGAAGGGCTGATAATTAGAATCTATTTAGAACTCAGGAAGACCAGCAAGAAAAATCAAACAACCTTATCGAAAAGTGGGCAAAGGACATGAACAGAAACTTTTCAAAAAAAGACAAAATAATGCCCAACAAACATATGAAAAAATGCTCAACATCTCTAATCATTAGGGAAATGCAAATTAAAACCACAGTGAGATATCACTTGTCTCCAGTGAGAATGACCTTTATCAAAAAGTCCCCAAACAATAAATGTTGGTGTGGATGCAGAGACATAGGAACACTCATACACTGCTGGTGGTACTACAAACTAGTGCAACCTCTGTGGAAAGCAATATGGAGAAATCTGAAAGAGATACAACTATAACTACCATTTGATCCAGCAATCTCATTACTGGGCATCTACCCAAAAGAACAAAATACATTCTAGAGAAAAGACACCTGCACTCGAATGTTTATAGCAGCACAATTCACAGTTGCAAAGATGTGGAAACAACCCAAGTGCCCATCAATACATGAGTGGATTAATAAAATGTGCTATATGTATTCCATGGAGTACTGTTCAGCTATAACAAACAACAGTGATTTAGCCCCTCTTGCATTTTCCTGGTTACAGCTGGAACCCATTCTACTAAGTGAAGTATTCCATGAATGGAAAAATAAGCACCACATGTAGTCACAATCAAATTGGTTTCACTGATCAACACTGAAATGCACATATAGTAATAACATTTATCAGGTGTTAGACAGATGGGGCAGAGGAGGCATGGGTATAAACACACATAATGAGTCTGATGTGCACCATCTGGGGGATGGACACGCTTGAAGCTCTGACTCGGGGTGGGGGGCGAGGGCAATATACATAATCTAAACCTCTGTACTCCAATAATATGCTGAAATTAAAAAAAATTGCCTATAGTCAACAATGGTAACAATTCTCTACTACATAAAATCTATAATTTAGTCAACTATATTCTATCCCGGGTAAGTGGAAAATTAACTCTATGGCATTTCTTATGATATTCTATTAGCTTAATAATATTAATTATTCCTCCACTCCTATCAGTCAATTTTTAAGCAATTTACTTTAGAGATCTACACTATGTAAGTTTTAAGAAAACAATGCATTAAACTTGAGAAGAAGATAAAATGTTATTATGCATATTAATAGTTTCTTTTTTATTTCCATGAGCTTATGTGCTGATGATAATACTACAACAACTCCCTTTGGTATCTAATATATGATTTAAATGAGCACATCTGGCATAAGGTCCAGCAAATGTAACCTGGAAATTTTCTTATTACAGATATCCGGAAATACTGTATAGAATATAACAATGCAATAAATAATATATAGCTGAATTTACAAAAAAAGAAATGGAAATTTCCGGTGCTGAAAATCAATAGTTATTATTCAGCTTTAAAAAGGGAGGACATTCTGATACATGATACAACATAGATTAACCTTTGGGAACATTATGATAAGTGAAATAAGCCAATCACAAAATGCCAAATGCCATATGATTCAACCTACATGAGTAGTCAAAATGAAAGAGGCAGAAAGTATTAATAGAATGGTAGTTGTCAGGGGTTTGAGGGAGGGAGGAATAGTGAATTATTGTTTAATGGGTATAGAGTTTGAGTTTTTCAATTTTTTTTAATTTTTGCAATGAAATAGCTCCTAACTCCAGTGAGAATGGCCCCTATCAAAAAATTCCCCAAATAGGCCGGATGCAGTAGCTCATGCCTGTAATCCTAGCACTCTGGCAAGCTGAGGTGGGTGGATCATTTGAACTCAAGAGTTCGAGACCTGCCTGAGCAAGAGCGAGACCCCATCTATACTGAAAATAGAAAAAATTACACAGGTATGGTGGTGTATGCCTGTAGTCCCAGCTACTCAGGAGGCTGAGGCAGAAGGATCCCTTTAGCTCAGGAGTTTGAGGTTGCCATTAGCTAGGCTGATGCCATGGCACTCTAGCCAGGTCAACAGTGAAACTCTGTCTCAAAAAAACAAAAACAAAAACAAAACAAAAATTTCCAAAATAACAAATGCTGGTGTGGATGTGGAGAGATTGGAACACACTTACACTGCTGATAGGACTGAAAATTGGTACAAATCCTGTGGAAAATAACTTGGAGATACCTCAAAGAGCTAAAAATAGAAATACCATTTGATCCAGCAATCCCACCATTAGGCGTCTCCCCAAAGGCAAAAAAGACATTCTATAATAAAGACATTTACAGTAGAATGTTTATAGCAGCACAATTTACAATTGTAAAGATGTGGAAACAACCCAAATACCCATCAATACATGAGTGGATTAATAAAATATGATATACGTATACCATGGAATACTACTCAACTACAAAAAAAAAAAAAAAAAACAATGGTGATCTAGCACCTCTTATATTATCCTGGATAGAAATTGAGCCCATCCTTTGAATTGAGGTATCACAAGGATGAAAAACCATGCAGCACATGAACTCCACATCAAACTTCTACTAATTGATCAACACTAAGGTACTCACAAGGTAGTTATACTCACTGGGTGCTGGTCAGGTAGGGTGACTAGGGAATGGGAGGTAGAAGGGGTGTGGTGGGTAAACCCACAGCTAATGGAGACAGGCACACGTTATGGGGGAAAGACATGCTTGTGGCCCTGGCTTGAGCGAGGCAAATACACTTCATGTAAACCAAATTTTGTACCCCCATAATATCCTCAGTTAAAATATATATATATATATATATATATAAAAATTTCAATTTTGATGAAGAAAAAAGTTCTGGAGATAGATGGTAGTGATGGTTGCATGGCAGTGTGAGTGTATTTTTTTAATTTTTTTTTATTTCAGCATATTATGGGGGTACAGATTTTAAGGTTTCAATAGATGCCCTTTCCTCCCTCACCCCACAAGTCTGAGTTTCCAGAATGACCATTACCCAGATGGTGCACATCTCACTCATTATGTATGTATATACCCACCCCCTCCCCCTTCCCACCTGCCCAATACCCTATTACTATAGTACCTATGTGTCCACTTAGGTGCTGCTCAGTTAATACCAGTTTGCTGGAGAGTATATGTGGTGCTTGTTTTTCCATTCTTGGGATACTTCACTTAGTAGTATGAATTCTAGCTCTAACCAGGAAAAAAATAACTGTTCCTTTGGTGTTGTCAAGGTTCCCAAATTATTGTTGAAACTTGTTGCTGTTCAGAGATATCTGCACATTTGAAGAATTAGAGGCATATCGCAAACTTTCCAAATTGGATTTGTCTGTTAAAGTCTTTCACCAGTCAGCCTAGGGAGGATGTGTGTTTCTAGAAATTTGTCCATTTCCTCCACATTTTCCAGTTTGTGTGCATAAAGATTTTTGTAGTATTCGTAAATTATATTTTGTATCTCTTTGGGATCAGTTGTGATATCTCCTTTTTTGTTTTTGATGGAGCTTATTAGAGATTTCTCTTTTCTGCTTTTTGTTTGCTTAGCCAATGGCGTGTCAATTTTGTTTATTTTTTCAAAGAACCAATTTTTGTTTTATTAATGGCGTCAATAGCTTCCCTGTTTTCAATTTTGTTTAGTTTTGATTTGATCTTGTTGATTTCACTTCTTCTGCTGAGTTTGGGATTGGTCTTTTCTTCTTTTTCCAGCTCTTTGAGTCATTTCCTTAGATTGACTATTGGTGATCTTTTTGACTTTTGGTTATAGGCATTTATGGAGATAAACTTTCCTCTCAGAACTGCTTTAGCTGTGTCCCAGAGGATTTGGTAACTTGTCTCTCCATTGTCATTTTCTTCATAGAATTTCATTTCCATCTTGATTTCTTCATTTATGAA
Organism: Microcebus murinus; assembly: GCF_040939455.1. NCBI lineage: Eukaryota > Metazoa > Chordata > Mammalia > Primates > Cheirogaleidae > Microcebus > Microcebus murinus. Next base: position 73,979,809 of record NC_134136.1, on the reverse strand, counting down.
GTAATCATTTAGTAGGAGGTTGTTTAATTTCTACGTTTTTGTGTAGAAATGTGAGTTTCTGTTATGGTTGATTTCTAGTTTTATTCCACTGTGATCTGAGAAGATACATGGTATGATTTCTATTTTTTTTTTTTTAATTTCATGAGGTTTACTTTGTGTCCTAGGATATGGTCAATCTTAGAGAATGTCCCATGAGCTGATGAGAAGAATGTATATTCAGTGGATTTTGGGGTAGAATGTCGTGTAAATGTCAGTCAGACCCAATTGTTCTAGAGTTTTGTTTAAGTCCATTATTTCTTTATTAATTTTCTGTTTGGAGGATCTGTCTTGTGCTGTCAGTGGGGTGTTAATATCTCCGGTGATTATGGAGTTGCTTAGATACAGTAAGGTTTGCTTTATGAAACTGGGTGCACTTAACTTGGGTGCATATATATTTAAAATTGTTATCTCTTCTTGTTGAACTGTGCCCTTCACCAGTATATAATGACCCTCTTTGTCTTTCACTACTTTTGTTAGTTTAAAAACTAAATCATCTGAAATTAGAAATGCCACGCCAGCCTTCTTTTGGCTTCCACTTGCGTGGAATACTGATCTCCACCCTTTTACTTTTAGTCTATTGCATCCTTGCAGGATAGACATGTTTCCTGAAGACAGCATATACTTGGCCTGTATTTTCTTATCCATTCAGCCAGCCTATGTCTCTTGAGTGGAGAGTTTAAGTCGTCCACATTTATTGAGAGAACGGATAGGTAAGGTAGATTAGTGTTCATTCTGTTGGGTTGGATGTTGTTGCTTTGATTTCTTTCTTGAGCCATTGTAATATCTGGCCTTTAATCTTTGTGTTTTGGTTGTTTTTATATTCGTGAGTTTTTATTATGGTGTTCTGTGTGTAACACTGTTTTGAGTACTTCTTGTAGGGCTGGTCTTGTCTTGGTGAATTCTCTGAGACTTCGCTTATCTGGGAATGTCTTTATTTCTGCTTCATATATGAAGCTTAGTTTTGCAGGGAATAAGATTCTAGGCTGGGCATTCTTTTGTTTCAGAAGAGTGAGAATGGGGCCCCAGTCTCTCCTTGCTTATAAAGTCTCATTAGAGAAGTGTGGTGTTATTCAAATTGGCTTTTCCTTGTATGTCACTTGCTTCTTTCATCTTACAGCTCTTAGAAGGGCCTCTTAGTTGATATTTTGGTCAGTCTGATGACTGCATGTCGTGACATCTTCCTGTTTGCATTAAATTTCCCAGGGGTCCTCTGAGCTTCTTGAACTTGTATATCGAGATTTTCAGCAAGGCCTGGGAAATATTCCTGTATTATATCTTCAAATAGCTTGTGAAACCCTTAAGTGTTATCTTCTTCCCCTGCTGGTAACCCTGTGACCCTCACATCTTCTTCCCCTGCTGGTAACCCTGTGACCCTCACATGACCCTATGATCCCACATCTCTTGTAGGCCTTGCTCTTTTCTCATGTTTCTCTGCTCTATCTCCATGACTGATTTATTTAATTGGAGGGTGTTGTCTTCTATTTCTGAGATTCTTTCTTTTGTTTGCTCTACCCTGCTCTTGAGACTTTCCACTGTATTTTGTAGTTCCTTGAATTGATTCTTCATTTCCAGGAGTTCGGTTAAACTTTTCTTCATTGTGTCAATTGTTTTTGTGTCCTGTTATCAGTTCTTGTTTCTATAGAGAGGCCTTCAGTGCCTCTGGTGGTGGGTGGGGCCCTGGGACTTACACGTGTGTCTTTTTCTCCCCCTCAGTGATGGCTGGTCTATGAGAGAGTCTGGGTGGAGCTGGGTTGGGTAAGCCTGCCCTTGGGCACCACCAATGTCATTAGCAGAGGTCAAAGTTCTGTTGTCTGCTTCCAGGAAAAGGTGTCAGGGAGGGGCTGGAATGGCCCCGCTCAGTCAGAGAGTCTGCGTGTGGGGGTGGGCTGTCTGAGACCCACAGTCTGGAGCAGGCTTGGCTTCTTTCCACTGTCCCCAACTCCGCTGCTACTCCCGGGCCTCTGCCAGCAGGCTAGACCGCACGCCAACAGAACTCCCTTGCCTGTCATGCCGGCCGGGAGGTTCTCTGTGCAGGAACGCCACCTGAGCTGGGCTCAAGGCCTCCCTTTGGGGGGAGGGTTGCCCTCTAGAATGCTGATCTGCCCCTGATGGCAAACGCAACTCAGTTAGGCTGTTCATGTATATCCCTTCTGCGCCCCAGGCAATGCAAGACCTCGGTGCACGGGATCTGCTCTGCGGGTCTGACCGCTGGGCCCCAGAGTTCAAACTATATCCCCACCAGGGAGAGCTGTGCCAGTCCCAATTCATGCACGGTGAGCCCAAACTGAGTCTATGTCTCTCAGCCTCAGGGTCTGTCCCGTTCTCCTGGGATCACCGTGCCAGCAGCACCTGGGAGGGCTGACGGGAAGGGAGCTCACAGTCTGAGTTCCCCTTAGTCAGCTGTAGGGCCCCAAAAGGGAAGGTCCCATTCCCTTGAGGTGCCTCCAGCTGATGGCTATATTGTCTCTCTAGGCAGCCATGGGTACGGTCAGCGGAGGGGAGAAGGAGGAAATATGGCGCCTGCCTTCTGGCTCAGGTCTGTGCACACAGAGGTGCCCCAAGGGATTTGGGAGCCCATGCCACGTCCGCTGCTTACCACTCACTGGCGGCTGCTGTCTCTGGGCTGGTGCCCGGAAGTCTCTCCCCATGCTGGAGAGCCCACCAGCAGTCCCAGATGCAGGAGAGGGGAAAGGTGATCGATTCACCTACCCTTCCCGCTGGTCTCCAGGCTGCTCCACTGGTCTCAGCTTCCAGTTCTTCTCTGCAACCTCCTCCCCCCTGGAGTCTCCCGTGGTCTCAGGTACCCCTCCTTCTGACCCTCATCCACTGTATGCTTGTCTTCTTGCTTCTTTCTTCTAATTTCTGCTAGAATCTTTCTTTTCTGCAGAGACACTGTCTGGCGGTGTTTCTCCTCTGCCATCTTGATTCCCCCTCCCTGAGTGTATTTAATACCACTGAACTAAACTGTAAACATAGGATGGCAAATTTTATGTTATATGTATTATACCATAATTTTTAAAATTAGAAAATATAAACACCCACATACCACAATATGAATAGCAGACTAAATACCAAAATATAAATATAATCCCCATCAAAATTACAATGGTATTTTTTCACAGAAATAGAACAAAATAATTATACAATTCGTATGGAAACACAAAAGACCTTTAATAGGTAAAGCAATCTTGAGAAAGAAGAACCAAGCTTAAAACACCATACTATATGACTTCAAAATACACTACAAAGTAATAGTGATCAAACAGCGTAGTGCTAGCATAAAAACAGACACGTTCACCAATGGAATGGAACAGATAGTCCAGAAATAAACCCGCACATATACGGTTGAATGATTTTCAACAAGAGTGTTAAGAATACACAATGGGGAAATGAAGGCCTCTTTGGGAAATAGTGCTCTGAAGATTGGACATCCACATGCAAAAGAGTGAATCAGACCATTATCTTATACCATATACAAAAATTAATTTGAAATAGATTAAATATATAGATGTAAGAGCTGAATCCATAAAACTCCTTGAAGAAAAGAGAGTGGAAAAGCTACTTGGCATTGGTTTAGGAAATGATTTTTTTGGATGTCACAGTAAAAGCATATCCAATAAAGGCAAAAATAAACCAGTAAGCCTACGTCAAACTAAAAAGTTTATGCACAGCAAAGGAAGCAATCAACAAAATGAAAAGTCATCCTATGGATTGGGAGAAAATAGTTTCAAATGTTATATCTGGTAAGGGGTTAATATCTAAAATATATAAGGAACTTATACAACTAAGCAGCAAAAAACCCCAAATAACCCAATTAAAATATAGCCAAGGACTGTCAATGACCAACAAGTATATGAAAATTTTCTCAACATCATTAATCATCAGGGATATGCAAATCAAAACCACAATGTCACCTCACACCAGTTAGAATGACATCAGAAAGACAAGTGATAACAAGTGTTGGCATGGATGTGGATAAAAAGGATCACTTGTACACTGTCAGTTGGAATGTAAATTAGTACAGCCATTATGGAAAACAGTATGGATCTTCTTTAAAAAGTTAAAAATAGAACTACCATATGATCTAGCAATCCCACTTCTAGGTATATATCCAAAGGCAATGAAATCAATATCCAGAAGAAATATCTGCCCTCCTACATTCACTGCAGCATTATTCACAATAGCCAAGATACGGAAACAACCTAAGTGTTTCTCAACAATGAATGGATAAGTACACACACACACACATACACACAATGAAATGTTATTCTACCATAAAAAAAGGAAATTATGCCAGTTGTGATAACATGGATAAACCTAGAGGACATTATGGTAAATGAAATAAGCCAATCATCGAGACATAAATTCTGTATGATCTCACAGGTAAGTGAGATGTAAAAAAGTTGAAGTTGGAAGCAGAGAGTAGAATGGTGGCTTCCAGTGTCTGAAGGGAAATGGGAAGATATTGGTCGAAGGTTACAAACTTCCAGTTATAATAGGATAGGTTCTGAGGATCTAATGTAGAGTATGATGACTACTGTTAATTATATTGTATTTTTTAGTTGGCATTTGATAAGAGAGATTTTTAAGTGTGTGCATGCAAACACACTATGGTAACTATGGATGGTGATGAACGTATTAATCTTTTTGTTTGTAGTAGTCACTACATAATGTATACATATATCAAATCATCATGCTGTACACCTTGAATATATACAATTTATATTTGTCAATTATATGTCAATAAATCTGGGGAAAAGTAGAATAAAATTAAGGAGATGAGTCCATTCAAGAAAACAGAAAACACTATTTGAAATAAAAGTAATTTCATGAGAAAACTGGTTACATAAGGGATGAAAGAGTTGGAAAACAAGTGATGTACAATGAGTAAACCAAGAGACTAGTTACAACATGAAACCATTTGCATCCTCATTTAATGGCTGAGAGGAAGGCATCAAGAGGAAAGTGAATTGCTGGAATTTTCAGTGAGTAAATGGTGGAAACATACTTTTTCCTGCGAAGTTTGGCAGCCATTTTATGGCTCAGAGGAGGCATCAAGACGAAAGTGAATTGCTGGAATTCTCAGTGACTAAATGGTGGAAACATACGTTATCCTGGGCAGATTGGCTCCAAAATTTGTGTTCTTACCCACTATAATATATAACTTCTCCAAAGAAGAACATGCAGAGAGAGAAATCAACCAAATTCAACTTTTAAAAATAAAAAATATATAATAATTAAAATTAAAAACTCATCAAACATAGATGGACAGATAATATTGAAGTGGGGGGGCGCAGCAAGATGGCGGACGAATAACAGCACCAGACAGAGGGTCTCTGCAGAAAAGACAGATTCTAGCAGAAACTAGAAGAAAGAAGCAAGACGACGAGCATACAGCAGACAAGGGCCGGAAGGAGGGGTACCTGAGACCCCGGGAGACTCCACGGGAGGAGGCTGCGGAGGAGAACTGGAGGCTGAGACCACCGTAGCAGCCCGGAGACCAGCGGCAAGGGTAGGTGGAATTGCTGTTTCCCCTCCCCTGCATTCGGGACTGCTGGTGGGATCCCCAGCGGGTGGAGAGACCTGCGGAAACCAGCCCAGAGACTGCCGATGCCTGCCAACGGTGAGCCTGTAGCAGACGTGGCACCAGGTTCCCAACTTCCTCCGGGCACCTCCGTGTGCATGGAACCGAGCCGCGTGGCAGGCACCATATTGCCTCCCCCTCCCCTCCGCCGACCCTACCCGCAGCTGCCCAGAGAGACAATACAGCCACCAGCCAGAGGCACCTCCAGGGAATGGGACCTTCCCTTTTGGGACCTCGCCGGCCCTCCCAGGTGCTGCTGGCACCGTGTTCCCAGGAAAACGGTGCCGACTCAGAGGCTGAGAGACATAGACCCAGCTTGGGCTCCCTGTGGGAGAATTAGGACCGGAAATCCTCTCCCTGGTGGGAATACAGTTTGAACTCTGGGACCCAGAGGTTGGACCCGCAGACCAGATCCCCTGCACTGAGGGCTAGCATTGCCTGGGGCACAGAAGGGTTATATGTGAACAGCCTACTGAGGTCTGTGTGCCTCCAGGGGCGGATCTGCATTCTAGAGGGCAAATTTCCTCCCAGGAGGAGGCCGTGCGCCCAACCCAGGTGGTGTTCCTGTGCAGAGAACCTCCCCGCCGGCATCACAGTCCGGGGAGGCCTGGTGGCTTGTGGTCTGGCCTGCTGGCAGAGGCCCAGGAGTAGCTGCGGAGTTGGGGAGGGTGGAAAGAAGCGAGGCCTGCTGCAGACTGCGGGTCTCAGACAGCCCACCCCCACACCCAGACTTTCTGGCTGAGCGGGACCATTCCAGCCCCGCCCTGACAGCTTTACCTGGAAGCAGAGGAGAGAACTTTGACCCCTGCTAACAGCCTGAGGGCAGGCTTACCCAACCCAGCTCCGCCCAGAAGGAGAGCTGATAACAGGACTCAAAATCAACACCATAGCCTGTTCCTCCAAGCAAACGCCACCTACTGACAGGGACAGCATCTTGCACAGCCTTTCCATGGCACCCACTGACTCAATATACAGGGAGTGGTCCAATTTCACCCACAGGCACCACCTAACGCCTCAGAAACTAAACAAGGTGTGTGAATACCCAAACAATAACCTAAGGAAAGAAAGAACAACTGATCGACATGGGAAGAAATCAGCGAAAGAACTCAGGAAATATGAAGAACCAAACGGAAAACACACCCCCAAAGAGGAGCACCAGGCCCCTAGAAACGGACACCAACCAAAATCAGGCAACCAATATGACAGAAGAGGAATTTCGTATGTGGAACATAAGAACACTCACCCAGCTGCAACAACAACTCAATAACCAACACCAAGAAACCACAAAAAGTCTCCAGGATATGAGAAAAGAAATAGACGCATTGAAGATAAGTGTAACCGATCTCCTGGAAATGAAGAATCAATTCAAGGAACTACAAAATACAGTGGAAAGTCTCAAGAACAGGGTAGATGAAACAGAAGAAAGAATCTCAGAGCTTGAAGATAACACCCTCCAATTAAATAAATCAGTCACAGAAATAGAGCAGAGAAACAAGAGAAAAGAGCAAAACCTACAAGAGCTGTGGGATTATGTGAAGAAACCTAATGTGAGGGTCATAGGATTACAAGAAGGGGAAGAAGACAACACTCAAGGGTTGGACAAGCTGTTTGAAGACATAATAGAGGAAAATTTCCCAGGCCTTGCTCAAAATCTTGATATAAAAGTTCAAGAAGCTCAGAGGACCCCTGGGAGATTCAACGCAAACAGGAAGACGTCACGACATGCAGTCATCAGACTGACCAAAGTATCAACTAAAAAGGCCCTTCTAAGAGCTGTAAGACAAAAGAAGCCAGTAACATACAAGGGAAAGCCAATTCGAATAACATCAGACTTCTCTAATGAGACTTTACAAGCAAGGAGAGACTGGGGCCCCATTCTCACTCTTTTGAAACAAAACAATGCCCAGCCTAGAATATTATTCCCTGCAAAACTAACCTTCATATATGAAGGAGAAATAAAAACATTCTCAGACAAGCAAAGGCTCAGAGAATGCACCAAGACAAGACCAGCCCTACAAGAAGTACTTAACACAGCGTTATGCACGGAACATCATAATAATAACCCACGAATATAAAAACAAGCAAAACCCAAAGATATAAAGGCCAGATATTACAATGGCTCAAGACAGAAATCATAGCAACAACATCCAACCCAACAGAATGATCAGTAATCTACCTTACCTATCAGTTCTCTCAATAAATGTGAATGGCTTAAACTCTCCACTCAAGAGACATAGGCTGGCTGAATGGATAAGAAAATACAGGCCAAGTATATGCTGTCTTCAGGAAACACATCTAACCTGCAAGGATGCATATAGACTAAAAATAAAAGGGTGGAGATCAATATTCCAAGCAAATAGAAGCCAAAAGAAGGCTGGCGTGGCAGTTCTAATTTCAGACGATTTAGTTTTTAAACCAACAAAAGTAATAAAAGACAAAGAGGGTCATTATATAATGGTGAAGGGCACGGTCCAACAAGAAGAGATAACAATTTTAAATATATATGCACCCAACTTAGGTTCACCCAGATTCATAAAGCAAACCTTATTGGAGCTAAGAAAATGTATTAATAGCAACTCCATAATCGCCGGAGATTTCAACACCCCACTGACGGCACGAAACAGATCTTCCAAACAGACAATTAATAAAGAAATAATGGACTTAAACAAAACTCTAGAACAATTGGGTCTGACAGACATCTACAGAACATTCTACCCAAAATCCACTGAATATACATTCTTCTCATCAGCTCATGGGACATTCTCTAAGATTGACCATATCCTAGGACACAAAGAAAATCTCAAGAAATTTAAAAAAATAGAAATCATACCATGTACCTACTCATATCACAGTGGAATAAAACTAGAAATCAACCCTAACAGAAACTCACATTTCTACACAAAAACGTGGAAATTAAACAACCTCCTACTAAATGATTACTTCGTAAATGAAGAAATCAAGAGGGAAATAAAAAATTTCTATGAAGAAAACGACAATGGAGAGACAAGTTATCAACTCCTCTGGGACACAGCTAAAGCAGTTCTGAGAGGAAAGTTTATCTCCATAAATGCCTATAACCAAAAGACAAGAAGATCACAAATAGACAATTTAATGAAACGACTCAAAGAGCTGGAAAAAGAAGAACAGACCAACTCCAAACCCAGCAGAAGAAGTGAAATCAACAAGATCAAATCAGAACTAAACGAAATTGAAAACAGGAAAGCTATTCAGGAGATTAATAAAACAAAAAGTTGGTTCTTTGAAAAAATAAACAAAATTGACACGCCATTGGCTAAGCTAACGAAAAGCAGAAAAGAGAAATCTCTAATAAGCTCCATCAGGAATAAAAAAGGAGATATCACAACTGATCCCAAAGAGATACAAGATACAATTTATGAATACTACAAAAATCTTTATGCACACAAACTGGAAAATGTGGAGGAAATGGACAAATTTCTAGAAACACACAGCCTCCCTAGGCTCAACCAGGAAGAAATAGATTCCCTGAACAGACCAATCTCAACAGCTGAAATAGAAACAGCAATTAAAAATCTCCCTAAAAAGAAAAGTCCCGGTCCAGATGGCTTCACACCTGAATTTTACCATACTTACAAAGAAGAACTAGTACCTATCTTGCAGAAACTATTCCACAACATCGAGAAGAACGGAAACCTCCCCGACACCTTTTATGAAGCGAATATTACTCTGATACCAAAACCAGGAAAGGATGCAACAAAAAAAGAAAACTACAGACCAATATCCCTAATGAATATAGATGCAAAAATTTTCAACAAAATCTTAGCTAACCGAATCCAGACACTTATCAAAAAAAAAATCCACCACGACCAAGTGGGCTTCATCCCAGGGATGCAGGGATGGTTCAACATACGTAAATCTATAAATGCAATTCACCACATAAACAGAAGCAAAAACAAAGACCACATGATTCTTTCAATAGATGCAGAAAAAGCTTTTGACAAAATTCAACACCCTTTCATGATACGAACACTTAAGAAAATAGGCATAGAAGGGACATACCTAAAAATGATACAAGCCATATATGACAGACCCATAGCCAACATCATACTGAATGGGGAAAGATTGAAATCATTCCCAATTAGAACTGGAACCAGACAAGGCTGCCCACTATCTCCACTTCTGTTCAACATAGTGCTGGAAGTCTTAGCTACAGCAATCAGACAGGAAAATGGAATCAAAGGTATCCAAATAGGGACAGAAGAGATCAAACTTTCACTGTTTGCTGATGATATGATATTGTATCTAGAAAACCCCAAGGATTCAACCAAGAAACTCCTGGAACTGATCAATGAATTTAGTCAAGTCTCAGGATACAAAATCAATACACAGAAATCAGAGGCATTCATATACGCCAACAACAATCTAATTGAGAACCAAATCAAAGACTCAATTCCCTTCACAATAGCAACAAAGAAATTAAAGTACCTAGGAATATATTTAACCAAAGAGGTAAAAGACCTCTACAGGGAGAACTATGAAACACTGAGGAAGGAAATGGCAGACGATGTAAACAGATGGAAATCCATACCATGCTCGTGGATCGGCAGACTCAATATCATCAAAATGTCTATACTACCCAAACTGATCTACAGATTCAATGCAATACCTATTAAAATCCCATCAGCATTCTTCACAGATATAGAAAAAATAATTTTACACTTCGTATGGAACCAAAGAAGACCCCGAATATCAAGAGCAATTCTAGGCAACAAAAACAATATGGGAGGCATTAATATGCCAGATATCAAACTATACTACAAAGCTGTAGTAATTAAAACAATATGGTATTGGCACAAAAACAGGAATATTGACCAGTGGAACAGATGTGAGAATCCTGATATAAAACCATCCTCATATAGCCATCTCATCTTTGACAAAGCAGACAAAAACATACGCTGGGGAAAAGAACCTCTCTTCAATAAATGGTGCTGGGAAAACTGGATAGCCACCTGTAGAAGGCTAAAACAGGACCCACACCTTTCACCTCTCACAAAAACCAACTCACGCTGGATAACAGACTTAAACCTAAGATATGAAACTATTAGAACTCTAGAGGAAAAAGTTGGAAACACTCTCCTAGACATCGGCCTGGGCAAAGAGTTTATGAAGAAGTCCCCAAAGGCAATCACAGCAGCAACAAAAATAAATAAATGGGACATGATCAAGCTACAAAGCTTCTGCACAGCCAAAGAAATAGTCATGAAAGTAAACAGACAACCTACAGAATGGGAGAAAATTTTTGCATCCTATGCATCCGATAAGGGACTGATAACTAGAATATACTTAGAACTCACGAAAATTAGGAAGAAAAAATCAAATAACCCCATTAAAAAGTGGGCAAAAGACTTGAACAGAAATTTTTCTAAAGAAGACAGAAGAATGGCCAAGAAACATATGAAGAAATGCTCAACATCTCTAATCATCAGGGAAATGCAAATTAAAACCACAATGAGATATCACTTAACCCCAGTGAGAATGGCCTTTATCAAAAAATCTCCAAACAATAAATGCTGGCGTGGTTGCAGAGAGAGAGGAACACTCCTACACTGCTGGTGGGACTGCAAACTAGTTCAACCTCTGTGGAAAGCAATATGGAGATACCTTAAAGCGATACAACTGAATCTACCATTTGATCCAGCAATCCCATTGCTGGGCATCTACCCAAATGATCCAGTGACACTCTACAAAAAAGACACCTGCACTCGAATGTTTATAGCAGCACAATTTATAATTGCAAGGCTGTGGAAACAGCCCAAGTGCCCATCAATCAAAGAATGGATTAATAAAATGTGGTATATGTATACCATGGAGTACTATTCAGCTCTAAGAAACAATGGTAATATAGCACATCTTATATTTTCCTGGTTAGAGCTGGAACCCATACTACTAAGTGAAGTATCCCAAGAATGGAAAAACAAGCACCAGATATATTCTCCAGCAAACTGGTATTAACTGAGTAGCACCTAAGTGGACACATAGGTACTACAGTAATAAGGTATTGGGCAGGTGGGAGGGGGGAGGGGGGTGGGTATATACATACATAATGAGTGAGATGTGCACCATCTGGGGGATGGTCATGATGGAGACTCAGACTTTTGGGGGGAGGGGGGGAAATGGGCATTTATTGAAACCTTAAAATCTGTACCCCCATAATATGCCAAAATTAAAAAAAAAAAAAAAAAAAAAGAAAACGAAAATGGAGAGACAAGTTATCAACTCCCCTGGGACACAGCTAAAGCAGTTATGAGAGGAAATTTGTCTCCATAAATGCCTATAACCAAAAGACAAGATGATCACAAATAGACAATCTAATGAAACGACTCAAAGAGCTGGAAAAAGAAGAAAGGACCAACCCCAAACACAGCAGAAGAAGTGAAATCAACAAGATCAAATTAGAACTAAACGAAATTGAAAACAGGAGAGCTATTCAGGAGATTAATAAAACAAAAAGTTGGTTCTTTGAAAAAATAAACAAAATTGACACACCATTGGCTAAGCTAACGAAAAGCAGAAAAGAGAAATCTCTAATAAGCTCCATCAGGAATAAAAAAGGAGATATCACAACTGATCCCAAAGAGATACAAGATACAATTTATGAATACTACAAAAGTCTTTATGCACACAAACTGGAAAATGTGGAGGAAATGGACAAATTTCTAGAAACACACAGCCTCCCTAGGCTCAACCAGGAAGAAATAGATTCCCTGAACAGACCAATCTCAACAGCTGAAATAGAAACAGCAATTAAAAATCTCCCTAAAAAGAAAAGTCCCGGTCCAGATGGCTTCACACCTGAATTTTACCATACTTACAAAGAAGAACTAGTACCTATCTTGCAGAAACTATTCCACAAGATCGAAAAGAACGGAAACCACCCCGACACCTTTTATGAAGCGAATATTACTCTGATACCAAAACCAGGAAAGGATGCAACAAAGAAAGAAAACTACAGACCAATATCCCTAATGAATATAGATGCAAAAATTTTCAACAAAATCTTAGCTAACCGAATCCACACACTAATCAAAAAAATAATCCACCACGACCAAGTGGGCTTCATCGCAGGGATGCAGGGATGGTTCAACATACGTAAATCTATAAATGCAATTCACCACATCAACAGAAGCAAAAACAAAGACCACATGATTCTTTCAATAGATGCAGAAAAAGCTTTTGACAAAATTCAACACCCTTTCATGATATGAACACTTAAGAAAATAGGCATAGAAGGCACATACCTAAAAATGATACAAGCCATATATGACAGACCCATAGCCAACATCATACTGAATGGGAAAAAATTGAAATCATTCGCACTTAGAAGTGGAACCATACAAGGCTGCCCACTATCTCCATTTCTGTGCAACATAGTACTGGAAGTCTTGGCTACAGCAATCAGACAGGAAAATGGAATCAAAGGTATCCAAATAGGGGCAGAAGAGATGAAACTTTCACTGTTTGTTGATGATATGATATTGTATCTAGAAAACCCCAAGGATTCAACCAAGAAACTCCTGGAACTGATCAATGAATTTAGTAAAGTCTCAGGATACAAAATCTATACACAGTAATCAGAGGCATTCATATACGTCAACAACTATCTAATTGAGAACCAAATCAAAGACTCAATTCCCTTCACAATAGCAACAAAGAAATTAAAGTACCTAGGAATATATTTAACCAAAGAGGTAAAAGACCTCTACAGGGAGAACTATGAAACACTGAGGAAGGAAATGGCAGAGGATGTAAACAGATGGAAATCCATACCATGCTCGTGGATCGGCAGACTCAATATCATCAAAATGTCTATACTACCCAAGCTGACCTACAGATTCAATGCAATACCTATTAAAATCCCATCAGCATTCTTCACAGATATAGAAAAAATAATTTTACGCTTCGTATGGAACCAAAGAAGACCCCAATTATCAAGAGCAATTCTAGGCAACAAAAACAATATGGGAGGCATTAATATGCCAGATATCAAACTATACTACAAAGCTGTAGTAATTAAAACAATATGGTATTGGCACAAAAACAGGAATATTGACCAGTGGAACAGATGTGAGAATCCTGATATAAAACCATCTTCATATAGCCATCTAATCTTTGACAAAGCAGACAAAACCTACACTGGGGAAAAGAATCTCTCTTCAATAAATGGTGCTGGGAAAACTGGATAGCCACTTGTAGAAGGCTAAAACAGGACCCACACCTTTCACCTCTCACAAAAACCAACTCACACTGGATAACAGACTTAAACCTAAGATATGAAACTATTAGAACTCTAGAGGAAAAAGTTGGAAACACTCTCCTAGACATCGGCCTGGGCAAAGAGTTTATGAAGAAGTCCCCAAAGTCAATCACAGCAGCAACAAAAATAAATAAATGGGACATGATCAAACTACAAAGCTTCTGCACAGCCAAAGAAATAGTCATGAAATGAAACAGACAACCTACAGAATGGGAGAAAATTTTTGCATCCTATGCATCCGATAAGGGACTGATAACTAGAATATACTTAGAACTCACGAAAATTAGGAAGAAAAAATCAAATAACCCCATTAAAAAGTGGGCAAAGGACTTGAACAGAAATTTTTCTAAAGAAGACCGAAGAATGGCCAACAAACATTTGAAGAAATGCTCAACATCTCTAGTCATCAGGGAAATGCAAATTAAAACCACAATGAGATATCACTTAACCCCTGTGAGAATGGCCTTTATCAAAAATTCTCCAAACAATAAATGCTGGCGTGGTTGCGGAGAGAGAGGAACACTCCTACACTACTGGTGGGACTGTAGACTAGTTCAACCTCTGTGGAAAGCAATATGGAGATACCTTAAAGTGATACAAGTGAATCTACCATTTGATCCAGCAATCCCATTTCTGGGCATCTACCCAAATGATCCAGTGACACTCTACAAAAAAGACACCTGCACTTGAATGTTTATAGCAGCACAATTCATAATTGCAAGGCTGTGGAAACAGCCCAAGTGCCCATCAATCCAAGAATGGATTAATAAAATGTGGTATATGTATACCATGGAGTACTATTCAGCTCTAAGAAACAATGGTGATATAGCACATCTTATATTTTCCTGGTTAGAGCTGGAACCCATACTACTAAGTGAAGTATCCCAAGAATGGAAAAACAAGCACCAGATATATTCTCCAGCAACCTGTATTAACTGAGTAGCACCTAAGTGGATACATAGGTACTACAGTAATAGGGTATTGGGCAGGTGGGAGGGGGGAGGGGGGCGGGTATATACATACATAATGAGTGAGATGTGCACCATCTGGGGGATGGTCATGATGGAGACTCAGACTTTTGTTGGGAGGGGGCGAAATGGGCACTTATTGAAACCTTAAAATCTGTACCCCCATAATATGCAAAAATAAAAAAATAATAATAATAATAAAAAATGAAAGAAAAGAACAGAAAAAAATATTGAAGTGGAAGCTATATATGATTCAGTTATCCAGAATATATAATGGAAGAAAAATTTAATGTAAACAAAAGCTTAAAAAATATGGAGAAAAGAATGAAAAATAAGAATATTTCTAATAAAATCTCAGAAACAGGAGGGGAGGATTAAGATGGCGGATGAGAAACCCCACCAGACAGAGTGTCTCTGCAGAAAAGACAGATTCTAACAGAAATTAGAAAAAAGAAGCAAGAACACTAATATACATCAGACGAGGGCTGGAAGGAGGGGTACCTGAGACCCTGGGAGACTCCACAGGAGGAGCCTGTGGAGGGGAACTTGAAACTGAGACCACCGGAGCAGCCCAGAGACCAGCAGGAAGAGTAGGTGGATAAGTCACCTTTCCCCTCCCCTGCATTTGGGACTGCTGGTGGGCTCCACAGAGAGTGGAGAGACCTGCAGACACCAGCCCAGAGATGGCCACCATCAGCTAGCAGTGAGCCTGTAGCGGATAGGGCAACAGGCTCCTAACTTTCTCCGGGCACTTCCGTATGCACAGACCAGGGCCGCGCAGCAGGCGCCATATTGCCTCCTTCTCCCCTCTGCCAACCCTACCCAAGGCTGCCCAGAGAGACAATACAACCACCAGCCAGAGGCACCTTCAGGGAATGGGACCTTCCCTTTTGGGACCCTACAGATGACTAAGGAGAACTCAGACTGTGAGCTCCCTACCCACCATCCCTCCCAGGTGCTGCTGGCACAGTGTTCCCAGGAGAACGGTGCAGACTCAGAGGCTGAGAGACATAGACCCAGCTTGGGCTCCCTGTGGGTGAATTGGGACTGGAACTCCTCTCCCTGTTGAAGATACAGTTTGAATTCTGGGACCAGAGGTCAGACCTGCAGACCAGATCCCGTGCACCGAGGTCTAACTAGATTGCCCGGGGCAAAGAAGGGATATATGTGACTGGCCTACTGAGCTGTGTGCCTTCAGGGGCAGATCAGCGTACTAGAGGGAAACCCTCCTCCCAAAAGGAGGCCATACGCCCGGACCAGGTGGCGTTTCTGTGCAGGGAACCTCCACACTGGCATCACAATCCGGGGAGGCCTGGTGGTGTGTGGTCTGGCCTACTGGCAGAGGCCCAGGAGTATATGTGGAGTTGGGGATGGTGGAAAGAAGTGAGGCCCGCTCCAGACTGCAGGTTTCAGAGAGTCCCACCACCACAAGCAGACTTTCTGGCTGAGTGGGGCCATTCCAACCCTGCCCTGACAACTTTTCCTGGAAGCAGAGAACAGAACTTTGATCCCTGCTAAACGCATTGGTGGTGCCTGAGGGCAGACTTAACCAACCCAGCTCTGCCCAGAACAAGAGCTGATAACAAAACACAAAAAAAATAGCATAGCCAGTTCCTCCAAGCAAGCGCCACCTACTGACAGGGACCACATCCTGCACAGCCTTTTCATGGCACCCACTGACTCATTATACAGGGAGTGGTCAAATCTCACCCACAGACACCACATAACGGCTCAGAAAATAAACAAGGCATGTGAAACCCAAACAAAAACCTAAAGGAAAGAAACAACAACTGATCAACATGGGAAAAAATCAATGAAGGAACTCAGGAAATATGAAGAACCAAATGGAAAACACACCCCCAAAGAGGAGCACCAGCCCCCTAGAAACAAACACCAACCCAAATCAGGCAACCAAAATGACAGAAGAGAAATTTTGTATGGGGATCATAAGAACACTAACCGACCTGCAACAACAACTCAATAACCAACACAAAGAAACCACAAAAAGTCTCCAGGACCTACAAGAAAAGTTCACTAAAGAAATAGACACAATGAAGAAAAGTTTAACCAAACTACTAGAAATAAAGAATCAATTCAGGTATCTACAAAATACATTGGAAAGTCTCAAGAACAGGGTAGATCAAACAAAAGAAAGAATCTCAGAGCTTGAAGATAACACCCACCAACAAAATAAAACCGTCACAGAGATAGAGCTGAGATACAAGAGAAAAGAGCAAAGCCTACAAGAGATGTATGCTTATGTGAAGAAACCTAATGTGAGGGTCATAGGGTTACCAGAAGGGGAAAAGACAACACTGAAGGGTGGGACAAGCTATTTGAAGATATAATAGAGGAAAATTTCCCAGGCCTTGCTCAAAATCTTGATATACAAGTTCAAGAAGCTCAGAGTACCCATGGGAGATTCAACGCAAACAGGAAGACGTCAGGACATGCAGTCATCAGACTGACCAAAGTATCAACTAAAGAGGCCCTTCTAAGAGCTGTAAGACAAAAGAAGCAAGTGACATACAAGGGAAAGCCAATTCAAATAACACCAGACTTCTCTAATGAGACTTTACAAGAAAGGAAAGACTGGGGCCCCATTCTCACTCTTCTGAAACAAAAAAATGCCCAGCCTAGAATCTTACTCTCTGCAAAACTTAGCTTCATATATGAAGAAGAGATAAAGACATTCTCAGACAAGCAAAGTATCAGAGAATTCACCAGGACAAAACCAGGCCTACAAGAAGTACTCAAAACAGTGTTAAGCACGGAACACCATAATAAAAACTCACGAATATAAAAACAACCAAAACACAAAGATTAAAGACCAGATAATACAATGGTTCAAGAGAGAAATCAAAGCAACAACATCCAACCCAACAGAATGAACTGTAATCTACCTTACCTATCAGTTCTCTCAATAAATGTGAATGGCTTAACTCTCCACTCAAAAGACATAGGCTGGCAGAATGGATAAGAAAATACAGGCTAAGTATATGCTGTCTCAGGAAACACATCTAACGTGCAAAGATGAATATAGATTAAAGCTAAAGGGTGGAGATGAGTATTCCAGGCAAGTGGAAGCCAAAAGAAGGCTGGTGTGGCAGTTCTAATTTCACACGATTTAGTTTTTAAATCAACAAAAGTTGTGAAAGACAAAGAGGGTCATTACATAATGGTGAAGGACACACTTCAACAAAAGATAACAATTTTAAATATATATGCACCCAACTTAGGTGCACCCAGTTTCATAAAGCAAACCTTACTGGATCTAAGCTAATGGATTAATAGCAACTCCATAATCACCAGAGATTTCAACATCCAACTGATGGCACTAGACAAAACCTCCAAACAGAAAATTAATAAAGAAATAATGAACTTAACAAAACCCTGGAACAGTTGGGTCTGACTGACATCTACAGGACATTCTACACAAAATCCACTGTATGTACTTAATTCTCATCAGCTCACGGGACATTCTCTAAGATTGACCATATCCTAGGACACAAAGTAAATCTCAAGAAATTTAAAAAAATAGAAATCATACCATGTACCTTCTCTGATCACAGTGGAATAAAAGTAGAATTCAACCATAAGAGAAACTCACATTTCTACACAAAAACGTGGAAATTAAACAACCTCCTACTAAATGATTACTTCATAAAAGAAGAAACCAAGATAGAAACAAAACAATTCTATGAAGAAAACGACAATGGAGAGACAAGTTATCAAAACCTCTGGGACACAGCAAAACCAGTTCTGAGAGGAACGTTTATCTACATAAAAGCCTATAACCAAAAGACAAAAAGATCACAAATAGACAATCTAACGAAACTACTCAAAGAACTAGGAAAAGAAAAAAGACCAACCCCAAAGCCAGCAGAAGAAGTGAAATCAACAAGATCAAATCAGAACTACGGAAATTGAACACAAGGAAGCTATTCAGGAGATTAATAAAACAAAAAGTTGGTTCTTTGAAAAAATAAACAAAATTGACACACCATTGGCTAAGCTAACGAAGCAGAAAAGTGAAATCTCTAATAAGCTCGATCAGGAACAAAAAAGAGATATCACAACTGATCCCAAAGAGATACAAGATATAATTTACAAATACTACAAAAATCTTCATGCACACAAACTGGAATATGTGGAGGAAATGGACAAATTTCTAAAAAACACACAGCCTTCCTAGGCTCAACCAGGAAGAAATAGATTCCCAGAACAGATCAATCTCAAGAGCTGAAACAGCAACAGCGATTAAAAATCTCCCTAAAATGAAAAGTCCTGGTCCAGATGATTTCACACCCGAATTTTACCACACTTAAAAAGAAGAACTAGTACGTATCTTGCAGAAACTATTCCACAACATTGAGAAGAACTGAAATCTCCCTGACACCTTTTATGAAGCAAATATTACACTGATGCCATAACCAGGAAAGGATGCAACAAAAAAAGAAAACTACAGACAAATATCCCTAATGAATATAGATGCAAAAATTTTCAACAAAATCTTAGCTAACCGAATCCAGACCTTATCAAGAAAATAATATATCACGACCAAGTGGGCTTCATCGCAGGGATGCAGGGATGGTTCACCATAAGTAAATCTATAAATGCAATTCACCACATAAACAGAAGCAAAAACAAAGACCACATGATTCTTTCAATAGATGCAGAAAAAGCTTTTGACAAAATTCAACACCCTTTCATGATATGAACACTTAAGAAAATAGGCATAGAAGGGACATACCTAAAAATGATACAAGCCACATATGACAGACCCATAGCCAACATCATACTGAATGGGGAAAAATTGAAATCATTCCCGCTTAGGACTGGAACCAGACAAGGCTGCCCACTATCTCCACTTCTGTTCAACATAGTGCTGGAACTCTTGGCTATAGCAATCAGACAGGAAAATGGAATTAAAAGTATCCAAATAGGGGCAGAAGAGATCAAACTTTCACTGTTTGCTTATGATATGATATTATATCTAGAGAACTCCAAAGATTCAACCCAGAAACTCCTGGAACTGATCAATGAATTTAGTAAAGTCTCAGGATACAAAATCAATACACAGAAATCAGAGGCATTCATATACGCTAACAACAATCTAATTGAGAACCAAATCAAAGACTCAATTCCCTTCACAATAGCAACAAAGAAATTAAAGTATCTAGGAATATACTTAACCAAGGAGGTAAAAGACTTCTACAGGGAGAACCATGAAACACTGAGGAAGGAAATACAAGAGGATGTAAACAGATGGAAATCCATTCCATGCTCATGGATCGGTAGACTCAACTTCATTAAAATGTCTATACTACCCAAACTGATCTACAGATTCAATGCAATACTTATTAAAATCCCATAAACATTCTTCACAGATATAGAAAAAATAATTTTACACTTCATATGGAACCAAAGAAAACCCCAAATATCAAAAGCAATTCTAGGCAACAGAAACAAAATAGGAGGCATTAATATGCCAGATATTACACTATACTATGAAGCTGTAGTAGTTAAATCATTATGGTATTGGCACAAAAATAGGAATATTGACCAGTGGAACAGATGTGAGAATCCTGATATAAAACCATCCTCATATAGCCATCTAATCTTTGACAAAGCAGACAAAAACATACACTGGGGAAAAGAACCCCTTTTCAATAAACGGTGCTGGGACAACTGGATAGCTACCTGTAGAAGGCTAAAACACGACCCACATCTTTCACCTCTCACAAAAACCAACTCACGCTGGATAACATACTTAAACCTAAGATATGAAACTATTAGAATTCTAAAGGAAAATGTTGGAAACACTCTCCTAGACATCGGCCTAGGCAAAGAGTTTATGAAGAATTCCCAAAAGGCAATCACAGCAGCAACAAAATTAGATAAATGGGACATGATCAAACTAAAAAGCTTCTGCACAGCCAAATAAATAGTCATGACAGTAAACAGACAACCTACAGAATAGGAGAAAATTTTTGCATCCTACGCATCTGATAAGGGACTGATAACTAGAATATACTTAGAACTCACGAAAATCAGGAAGAAAAAATCAAATAACCCTATTAAAAAGTGGGCAAAGGACTTGAACCGAAACTTTTCTAAAGAAGACAGAAGAATGGCCAACAAACATATGAAAAAATGCTCAACATCTCTAATCATCAGGAAATGCAAATCAAAACAACAATGAGATATCACTTAACTTCAGTGAGAATGGCCTTTATCAAAAATTCTCCAAACAATAAATGCTGGCGTGGATGCAAAGAGATAGGAACACTCCTACACTGCTGGTGGGATTGCAATCTAGTTCAACCTCTGTGGAAAGCAATATGGAGATATCTTAAAGAGATACAAATTAATCTTACATTTGATCCAGAAATGTCATTGCTGAGCATCTACCCAAAAGCTCCAATGACACTCTACAAAAAGGACACCTGCACTCAAATGTTTATAGCAGCACAATTCATAATTGCAAGGCTGTGGAAACAGCCCAAGTGCTCATCAATCCAAGAATGGATTAATAAAATGCAGTATATGTATACCATGGAGTACTATTCAGCTCTAAGAAACAATGGTGATATAGCACATTTTATATTTTCCTGGTTAGAGCTGGAACCCATACTATTAAGTGAAATTTCCCAAGAATGTAAAAACAAACACCACATATACTCACCAGCAAATTGGTATTAACTGAACAGCACCTAAGTGGTCATATAGGTACTACAGTAATAGGGTATTGGGCAGTTGGGAGGGGCCAGGAGGGCGGGTATATACATATATAATGAGTGAGATGTGCACCATCTGGGGGATGGTCATGCCGGAGACTCAGACCTGCGGGGGAGGGGCGAAAATGGGCATTTATTGAAACCTTAAAATCTGAACCCCCATAATATGCTGAAATAAAAAAAAAATCTCAGAATCATAGGAAAGAAAGAATGAAAGTTTTTCTAAAATTGATGAAATAAAGGATTATTTGGAAGGAACACAATATTTAATCCTAGCAGGAGAAACAAAATAAAATCCACATTGTTTTCCATGTAACATTATATAGGGCAGCAGAAACAAATAGAAAAATTTAAAAGCAACTGGAAAAATGCAGTCTATCTGCTAAGAAATGATAAGACAATAATATGTATCTCAATGGTACTACTAGTGTCAGAGAATAATGACTGATAATAGAAAATAATTCTTCAAAATGGTTAGGAAAAATGACTGGCTTCCTAAAATTGTATACCCAACTAAGATTTTGAATATTCAAGAATAAAATTGGACAGAATGCTCTTAAAAAATATACACATACATGCACATACACCCCTTTTTCCTATTAATATTCTTTAAAATTATAAACTTCCCTTCTTTGTTTCATTTAATGTTTTGAAGGCTTGAACTACACTGAGTTTAATATGAAGATAATAAGACATGAATTTATTTTGTTTGGTTTCTATTTACCTGGTGTATATCTGCCTATGTTTTAATTTCAACCCATCAAATCACATTACTTTAAAAATGTCTCTTGTGTATATTATAGACTTGAAATGGTTTCATGATGCAATGAAAGTTGTTTTGCTTTATAACAATGAAACCAATGAATTAAGCCCCATTAAATTTAATGATATGACAGATTTGGTATTTGTTTTGCCATTTGTATGTTTTTTTTTTTAGAATATGGCTTGTTTCTTAGTTTTTTTTTTTTCTTAACTATTATCCTCTAAAAAAGTGGTCCCTAAACCCCAGTTCCCAGCCTGGTACCATTCCATGGCCTGTTAGGAACTCCACCTGTATCAATTCTTGGGCTCCACCCTACCTTTCCCAACTCCCACAGAAAAATTGTTTTCCATGAAACCAGCCAGTCCCTAGTGCCAAAAAGGTTAGGGATCACCGCTCTGAAAGCTAGAAAATTATATGTTTTTATTTTAAGGTTTATTTTAAAATTAAACTTTTATATAATACCTTTAGTATATTATGGTATTAAGAGAGAAAACTCCATATTATAAAGATGTCACTCCTACTTGGAGGACTATTAATTCACTAATTTAACATGATTTCAATAAAACTCCACATGTATTTTTGTTTGGAACTAGACAAGCTGATTATATTGTTCATATGGAAAAATAAAATAGCAAAAATAAACAGTAAAATTATGAAAACTAAGATTAATGAGGAAAATTTACCATACCATATAATAAAACATTATTATAAAACCTCAATGATAAAAAAACAATATATTGAGCATACAAACAAAACAATGTAATAGCAGTTCTAGAAATAAACCAAGACATATACAGGAATAGGTAACATAGCTTAAAAAAAGAAAACTTTTTAATAAATGACTTTGACATAATTGTGCAGCCACATGAAGGAAAAAAAGTTAAATCTACTCACACCAAATACCACAATAAACTCTACGTGTGCCAGAAAACAATGAAATCATAAAAGTCATTCAAAAATATAGGCAAATTACTTTATAACCTTAAAGTGGAGAAAGCTGCTCTAATCACTCTGAATCCAGAAGACATCAAAGAAAAAATTGATGAAGTAGGCTAAAAAAATAATAATAAACACATTAATTTCTGTACAGCAAAAAATTAGCAGGGTCAAATGATAATGACATATTTATAAAAAACTTGAAATTCTTATACATATAAAGATCTGATCCCTCTTAAATAGTAGTAAAGAGGCCAATAATCCAATAAGAATGTGAACAAGTAGTTTACAGAAAAAAAATACAAATTGTCATTTAAACATATGAAAAGATGGCCGTCACTCAAAATAAGACAAATAGAAGTTAAAATTTTATTGAGATAACATTTTTCATCTATCAAATTGACAAATAAATCTAAAAGTTCAACAACTCTGTGTTAGCCAGTCTTGGGGAAACACACATACCCATGCATTGCTGATGGAAATGCAAAATGGTAAAACACCACTGAACTGAAGGGTAATTTATAAATATTTATTAAAATTAAAAATTTACTGTTGGATGAGGCAATCCTTCCTCTTGGTATTTATTCTGTGGATATACATGCGTGAGTTAAACATCAGAGACATCTAAGTTTTTTTCACTATTGCACTATTTAGAATTCAGAAAATAGGAAACAATACAATTGTCCATCTATAGTGAATGATTAAACTGTGGTACAATCATATAATGTAGTATTATATAAAAATTTTTAAAATGAGGAGGAAGCTCTTGATATGCCTATATGGAAAGATCTTCAGTATACAATGTGAAGTTAATAATAAAGCAATGTTCAGTAGTATAGTATGCAGAGGGTATGCTACCTTTTCCATATAGAAAGGAAGAAAAATAAGTATATTAATATTTGATTATTTTTGCCTAAAAGGTACTCCATAAGAATAAATGAGAAACTAAGAAAAGTAGTTACCTATGTGCGTATATTGATGAGGAATGAGACTTTTCATTGAATTATTTTTATATTGTTTTGACTATATGAATATAGTACCTATTCAAAAGTAAAACTTTAAAAAAATGGATTTAAAAGTTATTAACATACAAGAGAAGGGTAGAGGAGGCAACACAATTTTGAAAACTGGAAGGATATAGGAGGGGAATAGCTGATTTAAGTCACCAGCAGTACAGAAAGAAATTCAAGAAGCAAGCTTATTTGCATGCAGAATCCCAGAATAATTTGGAAGTGAAAATAAGTATAAATGGGTGGAGCTGAAAACTAGAAATGTATCTAAAATAAAAAAAAATTAGGTTCATACATCTATCCCACAAAAGGTAGTGTCTAAACCTCTGTCAATGTGTCAGAGGAATATATTCTCTGAAGACATTAAAGCAAAAGACTCTGGAATCCTAGACAGTAGGCATAATTGACAGTAGGGACATTGTACTAAAAATTGAGAGAAAGAAAATTGAGAGAGAATAGGAAGAAGGAAGAAGAAATGAAAGGTAAACAAGAGAAAGAAGGAGAACTAACATTCACTAGATAATTACTGTGTGCCAGAGGCTAATATAAGCTTTTTAATTATGACAGCTCATTTAATGTTCACAACCACTCTATGAGGTATATGTTATAATATTTCCCATATCACATATAAAGAAACTTTGATATAGTAGGATTAAATCATTTGACTAAGGATGCAAATCTACTAGGTGACAAAGCATGGAATTGACTAGACAGTCTTGTTTCCAAGCCTAAACCTTTAACACTATACACATTAAAAGGTGAAAATGACAGACCACTGCCCATCTTGGTTTCTAGAAAACTCACAACTGAACACATATGCCCCTACCATGCCTACCAACTGCCACTAGAATGACTTCCAGCATTATTTTGGAAAACGTGACTACTGTAAAAGAGATTCTTATAGTTGTAAGTATTGCAATGAACCACCTCATGCACACAGAGGAAATTCTCTCAACTCACTTTATGAGGAAGAAACAAACTCAATATCAAAAACAGACAAGCACAATATGATAAACAAAAATTGTAAGTAAATCTCAATTATAAACATAGACCTAAAACTCTAAATAAAATATTAGCAAAATGATTCTTGCAATGTATAAATAATAATCCGCCATGAATAAATAGGTTTGAACAAGGAATGCAAAGATGACTTAACAACAGAACATCTATTAATCCAATTCAATGAATTACCATATTAAAGAAGAAAAAAACTTTGAATTACATCAATAGATTCTTTTTTTATTTCTGCATATTATGGAGGTACAAATGTTTAGGTTACATACATTGCCTTTGCCCAGCCCAAGTCAGAACTACAAGTGTGTCCATCCCCCAACAGTGCACATGGAACCCATTAGGTGTGGGTTACTCATCCCCTGCTCCCCGATTCCACCTGCTCTACACCTGATGAATGTTGCTGTCATATGTACACATAAGTGTTGATCAGTTAATGCCAATTTGCTGATGAGTACATGTGGTGCTTGTTTTTCCATCCTTATGATACTTCACTTAGTAGAATGGGCTCCAATAGATTCTTTTTTTTTTCAGCATATTATGGGGGTACAAATGTTTAATTTAAAAAAGTAATAAAATGAGAATAGAAAGAAACATGATATTTAACATAATAAACTGTTTCTACCAAAAATAAATAGTATACATCATACTTATGAAACTATAGGAACATTTTCTTTCAAATCAGGAAAAAGAGAAGTAGATTCAATATTACCACTATCAACTTAATACTAGAGATCCTAGGTATCAATAACAAAAGGAGAAAAATATATTAGAATTAGACTTATAGTAGATAAAACACATATGAAAAAATGCTCAACATCTCTAATCATCAAGGGAATGAAAATCAAAACCACAATGAGATATCACTTAACTCCAATGAGAATGACCATTATCAAAAAGTTCCAAACAACAAGTGTTGGCATGGATGCGGAGAGACAGGAACATTCCTACACTGCTGGTGGAACTGCAAACTAATGCAACCTCTATGGAAAGTAATATGGTGATACCTTAAAGAGCTAAAACTAGAAATACCATTTGATCCAGCAATCCCACTAGTAGGGATCTACCGAAAGGGTAAAAAGACATTCTATAAAAAAGATCTGCACTAGAATATTTATAGCAGCAAAA
Source organism: Microcebus murinus (assembly GCF_040939455.1). Lineage (NCBI taxonomy): Eukaryota > Metazoa > Chordata > Mammalia > Primates > Cheirogaleidae > Microcebus > Microcebus murinus. The sequence continues at coordinate 73,953,337 of NC_134136.1, read as the reverse complement.
TTCACAATTGCAAAGATGTGGAAACAACACAAGTGCCCATAAATACATGAGTGCATTAGTAAAATGTGGTATATGTATACCATGGAGTGCTACAGGGATATAAAATGGCAAACTACCTATTGTATTGCCCTGGATAGAGCTGGAGCCCATTCTTCCCTAAGTGAAGTATCACAAGATTAGAAAAAACAAACACCCATATACTCACCATTAAATTGGTATTTATTGATCAGCACTAATGTGCACATATTGAAAATAACATTAATTAGGTGTCAGGTAGATGGAGGGAACAGGAGGGGATGCATAAGTTCACACCTAATGAATGTGGTGTGTACTGTCTGCGGGAGGGGCATACTTGTAGCTCTGACTCAGGCGGTGCCAAGACAATTTATGTAATCAAGGCATTGGTACCCCTGTAATACTCTGAAATTAAAAAAAAATTAAAGTGCAAAGTAATAACATTCATTGAGTGTCGGGCAGGTTGGGTGGAAAGGAGGGGATGGCTATATTCACACCTAGCAGGTACGGTGTGTACCATCTGGGGGATGGACGTGCTTGTAGCTCTGACTTGGGTGGTGTAAAGGCAATATATGTAACCTAAACATTTGTAACCCTGTAATATGCTGAAATAAAAAAGTGTAAAATAATTTAAAAAAATAAAGAGCAATCAAAAGAAAAAAATAAAGGTGAAAAATAATCATGTTAAAAATTTAATAAAAATAGATTTAAAAAAAAACTTACATAGGGACTTCAGATCAAGAAAAATTATCTAATTTGTTCTTACTTATAGTAGAAACAATTTATGTGAAAATCTTGATTATGACCACATATGATTTTGGTAAAATAAAAGCAAAAGAAGTAAATCTTATACAATAAGTGTAATTAATAAATTTTAAAAAAGAATTAGAAAAGAAGAAGCAAAGCTAACATCATTTACAGGTAATTTTGTCTAAATAGAAAACCCAAGATAATCTACCAAAAACATTTTGTGCTATTAATAAAATGATAAAAAGATAGATCCTGAAATGTTCTAGATAATAGATCTTTTTTCAGCCCTGATTCACACTGAACAAATATTTATTGAATACAATCTATCTGCTAGGCATTATTGTAGACATTGAGGGCCTAGCAGTAAGCGAAATAGACACAAGTCCCTTACCTCATGAAATTTACATTCCAGTAAATAGACAGGAATCTATAGTACTCCTATTCACCAATAAAAGTAATACATACCACTACATTAGCAGCAAGACAATGAGATACTTAGGAATGAATATTTAAAAATAAAAGTTCAATTTCCTTATGGAGAAAATTATAAAATTATAAATGTTATTGAAAAACATGAGAAGACATGAATATGTAAAATATTCACATTCTAGGATGAGAAGACAAAATGTTATCTATATGTCAATTATCTTCATATTAAACCATAAATTCAATCTCTAAATGCTAGACAAAAACTCATCAGTTTTTCTCATAGACTCCAAAGCCAATCCAATTATTTACAAACATGGCCACGCTGAGAATTTTCCAAATCCTTAATTTCTGCTTTCCTTTTGAAATAGTTTCATTACCTCTCATAATTTCTCTGAGTCAGGAATTCAAGGAGCACTTCACTGAGCAGTTGTGGCTCCATGTTTCTCAACCAGGTGTCAGTCATAGCTGCAGTCATCTGAAGGCTTAACTGTCAGTGCTCACCCACAACTCTGGGTGCTCAAGGTTGCTCACAAACAAAGCTGGCAAATTAGCGCCAGCTGTGAGCAAGAGGACTCAATTCCTTTCCACATAGGCCTCTCCACTGGGCTATTAGATTATTCTAACATGGCAGCTGGCTTTCCCCAGAGTGAATGATAAGATACTAATATGGAAGCTGCAATGCTTTTTATGACAGTCTTGGAAGTCAGGTACTACCACCTATGTCACACATACTGGTTATATGGGGCCAGCCCTGATTCACTATGGGAGAAGAAAACATTAGGTCATGAATGCAGGAGGCAAGAATTATCAAGGGACTATCTCTAAGATGGATTTCTATACCTTTCTTCCAAACAGCTCATATCACGTAATTTTAATACAGTATGATAAGTGTTATGGCATATCATTTTTAATCCTTAGATTTCATTATCCCTAGTATAAACCGAACTTTTCCGAATATCCTTCTTCAAATATTTAAAATGCAACAAAGAGACAAAGCTTAAAATCACTGACCTTACACTAATTTATTTTGCTTTACGAAAAGCTAGCACATCTTAAAAGTTATAGCTTCCATATTTTGCTATCATTTTGGCAAGAAAGAAGTTAAATTTTTAATATCAACCTTTAAAAGATGTCATATGAGGTTGACACTGAAAAAGTCAAACAAAATGCTTGAAGGAAGCCTGTATATCAAAACTGGCAGATTGAAACATGAATGATGCTTTTGGAATTGGATTTTTAACTTAACCTGGTTTTTGGTTTTTCTTACTGAAAATATTCCAATTTAAAATACATTTTATATTCACTTTTTAGAAGATTAAGTTCATGATTGTTGAGAACACAATTATTATCTGCAAATAATGTACTATTCAAATATCATGTTTTGAGCACAAAATATAACCATTTCTCATAGAATTTGCTTCTAATTGGACCAAACTGTTCAAATTGACAAAAGGAAGAAAAGGGACTATGATTTCACCTGTTTTTCCACCTCCAGGTTAATAAGAGGGCTTGTGGTACTGAGAAAGGCAGATCTCAAGGATGTTATCAAATTAGGTAAAGAGAGCCCAAATGGGAAAGCAGGTAGTAATTATTGAGTGGAGAAGTGCTTCACTATATTTTGGAGTACTTTTCTAGAAAGGAAGACTGAAAATTGGAATCCAAGATGCCAGGGCTTTTCAGCCAATACAGAAAAGACTCTTTTAGTGCTTTTACGGTACTTTCTAATAAACAAAATTTTAATATTAGACCAAAGTTAGCCATACCCAACCTCTTATTATTCAGTTTTTTTTTTATTTTGGCATATTATGGGGGTACAGATTTTAAGTTTTCAATAAATGCCCCTTTCGCCCCCTCCCCACAAAAGTCTGAGTCTCCATCATGACCATCCCCTAGATGGGACACATCTCACTCATTATGTATGTATATACCCGCCCCCCTCCCCCCTCCCACCTGCCCAATACACTATTACTGAAGTACCTATGTGTCCATTTAGGTGCTACTCAGTTAACACCAGTTTGCTGGAGAATATATCTGGTGCTTGTTTTTCCATTCTTGGGATACTTCACTTAGTAGTATGGGTTCCAGCTCTAACCAGGAAAATATAAGATGTGCTATGTCACCATTGTTTCTTAGAGCTGAATAGTACTCCATGGTATACATATAACACATTTTATTAATCCATTCTTGGATTGATGGGCACTTGGGCTGTTTCCACAGCCTTGTAATTATGAATTGTGCTGCTATAAACATTCGAGTGCAGGTGTCTTTTTTGTAGAGTGTCATTGGATCATTTGGGTAGATGCCCAGCAATGGGATGGCTGGATCAAATGGTAGATTCACTTGTATCGCTTTAAGGTATCTCCATATTGCTTTCCACAGAGGTTGAACTAGTTTGCAGTCCCACCAGCAGTGTAGGAGTGTTCCTCTCTCTCCGTAACCATGCCAGCATTTATTGTTTGGAGATTTTTTGATAAAGGCCATTCTCACTGGGGTTAAGTGATATCTCAATGTGGTTTTGATTTGCATTTCCCTGATGATTAGAGATGTTGAACATTTTTTCATATGTTTGTTGGCCATTCTTCTATCTTCTTTACAAAAGTTTCTGTTCAAGTCCTTTGCCCACTTTTTAATGGGTTTATTTGATTTTTTCTTCCTGATTTTCGTGAGTTCTAAGTATATTCTAGTTATCAGTCCCTTATCGGATGCATAGGATGCAAAAATTTTCTCCCATTCTGTAGGTTGTCTGTTTGCTTTCATGACTATTTCTTTGGCTGTGCAGAAGCTTTGTAGTTTGATCATGTCCCATTTATTTATTTTGGTTACTGCTGTGATCGCCTTTGGGGACTTCCTCATAAACTCTTTGCCCAGGCCAATGTCTAGGAGAGTGTTTCCAACTTTTACCTCTAGAGTTCTAATAGGTTCATACCTTAGGTTTAAGTCTGTTATCCAGAGTGAGTTGGTTTTTGTGAGAGGTGAAAGGTGTGGGTCCTGTTTTAGCCTTCTACAGGTGGTTATCCAGTTTTCCCAGCACCATTTATTGAAGAGGGATTCTTTTCCCCAGCGTATGTTTTGTCTGCTTTGTCAAAGATTAGATGGCTATGAGGACGGTTTTATATCAGGATTCTCACATCTGTTCCAGTGGTCAATATTCCTAATTTGTGCCAATACCATATTGTTTTAATTACTACAGCTTTGTAGTATAGTTTGATATCTGGCATATTAATGCCTCCCATTTTGTTTTTGTTGCCTAGAATTGCTCTTGATATTCGGGGTCTTCTTTGGTTCCACACGAAGCGTAAAATTATTTTTTCTATATCTGTGAAGAATGCTGATGGGATTTTAATAGGTATTGCATTGAATCTGTAGATCAGTTTGGGTAGTATAGACATTTTGATGATATTGAGTCTGCCGACCCACGAGCATGGTATGGATTTCAATCTGTTTACATCCTCTGCTATTTCCTTCCTCAGTGTTCATAGTTCTCTCTGTAGAGGTCTTTTACCTCTTTGGTTAAATATATTCCTAGGTACTTTAATTTCTTTGTTGCTATTGTGAAGGGAATTGAGTCTTTAATTTGGTTTTCAATTAGATTGTTGTTGGCGTATATGAATGCCTCTGATTTCTGTGTATTGATTTTGTATCCTGAGACTTTACTAAATTCATTGATCAGTTCCAGGAGTTTCTTGGTTGAATCCTTGGGGTTTTCTAGATACAATATCATATCATCAGCAAACAGTGAAAGTTTGATCTCTTCTGCCCCTATTTGGATACCTTTGATTCCATTTTCCTGTCTGATTGCTGTAGCCAAGACTTCCAGCACTATGTTGAACAGAAGTGGAGATAGTGGGCAGCCTTGTCCGGTTCCAGTTCTAAGTGGGAATGATTTCAATGTTTCCCCATTCTGTATGATGTTGGCTATGGGTCTGTCATATATGGCTTGTATCATTTTTAGGTATGTCCCTTCTATGCCTATTTTCTTAAGTGTTCGCATCATGAAAGGGTGTTGAGTTTTGTCAAAAGCTTTTTCAGCATCTATTGAAAGAATAATGTGGTCTGTGTTATTGCTTCTGTTTATGTGGTCAATTGCGTTTATAGATTTACGTATGTTGAACCATCCCTGCATCCCTGGGAGGAAGCCCACTTGGTCGTGGTGGATTATTTTTTTGATAAGTGTCTGGATTCGGTTAGCTAAGATTTTGTTGAAAATTTTTGCATCTATATTCATTAGGGATATTGGTCTGTAGTTTTCCTTTTTTGTTGCATCCTTTCCTGGTTTTGGTATCAGAGTAATATTCGCTTCATAAAAGGTGTCTGGGAGGTTTCTGTTCTTCTCGATGTTGTGGAATAGTTTCTGCAAGATAGGTACTAGTTCTTCTATGTAAGTATGGCAGAATTCAGGTGTGAAGCCGCCTGGACCGGGACTTTTCTTTTTAGGGAGATTTTTAATTGCTGTTTCTATTTCAGCTGTTGAGATTGGTCTGTTCAGGGAATCTATTTCTTCCTGGTTGAGCCTAGGGAGGCTGTGTGTTTCTAGAAATTTGTCCATTTCCTCCACATTTTCCAGTTTGTGTGCATAAAGATTTTTGTAGTATTCATAAATTGTATCTTGTATCTCTTTGGGATCAGTTGTGATATCTCCTTTTTTATTCCTAATGGAGCTTATTAGAGATTTCTCTTTTCTGCTTTTCGTTACCTTAGCCAATGGGGTGTTAATTTTCTTTATTTTCTCAAAGAACCAACTCTTTGTTTTATTAATCTCCTGAATAGCTTCCTTGTTTTCAATTTCGTTTAGTTCTGATTTGATCTTGTTGATTTCCCTTCTTCTGCTGGGTTTGGGGTTGGTCTGTTCTTCTTTTTCCAGATCTTTGAGTCATTTTATTAGATTGTCTATTTGTGATCTTCTTGTCTTGTGCTTATAGGCATTTATGGAGATCAACTTTCCTCCTATAACTGCTTTTGTTGTGTCCCAGTGGAGTTGATAACTTGTCTCTCCATTGTCGTTTTCTTCATAGAACTTTTTTATTTCCCTCTTGATTTCTTCATTTACGAAGTAATCATTTAGTAGGAGGTTGTTTAATGTCCACGTTTTTGTGTAGAAATGTGAGTTTCTGTTAGGGTTGATTTCTAGTTTTATTCCACTGTGATATGAGAAGGTACATGGTATGATTTCTATTTTTTTAAATTTCTTGAGATTTTCTTTGTGTCCTAGGATATGGTCAATCTTAGAGAATGTCCCGTGAGCTGATGAGAAGAACGTATATTCAGTGGATTTTGGGTAGAATGTTCTGTAGATGTCTGTCAGACCCAATTGTTCTAGAGTTTTGTTTAAGTCCATTATTTCTTTATTAATTTTCTGTTTGGAAGATCTGTCTCGTGCCGTCAGTGGGGTGTTGAAATCTCCGGCGATTATGGAGTTGCTATTAATACATTTGCTTAGCTCCAATAAGGTTTGCTTTATGAATCTGGGTGCACCTAAGTTGGGTGCATATATATTTAAAATTGTTATCTCTTCTTGTTGGACCGTGCCCTTCACCATTATATAATGACCCTCTTTGTCTTTTATTACTTTTGTTGGTTTAAAAACTAAATCGTCTGAAATTAGAACTGCCACGCCAGCCTTCTTTTGGCTTCTATTTGCTTGGAATATTGATCTCCACCCTTTTATTTTTAGTCTATGTGCATCCTTGCAGGTTAGATGTGTTTCCTGAAGACAGCATATACTTGGCCTGTATTTTCTTATCCATTCAGCCAGCCTATGTCTCTTGAGTGGAGAGTTTAAGCCATTCACATTTATTGAGAGAACTGATAGGTAAGGTAGATTACTGATCATTCTGTTGGGTTGGATGTTGTTGCTATGATTTCTGTCTTGAGCCATTGTAATATCTGGCCTTTAATATCTTTGGGTTTTGCTTGTTTTTATATTCATGAGTTATTATTATGATGTTCCGTGCATAACGCTGTTTTAAGTACTTCTTGTAGGGCTGGTCTTGTCTTGGTGAATTCTCTGAGCCTTTGCTTGTCTGAGAATGTTTTTATTTCTCCTTCATATACTAAGCTCAGTTTTGCAGTGAATAATATTCTAGGCTGGGCATTGGTTTGTTTCAAAAGGTTGAGAACGGGGCCCCCGTCTCTCCTTGCTTGTAAAGTCTCATTAGAGAAGTCTGATGTTATTCGAATTGGCTTTCCCTTGTATGTTACTTGCTTCTTTTGTCTTACAGCTCTTAGAAGGGACTCTTTAGTTGATACTTTGATCACTCTGATGACTGCATGTGGTGACGTCTTACTGATTGCATTGAATCTCCCAGGGGTCCTCTGAGCTTCTTGAACTTGTATATCAATATTTTGAGCAAGGCCTGGGAAATTTTTCTCTATTATATCTTCAAACAGCTTGTCCAACCCTTGAGTGTTGTCCTCTTCCCCTTCTTGTAACCCTATGACCCTCACATTAGGTTTCTTCACATAATCCCACAGCTGTTGTAGGTTTTGCTCTTTTCTCATGTTTCTCTGCTCTATTTCTGTGACTGATTTATTTAATTGGAGGGTGTTATCTTCAAGCTCTGAGATTCTTTCTTCGGTTTGATCTACCCTGTTTTTGAGACTTTCCACTGTATTTTGTAGTTCCTTGAATTGATTCTTCATTTCCAGTAGTTCGGTTACACTTTTCTTCATTGTGTCTATTTCTTTTCCCATATCCTGGAGGCTTTTTGTGGTTTCTTTGTGTTGGTTATTGAGTTGTTGTTGCAGCTGGGTGAGTGTTCTTATTATCCACATACGAAATTCCTCTTCTGTCATATTGGTTGCCTGATTTTGGTAGGTGTCCGTTTCTAGGGGGCTGGTGCTAGTCTTTGGGGGTGTGTTTTCCGTTTGGTTCTTCATATTTCCTGAGTTCTTTCGCTGATTTCTTCCCATGTCGATCAGTTGTTCTTTCTTTCCTTAGGTTATTGTTTGGGTATTCACACACCTTGTTTAGTTTATGAGGCGTTAGGTGGTGTCTGTGGGTGAAATTGGACCACTCCCTGTGTATTGAGTCAGTGGGTGCCATCGAAAGGCTGTGCAAGATGCCGTCCATGTCAGTAGGTGGCGTTTGCTTGGAGGAACAGGCTATACTGTTGTTTTTGTGTCCTGTTAATAGCTCTTGTTCTGGGCGGAGCTGGTTGGGAAAGCCTGCCCTCAGGCGGTTAGCAGGGGTCAAAATTCTGTTCTCTTCTTCCAGGGAAAGCTGTCAGGGCGGGGCTGGAATGGTCCTGCTCAGCCAGAAAGTCTGCGTGTGGGGGTGGGGCTGTCTGAGACCCACAGTCTGGAGCGGGCCTCGCTTCTTTCCTTCCTCCCCAAATCCACAGCTACTCCTGGGCCTCTGCCAGCAGGCCAGACCACAGGCCACCAGGCCTCCCCTGACTGTGATGCCGGAGGGGACTTTCCCTGCACAGGAACGCCACTTGTGTTGGGCTCACAGCCTCCTCCTGGGAGAAGGGTTGCCCTCTAGGACGCCAATCAGCCCCTGGAGGCACACACACCTCAGTAGGCTGTTCACGTATAACCCTTCTGTGCCCCGGGCAATGCTAGCCCTTGGTGCAGGGGATCTGGTCTGCAGGTCCGACCTCCGGGTCCCAGAGTTCAAAGTGTGTCCCCACCAGGGAGAGGATTTCCGGTCCCAATTCCCCCACAGGTACCCCAAGCTCAGTCTATTTCTCTCAGGCTCTGAGTCGGCATCGTTCTCCTGGGAACACGGTGCCAGCAGCACCTGGGAGTGCGCGCAGGTAGGGAGCTCACAATCTGAGTTCTCCTGAGTCAGGTAAGGGTCCCAAACGGCAAGGTCCCGTTCCCTGGAGGTGCCTCTGGCTGGTGGCTGTATTGTCTCTCTGGGCAGCCGTGGGTAGGGTCGGCAGAGGGGAGGAGGAGGCAATATGGTGCCTGCCACACAGCTCGGGTCTGTGCACACTGAGGTGCCCGGAGGAAGTTGGAAACCTGGTGCCACGTCTGCTATTGGCTCACCGTTGGCAGGCAGCGGCGTTCTCTGGGTGGTGTCCGCAGGTCTCTCCACCCGCTGGGGAGCCCACCAGCAGTCCCGAATGCAGGGGAGGGGAAACAGCAAATCCACCTACCCTTGCCGCTGGTCTCCGGGCTGCTCCGGTGGTCTCAGCCTCCAGTTCTCCTCTGCAGCCTCCTCCCGTGGAGTCTCCCGGGGTCTCAGGTACCCCTCCTTCCGGCCTTTGTCCACTGTATACTCGTCTTCTTCCTTCTTTCCTCTAATGTCTGCTAGAATCTGTCTTTTTTGCAGAGACACTCTGTCTGGCGGTGTTATTCGTCCGCCATCTTCTGGAAAGGTGTTTTAATGACTATAGCCTTGTAGTATAGTTTGAAGTCTGGTAAATTGATACCTCCTATTTGGTTTTTATTGCCTAGGATTGATTTTGCTATATGGGGTCTTCTCTGGTTCCATACGAAGCATAAAATTATTTTTTCTATATGTGTGAAAAATGATGATGGTATTTTGATAGGGATTGCGTTGACTCTGTAGGTCACTTTGGGTAGTATAGATATTTTAACAATGTTGATTCTGCCGACCCATGAGCATGGTATATTCTTCCATCTGTTTACATCCTCTGCTATTTCCTTCTTCAGTGTTTCATAGTTCTCCCTGTAGAGGTCTTTTACCTCTTTAGTTAAATATATTCCAAGGTACTTTATTTTATTGTTGCTATTTTTAAGGGAATTGAGTCTTTGATTTTGTTCTCACTTGTACTGTTGTCGGCGTATATGAATGCCTCTGATTCCTATATCCAAAAGTCGAAATGATCACAAATAGACAACCTAATGAATCATCTCAAAGAGCTGGAAAAAGAAGAACAGACAAAATCCAAACCCAGCAGAAGAACTGAAATCATTAAGATCAAATCAGAACTAAACGAAATAGACAACAGGGAAACTATATGGAGGATTAATTAAAAAGTTGGTTCTTTGAAAAAATAAACAAAATTGACACACTATTGGCTAGACTAACAAAAAGTAGAAAAGAAAAATCTCTAATGAGCTCCATCAGAAACAATAAAGGAGAAATTACAACTGATGCCACAGATATACAAGATATAATCTATGAATACTAGAAAAACCTCTATGCACACAATCTGGAAAATGTGGAGGAAATGAACAATTTCTTAGAAACACACAGCCTCCCTAGGCTCAACCAGGAAGAAATAGAATTCCTGAACAGACCAATATGAAGTACTGAAATTGACACAGCAATAAAAACCCTCCCTAAAAAGAAAATTCCTGGACCAGATGGTTTGACACCCGAATTTTACCACACCTACTAAGAAGAACTGGTGCCTATCATGCAGAAATTATTCCACAACATTGAGAAGGATGAAATCCTCCCCAACACATTCTATAAAGTGAACATAACTCTGATACCAAAACCAGGAAAGGATGCAACAAAAAAAAGAAAACTACAGACCAATATCCCTTATGAATATAGATACAAAAATTCTCAACAAAATCCTAGCCAATCAAATCCAGGTGCTTCTCAAGACAATAATTCATCACAACCAAGTGGACTTCATCCCAGGGATGTAGGGATGGTTCAACATATGCAAATCTATAAATGTAATTCACCATATAAACAGAAGCAAAAACAAAAACCATATGATCCTCTCAATAGACGCAGAAAAAGCATTTGACAAAATTCAACACCCTTTTATGATAAGAACGCTCAACAAAATAGGTATAGGTGGAGCTTACCTAAAAATGATACAAGCCATATATGACAAACCCACAGCCAATATCATACTGAATGAGGAAATATTGAAAGCAATCCCACTTAGAACTGGAACAAGACAAGGTTGCCCACTATCTCCACTTCTGTTCAACATAGTGCTGGACATCCTCACTACAGCAATCAGACAAGAGAGCGGAATTAAGGGCGTCCAAATGGGAGCAGAAGAGATCAAACTCCCACTCTTCGCTGATGACATGATATTATACCTAGAAAACCCCCAGGATTCAACCAAGAGACTCCTTGATCTGATAAATGAATTTGGTAAAGGCTCAGGATACAAAATCATTGTGCTTTTGATTTGCATTTCTCTGATGATTAGAAAAGTTTGACATTTTTAAATATGTTTTTCATCATTAGTCTATCTTCTTTTGAAACATTTCTGTTCATTTCCTTTGCCCACTTTTTAATGGGGTTGTTTGATTTTTTATTTTTAATTTTAATTTTTTTTTTGCTGATTTTTCTGAGTTCTATATAAATGCTAGTTATCAGCCCTTTATCAGATGTGTAGCATGCAAATATTTTCTCCCATTCTGTAGGTTGTCTGTTTGTTCTTGTGGTAGTTTCCTTGGTTGTGCAGAAGCTTTTAAATTTGATCAGGTCCCATTTACTTATTTTTGTTGTTGTTGAGATTTCCTTTGGTATCTTCTTCATAAGTTCTTTGCTTGGGCCAATGTCTGTAAGAGTTTTTCCAACATTTTCTTCTATAATTCTTATAGTTTCATGCCTTAGATTTAATTAAGTCTGTTATCCACCAGTACTTGACTTTTGTGAGAGGTTGGTGGTGCGGATCCTATTTCAGTCTTTTACATGTGGCTATCCAATTTTACAAGCACCATGTATTAAATAAGGATTCTTTTCCCCGTGTATGATTTTGTCTGTTTTGTCAAAGATTGGAATGCTATATGAGAATGGTTCTATATCTGGCTTCTCAGTTCTGTTCCATTGCTTTCTGTCTCTGTTCTTGTACCAGTACCATACTGTTTTAGTTATCATAGCCTTGTAGTATAACTTGAAGTCTGGTAAATTGATGCCTCCATTTTTTTTTTTTTTCTTAAGATTGCTTTTGCTATACAGGGTCTTGTCTGGTTCCATATGAAGCATAAAATTATTTTTTCTAGATCTTTGAAAAATGATGTAGGTTTTTAAATAGGGATTACATTGAATTTGTAGATTACTTTGTGTAGTATATGTTTACATTTTTGAAGGTCATTTCCTGTAATTTGACTTTTTTAGGCCTAATTTTCAAAACATTTTGATTTTGCAGAAATTGATATTTAGAAGTATGCATTGCCCAATGGCATTTTGTAAGAAACTAAACTTATTTGTTCATGCAGTGTTCAATGGTATGATCTCATGAACTGTGGTTATAAGAAATAATAGTAAAATGTGGCTATCTGAGAAGAATTATTTCTGAGTTTCCTGAGAATGATTATAGTTATGGAAGACAAACTCTAAAATGGCCCCCAGTGATCCCACCACCTGGCATTCATCATTGTTTAATCACCTCCCTTTGAGTATAGGTAGTATTTGATACTTTCTGCTAACAAATAGAATATGGCAAAGGTGATAGGATGTCATTACCACAGTTATGTTGCATAATATTGTAATTTCCAACTTGCCAGAAAAGTCTTTCCCTTGTTGCTTTAATGATGCCAGCTGTTATGTGGTGGGCTTCTCCAAGGAGATTCCCACATGGTAAGGAATTGAAGTCTATGTTCATCCAACAATTTGGAAACAAATGAGACTATAGTAAAAATCCCAAAAGGAACTGCATCTTTTCAGAAATTCCATAAATGTGCTGATAAGTGAATCTTTCTCCAGTCAAGCCTCAGATGAGACCCCAACCCTGGCCAAAATCTTGATTGTAGCCTCATGAGAAATCTTAAAGCAAAGGAACAACCAAAGCTGTGTTAGATTTATAACCCATACAAACTGTGATTCAATTAGTCAGTCATTTTGAGCTTCTGAGATTGTGAAAATGTTAACTACCAATAGATAAATAATACAATAAAAATAATAGATAATAGTAATGGTTATAATTGTCATTCAATGAGTGTTCATTGTACATCTGGCATTCTGCTAAGTGATAATATAGCTAGATAGATTGATAGATAGCTAGATGATAGAAAGATGACACGTAGATACATGGATATAAAGACAGATACTTGGTAAATTCTCAGAATAACCATATGAGCTAGGGACTATTATTTTTATAATACAGATGATAAACCTAAGACACTGAAAATTTAGCTTTTTATCTGAGGTTGCATAACTGCTTATGCACAAAGTCCATACAAATGATCTCTTTGCTATGATATATTAGTTGATCTCTAGTATTAAAAGAAAAAAAGTTGAATTAATGAAAGTGTACTCTAGAAGTGAATAAACTCACAAATAATTTGAAACAAAGCCAAAAATTCTGTAAATTAGGTAAGATTATGTCTATCAATTTTCCTATGCAGAAGAAAATATTTCATTTACTTTTAGGCTTCATTATTCTAATCCAATCTCAGATTATTTTGATTTAGTTTCAAAATATTATATTTATGAGAACAATGGAAATAAAATTAGGAAACCAGACAGTGATTTTAAATACTATTTCTTTGGCATAATATTATCTATTGATATTTTTAGTTGTACTTTTATTCTAACATTCTCACCTCCCATTTCAAGTCTATGTACCTCTAGTCTAAAACATTACAAAGTTATTTATAAAAGACAACTTTTCTCTAACAAAACATGGTACCAATTACAGATAAAATAGAAAAGAGAGCTTGAATTCAGGTCAGTTCAATATATAAATACTGAAACAAAGAGAAAAAAAGAAGTTAGAAAATACAGAGATGATCATAAGAAACATAAGGATATTGATGAAAAGAAAATAAGAATGAGGAAGAAGCAATGTTTGTATAAATATTAGCAAAAAATGTTCTACACCTAATGGATTACATTAAACCACAGTTTCAAAAAGTACTCTGAAACCCAAGCAGGATAAATAACAAAAATCACAACTAGGCACATCTTAATAGTATTGCTGAAAACCAAAGATAAGAAGAAAATCCTAGAACAGCTATAGATGAAAGGATGCATTGTCAAGAAAGGAAGAACAATCAGATCAACAGCTAATTATTCAGCAAAAATGAAAAGCCAATACTAAATGGAATTTTATTCTTATACTCTCAAAAGAAGATAACTACTAACTTAGAATATGTATCTAGTTAATATATCCTACGAAAATCAATTAAAAACATATGCACGCTAAAAAACAGAGATTCAGTGCTAGCAGACTCACATAAAAGAATAAAGGGAGCATTTCAAGAGGATATAAAATTATCTTAGTTAGAAATAAGAAAGTGAAGACCTGAAAAACAATGCCAAATATATATAAATCTAAATAAATATTTACCATACAAAAACAATAATAATAAAGACCTGTAGAGTTTAAAATAAAGAGAGAAAGAAACATGAAAATATGATCACATATGTTAGAAAGGGGCAAACATGCAAAAACTAATCACAGCAACATTGTAATAAAAAATGAAACCACCTAATTTCTAACTACAATAGAATGAATAACTAAATTATGCTGAGGTCACAATATGTAAGGGAGAAAATAAGCTACAGCTATATACATCAGCATAAATAAATCCTTGATGCATAAATTTGGCTAAGAAAAGCAAGATGCAGATGACTATATGCAGTATGACATCATTCTCATAAAGATTAAAAAACAGAACAATATACTGTTTAAGGATGATTATAAATAAAGAAGTATTCAAAAGAAATGCAAGAGAAAAAATAAATATCAATTTGGAGAGCATTTACCACCATGGAGATGCAGGGGTGCAGAAAAGATGAAAGGAACACAAAGATAGCATCAATGGTATTGGAAATATTCTAATTCTTAAGTTGGGTGGTGAGTTTTCAAGTGTTTGTTTTATTATCATGCTTCCTAATGTACATAATTGTTACTTATATTCTTTGGTATGCAGCAATTCTATTTTGGATGGTGGGGATAAATATTTACTAAAGACAACAAGAAAATTTGGGGGAACATTTCAAAACTTAGATTTGTAAATATAATGCCTCTCATTTCAAATGGCAGTACCTTGAAAAGACAACACAATTTGACTCATTAGTTGAAATTCTTTGGATCTTTTACTATATAACTTGTATTCTCCCAAGATAAAAACAAGTGACAGTATCAATCAAGGTCAACAAACATACTTAATACATTGAAAATGTGTACTGTTTGAAGAATCACAGTATTTTGTGCAAATTTCTAAATTTCTATGTTGAGTTTGCATTAGAAATGGGTAGTCTTACAGCTTCTGTATTTCTATAAACAAAAAAGAATAATCCACAAAAGTTCTATGTTTATCTGAAAATGTTATACCTTACACATTATAAGTTTTTATTTTTTAAATCTGTGCAATTTTGATTCATACACATTGGACCCTCAATACTTTATAAAAGGAAGTAGAAACAAATATTTTGTGAAGAAAAAGATCAAATGAAATAGCTTCAAAAGTGAAAATAAGCAAGATAAAATTAAATGAAAATTAATAATAAACAAATAAATAAGAATAGATAAAAATAAACTAAAGTAAAAAACAAACAAATATAAAAAGAAAATTTAAAATTAAATTAAAATAATAATGCTCAAAGTTTCAATAGAAAAACAGTTTCATGCCTTAAGAATTTTACTGCAAGTTATATGGAATTATAAATAACTAAGCTGCAGTTTATTCTGGTCCAAACCCTGGTCTAGAACTGTGACTCTACTTGCTATTGGTCAAAATCATTTATTAATATTTTAGTGTGAACTAGCTTGTTATGAGGATACATACATTTGTAATTTTCTGCATAAAAATTGTGGCTCATCTATTTCCTCTTCTGATATTCTAATGAGATTTTAAAATTAACATCCTGTATATTATTTTGAGCCTGAAGAAAGGTACTTTCTTTTTAAATCTAAGTTAATGAATATGCTAAAGTCAACATCTTGTTATATAAGTCCTGATATTCATTATACTCTATTCTAAATTTTTCCTTATAATGCTGATGTTGCTCAGAGAAAACTATAGTGAAATAGTCAAATAATTCAGGAGCCTAGATAAATGGGTCTTACCACTGACAGTACAAATATTTTTAATACTTTCACTGGAATTTGTCTTTGCACCTTCATTTTGTCTTCCAGGATATGCCTTATGTTTATAAATCATCTCAGTGTTATATTTTTGCCACTTTGCTTTGTGTTCTATACATTTATATTTGAACTCATCAAACATCAACTAGTTTCTCTCCATGAGCTTTGGACACTTTATTTGAATTGAAATAGAGGCTCCAGGAGGGATCAAGATGACAGACGAGAAACACTGCCAGACAGAAGGTCTCTGCAGAAAAGACAGATTCTAGCACAAATTAGAAAAAAGCAAGAAGACGAGCATACAGCAGATGAGGGCTGGAAAGAGGGGTACATGAGACCACGGGAGACTCCACGGGAGGAGGATAACTGGAAGCTGAGACCACCGGAGCAGCCTAGAGACCAGTGGGAAGGGTAGGTGGATCAGTCACCTTTCCCTTCCCCTGCATCTGGGACTGTTGGTGGGCTCCCCAGCAGGTGGAGAGACCTTTGGACACCAGCCCAGCGACAGCTGCCAACAGTGAGCGGTAAGCCTGTAGCAGACATGGCACCAGGTTCCCAAATCCCTTGGGGCACCTCCATGTGCACAGACCTGAGTCACAAGGCAGGCACCATATTACTTCCTTCTCCCCTCCACCGACCCTACCTGTAGCTGCCTAAAGAGACAATATAGCAACCAGCCAGAGGCACCTCCAGGGAATGGGAACTGCCCTTTTGGGACCCTACAGCTAACTAAGGGGAACTCAGACTGTGAGCTCCCTACCCACCAGCCCTCCCAGGTCCTGCAGGGACGGTGATCCCAGGACAACGGGGCAGATCCTGAGGCTGACAGACATAGACCCAGCATGGGCTCCCTGTGGGCGAATTGGGACTGGCACTCCTCTCTCTGCTGGGGATATAGTTTGAACTCTGGGACCCAGAGGTCAGACCTGTAGACCATATCCCATGCACGGAGGTCTCGCATTGCCTGGGGCACAGAAGGGATATATGTGAACAGCCTACTGAGGAGTGTGTGCCTTCAGGAGTAGAACAGCATCTTAGAGGGCAACCCTCCACCAAAAGGGAGACCTTGCACCCAGCCCAGGTGGCTTTCATGAATAGAGAACCTTCCCACTGACATCACAGTCCAGGGAGGCCTGGTGGCGTGTGGTCCAGCCTGCTGGCAGAGGCCCAGGAGTAGCTGTGGAGTTGGGGAGGGTGGAAAGAAGCGAGGTCCACTCCAGACTGCGGGTCTCAGACAGCCCCACCCAACACGTAGCCTCCTTGGCTGAGTGGGGCCATTCTAGCCCCCCCTGACAGCTTTT
Source organism: Microcebus murinus (assembly GCF_040939455.1). Classification (NCBI taxonomy): domain Eukaryota; kingdom Metazoa; phylum Chordata; class Mammalia; order Primates; family Cheirogaleidae; genus Microcebus; species Microcebus murinus. The sequence continues at coordinate 73,935,918 of NC_134136.1, read as the reverse complement.
CCTGGAAGCAGAAAACAGAACTTTGACGCCTGCTAACGGCATTGGTGGTGCCTGAGGGCAGGCCTACCCAACCCAGCTCTGCCCAGACTCTTTCCTAGACAAGCCCTCACTGAGGGCGAGAAAAGGACACACCTGGAAGTCCCAGGGCCCCACTGACCACCCGAGGCACTACAGTGCCTCTCTACAGGAACAAGAGCTGATAACAGGACACAAAAACAACAGCATAGCCTGTTCCTCCAAACAAGTGCCATCTTCTGACAAAGAGGACATCTTGCACAGCCTTTTCACGGCACCTACTGACTCATTATACAGGGAATGGTGAAATCCTACCCACAGACACCACCTACTGGCTCAGAAACTAAACAAGGCATGTGAATACCCAGCCCCTCCCCCCCCCAAAAAAAAAAAACCTAAAGGAAAGAAACAACAACTGATCAACATGGGAAGAAATCAACGAAGGAATTCAGGAAATATGAAGAACTTAACGGAAAACACACCCCCAAAGAGGAGCAGGAGCACCCTAAAAACAGACACCAACCTAAATCAGGCAACCAAAATGACAGAAGAGGAATTTCATATGTGAATCATGAGAAAATTCACTGACCTGCAAGAACAACTCAATAACCAACACAAGGAAACCACAAAAAGCCTCCAGGACCTAGAAGAAAAGTTCAATAAAGAAATAGACACAATGAAGAAAAGTATAACCGAACTCCTGGAAATGAAGAATCAATTCATGGAATTACAAAATACAGTGGAAAATCTCAAGAAGAAGGTAGATCAAACAGAAGAAAGAATCTCAGAGATTGAAGATAACACTCTCCAACTAAATAAAACCGTCACAGAGAGAGCAGAGAAACAAGAGAAAAGAGCAAAGCCTACATGAGATGTGGGATTATGAGAAGAAATCTAACGTGAGGGTCATAGGGTTACCAGAAGGGGAAGAGGACAACACTGAAGGGTTGGACAAGCTATTTGAAGATATAATAGAGGAATATTAACCAGGCCTTGCTCCAAATCTAGATATAAAAGTTCAAGAAGCTCAGAAGACCCCTGAGACATTCAAAGTAAACAGGAAGATGTCATGACATGCGGTCATCAGATTGACAAAAACATCAACTAAAGAGGCCCTTCTAAGAGGTGTAAGAAGAAAGAAGCAAGTAACATACAAAGGAAAACCAATTAAAATCACACCAGACTTCTCTAATGAGACTTTACAAGCAAGGAGAGACTGGGGCCCTGTTCTCACTCTTCTGAAACAAAACAATGCACTGCCTAGAATCTTATCCCATGCAAAAATAAGCTTCATATATGAAGGAGAAAGAAAGATATTCTCAGACAAGCAAAGTCTCAGAGAATTCACCAAGACAAGACCAGCCCTACGAAAGGTCCTCAAAACATTATTACACATGAAACACCATAATAAAAACTCACGAATATAAAAACAACCAAAACCGAAAGATTAAAGGCCAGGTAATACAATGGATCAAGACAGAAATTAAAGCAACAACATCCAACCCAACAGAATGAACAATAATGTACCTTACCTATCAGTTCTCTAAATAAATATGAATCGCTTATCAAATCCTCTGGGACACAGCTAAAGCAGTTCTGAGAGGAAAGTTTATCTCCATACATGCCTATAACCAAAAGTCAAAAAGATCACACATAGACAATCTAACAAAACGACTAAAAGAGCTGGAAAAAGAAAAACAGACCAACCTCAAACCCAGCAGAAAAAGTGAAATAAACAAGATCAAATCAGAACTAAACGAAATTGAAAACAGGGAAGCTATTCAGGAGATTAATAAAACAAAAAGTTGGTTCTTTGAAATAATAAACAAAATTGACACAACACTGGCTAAGCTAATGAAAAGCAGAAAAGAGAAACCTCTAATAAGGTCCATCAGGAATAAAAAAGGAGATATCACTACTGATCCCAAAAAGATACAAGATAAAGATTGGGGGTGGAGTAAGATGGCGGACGAATAACACCGCTAGACAGAGTGTCTCTGCAGAAAAGACAGATTCTAGCAGAATTTAGAAAAAAGAAGCAAGAAGACGAGAATACAGTGGACGAGGGCCAGAAGGAGGGGTACCTGAGACCCCGGGAGACTCCACGGGAGGAGACTGCGGAGGAGAACTGGAGGCTGAGACCGCCGGAGCAGCCCGGAGCCCAGCGGCAAGGGTAGGTGGATTTGCTGTTTCCCCTCTCCTGCATTTGGGACTGCTGGTGGGCTCCCCAGCGGGTGGAGACACCTGTGGATGCAAGCTCAGAGACGACCTCCGCCAGCCAGCAGTGTGCCTGTAGCAGACGTGGCACCAGGTTCCCAACTTCCTCTGGGCACCTCCATGTGCACAGACCTGAGCTGCGTGGCAGGAACCATATTGCCTCCTCCTCCTCTCTGCCGAACCTACCCGCGGCTGCCCAGAGAGACAATACAGCCACCAGACAGAGGCTCCTCCAGGGAACGGGACCTTCCCTTTTGGGACACTACAGCTGACTCAGGGGAACTCAGACTGTGAGCTCCATACCCGCCAACTCTCCCAGGTGCTGTTGGCACGGTGTTCCCAGGAGAACAGTGCAGACTCAGAGGCTAAAAGACATAGACCCAGCTTGGGCTCCCTGTGGGTGAATTGGGACCAGAAATCCTCTCCCTGGTGGGGATACAGTTTGAACACTGGGACCCAGAGGTCGGACCTGCAGACCAGATCCCCTGCACCAAGGGCTAGCATTGCCCGGGGCACAGAAGGGTTATACGTGAACAGCCTACTGAGGTCTGTGTGCCTCCAGGGGCGGATCAGCATCCTAGAGGGCAACCTTCCTCCCAGGAGGAGGCCGTGCGCCCAGCCCAGGTGGCATTCCTGTGCAGGCAACCTCCCCGCCGGCATCACAGTCCGGGGAGGCCGGGTGGATTGTGGTCTGGCCTGCTGGCAGAGACCCAGGAGTAGCTGCGGAGTTGGGGAGGGTGGAAAGAAGCCAGGGCTGCTCTACACAGCGGGTCTCAGACAGCCCCACCCCACACGCAGACTTTCTGGCTGAGCGGTACCATTTCAGCCCCACCTGACAGCTTTCCCTGGAAGCAGAGGAGAGAAATTTGACCCCTGCTAACTGCCTGAGGACAAGCTTACTCAACCCAACTCCGCCCAGAACAAAAGCTTACAACAGGACACAAAATCAACAGCATAGCCTGTTCTGCAAAGCAAACGCCACCTACTGACAGGGTCGGCATCCTGCACAGACTTTCCACGGCACCCACTGATTCAATATACAGGGAGTGGTCCAATCTCACCCACAGACACCACCTAACGCCTCAGAAACTAAACAAGGTGTGTGAATACCCAAACAATAACCTAAAGGAAAGAAACAACAACTGATCAACATGGGAAGAAATCAGCGAAAGAACTCAGGAAAAATGAAGAACTAAATGGAAAACACACCCCAAAGAGGAGCACCAGCCCCCTAGAAACGGACACCAACCCAAATTAGGCCACCAATATGACCGAAGAAGAATTTCGTATGTGGATCATAAGACCATTTACCGAGCTGCAACAACAACTCAATAACCAACACCAAGAAACCACAAAAAGCCTCCAGGATATGGAAAAAGAAATAGACACAATGAAGAAAAGTTTAACCAAACTCTTGGAAATTAAGAATCAATTCAGGAACTACAAAATACAGTGGAAAGTCTCAAGAACAGGGTAGATCAAACAGAAGAAAGAATCTCAGAGCTTGAAGATAACACCCTCCAGTTAAATAAATCAGTCACAGAAATACAGCAGAGAAACAAGAGAAAACAGCAAAGCCTACAAGAGCTTTGGGAATATGTGAGGGTCATAGGCTTACCAGAAGGGGAAGAAGACAACACTCAAGGGTTGGACAAGCTGTGTGAAGATATAATAGAGGAAAATTTCTCAGGCCTTGCTCAAAATCTGGATATACAAGTTCAAGAAGCTCAGAGGACCCCTGGGAGACTCAATGCAAACAAGAAGACATCACGACATGCAGTCATCAGACTGACCAAAGTATCAACTAAAGAGGCCCTTCTAAGAGCTGTAAGACAAAAGAAGCAAGTAACATACAAGGGAAAGCCAATTCGAATAACATCAGACTTCTCTAATGAGACTTTACAAGCAAGGAGAGACTGGGGCCCCATTCTCACTCTTTTGAAACAAAACAATGCCCAGCCTAGAATATTATTCCCTGAAAAACTAAGCTTTGTATATGAAGGAGAAATAAAAACATTCTCAGACAAGCAAAGGCTCAGAGAATTCACCAAGACAAGACCAGCCCTACAAGAAGTACTTAAAACAGCGTTATGCACGGAACATCATAATAATAACCCACGAATATAAAAACAACCAAAACCCAAAGATATTAAAGGCCAGATATTACAATGGCTCAAGACAGACATCATAGCAACAACATCCAACCCAACAGAATGATCAGTAATCTACCTTACCTATCAGTTCTCTCAATAAATGTGAATGGCTTAAACTCTCCACTCAAGAGACATAGGCTGGCTGAATGGATAAGAAAATATAGGGCAAGTATATGCTGTCTTCAGGAAACACATCTAACCTGCAAGGATGCATATAGACTAAAAATAAAAGGGTGGAGATCAATATTCCAAGCAAATAGAAGCCAAAAGAAGGCTGGTGTGGCATTTCTAATTTCAGACGATTTAGTTTTTAAACCAACAAAAGTAGTAAAAGACAAAGAGGGTCATTATATAATGGTGAAGGGCACAGTCCAACAAGAAGAGATAACAATTTTAAATATATATGCACCCAACTTAGGTGCACCCAGATTCATAAAGCAAACCTTACTGGAGCTAAGCAAATGGATTAATAGCAACTCCATAATCGCCGGAGATTTCAACACCCCACTGACGGCACGAGACATATCCTCCAAAGAGAAAATTAATAAAGAAATAATGGACTTAAACAAAACTCTAGAACAATTGGGTCTGACACACATCTACAGAACATTCTACCCAAAATCCACTGAATATACGTTCTTCTCATCAGCTCACGGGACATTCTCTAAGATTGATCATATCTTAGGACACAAAGAAAATCTCAAGAAATTTAAAAAAATAGAAATCATACCATGTACCTTCTCATATCACAGTGGAATAAAACTAGAAATCAACCCTAACAGAAACTCACATTTCTAAACAAAAACTTGGAAATTAAACAACCTCCTACTACATGATTACTTCGTAAATGAAGAAATCAGGACGGAAATAAAAAAGTTCTATGAAGAAAACGACAATGGAGAGACAAGTTATCAACTCCTCTGGGACACAGCTAAAGCAGTTCTGAGAGGAAAGTTTATCTCCATAAACGCCAATAACCAAAAGACAAGAAGATCATAAATAGACAATCTAATGAAACGACTCAAAGAGCTGGAAAAAGAAGAACAGACCAGCCCCAAACCCAGCAGAAGAAGTGAGATCAACAAGATCAAATCAGAACTAAACAAAATTGAAAACAGGAAAGCTATTCAGGAGATTAATAAAAAAAAAGTTGGTTCTTTGAAAAAATAAACAAAATTGACACACCACTGGCTAAGCTAATGAAAAGCAGAAAAGAGAAATCTCTAATAAGCTCCATCAGGAATAAAAAAGGAGATATCACAACTGATCCAAAAGAGATACAAGATACAATTTATGAATACTACAAAAATCTTTATGCACACAAACTGGAAAATGTGTAGGAAAAGGACAAATTTCTAGAAACACACAGCCTCCCTAGGCTCAACCAGGAAGAAATAGATTCCCTGAACAGACCAATCTCAACAGCTGAAATAGAAACAGCAATTAAAAATCTCCCTAAGAAGAAAAGTCCCGGTCCAGATGGCTTCACACCTGAATTTTAACATACTTACAAAGAAGAACTAGTACCTACCTTGCAGAAAGTATTCCACAACATCGAGAAGAACGGAAACCTCCCAGACACCTTTTATGAAGCGAATATTACTCTGATACCAAAACCAGGAAAGGATGCCACAAAAAAAGAAAACTACAGACCAATATCCCTAATGAATATAGATGCAAAAATTTTCAACAAAATCTTAGCTAACCGAATCCAGACACTTATCAAAAAAATAATCCACCACGACCAAGTGGGCTTCCTCCCAGGGATGCAGGGATGGTTCAACATACGTAAATCTATAAATGCAATTCAGCACATAAACAGAAGCAAAAACAAAGACCACATGATTCTTTCAATAGATGCAGAAAAAGCTTTTGGCAAAATTCAACACCCTTTCATGATACGAACACTTAAGAAAATAGGCATAGAATGGACATACCTAAAAATGATACAAGCCATATATGACAGACCCATAGCTAACATCATACTGAATGGGGAATAATTGAAATCATTCCCACTTAGAACTGGAACCAGACAAGTCTGCCGACTATCTCCACTTCTGTTCAACATAGTGCTGGAAGTCTTGGCTACAGCAATCAGACAGGAAAATGGAATCAAAGGTATCCAAATAGGGGCAGAAGAGATCAAACTTTCACTGTTTGCTGATGATATGATATTGTATCTAGAAAACCCCAAGGATTCAACCAAGAAACTCCTGGACCTGATCAATGAATTTAGTAAAGTCTCAGGATACAAAATCAATACACAGAAATCAGAGGCATTCATATACTCCAACAACAATCTAATTGAGAACCAAATCAAAGACTCAATTCCCTTCACAATAGCAACAAAGAAATTAAAGTACCTAGGAATATATTTAACCAAAGAGGTAAAAGACCTCTACAGGGAGAACTATGAAACACTGAGGAAGGATATAGCAGAGGATGTAAACAGATGGAAATCCATACCATGCTCGTGGATCGGCAGACTCAATATCATCAAAATGTCTATACTACCCAAACTGATCTACAGATTCAATGCAATACCTATTAAAATCCCATCAGCATTCTTCACAGATATAGAAAACATAATTTTACGCTTCGTATGGAACCAAAGAAGACCCCGAATATCAAGAGCAATTCTAGGCAACAAAAACAAAATGGGAGGCATTAATATGCCAGATATCAAACTATAGTACAAAGCTGTAGTAATTAAAACAATATGGTATTGGCACAAAAATAGGAATATTGACCAGTGGAACAGATGTGAGAATCCTGATATAAAACCATCCTCATATAGCCATCTCAACTTTGACAAAGCAGACAAAAACATACGCTGGGGGAAAGAATCTCTCTTCAATAAATGGTGCTGGGAAAACTGGATAGCCACCTGTAGAAGGCTAAAACAGGACCCACACCTTTCACCTCTAACAAAAACCAACTCACGCTGGATAACAGACTTAAACCTAAGATATGAAACTATTAGAACTCTAGAGGAAAAAGTTGGAAACACTCTCCTAGACATCGGCCTGGGCAAAGAGTTTATGAAGTCCCCAAAGGCAATCGCAGCAGCAACAAAAATAAATAAATGGGATATAATCAAACTACAAAGCTTCTGCACAGCCAAAGAAAGAGTCATGAAAGTAAACAGACAACCTACAGAATGGGAGAAAATTTTTGCATCCTATGCATCCAATAAGGGACTGATAACTAGAAAATACTTAGAACTCACGAAAATCAGGAAGAAAAAATCAAATAACCCCATTAAAAAGTGGACAAAGGACTTGAACAGAAATTTTTCTAAAGAAGACAGAAGAATGGCCAACAAACATATGAAGAAATGCTCAACCTCTCTAATCATCAGGGAAATGCAAATCAAAACCACAATGAGATATCACTTAACCCCAGTGAGAATGACCTTTATCAAAAAATCTCCAAACAATAAATGCTGGCATGGTTGCGGAGAGAGAGGAACACTCCTACACTGCTGGTGGGACTGCAAACTAATTCAACCTCTGTGGAAAGCAATATGGAGATACCTTAAAGCGATACAAGTGAATCTACCATTTGATCCAGCAATCCCATTGCTGGGCATCTACCCAAATGATCCAGTGACACTCTACAAAAAAGACACCTGCACTCGAATGTTTATAGCAGCACAATTCATAATTGCAAGGCTGTGGAAACAGCCCAAATTCCCATCAATCCAAGAATGGATTAATAAAATGTGGTATATGTATACCATGGAGTACTATTCAGCTCTAAGAAACAATGGTGACATAGCGCATGTTATATTTTCCTGGTTAGAGCTGGAACCCATACTACTAAGTGAAGTATCCCAAGAATGGAAAAACAAGCACCAGATATATTCTCCAGCAAACTGGTATTAACTGAGTAGCACCTAAGTGGACACATAGGTGCTACAGTAATAGGGTATTGGGGAGGGGGGAGGGGGGTGGGTATATACAAACATAACGAGTGAGATGTGCACCATCTGGGGGATGGTCATGATGGAGACTCAGACTTTTGGGGGGAGGGGGGGAAATGGGCACTTATTGAAACCTTAAAATCTGTACCCCTATAATATGTACCCCTAAAATCTGTACCCCAAAATAAAAAAAAAAAAAACTAAAAAAAAAATGTGGAGGAAATGGACAAATTTCTAGAAACACACAGCCTCCTTAGGCTCAACCAGTAAGAAATAGATTCCCTGAACAGACCAATCTCAACAGCTGAAATAGAAACAGCAATTAAAAATCTTACTAAAAAGAAAAGTCCCGGTCCTGATGGCTTCACACCTGAATTTTACCATACTTACAAAGAGAACTAGTACCTACCTTGCAGAAACTATTCCACAACATCGAGAAGAACGGAAACCTCCCCGAAACCTTTTAGGAGCGAATATTAATCTGATACCAAAACCTGAAAAGGATGCAACAAAAACAGAAAACTACAGACCAATATCCCTAACGAATATACATGCAAAAATTTTCAACAAAATCTTAGCTAACAGAATACAGACACTTATAAAAAAATAATCCACCACGGCCAAGTGGGCTTCATCGCAGGGATGCAGGGATGGTTCAACATACGTAAATCTATAAATACAATTCATGACATAAACAGAAGCAAAAACAAAGGCCACATGATTCTTTCAATAGATGTAGAAAAAGCTTTTGACAAAATTCAACACCCTTTCATGATACGAACACTTAAGAAAATAGGCATAGAAGGGACATACCTAAAAATGATACAAGCCATATATGACAAACCCATAGCCAACATCATACTGAATGGGGAAAGATTGAAATCATTCCCACTTAGAACTGGAACCAGACAAGGCTGTCCAGTATCTCCACTTCTGTTCAACATAGTGCTGTAAGACTTGGCTACAGCAATCAGACAGGAAAATGGAATTAAAGGTATCCAAATAGGGGAAAAAGAGATCAAACTTTCACTGTTTGCTGATGATATGATATAGTATCTAGGGGACCCCAAATATTCAACCAAGAAACTCCTGGAACAGATCAATGAATTCAGTAAAGTCTCGGGATACAAAATCAATACACAGAAATCAGAGGCATTCATATATGCCAATCTAATTAGAACCAAATCAAAGACTCAATTCCCTTCACTATAGCAACAAAGAAGTTAAAGTACCTAGGAATATACTTAACCAAGGACATAAAAGACCTCTACAGGGAGAACTATAAAACAATGAGGAAGGAAATAGCAGAGGATGTAAACAGATGGAAATCCATACCATGCTCGTAGATCGGCAGACTCAATATCATCAAAATGTCTATACTACCCAAACTGATCTACAGATTCAATGCAATACCTATTAAAATCCCATCAGAATTCTTCACAGATATAGAAAAAATAATTTTATGCTTCGTATGGAACCAAAGAAGAACCCGAATATCAAGAGCAATTCTAGGCAACAAAAACAAAATGGGAGGCATTAATATGCAAGATATCAAACTATACTACAAAGCTGTAGTAATTAAAACAATATGGTATTCGCAAAAATAGGAATATTGACCAGTGGAACAGAGGTGAGAATCCTGATATAAAACCATCCTCATATAGCCATCTAATCTTTGACAAAGCAGACAAAAACATACGCTGGGGAAAAGAATCCCTTTTCAATAAATGGTGCTGGGAAAACTGGATAGCCACCTGTAGAAGGCTAAAACAGGACCCACACCTTTCACCTCTAACAAAAACCAACTCACGCTGGATAACAGACTTAAACCTAAGGTATGAACCTATTAGAACTCTAGAGGAAAAAGTTGGAAACACTCTCCTAGACATTGGCCTGGGCAAAGAGTTTATGAGGAAGTCCCCAAAGGCAATCGCAGCAGCAACAAAAATAAATAAATGGGACATGATCAAACTACAAAGCTTCTGCACACCCAAAGGATTAGTCATGAAGGTAAATAGACCATCTATACAATGGGAGAAAATTTTTGCATCCTATGCATCCGATAAGGGACTGATAACTAGAATATACTTAGAACTCACGAAAATCAGGAAGAAAAAATCAAATAACCCCATTAAAATTGGGCAAAGGACTTGAATAGAAACTTTGCTAAAGAAGACAGAAGAATTGCCAACAAACATATGAAAAAATGCTCAACATCTCTAATCATCAAAGAAATGCAAATCAAAACCACAATGAGATATCACTTAACCCCAGTAAGAATGGCCTTTATCAAAAAATCTCCAAACAATAAATGCTGGTGTGGTTGCGGAGAGAGAGGAACATTCCTACACTTTTGATGGGACTGCAAACTAGTTCAACCTCTGTGGAAAGCAATATGGAGATACCTTAAAGCGATACAAGTGAATCTACCATTTGATCCAGCAATCCCATTGCTGGGCATCTACCCAAATGATCCAATGACACTCTACAAAAAAGACACCTGCACTCGAATGTTTATAGCAGCACAATTCATAATTGCAAGGCTGTGGAAACAGCCCAAGTGCCCATCAATCCAAGAATGGATTAATAAAATGTGGTATATGTATACCATGGAGTACTATTCCGCTCTTAGAAACAATGGTGACATAGCACATCTTATATTTTCCTGGTTAGAGATGGAACCCATACTACTAAGTGAAGTATCTCAAGAATGGTAAAACAAGCACCAGATATATTCTCCAGCAAACTGGTATTAACTGAGTAGCACCTAAGTGGACACATAGGTACTACAGTAATAGGGTATTGGGCAGGTGGGAGGGGGGAGGGTGGCAGGTATATACATACATAATGAGTGAGATGTGCACCATCTGGGGGATGGTCATGATGGAGACTCAGACTTTTGGGGGGAGGTGGGGAAATGGGCATTTATTGAAACCTTAAAATCTGTACCCCCATAATATGCGAAAATAAAAAATATTAAAGTAAAAATAATAATAATAATTCATCATGACCAAGCGGGCTTCATCTCAGGGATGCAGGGATGGTTCAACATACGTAAATACATAAATGCAATTCACCACATAAATAGAAGCAAAAACATGACCACATGATCCTTTCTATAGATGCAGAAAATCTTTTGACAAAATTTAACACCCTTTCATGATACGAACATTTAAGAAAATAGGCATAGAAGGGGCATACCTAAAAATGATACAAGCCATATATGACAGACCCATAGCCAACGTTATACTGAATGGGGAAAAATGAAAGCATTCCCACTTAGAACTGGAACCAGACAAGGCTGCTCACTTTCTCCACTTCTGTTCAACATAGTACTGGAAGTCCTGGCTACAGCAATCAGACAGGAAAATGGAATTAAAGGTATCCAAATAGGGGCAGAAGAGATCAAACTTTCACTGTTTGCTGGTCATATGATATTATATCTAGAAAACCCCAAAGCTTCAACCCAGAAACTCCTGGAACTGATCAATGAATTTAGTAAAGTCTCAGGATACAACATCAATACACAGAAATCAAAGGCATTCATATACACCAACAACAATCTAATTGAGAACCAAATCAAAGACTCAATTCCCTTCACAATAGCAACAAGAAAATTAAAGTACTTAGGAATATACTTAACCAAGGAGGTAAAAGACCTCTACAGGGAGAACCATGAAACACTGAGGAAGGAAATAGCAGAGGATGTAAACAGATGGAAATCCATACCATGCTGGTGGATTGGCAGACTCAACATCATTAAAATGTCTATACTACCCTACTGATCTACAGATTCAATGCAATAGCTATTAAAATCCCTTCAGCATTCTTCACAGATATAGAAAAACTAATTTTACGCTTCATATAGAACCAAAGAAGACCCTGAATATCAAGAGCAATTCTAGGCAACAAAAACAAAACGGGAGGCATTAATATGCCAGATATCAAGCTATACTACAAAGCTGTAGTACTTAAATCAATCTGGTATTCGCACAAATATAGGAATATGGACCAGTGGAACAGATGTGAGAATCCTGATATAAAACTATCCTCATATAGCCATCTATTCTTTGACAAAGCAATCAAAAACATACGCTGGGGAAAAGAATCCCTTTTCAATAAATGGTGCTGGAAAAACTGGATAGCCAATTGTAGGAGGCAAAAGCAGGACCCACACCTTTTACCTCTCACAAAAATCAACTCACACTGGATAACAGACTTAAACCTAAGGTATGAAACTATTAGAATTCTGGAGGAAAAAGTTGGTAACACTGTCCTAGATATAGGCCTATGCAAAGATTTTATGAAGAAGTCCCCAAAGGCAATCACAGCAGCAACAAAAAGAAATAAATGGGACATGATCAAACTACAAAGCTTCTGCACAGCCAAAGAAACAGTCATGGCAGTAAACAGATAACCTACAGAATGGGAGAAAATTTTTGCATCCTATGCATCCGATAAGGGGCTGAAAACTAGAATATACTTAGAACTCACGAAAATCACAAGAAAAAAATCAAATAACCCTTTTAAAAAGTGAGCAAAGGACTTGAACAGAAACTTTACTGAAGAAGACAGAAGAATGGCCAACAAACATATGAAAAAATGCTCAACATCTCTAATCATCAAAGAAATGCAAATCAAAACCACAATGAGATATCACTTAACCCCAGTGAGAATGGCCTTTATCAAAAAATCTCCAAACAATAAATGCTGGTGTGGTTGCCAAGAGAGAGGAACACTCCTACACTGCTGGTGGGACTGCAAACTAGTTCAACCTCTGTGGAAAGCAATATGGAGATACTTTAAAGCGATACAAGTTATTCTACCATTTGATCCAGCAATCCCATTGCTGGGCATCTACCCAAAAGATCCAATGACACTCTACAAAAAAGACACCTGCACTCGAATGTTTATAGCAGCACAATTCATAATTGCAAGGCTGTGGAAACAGCCCAAGTGCCCATCAATCCAAGAAATGGATTAATGTAATGTGGTATATGTATACCATGGAGTACCTTTCAGCTCTAAGAAACAACGGTGATATAGCACATTTTATATTTTCCTGGTTAGAGCTGGAACCCATACTACTAAGTGAAGTATCCCAAGAATGGAAAAACAAGCACCACATATACTCACCAGCAAATTGGTATTAACTGAGCAGCACCTAAGTGGGCACATAGGTACTACAGTAATAGGGTATTAGACAGGTGGGGGGAGTGGGGCTGTTATATACATGCATAATGAGTGAGATGTGCACCATCTGGGGGATGGTCATGCTGGACACTCAGACTTCTGGGGGCAGGGAGGAATGGGCATTTATTGAAACCTTAAAATCTGTACCCCCATAATATGCTGAAAGAAAAAAAATACAAAAATACCAAAATAAAATAAAAATAAAAATAAAGAAATAGAGGTTCTCATTTCCCAATAACCTTATTAATTCTGCTTTTTAAGATAGTACTGTTTTGACTATAACCATAAACATATGAATATTGAGCGGGGATTGCTATATATACACACATAATGGGTGCAGTGCACACCATCTAGGGAATGAACGTGCTTGAAGCTCTGACTTGGGTGGGGCAAAGGCAATATATGTAACCTAAACATTTGTACCCCTTTAATATGCTGAAATTATAAAAAATAATTTTACTAATAAAAATAATAAAACTTATGAATATTGAGTCCCAGCTCTTTCAGGAATGCTATAAGAATGGCAATGGGAATTTATATCAGAGGAGGATTTGAAATGAGAAGGTGGTTTGCAGGCAGGGCTGGAGGAATGGAGTTGGCATTAACTGCAGAAAGTGGTAGGAGACCCACAGATTTTTCAGTGGTATTATTGAAATGACCATTTGATGTTGACAGTACTGTAGCAGTCAGGACCAATAAAAGCCAAATTGAAAGATGTTTTTGAGAAGATGATATGTCATCTCTACTAGAACATATAGAAGAGTCTCAGTAATTGATGCCAGTAGCATTCTGAAATGGATCTATTTTTCTGGAAAGCACCAACTTCAATGACTGCCTGTCTAGTTCATTGTATCTAGGCCAGTCTCTTTGTAGCTCTTTAAAAGCATAATCCCAATTTAAGGTGTATAAAAAATTCTTGGTATTCAGATTGACTACCATTCACATGCTACACAACTGATAAAGGGGTTATCACCATAATCTATAAAGAACTCAAGCAAATCAGCAAGAAAATATCAGACTGACTACCTGGGGTAGAATTTTTCAAAGGGAGTTCTTGTCATTTTTTCGATGCTGTCTTTTTGCAGAACATGTATCTCAGGTTTCTTGTAGTCCTTCAATACCAGTAAGTAAATTACCATATCTCTGTATGTTCACATGTAGACACTATTGACAACTTGTAACTTTTGAATTCTATATGCATGGTTAATAGAGGCTATTCTTTTACTCTTAGGCACTGGATCTGGAATGGCTTGAGATATTCTTTTTTCTATATATAGTTTCCTTTTTTTTTTCATTTATTGAATGATTCTTCTTCTGCCTGGGCCATGGTTACTTGCGTCATCTGATAAGAACTGTTTGTTCTATACATTATCTTTTATCTTCTATCAAGTGTAGGCAACTGAGCTGTGAGGGAATATAGCTTGAGATGGTTTGTTGAGTATGGTCAACTCTGTCTTGATGGATACTCACATTTGACAAATGAAAGTTAAAGCTGTATACATCAGTGGATGAACTGTTTGGGGCGGGGAGATTCTGATAAGCCCGTGGAGCCCTTGGAATGGAAGAGAAACTTGAAAAGATATTACATTCTAATAGTTCTGCTAGGAGTCAGTTGCCTGGCTGACTAGCCTGGGAAGCCCAATGGGCATCACAGTGACATTTCCTTGTCCTGGCTTTATGCTGTTTTTCTCCTCCACTGCCACCTTTCCTTCCTGGTGTAGCACTTCCCCCACTACTCGGCCTCCAGATGCTGCCAAACAGTCATATCTATAGAGATCAAAGTTGAAAAAATAAAATATTTTAGAAAACAATGACTTTTCTTGGCAAGAATCCTCTCTTATTACTATTGTTTGTAAAACTGTAATTTGGAAAGATTTTGTGCCAATGGATCAAAGGATAGAAGTACCTGATTGCGACAACTTAGAAAAGGTAAAGGTAGTTGTAAGAATATAATCAGTTCCCTTTCATGTTTTTAGTGTCTCTTCATGAGGAACTGTTAACCCAAACTGGAAAGTGCTAAATTATTCTCTAAGCTCAGTGAATAAAAGTCATCTCCTCCCAAGAAATCTGACATCAAGTAAAGGTACCTGGTGGGGGAATCAATAAGATCCACAAGCTTTCAGGAACTGGAGAAGACTCCACATGACATGATTAGCATCAAGTCCTCCTTGTATTTACTCTGACATGCAAGTGGGCTGTTGAATCCTTCTTGGGGTTGGAGCCTGGCCTATCCATAGGGGCTCTCATTCAATAGCTAGACATATTATTTAGATTAATAATAGGTAAAAATAAACATTTCAGAGATGTCTACTTCTCTATATAAACTTTCTAACCATCACCAATAAGTGGAAGCAATTTTCTTCTCCTTAGCTTTCTGCTTATATCCACAATTCAGCTTCTTTGCACTCCTCCTCAAGAGGAGCCTCAGCAAATCACAAGCTTATCCATGTGCTTAAGTGTAATGTTGGCAATGCTGAAAAAAAATCTTGTAGCTTTCCATGGAAGAGGTGTACAGCTTAGGCATAAAATATACACAGATTACTGGGAATAATCAGTACCAATCAGTTACACCTACGAAATAAGTAGGCACAATTCTCTCTCCTTATCGTTCTTCATACTCCCAGTCTATCTTAGTCTCAGATTTCCCTACCTTAACTGATGGCTTCACCTTCCACCTAGTAACATAACTAAAAAACTTGTGTCATTGCTATTATCCCAAACATACTTCTCATTAATTTTCCTTGAAAACATCTAGTCAGCCACCAAATGTTCCATTAATCTAATAGATAGTTAATGAGCACCTATCATGTACCAGAATACTCAATGATTACATATATTGCAATGAACAAAACAGAAACAAACAATAATCCCTGGGCTTATAATGACTACATTCTTGTCAAGTTTCTGCATAACATCTCAAATCTACCCCTTCCTCTCCCATTCCATAGCTGTTATCCCAAATTTAGATGAGAAAGTCTTAGCCTATGTTATATGCTCTCTTACTAGCTTCAATGCTTGCCTCCAGTCTTCCTTTTCTAAATCATCTTCCAAATTGCCAACAATGATTCCAATCAACTTAGCTTTAAAACAAGTGGTGGTTACCATTAATTAAAGAATAAAATAAAAACTTGCTAGTGTGGCATACAAGACCTTTCTTATTCAGTTGCTAACTTATCCTAAAGTCTGAGCCATGTGTCTAAAAGCTACACTGATCTGTTAACTGTTCTCTGAATATGCTTCCAAGCTTATCCCTGCATAAGTCTTTCACTTGATGTTCCTTCTGCCACTAATGCTTACCCTTCAATGTTTACTTGCATTGCTGCTTTACTTTAGAAAGCTTTACTTTACACAGTCTGTCTAAAATAGTACCTACGCATAAACCACTCCAAGACTCTCTTTCTGTTATCCTGTTTTACATTTATTCAGATCATATTTACTACCTGAAATTATATTACATATATTTATCTGTTTAATTTAATTACATCCACCAAAATGTGAGCTTAATAAGGGTTTGGATTTTGTCAGTCTTTCACACTACTGTATCTCTAGTGGCTAGACCAGAGCCTGGGTCACACACTCAGCACCTAGTACATATTGGTTGAGAAAATGAATATATCAATACTGTCTAATTTTAAATGTCACTCATGATGGGTTCAGCCTGCTAAATTTCTACTCAACCTTAGAACTCTAGCTCAAATGTCACTGTATATATAAGAACTCCCACTCCTTTAGTCAAAATTAATACTCCCCTTCATTCTAATTTCAGAATACTTTGTACAACCTATATGAAAAATATCACACTTTGCATCATAATCACTAATGTATTTGTCTCCTCCATTTGACTGTGACCTCTATACCCATAGCAACTACATCCTATTTAAATTTGTATGATCTTTCTTTTTTCTCCCTACTATTTAACTCTAAAAGTATCAGGTGCATAGTTGAAGGCACTCTCTAAATGTTTGTCAAAAGAATGAATAATAGTACCTTGCATTTCTCCTGGGAAAGATATATCACTGCCGCATAAAGGGGTTATATTAAGTCTATTAATGCCAGAGAGATGTTCCATTCCTCTTTAAGATTTTTGTATCATGTTTCTGTTTCATGTTCATGTTAACTTCACAATGTATATTGTTTTGCTTCCCTCTTGGTTATAATGCCGCCTTTAAATCATTTTTTTCTCCTGTATTTTACTATAAGTAATCAAGAGAAGACATGACCATAACTTCAACACTTTGATTAGACATTTCCTCAGCCAAATATCTAATTTTATTGCTCATATGTCCTATCTTCCACAAAACACTAGGATACAAACACAATTGAGCCAAGTTCTTTTCCACTCTAAAACAAGGATAGCCTTTTCTCTATTGTTCAATAATATAGTCCTCATTTCTATTTGAGACCTCATGAGAATGGCCTTTCCATTTATATTTCTATCAACATTATATTCAGAATTACTTATTTTCTAACAAGATTTATTCTTTCTCTCAGCTCTTTTCTTTCTGATCCCTTACCAGCATCACCCTTAACAGTCTCTTCACTGCAATGTAGGCTTTTTCTACCATGTACCTCAAAACTTTCAGCTTATACTTACCACCCAGTTTCAAAGATGTTTCCACATGTATAGATATTTATTACAGCAGTACTCCCATTTCTCAGTAACGATTTTCTGTCTTAGTCTGCCTGGGTCATTACAACTAACTACCATAGACTGGGTGGCTTATAAACAACATAAATGTATTTCTCATGGTTCTGGGGCTAGTAAGTCCAAGACCAAGGAGCCAGCAGATTCAGTGTCTGGTGAGGGCCTGCTTTCTTATTCACAGATAGTACCTTCTCACTGTGTCCTCATATAGTGGAAGGGGCAAGGAATATTCCTGGGGTCTCTTTTACAAGGGTACTAATTCCAAAGGCCCCACCTCCTAATACTAATCACCTCCTAAAGGCTCTATCTCCCAATATCATCATCTTCAGTGTTATATTTTCAACATATAAATTTTTGATGGTGACATAAACATTCGGTCTATAGCAGTTGGGAAGTTAAAATATTTTCTTTATTATTTTCTAGTATCATGAGAAGAATCAATTCTTCATTCACTCATAAAGTTACTTCCCCCTCTGAGACACATACCATCTGGTTATAACCCTTGTACCTTAAGACTCCTAAACCTTATCTACTCTCTATGTCTAATCTCATATCACTCTTTACCAAGCTCCATAGGTTCCAACCATACTGACCTTTATTTCATCCCTAAATATACCAGTCTTGTTTTTATCTTGAAGCCTTTGTATAGGCTCTTCCCATTCTGGAAATGTTCCCCTTTCCTATTCTGCTTCTTATGACTCCACACACAACTTTCTCTATCAATCCCCTACTGATCCTCCTAGTCACAGCCTAAATACTCTTAACAAAGTGTCCGTTAGGCATGGACTCAGCAGGAAACAAACGGCATGTCCAAATTAAGGTAATTGAAAGAGAGATTTTGGATGCAGAGAGATAGGAACACACATACATTGCTAGTGGGACTGCAAACTAGTACAACCTCTATGGAAAGGAGTATGGAGATATCTCAAAGAACTAAAAGTAGAACTACCATTTGATGCAGCAATCCCACTACTGAGTATTGACCCAAAGGAATAAAAGACATTCTATAATAAAGACATTTGCACTTGAATGTTTACAGCAGCACAATTCACAATTGCAAATATATGGAAACAACCCAAGTGCCCATCAATACATGAGTGGATTAATAAAATATGGTATATGTATACCATGGAGTACTATTCAGCTATAAGAAACAATGGTGATCTAGCACCTCTTGTATGAACCTTGATGGAAGTGGAGCCCATTTTTCTAAGTGAAGTATACCAAGAATGGAAAAACAAGCACCACATGTACTCACCATTAAATCAGTACTAATTGATCAACATTTATGTCCACATATGGAAGTAACATTCATTGGGGATCGGGCATGTGGGAGTGAGGAGGAGGAAATGCATAAATTTACACCTAACAGGTGTGGCGTGCACTATCTGGGAAATGGCCACACTTATAGCTTTGATGCGGGCAGTGCAAAGGCAATTTATGTGATCAAAGCATTTGTACCCTCATAATATTCTGAAATAAAAAAGGAAAGCTTTAACTATGAGGCTATTTACACAGATGTGGGCACATTTTATAGAAACTGCAAGAGACATCAAATAACCCTAGAGTTAATTACCCTAGAGACATCAAATTACCAGGAGATATGAAGGAATGAGAAAGTTGTGTAGAAAGAGTGGGATGGAGAAGTTTAGTGACCAATGGTCAAGGGACAAAAACAACCCAAGACAGCCATGCAGAGAAGAAAGTGAAGGAATAAATATGTCTTATTTTTTTCCCTTCCTTCCTCTAATCTGCTAGAGTAACCCCATTGGCCAAACCCAACCAAAAGTCATACAATATCAAATATTCCTTATAGATCAGATTCCCATAACAGAGAACAGATGTCCATTGATACCCCAGAATAAGTCAGTTTTCCACATTAAACACTACTGGAGCAACCTTTGTTTATTTATGTTCTTTTTAGAGAACTAAACCTATACCTAGTTCCTTTAGTTATAATCTTCTTAATTAGATTTTAATTTTTAAAAGGAGGAGAGTATGATTTTATTTTTTATATGTCTAAAATTATAGTCTATTATATATGAATTATACCTCAATAAAGCTGAAAACTATGAGGTTGAAATCAGCCATATATATATAATTTAATTTCAAAAAATTTAGGGAGTATGAGTAATTTTTTTTGTTATATGGATAAATTGTGTCATGCTGAAATCAGGGCTTTCAATGAATCCATCCCCAAAATAGTGTACATTTTACTCAATAGGTAGGTTTTTATCCTCCCTCCCACCCCTCCTTCTTAGTTTCCAATGTCTCTTTATGACCATATATATCTTCTATTTAGTTCCCACTTATAAGTGAGAACATGTAGTACTGTGTTTTCCCGAAAATAAGACCTACCCACAAAATAAGCTCTAGTAGGATTTCTAAGCATTTGCGCAATATAAGCCCTACCCCAAAAATAAGAACTAGTGATGACCGTGGCTATGCAGCGTATCTGCACAACCCATGCATTTCGTCATGGAGTGAAAAAGAAAACGAGCAGCCCTTCTCATCTGCCCCATTGTGACAGCTACTATCCCAGAGGTGACCAGAAAGGTGGGGGCATCCCCACCAACAAGGTTGGCTCCCCCTGTCAGGTCCTGGCCATCCTGTGCATGCTGCAAGCTGAGGCTTTGAAGGAAAGTCTCCTCAGTGAAGTGAGGAGTGGGACGCTCCACTTTCGGTATTGTGTGTCCCCAGGGGGAAGAAGGAAAGCTGTGGCTGCCATTTTACTATAATGATGTTCCAGAAGAAGACGACTTAACTATATTTGAATAAATGTAGATTTCCTGAAAATAAGCCCTAGGGTGTCTTCTTGAGGAAAACTAAATATAAGATACTGTCTTATTTTTGGGGAAACACGGTATCTCTTTTTCCATTCCTGAGATACTTACTTCATTTAGGGAATGGTCTCCACTACCACCCAAGTTGCTGCAAAAGACATTATTTCAGTCCTTTTTATACCTGACTAGTACTCCATGATGTTTGTGTGTGTGTGTATAGACACACACACAAATATACACTCCAGGGTTTCTTTATCCACTTATCAACTGATGGGCACTTGAGTTGATTCCATATCTTTTCTATTGTGAATTGTGCTGTGATAAACATTTGGGTACAGGTGTTTTTCATAAAAATTACTTCTTTTCCTTTGGGTAGGTACCTAGTATTCAGATTGCTAGATTGAATGGTGAGTCTACTTTTGGTTCTTTTATTAATCTCTATACTGATTTCCATAGCAGTTGTACAAGTTTACATTCCCACCAACAATGTATAAACATTCCTTTTTACCACAACTGTGCCAACATCTAGTATTTAATTAGTCATGTTGAGCACTTTTCATATATTTTATATATTATATATACACCAATGTTATAGTTCACAAGTACAAATTTGTGACATGAGTCCTCCACAGCATTGTAAAACATACTATTAACAAGGCTGTGCACGGTGGCTCACGCCTATGATCCTAGTACTCTGCGAGGCCGAGGCAGGCAGATTGCTCAAGGTCAGGAGTTCAAAACCAGCCTGATCAAGAGCAAGACCCCATCTCTACTAAAAATAGAAACAAATTAATTGGTCAACTAAAAATATAAAGAAAAAATTACCCGGGTGTGGTGATGTATGCCTGTAGTCCCAGCTACTCGGGAGGCTGAGGCAGCAGGATTGCTTGAGCCCAGGAGTTTGAGGTTGCCGTGAGCTAGGCTGATGCCACGGCACTCTAGCGGGGGCAACAGAGTGAGACTCTGTTTCACACACACACACACACACAAAATAATGAGTTAATGACTTGGAAAAGCAATATTTCCACAAATATTTGAAAACACAGACCTGCATGTTTTATGCTCATGCTTCTGGTTCATGCTTCTGTGTATCTATATACATGAATTATAGATGAACCTAATTCTTCAGTAGACTTTGTAGTGCTTCTATTTTTTTATTAAAATTTTACAGTCTTATGGAATAATCTATTCAACATACTCAAATTTATTATATCAATTTTATAGTAATCTGCAGCAATAGTTTTATCTATTTCCCTGAAATTACAATCAGACAGAATATAATCACAAATGTGATTGGAAATGTCCTCATTTTAAACCATCATATTGAGTTTGATTAATTTAGAAGTTATCTTCCAAAGCCATTTTGTAACTTGTTTTCTGTATAAATAGAAAATAAAACATTTCTAAGCTCAAGAACTCCCTAAAACCTGAAATCGTTTTTCATTCTCCTGTCTTCTGATTGATCTCCTCAAAATGGGTGGTCATTTAACTTTTGATTTATATTTAAATAGCCTTGCTTTCTACTTAGAACAGAGCATTCCAAGCACACATAATTTTCATAGCACTGTTTATTATTCTAAAATGCATCCTTGTCAAATTAAATGCCATTAGGACTGACCTTTCCACAATCACGTAATAAGGGTACATACATACTTAACTATATTTAAATAAATGTAGATTTCCTGAAAATAAGCCCTAGGGTGTCTTCTTGAGGAAAACTAAATATAAAACACTGTCTTATTTTCGGGGAAACACGGTATCTGTTTTTCCATTCCTGAGATACTTACTTCACTTAGGGAATGGTCTCCACTACCACCCAAATTGCTAAAAAAGACGTTAATTCAGTCCTCTTTATACCTGAGTAGTACTCCATGGTGTTTGTGTGTGTGTGTGTCTATGTGTGTGTGTATACACACACACATATACACTCCAGGTTTTCTTTATCCACTAATCAACTGATGGGCACTAATCAACTGGAACCAGGCAAGCCCTTCAGTTGATTAGTGGATAAAGAACTAATCAACTGAAGGGCTTGCCTGGTTCATTATGAGATGGCACTCTGATAAACCTATATACACTCACTGGGCTATCCAGTAAAGCCCAGCATGCCTGGGGGCAATTGCTGGATCATTGTAGTAACAACGTGTTATATCATTGGTTTTAGCAGCCAAGACTGCACAATGGGAAAGGACAATATTCTAAACCATGACTAAATTTGGTCAGTATATCCTTTGCATTTAATTTAATCTGTTTTAGACTTTTGTTTCAAAGTCACTTTTATACCATCATATTTTTATTCTGTAGTTAATTTTATGAGTTTTCACATGTTTTCTAAAATGCCTTTAATAAATATGTTGATTGTCTTATTAGTGAGGTTTTGAATTTGAGATTATATCTTTACTAGACTACTAGAAAATTAAAACGGAGAAAAGTCATTCGAACAATTTTGGAAGGTTTTCATCCATTGAACTGACATTTTATGTTGGCAGTGTTTTGGACACAGTTAATTGTATTCATCATATACAGAATATTATATGGGCACCTTCAAAGGATCAGGATGTCTATGACTTTATCATAAGCCTGGACCACAAAGTTCTGGTCAGGATTATCAAAACAGTGTCATTATTGAGTATTATTCTTTAGCTCCTAGTTTGATTATTTCTGTAAGTGAATATTATAACTTGTTTCCTTCTTCTTTCCTTACTCTCACAAAGACAGAGCTTGAAGAAACTTCAGTTCATTTTACCCAACCTCTTCATTTTACAACGGAAAAAAAAAAAACAAAAACAACCTAAGATTCATAAAAGAGAAGTACCCTAGGTTATAGTATTTTCCACATCTCAGGTCATTGTATTCCTGGCCCAGGGTTCTTTTCGCTATACCAATGTCCATATTCAGGGTATGGATGAAATGAGATAACCCAGTACGTAAAGAGGAAAAAGATAGTTATAGAAGTAGGACAATAAATTCTAAATTGTATTTGGGTTAGAGGATGAAGCATGGAGGGAAGTCATTTCAGTTGATCATTCTACCTCCTCCCCCTGTATCTCAAGCCAAGAGTGGCATGAATGAAACATTTCCCAGATGTCTGTTTTCATAGAGCTATGAGTAATGAATCTTGGTAATATTGATTTAGCTACTTGTAGAGGCATCATAAAGAACCATAAAACATTGGATCAACCTAACATTTATGTCATATCCAATTCTGCCAGTATCAGAAGGAAATGGCAATAATTGTCCAGAGATGAATTGGAGTTATGGAAAATTAGGCCTCAATATGTTTCCAAACAATATAATTACACTTTTTCAAACTTAGCTCTTATCTTTGATGAAATGGTCTTTTGGAGAAATCTCAAACATAATTCCACCAGTAGCAATTTCCATAAGCTAAACAAATTAAGAGCAAATTGCTTGGAAAGTATTAGAAAGATTAAAGACAGAACAGTGACAAATAGAAGTAATCAATTTTGACTTCACTAATTTGTGACCGGATTAAAAAAATGACAGTTATTAAAAGCCTCAGGTTTCAAACTGAAGTAGATATCATGAGTTAAATTTAAAGTAGCAACCATGGAAAAGCTCATTGAGGCTAAGCTTCATACGAACTGCAGAATTAAAAACTTCTCAAAAGAAGACAGAATAATGGCCAAAAAAAATATGAAAAAATCCTCAACATCTCTAATCATCAGGGAAATGCAAATCAAAACCACAATGAGATATCATTTAACTCCAGTGAGAATGACCTTTATCAAAAAGTCCCCAAACAATAAATACTGGCATGGATGTGGAGGGAGAGGAACACTCCTACGCTGCTGGTGGGACTGCCAACTAGTTCAACCTCTGTGGAAAGCAATATGGAGATACCTCAAAGTGATACAAGTAGGTCTACCATTTGATCCAGCAATTCCACTACTGGGCATCTACCCAAAAGATCAAAAGTCGCTTTATGAAAAATACACCTGCACTCGAATGTTTACAGCAGCACAATTCACAATTGCGAAGTTGTGGAAACAACCCAAGTGCCCATCAATTCATGAGTGGATTAATAAAATGTGGTATATGTATACCATGGAGTACTATTCAGCTATAAGAGACAATGGTACCCTCTTGTATTTTCCTGGATAGAGCTGGAACCCATTCTACTAAGTGAAGTATCTCAAGAATGGAAAAACAAGCTCCACATGTACTCACCAGCAAATTGGTATTAATGGATCAACACCTAAGTGGACATATAGGAAAAACATTTATCGGGTATTGGGCAGGTGGGAGGGGGAGGAGGGGATGAGTATATACAAACACAATGAATGAGATGTGCAACGTTTGGGGGATGGTCACACTTGAGTCTCTGACTAGATGGGGGAGGGGAGCATGGGTAATATATGTAACCTTAACATTTGTAACCCCATAATATGCTGAAATGAAAAAAAAGCAAAAAAAAAAAAAAGAAATAGAAATATAGTGATATCTGCATGTAATTATCAACTTCTATTATTTTTTTTTCCATTTCATTTCTAGAGTTACTATTTATACTATGGGAAGACACCAAAATATGTTAGGAAGAGCACAGCTATTCAATTCAGATAGATCTGGCTTTAACTCTTGACTTCATCTTATACTCTGAAATCAATCAACTTCCCTTCAGCAAAACTCTCATGTATAAAATAGAGATATTAACCATATGTCACAGCATTCGTACATTCAGTTGTTCAATGCATAGCAAATTAATCATGTTTACAGGCTAGAATGAAGCCAACTTAGCCTCATCTCAGTCATAAAATAAAGATATTAGAAATGTCATATATATAATCCAGATTAGACATTTTTAATACTTTGGTATTTCTATATACTTGCAATCAGAGTATTTTATTATTTTATGAAAGAGACCCTCTCCATTTCAGAAGCTTAGGGGCAATGACTTATCTACAACAGTCATTCTCAAAGTATGGTCTACAGGCTTTTTGGAGTCCCCAACATTGTTTCAGGGGGTCTGTGTGATCAAAAATATGTTCTTCATAATAGTAAATTGTTATTTATCCTTTTCACTGTATAGAGCACTGGTGGTGTAAAGTCAATGTTGGATAAACTTCTAGTGCCTGAGCATGAATCAAAGCAGTGGGTGTGGCACAAAAAATAAAATAGTTTCATTTAAGAATATCCTTGAAGAAGGAGGAAACATTATGAATTTAATCTTGACCATGAGGCTATAATATTTTAATATTCTGTGTAACACATGAATAATATGCATAAAGCACTTCTACTCTACATAGAAATGGGATGTTTGTATTAATAATGAGTGCTCGTGTGATTGTTTTAGCTGTAAATTATCTATTTTTCTCATGGCACACTATTTTTACTTGATAATATCTACTGACTAGACAAACTACATAAGATTTGAGGATTTAGCAAACATTTTCTTTAAAGTGAACAAAATGAGCCTGCCACTTCAAGGAAAACAACTACTAATGATAAAATTCAAGGTCTTTAGCAAAAATTAAAATTGTGGAAAACTTGTATCCACCACAATAATTTGAAAGCTTCCCAATACACAAACTGTCTTCTGATAATGATAGTGCATTATCTACAATACCTACCTAATTACCTTCAATATGTACCTAATCATTAGGTAAGTATTTTCTAGTTATTTGCCCAGTAGAGGTGCCAACACGGATGCATAGAATATAAATAGGAGCTTTATTCATAATCACCCAAAACTGAAACAACTCAAAGGTCCATCAGCTTGCAGTTGTCTAAATAAATTTTGACACATCATTATAATGGAATTCCCAGAAATAAAAAGGAACTTGTAGTAGTCAGGAAAAAAAGTGGCTTCCTAAGGATGTTCATGTTGTAATTCCTAGAACCTGTGAATATGTTACCTTTCATGGTAAAAGGAACTTGCACATATGAATAAGGTTAAAGACCTTAAGATGGGGAAATTACCCAGGATTGTCCAGGGCCAATATAATCTCATAAATTCTTAAAAGTATGGATTGTTTCCTGGCTGTAGTCAGAGAGAATAATGATAATGTCAGAAGCATCAGAAAGATGTGATATTGCTGGCTTTGAAGATAGAGGAACAGGGCCACAAGTCAAAGAATGGGAGCAGTTTCAAGAAGTTGGAAAAGGAAGGGAAATGGATTCTGCCTTAAAACATCCAGAAAGAAGTATAACCCTGGTGACAACGGATTTTAGCCCAGTGAGACCTGTGTCAGACATAAGTCTACAAAACTATAAGATAATAAATTTTTGTGTTGTACAACATATATGGATATTAATTTGCATTGTAGTAAATGACAGAAAATGATGTGTGATTCTGGTTACCACAGACTAGGGATGGAAGGAGAAATTGCATATAAAAGTTTAGCAGAGGAACTTTCTAGGGTAATGAAAATATTTCATATCTATCTTTCAGTGGTGTGGTGGTTACATAAATGTTTGCATCTGCTAATATTCTCAAAACTATTCACTAAAAAGGAGGTGGTTAAGTGAATGTAAAAATACTTCAATAAAACTGACTTTAAAATGTTTTCTCAAGTTGAATTTCTTATACTTTAAATATCAAGAGATAAAATTTCATAAACAAAAGCTCTTTGGCATCTTCAGTAATTTTAAGAGTTTAGAAAGTTCCTGAATCCTAAAAGTTCCTAGTACTTGCTCTTAACTAGGCCATTGTATTTGAGAATAAAAATATGAGTCCCAAAATTATTTTTGGCCACCACTACACTGTGAGTACCATGAAAGCAGGAAGCTTGCTATAGTAATTTGCCCTCAGAGTAGCACCAGAACATAGCACAGAAACTGACACATATTATATGCATAAATTTCCTATTGATTATGTAACAAATTATCACATGGTGCTCTAAAACAATAGCATTTTATTCTCTTATAATTCTGGAGATCAGTAATCTGCAATGAGTCTTACTGGTATAAAATCAAGGTTTAGTCAGGGAAGCATTCTTTCTGAAAGGTCAAGGAGAGAACACATTTCTTTGCCTTTTTTTACTTCTAGAGGTTGCCTCAATTCCTTGGCTCCTGGCCCCTTCCTCCAACTTCAAAGCTAGCAATGTAGCATCTTCAAATTTATCTCTGACTTGGATCTTCTGCCACCCTTTTCTATCATTAAGAACACTTGTGATTACATTGGACCCACATGGATAATTCAGGAAAATCTACCAATGTCAAGATCCTTACCATAATTACATCTGCAAAGTCTCTTTTGCCATACAAAGTGATATATTCACAGGTCTTGAGCATTAGAACACAATTCACATCCCATTTAATTCACCTATTTAAACTTTACAATTCAATAATTTTTAGCATATTCACAGAGTTGTACAGCCAACACTACATTTTTTAATCTATTCATCACCCCAAACAGAAACCCCAGACCCTTAAACAGTAACTGCCTATTTCCTCCCAGTCCACACATCTCTAGGCAACCAATCATAACCTTTCTTCCTCTATATATTTGCCTATATTGAACACTTTATATAAATGGAATTATGCAATCTGTGGTCTTTTGTGAATGGGTTATTTCACCTAGCATAATATGTTCAGAGTACATCTATGTATGTATCAGTACTTCACTTTTTATGGATGAATAATATTAATATTATATCATATGAATATGCCACATTTTATTTATTAATTGAACAGTTGATGAACATTGGTATTGTTTGTACTTTTTATTATGAATAAAAATGTTACAAACATTTATGTACAAGTTTTTGTGTAGACATATGTTTTTATAAATCTTGGGAATATGCCTAGGAGTGAAATTTCTGGGTCATATGGTATATCCATGTTTAATCTTTTGAGGAACCACCAAATTGTTTTCCACATAGGCTGTAGTATTTTACATTCTCATTGGCTGTGTATAAGGATTCCAATTTCTCTAAATTCTCACTGACATTTATTATCTGTATATGTTTCTGTGGGTGTGTGATTTAACGAAAATACATATACAATGTCAAGCTTTTTCCTTTTTATTTTTCTTTCTTCCAGTCTTTCTTTTTCTCTATTTCTTTCTTCCTTCCCTTATTTATTTATTTATTTTTAGAGTAGTTCAACAATTTGGGAGTTAGTTGGTATAATACAGAGAACATAAGGGGAAAAGTACAAAATGGCATTTAACACCAATGTCACTATATTTATCTCCTTGTGGTTACATTAATAACTAAGGACATTATTAATGTTTATGTTATTCATCTTTCTTTAGAACATAAATCAAAGACAGTTAATACTGGAATTTGGGATATATATATATATAATATATACACAACCTTATGTAAAGTACTTTTCATAAATAACATTACATTTTGAAATATTGGAAACTGAATAGCTATGTTTATTTATATTTTGTCTTAATGGAAGAAGAAGAGGAAAACCCTTCAATTAAAGAGGGTTACACCAATAACAATTTTTTAAGTTAAAAATGTCTTTCTATTCCTTTGTATTTACCACAGACTACACAGTGTCCTGAGAGGATTCATTATGAGAAGAAAATGTCAATCACAGCTTTAAGATATTACTTTGGAAGGAACTAATGAGAACACAAATTGAAAAGTGAAATTTCATCTTGTTTTCAAATAAGTGGACTTAATTTTTCTTTGTATATAAAAAAGTTTAAATCACTTTATTGTAAATATATCTAAACCATAAATTTTTGCAGCTTCCAGGTAAAGTCTAGCACTTCTTTATACAAAGTCTACAAGAAGGGATCTGTAGAGATGATTTCATCTTAAATTTCAGCATTATCCATTCAAATTATTAGCCTAATCTCTGTCAGTAAAAGCACTGCATGTCTGCATATGCTATTGCTGATCTTTTTTTCTTCTTTTTTTATTTCAGGATATTATAGTATTTAGTTTCAAAACCTGAGAGACTTCAGCTATAGTCAGGCATGTATTCTTTAGCATCTTGTTTATTAGTAAAAATTAGCAATCCAGTTTTCCTTGGGTGCACAAGTGGTAACTTTTTATAAAGTTCTTCTCTAGTTACAGAAATCCTTTTTTCTCTGTGTGTACTGTCCATGACAACTATTACAAATTGAGAGTTAGTATAGTAAGTGTTCCAGGAAAAATGAAGACATTCTTGGCCACCAATATCTCACATTAGGAGATGTGTATTAATAACTATTAATACTATCTCTTCTACATTACTTCCTATTGTAGGGGATGTATATAAAATGTTATTCATAGAAAATTGTTAAAGAATGGTAGCTCTCTGAATTATTCAGTCAAACAAGGATAACTTTGTGTTGCAGGTGATTGAGCAGTCATTGAACAGTCTCCATATCCTGAATAGAATCCCCATTCTGGTACAGTAGACCCACTTTAATCCAGCAGGGCCATGTGGCCTCCCCTGACTCATGTTGAGGAAGAAGAGAGAGACATCCCAAAGCCTATAACTCTGCTGCTGATGCTCCCACACTTGCTGCCAGTCCACTTTATGTAACCTGAAAGAAACTAAAGCCCAGGCTACCTTGTGCCCAAGGACCCTCCATTGCTACCTGGCCACTTGCTAATTCCCAAACATTCCCACTGTGTCGTCTGCCTTAAGCCTCGTGAACCATTGTCCTCTCTCAGCTCCCCTCTGAGAGCAATGGCTACCTTTGGGTTGTGTTTTTTACTTTCTTGAATATTGTCCTTAGAAACACAAAGGTTTTAATGTTGATGAAGTTCAATTTATCTATCTTTATTTGCTTGTACTTTTGGTGTTACATCTGAAAATCCTCTGGCAATGATTTTTTGGATATAACATCAAAGATCATGGATATTTACCTGTATATTTTCTTCTAAGAGTTTTATAGTTTTAAATATAATATCATATCATCAGAAAGCAGTGAAAGTTTGATCTCTTCTGCCCCTATGTGGATACATTTAATTCCACTTTCATGTCTGAATGCTATAGCCAGGACTTCCAGCACTATGTTAAATAGAAGTGAAAATCGTGGGCAACCGTGCCTGGTTCCAATTATAAGTGGGAATGCTTTCAATTTTTTCCCATTCAGTATGATGTTGGCTATGGTTCTGTCATATAAGGTTTGTATCATCTATAGGTATGTCCCTTCTATGCCTATTTTATTAAGTGTTCGTATCATGAAAGTGTGTTGAATTTTGTCAAAAACTTTTTCTGCATCTATTGAAAGAATCATGTGGTCTTTGTTTTTGCTTCTATTTATGTGGTGAATTACATATATAGATTTGCAGATGTTGAACTATCCCTGCATCCTTGGGAAGAAGCCCACTTGGTCGTGATGGATTATTTTCTTGATAAGTGTCTGGATTCGGTTAGCTATGTTGAATCTTTTTTGTTGAAAATTTTTGCATGTATATTCATTAGGGATATTGGTCTGTAGTTTTCTTTTTTTTGTTGCATCCTTTCCTGGTTTTGGTATCATGGTTATGTTTGCTTCATAAAAGGTGTTGGGGATGATTCTATTCTTCTCGATGTTGTGGAATAATTTCTGCAAGACAGGCACCAGTTCTTCTTTGTAAGTTTTGTAAAATTTGGGTGTGAAACCATCTGGGCCGGGGGTTTTCTTTTTAGGAAGATTTTTAATTGCTGTTTCTATTTCAGCTCTTGATATTGGTCTGTTCAGGAATTCTATTCCTTCCTGGCTGACCCAAGGGAGGCTGTGTGTTTCTAGAAATTTGTCCATTTCCTCCTCATTTTCCAGTTTGTGTGCATAAAGGTTTTGTAGTATTCATAAACTATATCTTATATCTCCTTGGGATCAGTTGTGATATCTCCTTTTTTGTTCCTGATGGAGGTTATTAAAGATTTCTCTTTTCTTCTTTTTGTTAGTCTAGCAAAAGGCGTGTTGATGTTGTTTATTTTTTAGAAGAACCAACTTTTTTTTTTTTTATGAATCTTCTGTATAGTTTCCCTATTGTCAATTTCGTTTAGGTCTGATTTGATCTTGTTAATTTCACTTATTCTGCTGTGTTTGGGGTTGGTCTGTTCTTCTTTTTCTAGCTCTTTGAGTAGATTCATTGGATTGTCTATTTGTGATCATTTTGACTTTTGGTTATAGGCATTTATGGAAATACACTTTCCTCTCACTACTGCTTTAGCTGAGTCCCAAAGGATTTGATAACTTGTCTCTCCATTGTCATTAAGCACAAAGAATTTTTTGATTTCCATCTTGATTTCCTTCTTTATGAAGTAATCGTTTAGTAGAAGGTTGTTTAATTTCCACATTTTTGTGTAGCAATGTGAGTTTCTGTTAGGGTTGATTTCTACTTTTATTCCACTGTGATCTGAGAAGATGCATGGTATGATTTCTATTTTTTTAAATTTTTTTAGACTTGCTTTGTGTCCTTGGAATTGACTAATGAATTTAGTAAAGTCTCAGGATACAAAATCAATACACAGAAATCAGAGGCATTCATATACGCCAACAACAATCAAATTGAGAACCAAGTCAAAGACTCAATAACCTTAACAATAGCAACAAAGAAAATAAAGTACCTGAGAATATATTTAATGAAGGAGGTAAAAGACCTCTACAGGGAGAACTCTGAAATGCTAAGGAAGGAAATAGCAGAGGATGTAAACAGTTGGATATCCATACCATGCTCTTAGGTCAGCAGACTCAACATTGTTAAAATGTCTATACTACCCAAACTGATCTACATATTCAATATAATACCTATTAAAATCCCAACATCATTCTTCACAGATATAGAAAAAATAACTTTACACTTCGTTTGGAACCAGAGAAGACCCCATATTTCAAAATCAATGCTAGGCAATAAAAACAAAATGGGAGGTATCAATATGCCAGATTTCAAACTATACTACAAAGCTGTAGTAATTAAATCAATTTAGGATAGGTACAAAAATAGGAATATTGACCAGTGGAACAGAGCTTAGAATCCTGATATAAAACCATCTTCATATAGCCATCTAATCTTCAACAAAGCATACAAAAATATCCACTGGAGAAAAGAATCCCTATTCAATAAATGGTGCTGGGAAAACTGGATAGCCATTTGTAGAAGGCTGAAGCAGAATCCATACCTCTCACAAAAATCAAATCATGCTGGGTAACAGACTTAAAACTAAGGTATGAAACTGTTAGAATTCTAGAGGAAAATTTTGGAAACACTCTCCTAGACATTGGCCTAGGGCAGGGGTCCTCTAACTTGTTAAACAGAGGGGCAGTTCACTCTCTCTCAGACCATTGAAGGGCCATTGTAGAGTGTGGGGCACATTTCACACATGCACACTGTGGGCCCGGAACAGTCAGCTGCTAAGGAGCACAGGCAGCAGCAGCAAAAACACCTGACGGGCTAGATAAATGTCCTCAGCGGGCCACATGTGGCCCATGGACTATAGATTGAGGATGCCTGGCTTAGGCAAATAATTTATGAAGAAGACCCCAAAGGCAATCACAGCTGCAACAAAAATAAATAAACGGGACCTGATCAAACTAAAAAGCTTCTGCACAGCCAAAGAAAGGGTCATGAAAGCAAACAGACAACCTACAGAATGGGAGAAAATTTTCTCATCCTACACATCTGATAAGGAGCTAATAGAATCTACTTAGAACTCACGAAAATCAGCAAGAAAAAAATCAAACAACCCTATCAAAAAGTGGGCAAAGGACATGAACAGAAACTTTTCTAAAGAAGACAGAATAATGGCTAACAAACATATGAAAAAATGCTCAACATGACTAATCATCAGGGAAATGCAAATCAAAGCCACAATGAGATATCACTTTTCTCCAGTAAGAATGGCCTTTATCAAAAAGTCCCAAAACAATAGATGTTGGTGTGGATGTGGAGAGATAGGAACTCTCATACACTGCTGGTGGAACTGCAAACTAGTTCAACCTCTGTGGAAAGTGATATGGAGATTCCTTAAAGTGATACAAGTAGATCTACCATTTGATCCAGCAATTCAATTACTGGGCATCTACCCAAAAGATCAAATGACACTCTACAAAAAAGACACCTGCACTCAAATGTTTATAGCAGCACAATTCACAATTGTAAAGCTTTGGAAACAACCCAAGTACTCATCAATACATGAGTGGATTAATAAAATATGGTATATGTATACCATGGAGTACTATTCAGCTATATGAAAGAACAGTGATATAGCACATTTTTTATTTTCCTAGATAGAGCTGGAACCCATACCACTAAGTGAAGTATGCTAAGAATGGAAAAAACAAGCACCACATATGCTCACCAGAAATTTGGTATTAACTGATCAGCACCTAAGTGTACACATAGGAATTACATTAATTGGGTATTGGGCAGGGGGGAGGGGGGAGGAGGGCGTGAGTATATATATACATAATGAGTGAGATGTGCACCGTCTGGGGGATGGTCACACTTGAAGCTCAGACTTGTGGGCAGAAGGGGAACAAGGGCATTATTTGAAACCTTAAAATTTATACCCCCATAATATGCTGAAATTAAAAAAAGAAAATAAAAAAATTACAAAATAGTAATAAAATTTCTCACAATGAAAAGCTTAGATTGGAATGGCTGCATTGGTGAATTATTAACAAGCATTTTATGAAGAATTAAGACCAGTCCTTAAATATTTTTTTCCAAAATTAGAAGAGAGAAAATTTTCAACTCATTCAGCTTGCCTTGATATAAGACAAAGATACAGTCTAATATTTCTTATAGATATATATTAAAAATTTCTAAAGAATACAGTATCAAACCAAATCCAGTAATATACAAAGAGGATTATATACCATAACCAAGTGGGATTCATCTCAAGAATGTAAGGTTCATTTAACATATGAAAATCAACCATGTGATATCTTTTTAGACAAATTAAAAACATTTGACAAAATTCAGTACCACCTCATGATAAAAAAAAACTCTAAAGAAACCCATGAAAAACTAAACTGCATTCTTTATAAAGGACATCTGTGAGCATCCCATAGCTAACATCATACTAACTCGTGGAAAATTGAATGCTTTTACCCTTAATATCAGGAACAATACAAGAATGTCTATTCTCATTTTTTTTCAATATTTTACTGGAAATTCTAGCCAGGGCAATTAGGGAAGAAAAATAAATAAAAGGTATGCAGATTAGAAAAGAGGAAGTCAATCTAACTCCATTTGCAAATGATGTGATTTTGTATATAGAAAATTTTAAGGAATACACAGAAAAACTGTTAGAGCTAATAAATGAGTTCAGTAAGTTTCCAAGATAGAAGGATATACAAGATATACAAAAATCAACTATAAAAATACTCTTGTTATCAATAATCTAAAAAATGAAATTGAGAAAACAATTTCAGTTACAATAGCATCACAAAAATATATTTAGGAATCATGTGAAAAAAGAAATACAAATCTTATATTCTGAAAACCATAAAAAATTATGGAAAGAAATTAAGGAAGACCTAAATAAATGTAAAGATATACTATTTTCATGATTTTGAAGACTTAATAAAATGGCAGTACTACTTAAGTTAATCTATAGATTCAATGCCACCCTTATTTCATCCCAATTGCTTTTTTTTTGCATATATTGACTAATAGATCCTTAATTTATATGGAATGCCAAGGAACCCCAAATAGCCAAAATAAATTTGAAAAAGAAAAGATTGCAGAATTCATACTTCCTGATTTTAAAACCTACAACAAAGCTACACATAGAGTAATGAAAACAGTGAATTTTGGCATAAGAAAAGACTTATAGATCAAAGAAATAGAATTGAGAAAGGTAGAAATAAACCCATATTCCTGCATTTAATTGGTTTTGGACAAGAGTACAAAGACCATCCAATGGAAAAAGGATAATTTCCAACTAATGGTGCTGGGACAAATAGCCATCAGCTATTTGGCCATCCAGCTAATAGCCATCCAGCTGATGGATAGCCATCAGCAAAGAATGAAGTTGAAACCCTACCACATACCACATTCAAAAATTGCTTTAAATTAGATCAAGGATCAAATTTGTAAGAACAAAAACTACAAAACTCTTTTTATTTTTAATGGATAGTTATATTTTTTATTTCTTCTTAAATCGGTGTTTGTAGTTTGTATCATTCTAGAAATTTACCCATTTTATCTAACTGATCTAATTTGTTGGCATATTGTTTTCCTTAGCGCTCCCTTAAAATTATTTTAATTGCTGAAAAGGGTATGAATGTCTCCTTTTTCATTTCTGATTTTAGTAATTTGAGTCTTCTCTCTTTCTCATTTGGTCAGCCTCAAGAAAATTTTAGCAATTATGTTTATCTTTTTCTAGAATCAACTTTTGGTTTTAGTTGATTTTCTTTATTGTGTTTCTAATCTCTATTTCATTAATTTCCACTCATTTATTATTTCCTTCTGTCTGTTGCTTTAGATTTATTAATAATATGTTATTTCTCCAACTCACGAGCATGATATGGCTTTCCATGTGTTTACATCCTCTTCTATTTCCTTCCTCGGTGTTTCATAGTTCTCCCTGTAGAGATCTTTTACCTCCTTAATATATTTTTAGGTATTTTATTTTCTTTGTTGCTATAGTGAAGGGTATTGAGTCTTTAATTTGGTTCTCAATTTGACTGTTATTGACATATATGAATGCTTCTGATTTGTGTGCATTGATTTTGTATCCTGAGAGTTTACTAAATTCATTTATCAATTCCAGGAGTCTCTTGGTTGAATCCTTGGGATTTTCTAGATATAACATCATATCATCAGCAAAGAGTGAAAGTTTTATCTCTTATGCCCTCATTTGGTTGCCTTTAATTCCACTTTCTTATCTGATTACTATAGCCAGGACTCCCAGCACTATGTTGAATACAAGTGGAAATAGTGGACAATCTTGCCTGGTTCCAGTTCTAAGTGGGAATGCTTTCAATGTTTCCCCATTCAGTGTGATGTTGGCTGTGAGTCTGCCCGTCTATACTAACCAAAGTGATGTACAGATTCAATACAATCTCTATTAAAATTCCAACATTATTTTTCACAGATATACAAAAAATAATGTTATGCTTTGTATAGAACCAAAGAAGACTTCATATAGCAAAAGCAATTCTAGGCAATAAAAACCAAATGGAAGGTATCAATTTGCTTGATTTCA
Organism: Microcebus murinus; assembly: GCF_040939455.1. Classification (NCBI taxonomy): domain Eukaryota; kingdom Metazoa; phylum Chordata; class Mammalia; order Primates; family Cheirogaleidae; genus Microcebus; species Microcebus murinus. The sequence continues at coordinate 73,898,925 of NC_134136.1, read as the reverse complement.
AACTATACTACAAGGCAGTAGTAACTAAATCATCTTGTTACTGGCACGAGAATAGGGACATTGACCAGTGGAACAGAACTGAGAACCCAAATATAAAACCATCCTCATATACCCTTATTCAATAAATGGTGTTGGGAAACCTGGATAGCCATATGTAGAAGACTGAAGCAGGATCCTCACCTTTCACTTCTCACAAAAATCAACTCACGCTGGGTAACAGACTTAAACCTAAGATGTGAAACTATTAGAATTATAGAGGAAAATGTTGGAAATACTCTTCTAGACATTGGCCTAGGCAAAGAATTTATGAAGAAGACCCCAAAGGCAATCACAGCAACAAATAAATGGGACCTGATCAAATTAAAAAGCTTCTGCACAGTCAAAGAAACTGTCGCAAGAACAAACGGACAACCTACAGAATGGGAGAAAATTTTTGCATACTACACATCTGATAAGGGTCTGATAACTGGGATCTATTTACAATTAAAGAAAATCAGTAAAAATAATAAAATCAAACAACCCTATCAAAAAATGGGCAAAGGACATGAACAAAAACTTTTTAAAAGAAGACAGAATAAGGGCCAACAAACATATGAAAAAATGCTCAACATCTCTAATCATCAGGAAAATGCAAATCAAATCAGCAATGAGATATCACTTATCTCCAGTGAGAATGGCCTTTATCAAAAAGGTCCAAAACAATAAATGTTGGTGTGGATGCCGAGAGATAGGAATACTCCTGCACTGCTGGTGGGACTGCAAACTACTGCAACCTCTGTGGAAAGCAATATGGAGATACCTTAAAGCGATACAAGTAGAATTACCATTTGATCCAGCAATTCAGTTACTGGGCATCTACCAAATGAAGAAAAGACACTCTATAAAAAAGACATCTGTACTCGAATGTTCATAGCAACACAGTTCACAATTACAAAGTTGTGAAAACCACCCAAGTGCCCATCAATACATGAGTGGATTAATAAAATGTGGTATATGTATATCATGGAGTACTATTCAGCTATAAGAAGCAATGGTGATATAGCACCTCTTGTATTTTCCTGGATAGACCTAGAATCCATTCTACTAATTGAAGTATTCCAAGAATAAAGAAACAAGCACCACATGTACTCATCAGCAAATTGGCTTCACTGGTCAACACCTAAGTGGACATACAGGAATAACATTTATCGGGTGTTGGGTAAATGGGAGGGGGGAGGAGGGTACAGGTATATACATACATAATGAGTGTAATGTGCACTGTCTAGGGGATGGTCACACTTGAAGCTCTGACTCGAGGGGGTTGGGGGGGCAAGGGCAATATATGTAACCTTAACATTTGTACCTCCATAATATGCTGGGGAAAAAAAAGATATAGATGAGGAGGTAAATAATAATAATTTGTTATTTCTCTAGTACTTTAGATAAAATATTAGATAGTTGATTTGAGATTATTTTTCTTTTTTAATGTCTGTATTTACAACTATTTATTTTCTTTCAAACATTGTTTTGGAATCCCATAAGTGTCATTATATGATGTCTTAAATTTCATTTGTTGTATTTACTAATTTGCATTGTAGTTATTTATTGTTTAAATGATTAATTATCTAGGTGTATATTGTTTACTTTTCATATTTTTGTGAATTACTAAAATTTCTTTCTATTACTGATTTCTAATTTTACTCCACTGTGGTCTAAAAGTATACTTTGTATGGTCTAAATCATTTTAAATTTATTGAGGCTTATTTTCTATCCTGAAGAATATTTCACTTGTATTTGGGAAAAACATATATATTATACTGTTTGGGGGTACAGTGTCATAAGATCTGTTAGTTTTGGTTAGTTTTTTATAGTATCCCCTATGTCATGTATTTTCTTGCTGACTTCTTCTAGTTGTTCTATTCATTAAAGAAGGTAGGGTATTGAGTGCACCAATTATTATAATTATTTAATTGTACATTTGTCCCTTTCAACATTATCAGTTTTTGCTTCATGTATTTTGGTACTCTGTAGCTAGATGCATGTATGTTTATGTTTGTTATATCTTCATGGTGCATTGACCATTTTATGATAATAAAATATCCCTTTTTATCCCTAGGGATCTTTTTGGTTTTCAAGTCTGTTTTGTCTGAAATTAGTATAGCCACACCAGCTTTTGTATGGTTGCTCTTTGCATGATATATATATATTTTTTACTTCCAAACTGTTTCTGTCATTGAATCTAAAGTATATCAACCTCCTATAGAAAATATACACTTGGATGTTATAATTTTGTCCATCTGAAAATGTGTGTCTTTTGATTGTAATGTTTAAAACCTTCATATTTAACATTTAATGTTATCAATATAGTTGATTTACATTTGCAACTTGACTTTTTGTTTTACATATGTGTCAGGTCTTTTTGTTTCTTTATTCCCCTTTGCTAGTTTCTTTTTCATTAAGTGACTATTTTATAATACAGTATTTTATTTAATAATGTTTAGTATTTTTAAGTAATTTTCTTAGCTGTCGCTCTTGTGTTTACCACATAGATCTTAATTTGTCATAATCTACATTAGATTTACACTAACTTAATTCTAGTCAGATAGAGGAACATTATACATATATAGTTCTATTATTCCCGTTTCCTCCTTTTTTCACATATATTATCATACATATCTCAAAACTATAATATAAATACCAATACTTTATATAATTTTTGTCTTTTAAAGAAGTCAAAAAGAACAAGTACATATGTGGAGATGCTATTATATTAACTTTATTATTTACTATAACTTTTTCACTTCATTTCTTATGGACTCTAATTACTATGTGGCACCATTTCCTTATCTTAATACAGCTTTACTCCACATGCCTTCTTTGTGTTGTTTTTGGCAAAGATATTACTATATACTATAGATCTACCTATAAAATTATATACATATTGTTTTACACAATTACTCTCATATTAATTAAAAACATAAAAATGAATTTATGCTTTTTTATAATTATATAATCATCTTTACCAATTATTTCATGTAGTTTTGAATTAGCATGTGTGTTCACTTGCCTTCATCATAAAGAAATTCCGTTAGTATTTCTTCTATGGCAGATCTGCTAGCAAAATTTCTGTTGGTTTTTAGTTTTCTAGAAATGTCTTCATTTTTTTTATTTCAGCATATTATGGGGGTACAAATGTTAAGGTTATATATAATGCCCTTGCTCCCCCTCCTCCCTTGAGTCAGCCTTCTGGCTTCCATTGTTTCTGATAAGTTTGATGATGATGATTAGATTTTTATTGTCCACAATGATTTGTTTTTCTCTTGCCACCTTCAAATTTTTCTCATTTTATTTTGTCTTTTGGCATTTGTTGTATGATGTCTGTTTTGGATCTATATGTATTTATTCTCTTTGGAGGCTATCAAACTTATTGAATGTGTAGATTAATATATTTTCCATTTAATTTGGAAAGTTTTCAACCATTATTTCTTCCAATAGTTTTTGCTCCCCTTGCTCTCTTACTTTTCCCTTTTGGTACTCACACTATGTATTTTGGTAAGCTTCATGGTGTTTTTCTGATGCTATTTTTTTTTCATTCTTTTTTTCACTCAGTTGTTAAGACAGCATAATCTTCATTGAACTGTCTCTCATTCACTGATTCTTCTGCCAGTTCAAATCTACATTTTTTAATTAGTTATTGTACTTGTCACCTCCAGAATTTCTATTTGGTTCTCGTTTTGTAATTTCTATTTCTTTAGTGATACGTTGCATTTAATGAGACATTGTAGTTACAAATTCCTTTACATCTTTAAGCATAATCTTCTTTAGTTCTTTGGACATACATTCAATGTTTATTTTGTTGTAAACCAGCAGGTCAAGGGGACTCGGATACCAGAATCCAATCAGCCAAATTAGTTTATTTTTACCTGCGCAGGGGCTATCACCACTCCATGCAAGGAGGGAGAAGAAGCCCTGAACAAAGATTTTGCTGTCCTTTTTATATCTTATAAAACTGGCAGCGGTGCAAGCAAGCAGTTACAGAAGTGGAACTTAGCAGTTAGCTGTTGTTTGAGCAATCAAGTAACCATGGAGATGTAGCAAGCAACCATGGAGAAGTACACAAGCTACCATGGAGAAGTACACAAGAGCTTTTTGAGAACAGGCCCTTTTTCCCCTCTACCCTCCCTCCACTATACTTCCTCTAGGGACTTTCCACTAGCAGTTATTCTTAGAGCAAAACAGAAGCCATCTTAGTGGCCTGGCTATTGACTACTTCAATTTGCAGTAATTTTGTTTTGTGAAGTTACTGTGAACACAGAAGTAGCAAATTCCGAAGCATGGATCCTATGTGAAGTAGTGTTATATTTGAGATTTACAGGGCCACAGGACAGAGAGACAGAGTCACCGAGGCTGTAATTATCCAAAGGAGTTTTATTATCTAGCTCGAGCTAGGGTCTGAGCCCCTAGAGTGCCAGCAGTGGCCTCTTCTTCAGGCAGGGACCCCACTTTTATAGCTAAGTTGTTTACACACTGATCATGCATCTGCCCCCACAGTGATTCTAACTTCATCCTTCCCCTGATAGGCTCTAACCTTTTCCAGGTCCTAGCTGAGAGACTCCGGTTTCTGCGTTTTTGTCTTTTTCCTCTGCACCCCATAATGTACTCATAATGCCTTGCGGTTAGCAAACAAGCAGTAAACAGAAGCTGGAAAGTGTCCATTGTCCTTATAGCCCAGTAACTCACAGTGGAAAGTTTGGTTCTTATGATATTCTGGTCACAATTAATCAATATAAAAGTTTGTTTTACATATATTATTGTTTAAAGATACCTTATTTAATATATATTTTGATTTATTAACACTGAACTCACAGTCAATAGCATTATAACTCATGCTTGAACAAAACTTATCTAACCCAAGTATTTTCTCTATAGGATATATGACAGCCTTCTTATGCCTAGGAATACTAGAGAGCAATTCAGTACTATGCTTAGGGACCTTTCTAAACAGCAAAATGACCAATAAAAAGCATAAAAATTATTTAAAATGTGAGCCTAAATACACTGTGAAAAGGATACTTGTTTATAATGTAAAAGTTGAAATAAGAAGATAAAGCATTACCCCATTAAATTTAAAATCTGTGTATTTTCATAACCAGTTTTTGCTGTCATTTTTCCCTTTACATAGGTCACACTTTCTTGTTTCTTTGCATGTCTCAAGTTTTTGTTTAAAATTGGCAATTTTTGGTAATATTTTGTAGCAAATCTGGATACAAATTCCGTCTCTTGGGCTTGCCATTGTTTGCTTATTTATTCGTTTAGTTACTTTGGTATATTATTTTAATAAAGTCTTTTCTCCTATAGTGTGATGCTTCTGATGTTTCTCCTCAGAGGGCACAGCCTTGGGCATGTGTTAGGAGGAAGGGTTTTGGCTGTCTCTGTTATCTCTGTTGAACTTTCTTCCTACTTCAGTGGGTATCACACCCAGCTGTTATTCTCCACTAATTGCCAACTAATTGCTCAATAGGCTCAACCATGCCCTGGGGTAGGGGGGAATTGCTCTGCAGAGTGATACAATTCAACTCAGGCAGGAGTTTTTCAGGTTTGTCTTTGAGAATGTTTTAACCTCAGGAGGACTCTTCTGTGCCACAACTTTATCTTCTTCTTCTTCTTAGTAAACTAGCTTGCCTATGGTTTGACTTGTTGCTCTTACATAGCTACTCATCTCCTTTTAATTGTTTGCCATGAAATTCTTTGTTTTTGAGAGTGCCCTTAAGTTTGAACTTCCTCAAACTGTGAAAAATAAAGTGAATTTCTCTGGAAAGACCTTTTGAGTTGTTGTTCTTATGATCTGCCTCTCTCCTTGGGTAAAATCTGTGAGCACCTGTTCCAGGTGCTGAGTAGAGGCAGTAAAATTTCCTCATTTTGGACCATCTCTGGTATGATACTTCTGTCCTGTGAGTGAACTGGGTGGAAGACAAGAAGGACCCCAGTATTCTCAGTCTGCCACAACTGTAGTAGAGCCTCCCCTCATGAATAGGGGTTGGGTGAAGGATATGAGCCCCCAACCTCTCATCAGAACTCACCAGGAATTTAGCATCTTCAATTTAAACAGTGTGAAAATGATGACATCCTGGCCCTCCCAGTGAGACACAATATTCCTTGTTTTGTATCTGAAAAGAGAATTAGCCCTTTTCCTGGCCATTCCTGCATAAATTGAAGCTTATAAGATGAGGTGGAGAAGAATGAGAGAATAGGTCATGTGTCAAGTTCCACAAACTCACTGGTTTTACTGATATTCAGTTAATTTTCTCAAATAAGAGCTTCTTGGCAGAAGTTGTCTGAGTTCGTTGGTTGGAGGTTGTCAGGCCAGCTCCGGGACTCTGCGACTTTACATTCTGAGACTACTCTGAAAGATGTTTTTACTTAATTTATCTACTGAGAAGTTGTCCAACTTTGGTGGCATTTCAGTATCATAGATCTTTAAATGGATGAAATGGCTACCACTTACATTTCCAAAGATGAACTTGATGAACTCAAAGAGGCCTTTCCAAAAGTTGAACCAGAGAGTGACAGAGTGGAAAAGGAACTTCAGAGATCATTTGGTTCAAAGCACTCCTTTTACAGATAAGAAAACTAAAGCCTGAAGAGATCTCAACAGCAATGGATTCATTCGTGACTATGAACTTCATGGGCTTTTCAAGGAAGCTAATATGTCATTACCAGGATATAAAGTGAGATAAATTATTCAGAAACTCATGCTGGATGGTGACAGGAATAAGGATGGGAAGATAAGTTTTGATGAATTTGTTTATATTTTTCAAGAGGTAAAAAGCAGCGATATTGCCAAGACCTTCCGCAAAGCAATCAACAGGAAAGAAGGTATTTGTGCTCTTGGACGAACATCAGAGTTGTCCAGCAAAGGAACACAGCATTCTTACTCAGCAGAATAAAAATATGCTTTTATTAACTGGATAAATAAAGCTTTGGAAAATGATCCCAATTGCACCTGTTATACCAATGAACCCAAACACTGATAACCTGTTCAAAGCTGTTGGTGATGGAATTGTGCTTTGTAAAATGATCAACCTTTCAGTTCCTGATACAATTGAGAAAAGAATAATCAACAAGAAGAAACTTACACCCTCCATCATTCAGGAAAACTTGAACTTGGCACTGAACTCTGCTTCTGCCACTGGGTGTCACGTTGTGAACATTGGTTCAGAGGATTTGTGGGCTGGAAAACCTCATCTGGTTTGGGGACTACTTTGGCAAATCATTAAGATTGGTTTGTTCACTGACATTGAATTAAGCAGGAATGAAGCTTTGGCTGCCTTACTTCGAGATGGTGAGACTTTGGAGGAGCTTATGAAATTATCTCCAGAAGAACATCTGCTCAGATGGGTATACTTTCATTTGGAAAACTCAGGCTGGCAAAAAAAAAATCAACAACTTCAGTGCTGACATCAAGGATTCCAAAGCCTATTTCCATCTTCTCAATCAAATTGCACCAAAAGGACAAAAGGAAGGTGAATCACAGATAGATATTAATATGTCAGGTTTCAATGAAACAGATGATTTGAAGCGAGCTGAGAGTATGCTTCAACAACCAGATAAATTAGGTTGCAGACAGTTTGTTACCCTTGCTGATGTTGTCGGTGGAAACCCCAAACTCAACTTAGCCTTTGTGGCTAACCTGTTTAATAAATACCTGGCACTAAATAAGCCAGAGAACAAGGATATTGACTGGACTCTATTAGAAGAAACTTGTGAAGAAAGAACCTTCTGCAACTGGATGAACTCTCTCAGTGTTAATCCCCCCGTAAACCATCTCTATGCTGACCTGCAAGATGCCCTGGTAATCTTACAGTTACATGAATGAATGAAAGTTCCTGTTGACTGGAGTAAGGTTTACAAACCTCCATACTCGAAAGTTGGAGCCAACATGAGAAAGCTAGAAAACTGCAACTACGCTGTTGAATTAGGGAAGCATCCTGCTAAATTCTCCCTGGTTAGCATTGGAGGGCAAGACCTGAATACTGGGAACCCAACTCTGACTTTAGCCTTAATCTAGCAGCTGATGAGAAGATATACCCTCATTGTCCTGGAAGATCTCGGAGAAGGTCAGAAAGCTAACGATGGCATCATTGTGAACTGGGTGAATAGAACATTGAGTGAAGCTGGAAAATCAACTTCCATTCAGAGTTTTAAGGATAAGATGATCAGCTTCAGTTTGGCAGTTGTGGATTTAATTAATGCCATCCAGCCAGGCTGCATAAACTATGACCTTGTTAAGAGCAGTAATCTAACAGAAGATGACAAGCACAATAATGCCAAGTACGCAGTGTCAATGGCTAGAATAATTGGAGCCAGAGTGTATGCTCTCCCTGAAGACCTTGTGGAAGTAAAGCCCAAGATGGTTATGACCGTGTTTGCATGTTTGATGGGCAGGGGAATGAAGAGAGTGTAAAATAACCAATCTGAATAAAACAACCTTGCTCCCAGGTGCATGCTTCACAGGTCAGCTATTTCCATGTGAAGTGCTCATGGCTTAAGAAACTCTTGGACATTCAAAGGACATGTAGTTTTGATTAACAAGACTAGCTCATCAAGAGAGCCCTCAGGGGAAAGAATTGGAATAAAAACAACACCTCTTTCCCATATTCAAAGTTGGATTTGTCAGGCACACCTGAAATATGCTCATAGCCAAACTGTTTTACTCATTTCCTCCTAGAATGCTGCCCTTGGCATTGCCCATTGCTGTATGTTATTTCTCATTATATATCTTTTTCCCTCTTAGAATGTCCCTGTCTTGGGTCTTGCTTAGATGATTGGATATGAATATTATTATACAGTAATTTGCTTTCCATCCAATGTGCTAGTTCTCATTTGAAAACTGTGGTCAGAGGGTATTTAGATATGAGTATCCTTTGCTTATCTTTGTAGTACTGAAAATTTGCCGAAGTAACTGGCTGTGCAGAATGTAATAGAAGATTTTCTTATTCTTTTATTCTTAAGATTGGTATCCTTTTACAGTATCCTTTCTACATTATCCTTATTTGTACATTTAAGAATATTTTGATTACATTAAACAAGACTGCTGATTTTGCTACTTTTTTTAAGGAGTCTTCAAGTAAGTGAAAACACACATTGTAGGTAGAGGGGAAAATGTACCTTAAATTTGCATCTTCCCTCTCACACCCAAGCTGTAAACATTTGAAATATTTTTTTTTTAAATCACTTGGTTCAATACATGCTTATTTGTTTTAAAAACCTATACCATAGGCCGGGCGCTGTGGCTCACGCCTGTAATCCTAGCTCTTGGGAGGCCGAGGCGGGCGGATTGCTCAAGGTCAGGAGTTCAAAACCAGCCTGAGCGAGACCCCGTCTCTACTATAAATAGAAAGAAATTAATTGGCCAACTGATATATATATAAAAAATTAGCCGGGCATGGTGGCGCATGCCTGTAGTCCCAGCTACTCGGGAGGCTGAGGCAGGAGGATCGCTTGAGCCCAGGAGTTTGAGGTTGCTGTGAGCGAGGCTGACGCCACGGCACTCACTCTAGCCTGGGCAACAAAGTGAGACTCTGTCTCAAAAAAAAAAAAAAAAAAAAAAAAACCTATACCATAAAACTCTCTCTTTAAATTTAAAATGCTGTTGAATATGACACTTAAGGAGAGAGTGTGCTCAGAACTTAGACAGGATTCGGTAGGCCAAGTATGCTAAGTGTACGATATATTTTTTAATTTTCCACCTAAAACAAGATGTCACTAAACATAAAATTATATATGTAGGACTTAATGCACTCCTGCTTTGTCAAGCTGTTTGCTATAGTTTTCAAGATCATGTTACTCTAACTCTGAAAAGTGATGTAATCTGATAGCAATGTAGTAGTTCAAATAAAGGCATTTACATACTAAAGAAAGAGTTTTTTTTATTCACTATGTGCCCTTATGACAATTTCCAAAGGCTTTATATTGTTTTTAAATTCTTTCACCAATTATGATTGTTTCACTGAGGAACATATTCACAGGACTCTTCACACCACTGTTCTGTAAGTCAATAAATAATTTTAAATGAGGTTACTAAATATTACATTTCAAATTTAAGTGATATAAACATTACAAAATTTTATCAATAGGGTCCTATTGTTTCAAATACATTGCATGATAGTTAATATAATAAATATACAAGAAACTATAAGAGATTATAAGACTACATAAAAATTAAAAAGATTACTATGTCCACCAATCTTCAATATTATATCATCATCCTAATCAAGCCCCCATATTGGAGATCTCAAGTTAAACAAGACTACAAAACCTCATAAATGTCCTGGACTTTATTCTCCTCACTCAGAGATGTAACAATCTCTGCCCAGGTAGTGATCTTTCTTATTGCAGTAAGAATACACTTGGATTTGCCATAACAGGTTGTTTTGGTGGTATATTCTGGGAGCTATCATTCAATGATCTTTTGGTTCTACCAAGATCCCATTGAGATGTTCTTATAGCCATAGCCTAAGATCCTAATCTTGGTAATAGTTTGCTTCTCTGAAGTCTCTTGAGCCTTTAGGAATCACTTTGACAGCCACAATTAAATAAGTCTTTTATTGGGTCGAGTCTTTTTAAAAAATGTTTTCTTTTATTGAGCTCCTTAAATGTGAGTTTACTTTGTTTCCTGGGAATGAGGAACCAATTTGAGGAATGCTTTAAAAATATGATCAGAGTTTTAAAACTTTATCTTCAGTGGAATTCTTTATTTACTAACAACACTACTTTTTCTCTCTTCCTGTCTTTGTCATTATTTGCTGTATGTCTAGAAGAGGAGTTCTTCTAGGAAATAGCATTATCTGTAGGCCCAGATAATGCCATTCCTCAGGTCAGCCTTTGAGTCTGAGAAGTTTAGACGATTTCTTCTCAGGTGAGCAACTTTCGGAAAACTTTGCCTCAGGTCATGAATAACCACGTTATAAAACATGTCAATGAGCTTGTATTGTCTGTTAAGTGGTTCTGAGGAGTCTCCTCTCCAAACCTTTGTCTGGTGAAAATTGCAAATTTATTGTGTTTTTTGCAGTTGTAGTTCACTCATACACTAGGGTGAGAAACTTGAAGTATAAAATATCCAACAAAACTTCATACTACCTTTCCCAAACTTAGTTTTTATTAGTATAACTCTGATTTCATGCCCTCTCAACCATAATTTCTGCTTTGTACATATATTTATGCTCTAATCCAAAATTGTGTACTTTCTTCTTGGGGGCAGATCCCTCATAAATGGCTTGGGAAATAATCCCAAGAAAGCAGGTTGTTATAAAGAGTCTGACTTCCCCAGATTTTTCTCTTACACTTCCTCTCTCACTATGTGATCTTTTTGCACACATCAGATTTCCTTCTACTTTCCACCATGAGTGGAAGCATCCTGAGACCCGCACCAGAAGCATCTGACCAATTCTGGATTTTCCAGCCACTAGAACCATGAACTAAATAAACATATTTTCTTTATAAATCACCAACTCTCAGGTATTCTGTTATAGCAACATGAAATGGACTAATATAGTAGCTTGCTCCTAAAGTCTTACTTATAAAAAAAGATTGGGCTATGATTCAGTCCTGTAAGCAACAAAAGAATGAGTACATTGGAAACTTTAAAGATAGGCATCTTGAAACCTTTACATATTCAGGATAAACTCTCAAGCATGCATGTTTTCTTCTCTCACCTTACATTTTACCAAGGGTCTTAAGGCAGAGATTGGAAAAAGAGTTAAATGCAAGCAAAAACTAGACTTGGACAAAGCCCCATTTACACACCTCTTATATTTCTCTGAAAATTTTCAAATATCATTAGAAGAGAGACAGTATAAGATGCAAAGTACATTCTACTAAGTGAAGTATCCCAAGAATGGAAAAATAAACACCGCATGTACTCACAAGCAAACTGGTTTCACTGATCAACACCTAAGTGAATATATAGGAATAACATTTACCCAGCATGGGCAGATGGGATGGGGGAGGAGGGTATGGGTACATGCATACATAATGAGTGCAATGTGCACCATCTAGGGGATGGACACACTTGAAGCTCTGACTCGAGGGGGAAGGGGGAACAAGGGTAACATATGTAACCTAAACATTTGTACCCCCATAATACACTAAAATTTTTTAAAAAAAGTTAAAAAAAAGAGTCAAAATATTGGGAGGCTGAGGCAAAAGGATTGCTTGAGCCCAGGAGTTTGAGGTTGCTGTGAGGTAGGCTGATGCCATGGCACTCTAACCTGGACAACAGAGTGAGACTCTGTCAAAAAAACAAAAAAGACTCAAAATAAATTGATGGCCTATAGAGAGAAAAAAAAAATCATAAAGATATTCCCCAGCTCAGTCATTAAACACTAGAAGAAGTAGTCTATAAAAATACATTTTTAAAACTCTGAACTAAAAATATATTGGAAAAATGTCCAGTGCTAGTTAAGAAAACAAAGGGAAAAATATGAGTAATCAACAAATCTGCTCCAAAGAATTAAAAAAAATCACCAAATTTCCCATTTTTCCCCCTAAAACTCATACGAAGAAATTTCTCAAAATTTAAGGCCAATCTTGAATAAATTTTATCTTGATGCCAGCACTATAATATGAACCTTAAGCCTACTACCACTCTTACATAATATTTCCTTCAGAGTAAACAAGCTTCATAAGTAGTAGGTATATTTAATAATTCATAGACATCACCCTATGTTCTAGCAATGAGTATCATCCTCAGATCTTCAGCCAAAAAACCTTTATTTTCCTCCATGTGATACCACAATCCATAACTCAATAGAAAGGAATTTCCCAATAGAAGGGAATTGCCAGGTAAACTGCTCTCCTGATGGTTTCTTCCTCAAAATCCTTGAGTATTCCTATATGCATAATGAAATCAGAGATAATTTAGACATTGATTTCCTGCTACCCTTGTGTCTAAATAAAGCCAAGTGGAAAATTTCAATGAGGTACCAGAATTTGTTGTGTACTAAAATATAGGGGGAGAGCTTCTTGACTTTGGTCTTGGCAATGATTTTTTTCTTGGATATAACACCAAGAGCACAGGCAACGAAAACAAAAATAAATAACTGAGACTACATCAAACTAAAGAGCTTTGGCACAATAAAAGGAACAATCAACAGAGTAAAGAAACAACCTATTGAATAGAATAAAACATGTAAATACCATGTATCTGACAAGGGGTTAATTCCAAAATATATAAACAATTAATACAACTCAATAACAAAAACAACATAAAACTTTATTAAATAATGAGCAAAGGACCTAGATAGACATTTTCCTGAGAAGACATACAAATGGCCAGCAGGTATATGAAAAGTTGCTCACTATCACTAATCCTTAGGGAAATGCAAAGTCAAAACCACAATGCCATATCACTTCACAATTATTATGATGGCTATTTCAAAAACACAAGAAATAACAAGTGGTAGTGGGGGCATGGATAAAAGAGAACCTTGTGCACTGTTGGTGGAAATGTAAAGTGGTATAGCCATTATGGAAAACAGTATGGAAGATTCTTACAAAGTTAAAAATAGAACTGTCACACAATCCAGCAATCCTACTTCTGTGTATATATCCAAAGGAAATGAAAGCAAAATCAAAATCTTGAAGATTAACATTTATTGCAACATTATTCACAACAGCCAAAATAAACAAAAAAACCTAATTGTTTGTGGATGGATAAATAAAGAATATTAGGTGTATATGTATATAGAGTAAACTATTATTCAGCCATAGAAAAGAACTTTGGGCATGAATAAAAATGGAGCACAGTATGCTAAGTGCAATAAGCAAGGCACAGAAAGTTAAACACTATATGATCTTGCATGCAAAATCCAAAATAATTTGAACTCATAGAAGCAGAGTGTAGAATTGTGGTTGCCAGGGGATGAAGTGTGGGCAAAATAGGGAGATGTTGGTTAAAGTTATAAGTTTTCAGTTATAAGATACATTCTAGGGTTTTAATGTACAACATGGTAACTATAGTTCATTATTCAGTATTGTTTACTTGAAATTCGATAAGAGAAAAGATTTTAAGTGTCCTCAGTACACATGTACATACACACATACACACACACACACACAATGGTAACCATGGGTGGTGATGAATGTGTTAATTAATCTGGTTGTGGTAATGATTACACAATGTATATATGTATATTAAATCATCACATTGTATGCCTTGAATATATACAATTTTTATTCATCAATTAAATATTTTAAATTTTAAATAAGTTTATTTTGCTTGAATTTTCAGGGTGTCAGAATTAAATATCACTTTAACCACGAGAAAAAGTAAAAAAAAAAAAAATAGCCAGCCATAGCTATTATTTATTGAAAGTCTCTCAGACAACAGCTGCCTCAGTGATCATTTTACAGAGGTCAGTGATCTGGTGCAACTCAGGCAATATAAAATTTTACCTATTTCAGTAATATATGGATACAATTTGAACACCAATTTGAAAAAAACAGCAATTTTTATGATGCTGAAATGTAAATGTAAGTTGAGATGCTAATTAGACTCTGTCCCATTGTGAAATATATGAATGACAACAGAAAAAAAGCACTTTATTCCATGGGAAATTGAAAAAGTTGTTGACATGGGTGGTGGTTGTGAAACTGTACAGTGGGGGTTGGTGAATAATATTTCAGCAGTAGAATCAACAGGACCTCTTTAATTCTTTTGTTACCTGGTGCTATGGTTTGAATATAGGTGTTTCTGCAAAATTCATACATTGGAACCTAATACCCAGTGTGATAGTATTAAGAGGTGGGGCCTTTGTGGAGGTGACTGAGTCATGAGCACCTTGGCCTCAAGAATGAGACTAGTGCTCTTGTAAAAGTTTGAAGGAAGTCCCTAGCCCCTTTTTGCTCCTTTTGTTATGTGAGGATGCTGTGAGAAAGTGCTAAGAGGAATGGGCCCTCACTCAAGACCAAATCTACTGGTGCCTTCATTTTGGACTTTCTAGCCTCTAGAACTGTAAGAAATAAATTCTATTGTTTATAAATTATCCAGTCTAAGGAACTTTGCTATCGCAGTGGGAACACATTAAAACATTTGGTTCTCCCAAATCAAAGACACAATACCCTTTGCAATAGCAAAAAGATTTTTTTTTGACATTTTGGTTACATTTTATATCTTTGCCTCTCCCTAAGAAGAGTTAGAGGTATGCCCTTCCCCTCCAAAATGCTCACCACATCCCTAAGATGTGGGTCTCCTCCCACCCCGAATCCCTGGTGAGCTCTACCACCATTTGAACACCATAGTTTTAGTCAGTGGGATGGGGGAGGAGGGGATGGGTGTAAACTTACATAATGAGTGCGATGTGCACCACCTGGAAGATGGACACGCATGAAGCTCTGACATGGGGGGGGGAGCAGTGGCAATGGCAATATATATAATCTTAACAATATCTGTATCCCCATAATATGATGAAATAAAAAGAAAAAAAAGAAAAGAAAATATATAGGAATATATTTAAAGAAGGAAGTAAAAGACATCTACAAGGAGAACTACAAAACATTAAGAATGAAATAGCAGAGGATGTAAAGAGGTGGAAAACCACACCATGTTCATGGGTCAGCAGAATCAACATTGTTAAAATGTCTATACTACCCAAAATGATCTACAGATTTAATGCAATTCCTATTAAAATACCAACATAATTTTTAACAGACCTAGAAAAATAATTCTACGCTTTGCATGGAACTGGAGAAGACCCCATATAGCAAAAGTGATCCTAAGCAAAAAGAACAAATTGGAAGGCATCAATTTACTATACTTCAAGCTATACACAAGGATATTGCAACTAAAACAGTTTGGTACTGGCACAAGAACAAAGATATAGAAGAATGGAACAGAACTGAGAACCCAGATATAAAACCGTCCTCATATAGCCATCTAATCTTTGACAAAACAGACAAAAACATACTCTGGGAAAAAGAATCCTCATTCAATAAATGGTGCTGGGAAAATTGAATAGCCACATGCAAAAGACTGAAACATGATCTGTACCTCTCACCTCTCATTAACTCACAGTGGATAACAGACTTAAACCTAAAGAATGAAACTGTGAGAATTTTAGAAGAAAATATTGGGAAAACTCTTATAGACATTGGCCTAAACATAGAATTTATGAAGACCCCAAAGGCAACCACAGCAACAACAAAAATAAATAAATGGGACCTGATCAAATTAAAAAGCTTCTGCACAGCCAAAAAAACTGTCAAGAGACCAAACAGACAACCCACAGAATGGGAGAAAATATTTGCATGCTACACATCCAATAAGGGGCTGATAACTAGAATCTATATAGAACTCAGGGAAATCAGCAAGAAAAAAAAATAAAACAACCCTATTAAAAAGTCGGTAAAGGACATAAACAGAAAATTTTCCAAAGAAGGTAGACTAATGGCCAGCAAACATGAAAAAATGTTCAACATCTGTAATCATCAGGGAAATGCAAATCAAAACCACAATGAGATACCAATTAACTCTAGTGAGAATGACTTTTATCAAAAAGTCCCAAAACAACAAGTGTTGGCATGAATGCAGACAGATAGGAACTCTCATACACTGCTGGTAGGTCTGCAAACTAGTTAAATCTTTGTGGAAAGTAATATGGAGATACCTCAAAGAGCTAAAAGTAGAACTACCATTTGATCCAGCAATCCCATTATTGGGCATCTATCCAAAGAATAAAAAGACATTCTATAAAAAAGACATCTGCATTCAAATGTTTATACCAGCACAATTCACAATTGCAAAGATGTGGAAACAACCCAAGTCCCCATCAAAGCGTGAGTGGATTAATAAAATGTAATATATGTATACCATGAATTTCTACTCAGTCAGAAAAACAATGGTGATATAGTACCTCTTATATTATCCTGGATAGAGCTGGAACCATTCTACTAAGTGAAGATGTGCAACGTTTGGGGGATGATCACGCTTGAGGCTCTGACTTGGGGGAGTGGGGGCATGGGCAATATACATAACCTTAACACTTGTACCCCCATAATATGCTAAAATAAATAAAGAAAGAAAGAAAGAATGGATAAACAAACACCACATGTACTCACCATCAAATTAGTATTAACTGACCAACACTTAAGTGCACATATAGTAGTAACATTCATCAGGTGTAGCGCATGTGGGAGGGGGAGGAGGGGATGGGTATATATACACCTAATGGGTGTGGTACATACCATCTGGGGAATAGACATGCTTGAAACTCTGATTCAGGTAGGGCAAAGGCAATATATATAACCTAAACATTTGTACCCCTGTAATATGCTGAAACAAAACATAATAAAAGTAAAAAAAAAAAAAAAAAGAAGAAGAAGAAGAAGAATGCTGAGAATGCAACTTCAAAAAAAAATAAATAAATAAATATAATAGTATAATAAGACACATGGTTCTCTGTCAAGTTCTTTCTAGCCAAATTTAATTTGCATCTTTCTGAAACCTCTTCTCTCTACATGTCATTTTATTGTAACATATTAACATTATTCCTTGTATACAATTACTACTCAAAAAACACATACTGAAATGGTAAATTTTATATATGTCCCTGCTTCCCCAATCTAAGGACCGGGGTTTTTTTGTTTTGTTTTTTTCTCATGTTTATTTTTATTTATTTCAATGGATTTAGGGACTGCAAAATTTTTTTATTACATGGATGAATGGTAAGTGGTGAAGTCAGGGCTTTTAGTGTACCCTTCACCTGAATAGTGTTCATTGTACCTGATAAGTAATTTTTCATTCCTCACTGCATTTTACCCTCCCCACTTCTGAGGCTGTACTGTCTGTTATACCCCTCCAATTCTAAAGGACCCCACTACTATCCTTTCTCCCTTTCAGCCTTTCTGAGAAAAATTTTAAATAGAATCCTGCTGTCTAGTTTTAGGCCAGAAAAAAAATTTTTCCCTTTCATGCAGAAAAATCACTTACCATGAATCAAAAGTTTTTTTTTGAAAATAAGAATATAAGTTTTAAAATACATAATTTGATATTTTAAACTTTTTTAACTAGGGGAAAATATTAATAAAATCATGCTCATCTATTCTTATAAAATTAAGGGTGAAGATTATAAAACTCAGTGTTGACTATCATTTATCCAATTGAAAAAGCCTATATTCTTAAGATGTTGATTCCCTCATTAGAGGAGTATTAGTGTAGGGTGACATCTCAAATGTAATGCTTCTCTTCCTCCACAAAAAGTGGAAGAAAAAAAAGGCTTTGTATTAAAGGTAAAATGCAGTGGACAGAGTGTGAAAAGTACTAGAATTAGGACTCAGAATCTCTAAATGCATGAACTCAGATGAGGTTGGTTGTTGTTGTTGTTCCTTTGCTTTGTATTACCTCCTTTGGACTCAATTTCAAATTATAAAATATTGGGTGGTTGAACTAGATGATCTATGTGGACACTTTTACTTGTGAAATACAAAGAATGGCTATAAATATTTAATTTCATTTTCTTACTCATCTGTAAAAATAATTTTAAAAACTAGCCTTGCAACAGGAATGCTTCCTCTACCATAGCAACTACAAGGATCATGTTATTTTGTGACATAGCAGAGGTAGAAGTTTGCAGCACATATGAAGATGCTTGTTATCTTACTACTGTCTACCATCACAAATGCAGGCATATGACATCTGTGAATCAGAGATAGTAAAAGAAAATTCTATAAACAAAGGGGAGGAAAACCATGGGATCCTTCTTTTTGCTACCTGACCAGAGATGTCTCTGTTTCATCCGGTCGACAAGTATAGATTCTATGCATAATCAATAGTTTTTAAGGGATGGGTATGCAAAGATCAACAGGAAATGTTCATTTCTTTAGATCTCATAGCTTTGGGAGGAGAAAAGAACATGTATTCAACTAAATATAATACAAGAAGGTATTATAAATACTAACATGGAGTCAAAACACAGGTTACACAGATACCAAAGGTTAGAATAAAACCTCCTTACCTGGTATATAAGGGGGTACCAGCCAGGAGTAAACCTCTTTCTTGTTTCAAAACAAACCACACCAGCCACTTTACCTATTTGTATCCTATAATCATGCTATACTGAAATTTGTCCTATTCCCAAATATGCCCTGTCTGCATTCAAAACTCTGTGCCATTAAACACATTAGCCCCTCTGTTTTTTTTTCTTATGAAGCAAAAAAACACAATAATTGCAGAATCTTACATGAATATAAAAGAAAGACAACACATATGATTGTTTCTTTACAATTACATATATATAGTCGAATAAGAATAAAAAATTTAAAATGGTGAAATAGTTAAGAAACCCTGTTTCTCTTGTTGAGTTCAGGGATAGTACAAAGGCAACACTTGCTATGAAGAAAGAACCCTGGGGTAAGGGAATGTTTTTCCTGACAGGTTCTCCTGGTCCCCAAACATCTCTGGGGGAGTGTTCAATGGGTCTTTAGCATAGGCTGTGGCCTCACACACTCCAGTTTCCATGGAGATTGGCTATTATGTACTTCACCTCCTCACCAGCCTACCTCCATCAACCCTACACTTGTGGGAAGATCTCAGCATTAGCTGTCTAGGAAAGCTAACATTCTATAGCGAGTTTTAGATTGAATTAATTACCACTGGTTTATAAAGCTTGTACATCTTAGGAACCCAAATCTTCCCAAAATTCTAGGGCAATCCTGCCAAATGTTGGCATCCAGATTTAGATCTAGGTCGTATCTTCAATACAAAGTCTTTAGGATGGAGGAGGGCAGGGATGATGCTTTCTCCTGGGGAAAGGAGTTCCCCATAGAAATGACCTCAGAATGGGAGCCATTAGCTTTAAGCATCTGTGTGAGACCCTCCAGGAGGTAAGGAAGCAGAAAATCTAGAAACATCCATTCCCAAAGATGGCATCCCAATTATGCATGGTCACATAGCCAGTCACTGTGGCGCACAGTCCCAATGACCACAGGTTCTCTTAGAAGGCAGTATTTTAAATTGTATGCTAACATAGGGTCCTGTGAGGGAAGTTGAACAGAAACACTGCTATTTCAGAAGAATGGCTCTGCTCTGACACTCTGGGATCCACTGGTTTCCTTATAGGACAACAAAACCACCACCTCTAGAGCACCCAGTGGTCACCAGTCAACAGCTCTGCAATACCTCATTTCCCAAGGGTGTTCCTTCCTCATTCATGAATGACTCTGAAGGACATTCAGGGTAAAGAGCATTCCTTTGTGGAGGATCAACTGTGGTTTCAGTTCTGATTCATTACCTGTTCTTTTAATGTATTTTGAAACTCAGGTATAATCAATATCTCCTGATCCTCTTTCACTGCTGCAGTGGGGTTTTTCAAATCAGATTCACTGGTCCTAGGGCAAAAGTTCACCATTGTAAAAGGTGAGAAACTCCAGTGCATATGGTTGTCACTAATTCAACCGGTGTAGCTCACCAAGTGCAGGTCTGAATCAAGGAGGTGGTCTTTTTTTTTATCTTGAATCCCACTGGCACAAATGCAATGCCCCATATTGATACTATATCCAAACCAATTGCAGTTAACCCCCAAGAAGAAATAAAATTTTAAAAGTCACAAGAAGAGGCAGTCCCAAAGAGATTGTTCCAACATGAAAAATAAGCATAACAAAACATATTTTTAAAAATCTTATAGAGTAAAAAAACTTGTTGAATACTGGCTCAAAAATAATACTTGTCCACCAAGTTTTAAAGTCACTATCCATTCCCACTATTTGCAAACTGCAATCCAACTATCGATGACCAGAAACATATTCTGATTTTCTTAGGCAATAATTTATCCCTTCTAGCTTCTCTCTTTATATTTAACTCTATTAGAAGATTTACCAGACTTCATTTGTAAGTTATCTGTTAACAGATATATCTCAAGCATCTCTAGTAAACATTAAAGTAAAAGGTGTCTAGTTTGTAAACTACTTTTTATTACCAGAGCATTCTGAAGTAAAATTCATTTTAAATTTTAAAATATTAAAAAAAAATGTTCCTTAGACTCAGGGAATATATGTGTTTTATTATTCCTAGAATAAAGAACAGTGCCTAGCATATTATCAGTTTTCTATATTGAATGAGGAAATGCATGAATTGAATGCAAATTTGTAAATAAAATTAAAAGTAAAGTAACCAAGGAAAGCATTATGAAGACTGACTAATTTGAGCCAGAAGTTGATGTCTGGGTGGGTTTTCAGCATGCCTATGAAAGTAAAAGGATGGCAATCTAGATAAAGGAGATAGCCTGAGAAAATGTATAGGCTATGATTATGAAAGGCTCATGATCTAGGTGTGGTAGCAACAAAGTACCCCTGGAGCAGTGGAGTGGGAAATCATACGTAAAGGGAAGCTGTGAAACACATCAAATGCCATACTATGAAATTGACACTTTATTCTGTCAACAATGAGAAATCTTAAAAGATTTATGAAGAAGTAAATTTGCTATAATAATATACATATCTTTTGAATACCACTTTAAGAGAATGAAAGTTGGCTTGGAGAGGGGCTTAAATGGAAGCCTAGAGCCCAGTTTGAAAATTATGGTAATAAAATAGGAAATACATCATAATAACCTATACTGAGGCAGTAGCAGTGGGGATAGAGAAAAATATATGTAAAAGATGATATGCATAAGATTTGGTAATTAGATATCAATGATGGAGAGGGTGATGGAAGAGTCAATAGCCATTACAAGGGATTTTGTTTTTATTTTGAAATAATTGTAATTCACAGGAAGTTGCAAAAATACTACAGTAGTTCAGAAATGTCCTGTGCAAGCTTCACACAATTACCCCAATGGTTACACTATACATAATTACAACGCCATAACAAAACCAGGACATTAACTTTTGTGTGAAGTATGAATATATAGCCCATTGCCATTTTATCAAATGCGTACATTCATGCAATGTCCATTATGGCATCAAGATACAGAACTACTCAATCACCACAAAAACATCAATCATGTGCTAAAAACACTCCCTGACCCTCATTATCCCTAACTGCTGGCAACCACTAGTGTTTTTCCATCTCCCTAATTTTTTCATTTGAGAATGTTGTATAAATGCAGTCATGCAGCATGAGATCTCTGTGATTTTCAACAACTGAGTATCCAACAATTCAATTCAATTCTGACAGTATCTTCCTGGAGTTAGTGTCAGCTAGAAAAAGTTAAAGGGCTCAGTCCAACAAAACTGCCCCCACTTCAGATGCTAACCACAAACAGGGTACCCAGGCTACCCACACTTCTACCCAGCAGACTACAAATTTGGGGGTCCTCATAATTCCCCTTAGATTCAATAATTTGTTGGATCAGCTCATGGGATTCAGGAAAACACTTTACTTATGTTTACTAGTTTATTATAATATAAACAATACAGCTCAAGAATAGCTAAATGGAAGAGATGGGTAACACAAAGAAGGGTGTAGGGAACAGAATTTCCATGTCAACCTACCAGTACTTCAATGTGCTCACCAACCTAGAAGCTCTTTGAATCTCATTGTTCTTGCAGAGTTTAATCTCTAGCTTCCCCCCTTCCATCCCTGGAGTTCCCTGGGTGGGGTTGAAAATTCCAACCCTATATCACTTGGTCTTTCTGGTGATCAGACTCATATTGAGACCACATGGGGGCCCCAACCTAAGTCAGCTCATTATCATAAACTGAGGTATGATTAAAAGGGGCTCATTATGAATGACAAAAGACACTGAAATAACTCAGAAAAGTTCCAGAGTTTTAGGAGCTTTGTGCCAGGAACCTGGGACAAAGGCCAAAAACTGCATATTTTTACTATACATTTACCTTTTTATACACCTTTATTTTATACCTTTACTTTTTTACCCTTATTATACCATATACCTTTTGAGATTGGCTTTGTTTTCACTCAGGAAACTGTTCTAGAGATTCATCCAAGTTGTTGTATAAATAATTTGTATCTTTTTGTTGATTTTATTCCATGGTACGGATATACCACCACAGTGTATTTAACCATTCACCCATAGATGGATATCTGTATTGTTTACAATTTTGGCATATTATGTATGAATAAAGCTGCTGGGATACCACAGGAACCTGTAGGATGTGCAAGTTTTTGTATTGACAAAAATTTCCATTTCTCCAGAATAAAATGTCTTGAAGTATGTTTAGTGGTTTTAAAAACACTGCCAAATTATTTCCCAAATGGGTATAGCATCCCCACCAGCAATATTTGAGAGCTTCAGTTTCTTCACATTCTCAGTATGTGGTAATTGGCATGGTTACTTTTGAAATTTTAGCTGTTAAGTATATACTGATATTTCACCATGGCCTTTATTTGCATTTCCCTAAAAGCTTCTGATGTGCATCTTTTCATGTACTTATTTGTCATCTGTATAGCCTCTTCAGTAAAATGTCTCTTCATGTCTTCTGGCCATCTTCTATTTGGATTGGTTGTCATTTTACTGTTGAGTTTAAGAGGTTTTCTTTTTTTCCTATATTCAAGTACTTTGTCAGATATGTGGATTACAAATACTCTCACCCAATGTATAACTTGTCATTGTCTTCCCAGGTCTTTCATAGAGCAAATATTTTTAATTTGATGAAGTTTACTTCACTATGTTTTTTTCTTTTATGGAGCATGTTTTTGATGTCAAGTCTAGGAACTATTCGCAAAACTCTAGATCCTAAAAATTTTCTTTTTTTATGTTCTAAAGTTTCATAACTATGCTTTTTCCATTTTAAATCTATTATCTATTTTTATTTAATTTTGTGTAAGTTGTAAGGTTTAGGTCAAGGTTCATTTGTTTTTTCAATCCATTGGCATCTAGCACTATATATGAAAATTCAGTCTATCAAATTGTTTGCATCCTTGTGAAAAACCAGTTGGCATATTTGCATAAGTCTATTTTTCAGTTTTGTATTTTTTTTCTATTGATCAATGTGTTTACTCCTCTACCAATACTATAGACTCTTGTTACTATAGCTATCAAATGAAGTCTTCAAATTAGGCAGAAAATACCTTCACATTTATTTGGTTTCAGAATTGTTTTAGCTACTGTAGTTATTTTGCCTTTCCACATACATTTTCAAATACTCTTGTTTGTATCTATAAAAATTTTACAAGGATTTTGATAAGAATTGGATGAAATATACAGAATAATTTTTATCCATAATTCAATATAAATAAATTAAGAAATTGTTGTCTTTATCATCATCACGTCTAATCCTGAAACACAGACTATCTATTTCAGCACCCACGTCTTGTACATTTTTTAAAAATTTATTCCTCTTTCTTTTTTTGTATGAACCGTTGTAAATGGTATTGTATTCTTAATTTTTATTTTGACAAAATTATTTCTATTACAGAGAAATCCAATAGATTCTTCTGAGTTGATCTTGTATCCTGAAAGCCGGGTATATGTCCTGTGGTTATTAGGGAAAATATGTGTGTTCTGTTGCTAGTGGGTATAGTGTTTTATAGATCTTTATTAGATCCTGTTGGTTGATTGGAGTTGAGTTTTTTCTATATTCTTGATGATTTTCTGTCCAGTAGTTCTATTATTTGTTGAGAGAGGAATGTTAATGTCTCCAAATATAATAATGGATTTGTCTATTTCTCCTTTCAGTTTTATCCATTATTTCCTTTATTTTGCAGACCTGTTGTTTGCTGCATACACAGTTAGAATCATCATGTTTTCTTGATTGACCATTTTATTATTATGTAATGCCTCTCTCTATCCCTGCTGATTTTATTTGCTCTGAAGTCTACTTTATCTGATATTCTGGCTTTCTTTTGATTATATTTGTTTTTATTCTTTTATTTCAACCTAACTATATCATTATATTTGAAGTAAGTTTCTTATAGACAGTATACTATTGTGTCATGTTTTTCTTTTACTCCACTCTGTGAATCTCTGTGTTTTAATTGGCTCATCTAGACCATTTCCATTTAATATATCATTGCTATAATAAGGCTTTATTTTCCATTTTATTTTTTGCTTACAATTTGTATTCTGTGTTCTCCATTTCTTTGTTTCTTTTCTGCCTGTTAGCTGAACATTATTTAGAATTCCATTTTTATTTATTTATACTGCTTAGAATGTATAATTTCATGTATTTATGGTTGCCTTAAGTATTATACCATATATGTATGAAAATTATTATAATGTACTAATGACATTTTACCAGTTCCACTAAAGTGTAGAGACCTTACCATGATTAGCGCCCCCTCATCTTCCACCATTTATAAAATTATCTTAAATGTTTTCTCTATATACATATATCTAGAACTATATTAGACAATGTTACAATTTTTGCTTCAATCATCAACCATATATAATTTAGAAAACCCTAGAGAATAAGAAAGGCTATTGTATTTACCCAATTTTTGCCCTTATTTGACGATACTTTTACTCTTTAATTGTCCAAGATTTTTTCTTTAATAATTTTCTTTATGTTTAGAGAATTTTCTTTAAACACTTATTACATAGGTTTGTTGGTCACACATTCTCTTAGTCTTCCTTCATCTGACAGGTTCTTGATAACCCCTTTATTTCTGAAGAACATTTTTACTGGACATATAATTCTGGGTCAGCATTCCTTTTACTTTAGCAATTGAAAAATATCATGCTACTTCCTTCTGGTTTCCATAGTTTCAGATAGAAAATCTACTTTGGAATGAATGGCTAAAGGAAGTTCTTTAAACGGAAAGAGAATTTTTTTAAAAAAAAGAAAATTTAGAATATTAGAAAGGAAATATCAAAATTTAATGGGTAAATGTAATAGCCTACCTATTTTCTATTGAGTTTTTATATTATATTTGATGATAAAAACAGAAATAAAATATTATATTATCTGGCTCTAAGTATATGTGAAAGAAATATTTACTGTTCAAAATAATTTTATTATAAAAGGAAGAGGGCAAGCAGAACTAAATGGAGACAAGGACTCTACCTTTCACTCAAAGTGGTAAATATTGACAACAGCAGGTTTTTATAAGTGAAACATCTATAGTCTTATACTTGTGACAAATACTAAAATTGTATAAATATAAATATAAAATATATTAACACAATCAGATGTACTAAGAAATAGTATAGACAAATAAAAATTAAATACTGGAAGGGACAAGATGGATGACTAGAGACAGCATTCATCAGACTGTCCCAGCTAGAGGGTCAAAGGTTGGACTGAAGAGAGCTGAGAGCAGTAGCGGCTCAGGTGTAGATCACAGGGAGAGACAACAGAGGCATCTGAGGACTCCACCAAGAAATGTAAAGACAAGAAAGAGGAAGAGAAGAGAGGACTTCACCACTATACAATTCATCCATGTAACTAAAAACCATCTGCACCCCTAAATCTATTGAAATTATATACATATATATGTATATACACACATATATTAATATGTATAGTTAAAAACAAAGCAATTAAAGTGATATACTAGAAAATGTGTATTAAAAAGTGAAGACCATAACAGAGAAGCAGAGGAATAAAAATGAAGAAAACATGAGATATTTAGAAAACATAAACACAACTGGCATATGTAAATCCAAGAACACCAATAATACTATATGTGAGACTCAATATTCAAATTAAAAAGCAGAAATTGTAAAATGGAATTAAAAAACGAGGTCCAACCAGATGCAGCAGAAAAACATGTTAGAGTCAAAGACACAAAATAGTTGAAAGTAAAAGGATAAACATTTATTCCTAAGGATCTAAGCCTTTGATATTCATACATTTCTCAGGCCAAGCCTGCTGCAAGTGTTCATTAATTGTTATAATATAAAGGGACAAAGGAGTATCAAAAAAATACAAAGTAAATCACCTAGGTCCATAAATGGTCTTCTTAGTCCCCACTGTGTAGAAAGAGGCTTACCTCTTCTTGCTGATGAGGATGGATTACCTATGCCTTCTTTGAAAAAGCCTCTACATTAAATGATCATAGGTTTTTGTATATCGATCGTACCTCAATGAAGTGATTTAGAAAAAATTACCATTCATAAAAATGCATTCACATTATTTCATATCAAATTAAAAACCCAGTAGCTATAACTAATTGCTTGTGATATGATACATAGGGAATGAACATTGTAAAAAAAATCACCACAAATTACAAATGTTAAGTAAATTTCCACATGTAAAACAAGTTCTTCCAGGTGCACACAGGTGAATGAATCAAACGTTTGGTACATTTCTCGAGACTTCCTCTCTTTATATGCTGCATATGCACTCAGGTTAGAAACAGGATATTAACTGTGTTTAGTATGTTTTCATTATCTAGATTACATGTCTTAGTTTGCATATTTAATTTTTAAAATTCTTTTTTTTTTTTTTTTTTTGAGACAGAGTCTTGCTTTGTTGCCCAGGATAGATTGAGTACGAGTGCCATGGCTTCAGCCTAGGCTCACAGCAACCTCAAACTCCTGGGCTCAAGCAATCCTACTGCCTCAGCCTCCAGAGTAGCTGGGACTATAGGCATGCACCACCATGCCCGGCTAATTTTTTTCTCTATATATTAGTTGGCCAATTAATTTATTTCTATTTATAGTAAAGACGGGGTCTCACTCTTGCTCAGGCTGGTTTCGAACTTCTGACCTCGAGCAATCCGCCCGCCTCAGCCTCCCAGAGTGCTAGGATTACAGGCATGAGCCACCGTGCCTGGCCGAATTTTTAAAATTCCTATTGCTTTTTTTGCTAGCCCTTAAAACCGTAAATTATTTTCTGGACTAGTATTCGAAGATAGAACAAACTGACCTTATACCAACTGACTACCACTTCTTCCAATCTTTGGGCCACTTCTTGCAAAGAAAAATATTCAATTCTGAACAAGCTGTGGAAAATGCCTTTCATGATTCCATTGCCACTTGCTCTCCAGGCTTCTTCACTGCTGCATAAACAAGCTACTGTTAAGATGGCAAAACTTAACTGTGTTGATAGTGTGGGTGCATATTTAGATTAATTGTACTGCTTCTTGTTTGTGATATAATAAACCATACTTTTGATTCAAAAAAAAAAAAGAAAAGAAAAAGAAAAAGGCCTCTATACTGTCTTCCTACAGGGAAAGGGGTGCCAGCTCATATTAAGGAGTGCTGGGCTACTACAGCAAGCTCTAAAATTTCAGTGACGTCTTCAGAGCCAAATATCCTGGGCCAAACATCTTAGAGGCATACACCCAGATATCCTCATCTCATATTTCAGGGTCCCAAGTTGTTATCCCCAAGGCCGTGAAGTTAGCATAACAAACTAGCATGGACAAACACTATTAAAATGTGTCTCAAGCCCCCAGACTTTAAATATTGAGTATCTTCAGCTATGTTTACTCTTCCCCTGCAGGGAAAAGCTTTTTTGGTAAGCTATCAGAAAAGTTCCCTGGCTCTCACACTTAGCTCTCAACTATGTCTTAACAACCCTCAGTTATTCAAAATCCTTCTTCTACAGGGTGACAACACAACTTAATGATAACTAACCAACTCTACTGTTCTCATAGACATTGTCTCAATAGTTGCCAAAATCTTTCAAATGCCTGAATTGTCACTCCAGCAAGTGTACTTCTCTCCACCAGGACATTATTTCAAGTTACCACTGGTGAAATCTTCAACAACTATGCTGTCATGTTATGCCAGGGATTATCCTTACATCACATTTCCCTTAGGAAGTTGTTCTTTCCAGCCAGGCAGTGGGTAAGCCAGTCCCAAAACCCATCTTATCATCTTTTTTTCTCAGACCACTCCTGGCACACTCTGAGTCAATTTGGGCCCTCTAAGAAGCAGATATAGAGATGGGATAAGACATGCAAGAGATATATTGATAAAGGGGAAGGAGCAGGAATAAATGGGGAAAGCCCTTAGACTATGATACAGTTTTATGACTGCACCATACTACCAAGAAATTCTCAAGCTGAACAACAAGGAGACCCCCACACAAAGGTTTCCCCTTAGAGGAGTCATGCATCAAGCAGAGATAGCCTGGCTCTGGTACCCCTGTTGTGATCAGTACTTAGCTGGGAGCAGCCTCCCAGCAGAAGTGTGGCCTTGAAGCAAGTGCCACAATAATTCCAACGGTGCAGCAGTTGAAGGCTATCAGTCTACTGTGCTCCCTGCAGCAGGTTTTCCTGAAGGGAGATCTAGGCAGTGCACTTCCATGGCTACCACACCTGGAAAATGCTCAATACTCTTTCCCAGGAGGCTTCCAGATGCTGCACAAATGTATCTATTTTAAGTTTGTTCTTCAAGTGGCAAAGCCTCCTCCTTCAAAATTAGGCTTTAAAATTTTAATCATGAAGTAAGAAATAAATCAATTAGTACATAAATAACAACCCAGAATGTTCACATTAGAAAGTAGAAAATTGCCTAATCAGTTATTAGAATAATAGGCTAAGGCTGGGAATAGTATCTTTACTAATAAGGGGACAGAAGTAAGCAATAGCTATCCCAGTGCAGATTATCCCAGATCACAACAAGCAAGAATATGTCAAGAAGCCAAAAGCATGATCAAGACCATGTCAGCATCATTCTCTGAGCAATAATATTTTAAGAATATCACATGAACTTTCTACAGGGGAATGAGACACTGACCTAGAATATGTCTATCCTGAGTACTTGTAAGATACTTGTAGCCAGTGAGTGACCACATAATTCCTAAGGTGAAAAGCAAAGCGACACAGAGAGAAAACAGATGCTGACTTTTCACTTTTTTCATAGTGGTCAAATTTTTGCAACCTTTCTACACACATACAACATGGCCTCATCAAGTAGCTATACTTACTCACAAATCCCCACAGAGGTGCTAGACAGAGAAGCCAAACCTATCATGGATTTCAATCTAATGACAGGTCTTTGATTCATCCACTCAGCAAACGTTCACTAAATACCAATTATTTGCTACACCCTGTGCTAGGCACTGGGAATACACACCCCTGACCTCAAAGACATAAATAGAATTTGTAGTTAGCAGATTGGCTCATAGTACCATGTAAATGTGATTAGCTCTCAGAAATCATCTGTCACACTATGAAAAGTAAAATTTGCTTTTTTTTTTTTTTGGTTTTTGTATCAGATAAGATACTGGGTTTGAAAATATTTGGAAACTAGTAAGTTCTACACATATCTGAGGAGTAAAATTATTTATATGACAACTTTTTAGATAGTTTTATGCTCCTTTTGCCAGAGCTCTGGAACATAGTCTAAGTACTTGGGTGGCCTTGACATGAGTGAAGTTTCTCTCATTAGTGATAATACTTTCAACAGGTTGACTGTTGCTGGATTATTAATTTTATAAATATTTTAGACTGCTGTTTTACTTTTAAGCCCTTTTGGAGATATGGAATATATATTGAAATATGGAATATATAATTGGGTTCATTGTTCATTTTATGCTGTGAAATTGTAAGAAAAGTGGTGTTTCTAAATACATATATATTCAAATAAAGGATCATGAGAGTAGTGTAAGATAATCAGGTGATGGGAGATGAGAACAAAGTCACAGTGAACTCATAAGTGAGAATTGCAAAGAAGGGGCCTTTCCATTTTTGAGGATGAGTCCAGTCCAAGATTTGATAGTTTTACAGGAGAAAATGCCATAATATTAATTTCACTGAGATAACATTTAGGAAAGTTGCAGTATTTACTGTCTCTATATTTTCTTCTGGGAAATATTTGAGAAAGAAATAACACTTTCTCTTTCTTTTTTTTTATTTCAGAGAAATAACACTTTTGAGTAAAATAAATAAATATAATATTGTAATGCAGAAGTAGAGATTTTTACCATCAAGGAATACCCTCATTCATTAACATATACACGCTTTGGCAAGATAGGTTGTACTGAGGTACAGAATATTAAGGCCTGCTTGGGATCATATAAATTTATAAGGCTCAAGGTATGCACCCATTCCCTGGAGAAGCTGGCCACTTCTTGAGAGAATGGGAATTGATGGCTCTGAGCTATGTGCCTGGGAATGTTTATCCTGGACTGCCTAGGAATGTTTATCCTACGCTGTCCAGGAATGTTTATCCTAGACTCATGCCCAGAAGCATTATGTGAGACCAGTCACTATAAGCCCCAGCTCCTGGCCAGATCCCGGACCTCACGTGACTAGAGCATACGCCTTTTTGGCGCCAAAGCCTTCCTTTGTTCCAACCCCTATATAAACAGCATAGAAAAGCCCCCAGCAGGCCGCCATTTTTCCTATCCAACTTCTCGGTGTGCGGCTGCCTACCTGTTTGATATCCCAGTGTGTTGTTGCCTTTACTGCAGCCTGAGACTGCCGGTGATGATTAGCCTCCAGTGAGGAGATTACCTGCGATGATAAGCCTCCTAAGCCTCGGGTGTTGAGACTCGCCTGTGATGATTAGCCTCCTCCGTGCTGATAATGGGGTCCTAGTGGTATGATTACTCTTTTGTGTTCTTCCCCTGTGGTACTTTTCTCTTAACTTTCTCTTTTTCTCTTCCCCCTTAATAAATGTAAGTAAAACTGGTGTGGCTTGTGGTGGCATGTCCTGCGGATCGAACTTAAATTAGAAAAAAGTCTGTGCACGGCGAATGATAAAATTAATTATCAATATATAGGTGTGAAACATTCCCTTAGATTGTGGGATTATTTAGCTCTCCTTGTGCCTTCTAGAAGTTCCACCTCTAATTTATACAGTCAGTTATCTTGGTCACAGCATGAGTTCTTAAAACTGAGCAAGCAGCTTTGGCAAAAAGTCTAAAGTACTGAGGCTGAGGAGGGACAAAGGTAATTAAGTTGGCTGGAGGCCTGGGTACCTCAAGGGCATCTAACATGAAATCAGTTAATTTTCAGTACTTATATAGATGTTAGTAACTTCCTGCCTCTATTTCTAAATGGAATAGAGAAATTTTGGCTGCCTGTGAACTTAATCATAGCAACAAAGAATTTCATTCTTCTTGGCCAGGAATAGCTTCTGGTGTATATGTGTACAAGATGATAGTGAATATTGGTTTGAGAGCTTTGAGAATTCTGAAAAGGCGGCACAGCTGTGATTCTTCAGTAGCTAGGTGAATGAAGGTGGCCATCTAAAGAGAGGTGGAGGAGCCAGCTGGAATGGAAGCAGCAATAGCAGTGGCAGGAAAAATAAAGCTTAAGACCCTGGGAACCAATATACACAACTTTCCCTCTATCCCTCTACTGTGAAGTAGATTTTCATTGGATGTCATCCAGAAAAGATTCCAACCTATTATACAGCCCCTTATGATAGAGTGACAAACTAATGGCATGGGGGAGGTGGGTGGGGAAAGTTGTAGAAACACCAGACATGGGGCCAGAACAGAAGTGAAATTCTCACTCCCCTTAGAAAGCTTAGAATGATTCATTACACCTCTTAACCTCACTTTTCCTCATAGAGTATAGTATTTATGGGTGTAGAGACTAAAGCCAGATTTCATGGAATTTCAAATTCCAGCTCTTATACTTGCCAATTGTGTATCCTATAGCAAATTAGTTATCATATTACATAAAATGTGGATAATAATAATGCCTTAATTTGTATTCCCAGAGTTATTAGGAGGATGAAATGAGTTCCTGGTGAATAATGAGTGCTACAGAGCCTTTGTTAAATTACATAATAGTGTGGGTATTTGTTATGAGGAATTTCTATTCTCATCACAAGACACAGCCAGGGATGGTAAAACCCTTCCAATTGTGAAAGAAGAGCAAACGCGAGCGTGGAGCCAGGGCAAAGGTAGTAGGTGGAAAATATTTTGCAGGATATTTTGTATAAGAGGCATATATCTTAAATTTTATGCAATTAAGGACAAAACACCCGGATTTAAGGAAGCACACATGAAAATTGAGAAATTCAGAGAATTCTCGGCAATAAATATTAATGGTAATGATATAACAGATGCAACTGTCTCAATATAGATGGAGAACATGTGTAACAGGGAATTTAATTAAAAATTATTTTCATACATAAAAGTTCTTCCTAATTCATATACTCAATAACTATATTATGGTCTAGTTTCACAATATGGGTTCATTCATTCACAATTTCTCATTATCTTGGTTTGGAGCCAAGTATTTTGAATTTTCTGAAACCTAAAATTTAATATGATAGTTTTTCTTTTCTAAGAAGTCAGTAATAATCAACTTATAATTTAAAAATCTTACAATTGATGGCATATTGGAATAGAAATGGCATGGAGGGTCAGGCTGACAGCGTCTTTTCCCCACCCACAGCTCTGTGTTGTAGAAGTTCTATTCCTTGAATGTGCAACCTAGAAGATTGGTGCTACCTTCTCTTAACTATTCCCCACTTGCACAGTGGAAGATTTAACTTCATGTGAGACAGGCTGAGAATGCTGGGACCTAATAGCTGCTGCTCTAGCTTGCTCATAAGATGAAGGTCCCATAATAAGAGGGGCAAGCTAAAAAGACCAAGACCTACCTTCATGGCCCAGTTCCCCACTCAGAGGAGAAGTGCACTCCAGGAGAAGCAAGCCACCATCTTTTTCCCCATCTCATGTATAGTGGAACAGAGTTCTGCTCACGTAGAAATGCCATGAGAACATAGAAGTCCATATCTCTTCCTAATTACATTAACTTTATTTGGAACAGAGAGTGGGAAAGTTCATAGCTAAGGAAACTGTAAAAAAACAGTTGAGATCTTGGTAGTGAGCAACAAATCAAAATGTAGATCAGTTAAAATTTTAACAGAGAACAATAACAATAGAGACTAAGAAAAACCTTCCTGGAGTCAGAGCAAAGTTCAAAGATTAGAAACGTTGTGCCCTTAGAAAAGAGCCCAGCTTAATTGCTTCAGACCATGGATCAATTTATGCCTCAGTAATTTGTCAAAAACAATGTAGAAATCAATTAGCAATTAGTGCAGGCTAACAGCTGGGTGTGATATTAATAAAGGCACTCTAGCTTGATACAGAAATCAGGGAAAGAGTAAGGCAGAAAGAGCTTGCCTAAAACCAGTCACCCTTTATTG
Organism: Microcebus murinus; assembly: GCF_040939455.1. NCBI lineage: Eukaryota > Metazoa > Chordata > Mammalia > Primates > Cheirogaleidae > Microcebus > Microcebus murinus. Next base: position 73,864,984 of record NC_134136.1, on the reverse strand, counting down.
TCAAGGTGACTGCACACATGTCCAAAGGTTGCTCTTCCTGATTAGCAACATCAGAGATAGCATACTTTGGGTGAAATAAATTCCATTCCAGTAGTTCAGCCAAATCACTAAAACAAAACAATAAACAAACAACAAGAACAAATATTGAGAGGTGTTGTGATCAGCATCCAGAGATGCTACAATATATAATATTAAATGTCCAGTATTCAACAAAAAACCTACAAAGCATACAAAAGTGTGAACTATACATACACAGGACAAAATTTAGAAGTAGACATGACCCTTGAGGGGAAACAAATGTTGGACTTCAAAGCAACAGCTATTAGGAATATGTTCAAAGAACTAAAGGGAATTATTTTTTAAGACTTAAAAGAAGGTATGATGACACTGCCTCATCAAAAGAAGAATATTAATAAAGAATGAATGGAAATTCTGGTGTTGAAAAGATCTCAAATAAAAACCCTAATTGAAATGTAAAAATCATTACAGAACATCAACATTAGATTTGAGGTGGCAGGGAAGACAATCAACAAACCTGGAGACAGATCAATAGAAACTATGTAATCTGATAAATATAAAAAAATTATGAAGAAGAGAGTCTAAGAGAAATGTGAAACACCATAAAGCACACCAACACATGTAATATGAATAGAAGGATAAGAGAAAAGAGCAGGAAAATATATATTCAAAAAATAATGATTTAAAACTTCCCATGTTTGTTGAAAAACATTAATTTACACATCCAAGAATTTCAATAAACTCCAAAGATGACAAATACAAAAATATCTATACCCACACATACCAATAAAAATGATGAAATCTGAGGACAATTATTGACTTATTTCTCCTGTCTGACTGAAATTTTGCATCCTTTGACACATATTTTCCCAAACACTGCTCCTCTCAAGCCTCTGGTAACCACCATTCTATTCTCAATGCTATGCTCTATGAATTCAACTTTTTTAGATACTATATATTAATGAGACCATGTGGTGGTATTTGTCTTTCTGTGTCTGGCTTATTTCACTTAACATAATGTCCTCCAGGTTCATCATGTCATCACAAATGACAGAATTTCCTTTTTTATTAAGGCTGAATATATATACAATTATATATATACACACACACACACCCCACATTTTATTATATGTTAATTAGTTCAATTTAGCCATTCCACAATGTATACATATTTCAACATGTTGCACATGATAAATGTATATTAATACACACATTTTATTCATTAATTTAAAAAATAACCAAAAAGAGAATATCTTGAAAGCAATAACAAAAAATAACAAAATGTATAAGGGAACCCCAATAAGTTTAATAGATGACTTTTCCTCAGAAACAATGTAGGCTAGAATGAAGAGGGTTGACATGTTCAAAGTTCTGGAAGGAAAAAATAAATGTCAACCACAAATCTTTAATCCGTCAAAACTAACTTTCAAAAAATGAATGCAAAATACACTCATTCTCATACAAACAAACACTGAGATAATTCCTTGCTAGCACATTACAAGAAACACTTAAGGAAATTATTCAGGCATAATGAAAGTAACCCCAGATTGTCATTTGGATCTACACACACACACACACACACACACACACACACACAATGAGAATTGGTGAAGAAAATTATGAAGGTAACTATAAACAGTACAATTGCATATTTCTTTTCTTAAGTGATTTAAAAAGCAATTGCAATTGTAACAAATGTACCACTATGCTGTGGGATGTTGATATGGGGAGGTCGTTCATGTGTGGAGGCAGGGAGTATATGAGACTTCTCTGTACTTTCTGTTCAATTTTACTATAAATCGAAAACCGCTCCAAAAAGTAAAATATGTTAAAAAAAGAACTCTATTTGTCTGCACACACACACACACACACACATATAGTTGGGCCTATAACACATAGAACTATAACACAGTTGACAACATGAACAAAAAAAGATAAGAGCAAAAAGCTGTATTAGAATTAAGAAATGACACGACAAGGTAACTCAAAACTACAGGAAGAAATTAAGAGAATCAGCGATGGAAAATAAGAAGATCATATAACAACCGCTTTGCATATATTTATGCTCTCCTTTCTTCTCTCAGTGTCTTTAAAAGATATAAAACTATGTAAAATAATTATTATTGTAATGAATTGTTGAGTTTGTAACATATATAGACAAAATACATAACAATAATAGCATAAAAAGTGGGGAGGCTAAAGCTATATGGGAGAAACCTTTTTATAGCTCACTGTAATTAAGTTAATATAAATCTGAAGTACATTTGGTTAAGCTAAGATATATAGGGTTAGCCTTACAGCAACCACTAAGAAAATAATTGAAAAGTAAAAATGAAATATGTATGTAGTTAAAAAATCATTAAATAAATTAAATTTTTACAATAGCAAATATTCACTTAAGGTAAAAGAGGCACTAAAGCAAGAACAAAAGAACAAAACAGATATGAGACAGAGAAATAAAAACTGAAACGGCAGACATAAATCCAACCACATCAATAATACACTTAAAAGTGAATGCATTAAACAATCTTTTTTTTTAGACTTTTTTTTTTGGCATATTATGGGGGTACAGATTTTAAGGTTTCAATAAATGCTCATTTCCCCCCCTCCCCCCAAAAGTCTGAGTCTCCATCATGACCATCCCCCAGATGGTGCACATCTCACTCATTATATATGTATATACCCGCCCCCCTCCCCCCTCCCACCTGCCCAATACGCTATTACTGTAGTACCTATGTGACCACTTAGATGCTGTTCAGATAATAACAATTTGCTGGTGAGTATATGTGGTGCTTGTTTTTCCACTCTTGGGAAACTTCAATTAATAGCATGGGTTCCAGCTCTACCCAGGAAAATATAAGATGTGCTATATCACCGTTCTTTCTTAGAGCTGAATAGTACTCCATGGTATACATATACATTTTATTATCCATTCTTGGGAAACTTCACTTAATAGTGTAGGTTCCAGCTCTACCCAGGAAAATATAAGATGTGCTATATCACCGTTGTTTCTTAGAGCTGAATAGTACTTCATGGTATACATATACCACATTTTATTAATCCATTCTTGGATTGATGGGCACTTGGGCTGTTTCCACAGCCTTGCAATTATGAATTGGGCTGCTATAAACATTTGAGTGCAGGTGTCTTTTTTGTAGACTGTCATTGGATCTTTTGAGCAGATGCCCAGCAAAGGGATTGCTGGATCAAATGGTAGATTCACTTATATCGCTTTAAGGTATCTCCATATTGCTTTCCACAGAGGTTGAACTAGTTTGCAGTCCCACCAGCAGTGTAGGAGAGTTTCGCTCTCTCCGCACCCACGCCACCATTTATTGTTCGGAGACTTTTTGATAAAGGCCATTCTCACTGGGGTTAAGTGATATCTCCTTGTGCTTTTGATTTGCATTTCCCTGATGATTAGAGATGTTGAGCATTTTTTTCATATGTTTGTTGGCCATTCTGTCTTCTTTAGAAAAGTTTCTGTTCAAGTCCTTTGCCCACTTTCTAATAGGGTTATTTGATGTTTTCTTCCTGATTTTCGTGAGTTCTAAGTATATTCTAGTCATCAGTCCTTTATCGGATGCATAGGATGCAAAAATTTTCTCCCATTCTGTGGGTTGTCTGTTTACTTTCATGACTATTCCTTTGGCTGTGCAGAAGCCTTATAGTTTGATCATGTGCCATTTATTTATTTTTGTTGCTGCTGCGATTGCCTTTGTGGACATCTTCATAAACTCTTTGCCTAGGCCAATTTCTAGGACAATGTTTCCAACTTTTTCCTCTAGAATTCTAATAGTTTCATACCTTAGGTTTAAGTCTGTTATCCAGCGTGAGTTGATTTTTGTGAGAGGTGAAAGGTGTGGGTCTTGTTTTATCCTTCTACAGGTGGCTATCCAGTTTTCCCAGCACCATTTATTGAAAAGGGATTGTTTTCCCCAGTGTTTGTTTTTGTCTGCTTGTCAAAGATTAGATGGCTATATGAGGATGGTTTTATATCAGGATTCTCACATCTGTTCCACTGGTCAATATTCCTATTTTTGTGCCAATACCACATTGATTTAATTACTACAGCTTTGTAGTATAGTTTGATATCTGGCATATTAATGCCTCCCATTTTGTTTTTGTTGCATAGAATTGCTTTTGATATTCAGGGTCTTCTTTGGTTCCATATTATGCGTAATTTCTTTTCTCTATATCTGTGAAGAATGCTGATAGGATTTTAATAGGTATTGCACTGAATCTGTAGATCAGTTTGGGTAGTATAGACATTTTAATGATGTTGCGTCTGCCGATCCACGAGCATGGTATGGATTTCCATCTGTTTACATCCTCTGCTATTTCCTTCCCCAGTGTTTCATAGTTCTCCCTGTAGAGGTCTTTTACCTGCTTGGTTAAGTATTTTCCTAGGTACTTTAATTTCCGTGTTGCTATTGTGAAGGAAATTGAGTATTTGATTTGGTTCTCAATTTGATTGTTATTGGCGTATATGAATGCCTCTGATTTTTGTGTATTGATTTTGTATCCTGAGACTTTACTAAATTCATTGATCAGTTCCAGGAGTTTCTTGGTTGAATCATTGGGATTTTCTAGATATAATATTATATCATCAGCAAACAGTGAAAGCTTGATCTCTTCTGCCCCTATTTGGATACTTTAATTCGATTTTCCTCTCTGATTGCTGTAGCCAAGACTTCCAGCACTATGTTCAACAGAAGTGCAGATAGTGGGCAGCCTTGTCTGGTTCCAGTTCTAAGTGGGAATGATTTCAATTTTTCCCCATTCAGTATGATGTTGGCTATGGGTGTGTCATATATGGCTTGTATCATTTTTAGGTATGTCCCTTCTATGCCTATTTTCTTAAGTGTTTGTATCATGAAAGGGTGTTGAATTTTGTCAAAAGCTTTTTCTGCATCTATTGAAAGAATCATGTGGTCTTTGTTTTTGCTTCTGTTTATGTGGTGAATTGCATTTATAGAATTACGTATGTTCAACCATCCCTGCATCCCTGGGATGAAGCCCACTTGGTCGTGATGGATTATTTTTTTGATGAGCTTCTGGATTTGGTTAGCTAAGATTTCTTTCTTTGTTGCATCCTTTCCTGGTTTTGGTATCAGAGTAATATTCGCTTCATAAAAGGTGTCGGGGTGGTTTCCGTTCTTTTCGATCTTGTGGAATAGTTTCTGCAAGATAGGTACTAGTTCTTCTTTGTAAGTGTGGTAATATTCGGGTGTGAGACCATCTTGACCAGGACTTTTCTTTTTAGGGAGATTTTTAATTGCTGTTTCTATTTCAGCTGTTGAGATTGGTCTGTTCAGGGAATCGAATTCTTCCTGGTTGAGCCTAGGGAGGCTGTGTGTTTCTAGAAATTTGTCCATTTCGTCCACATTTTCCAATATGTGTGCATAAAGATTTTTGTAGTATTCGTACATTATATCTTGTATCTCTTTGGGATCAATTGTGATATCTCCTTATTTATTCCTGATGGAGCTTATAAGAGATTTCTCTTTTCAGCTTTTTGTTAGCTTAGCCAATGGTGTGTCAATTTTGTTTATTTTTTCAAAGAACCAACATTTTGTTTTATTAATTTCCTGAATAGCTTCCCTGTTTTCAATTTCATTTAATTCTGATTTGATCTGTTGATTTTACTTCTTCTGCTGGGTTTGGGGTTGGTCTGTTGTTCTTTTTCCAGTTCTTTGAATCGTTTTGTTAGATTGTCTATTTGTGATCTTTTTGTCTTTTGGTTATAGGCATTAATGGAGATAAACTTTCCTCTCAGAACTGCTTTAGCTGTTTCCCAGAGGAGTTGATAACTTGTCTCTCCATTGTCGTTTTCTTCATAGAATTTTTTTTATTTCCATCGTGATTTCTTCATTTATGAAGTAATCATTTAGTAGGAGGTTGTTTAATTTCCACGTTTTTGTGTAGAAATGTGAGTTTCTGTTAGGGTTGATTTCTAGTTTTATTCCACTGTGATCTGAGAAGGTACATGGTATGATTTCTATTTTTTTAAGTTTCTTGAGATATACTTTGCATCCTAGGATATGGTCAATCTTATAGAATGTCACGTGAGCTGATGAGAAGAACGTACATTCAGTGGATTTGGGGTAGCATGTCCTGTAGATGTCTGTCAGACCCAATTGTTCCAGGGTTTTGTTTAAGTCCATTATTTCTTTGTTAATTTTCTGTTTGGAGGATCTGTCTTGTGCCATCAGTGGGGTGTTGAAATTTCCAGTGATTATGGAGTTGCTATTAATCCATTTGCTTAGCTCTAGTAAGGTTTGCTTTATGAATCTGGGTGCACCTAAGTTGGGTGCATATATATTTAAAATTGTTATCTCTTCTTGTTGAAGTGTGCCCTTCACCATTATATAATGACCCTCTTTGTCTTTTACTACTTTTGTTGGTTTAAAAACTAAATCGTCTGAAATTAGGACTGCCACGCCAGCGTTCTTTTGGCTTCCACTTGCCTGGAATACTCATCTCCACCCTTTTACTTTTAGTCTATAGGCATCCGTGCAGGTTAGATGTGTTTCCTGAAGACAGCATATACTTGGCCTGTATTTTCTTATCCATTCAGCCAGCCTATGTCACTTGAGTGGAGAGTTTAAGCCATTCACATTTATTGAGAGAACTGATAGGTAAGGTAGATTACTGTTCAATATTTTGGCATTGATGTTGTTGCTTTGATTTCTCTCTTGAGCCATTATATCATCTGGCCTTTAATCTTTGGGTTTTGGTTGTTTTTATATTCGTGAGTTTTTATTTTCGAGTTCCGTGCGTAACACTGTTTTGAATAGTTCTTGTAGGGCTGGTCTTGTCTTGGTGAATTCTCTGAGACTTTGCTTGTCTTAGAATGTCTTTGTTTCTCCTTCATAGATAAAGCTTAGTTTTGCAGGGAATAAGATTCTAGGCTGGGCATTGCTTTGTTTCAGAAGAGTGAGAATGAGGCCCAGTCTCTTCTTGCTTGTAAAGTCTCATTAGAGAAGTCTGGTGTTATTCGAATTGGCTTTCCCTTGTATATCACTTGCTTCTTTCATCTTACAACTCTTAGAAGGGCCTCTTTAGGTGATATTTTGGTCAGCCTGATGACTGCATATCGTGATCTTCATGTTTGCACTGAATCTCCCAGAGGTCCTCTGACCTTCTTCAACCTGTATATTGAGATTTTGAGCAAGGCCTTGGAAATTTTCCTCTATTATATCTTCAAATAGCTTGTCCAACCCTTCAGTGTTGTATTCTTCCCCTTCTGGTAATCTTATGACCCTCACATTAGGCTTCTTCACATTATCCCACATCTCTTGTAGGCTTTGCTCTTTTCTCTTGTTTCTCTGCTCTATCTCTGTGATGGTTTTATTTAGTTGGAGGATATTATCTTCAAGCTCTGAGATTCTTTCTTCTGTTTGATCTACCCTGTTCTTGAGACTTTCCACTGTATTTTGTAGTTCCCTGAATTGATTCTTCATTTCCAGGAGTTCTTTTAAACTTTACTTCGTTTTGTCTATTTCTTTAGTGAACTTTGTTCTAGGTCCTGGAGGCTTTTTGTGGTTTCTTTGTGTTAGTTATCGAGTTGTTGTTGCTGGTCGGTGAGTGTTCTCATGATCCACATACGAAATTCCTCTTCTGTCATTTTGGTTGCGTGATTTGGGCTGGTGTCCATTTCTAGGGGGCTGGTGCTCCTCTTTGGGGGTGTGTTTTCCGTTTGGTTCTTCATATTTCCTGAGTTCCTTCGCTGATTTCTTCCCATGTCAATCAGTTGTTGTTTCTTTCCTTTAGGTTTTTGTTTGGGTATTCACACACTTTGTTTAGTTTCTGAGCCGTTAGGTGGTGTCTGTGGGTGATATTCGACCACTCCTTGTATAATGAGTCAGTGGGTGCCCTGAAAAGGCTGTGCCGGATTCTCTCCCTGTCAGTAGGTGGTGCTTTCTTGGAGGAACAAGCTATGCTGTTGATTTTGTTTCCTGTTATCAGCTCTTGTTCTGGGCAGAGCTGAGTTGGGTAAGCCTGCCCTCAGGCACCACCAATGGCATTAGCAGTGGTCAAAGTTCTGTTCTCTGCTTCCAGGAAAAGCTGTCAGGGCGGGGCTGGAATGGTCCAGCTCAGCCAGAGAGTCTGCGTGTGGCGGTGGGGCTGTCTCATACCCCCAGTCTGGAGCGGGCCTCAATTCTTTCCACCCTCCCCAATTCCGCAGCTACTCCTGGGCCTCTGCCAGCAGGCCAGACCACACCCCACCAGGCTTCCCCAGACTTTGATGCCAGCGGGGAGGTTCCTTGCGCAAGAAGGCCACATGGGCTGGGCGCACGGCCTCCTTTTTGGAGGAAGGTTGCCCTCTAGGACGCTGATCTGCCCCTGAAGAGACACACACCTCAGTAGGCTGTTCACATATATCTCTTCTGTGCCCCAGGCAATGCGAGACCTCAGTGCAGGGGATCTGGTCTGCAGGTCCGACCTCTGGGTCCCAGAGTTCAAACTGTATCCCCACCATGGAGAGGCGTTCCAGTCCCAATTCACCCACATGTAGCCCAAGCTGGGTCTGTGTCTCTTAGCCTCTGAGTCTGTATCGTTCTCCTGGGAACACCGTGCCAGCAGCACCTGGGAGGGCTGTTGGGTAGGAAGCTCCCAGACTGAGTTCCCCTTAGTCAGCTGTGGCATCCCCAAAGGGAAGGTCCCATTCTCTGGAAGTGCCTCAGGCTGGTGGGTATATTGTCTCTCTGGGCAGCTGCGGGTAGGGTCGACGGAGGGGAGGAGGAGGCAATATGGTGCCTGCCGCGCGGCTGGGGTCTGTGCACACAGAGGTTCCGGGAGGGAGTTGGGAGCCTGTTGCCGCGTCCGCTATAGGCTCACCACCTGCTGGCGGTGGCCGTCCCTGGGCTGGTGTCCGCAGGTCTCTCCACTCGCTGGGGAGCCCACTAGCAGTCCCAAATGCAGGGGAGGGGAAAAGTAAATCCACCTACCCTTGCCGCTGTTCTCCGGCTGCTCCGGCGGTCTCAGCTTCCAGTTCTCCTCCACAGCCGCCTCCCGTGGAGTCTCCCGAGGTCTCAGGTACCCCTCCTTCCGGCCCTCGTCCACTGTATCTTCTTCTGGTCTTCTTGCTTCTTTTTTTCTAATTTCTGCTAGAATCTGTCTTTTCTGCAGAGACACTCTGTCTGGCGATGTTTCTCATCCGCCATCTTGATCCACTCCCGGAGAATTTTTTCAGTAATGTTATTTCTTAAAGTTACCTTATAATATCCCTTTTCCTTCCTATAGAATTTGGGCATTGACATTTTAGCAAAATGAACAAGCCAAAAGCCACATTTATGATGAGTGAAAGTAATACAATATATAAAATTGAGTGCTCCTAAGAATAATTTTAGACATTGGAAGCCAAGAAGTTTATGGAGTGGACAAAAGGTGAAATGATGAAGACAAGTATCAGAAAAAGAATACAATATACCAAAGACAATTATCAAATTGAATTTTCTTAATATACTTCCCCAGCCTATTCCTGAATGGCCTCAAAATCTGGCAGGAAGGAACCAATTCCTACAATGTATTTCCTGAATGAAAAATGACAATGTAACAATTTACATTATTCAAAACAAGCAGTTCAGGAAATATGGTGTAAATGGTGATCACTTCCTGTCCTAAAAAAGAATGCCTCAGGTCTAGAGGAAATCATTAGGTAAAGATAAAATTAGAGAAAACAAAGTGATATCATTATGAAACAGATTAAATTATTAAATTGAGACAGGAAAATAAATATATGTATAGTAGAATCTAGAACAGATCATGAAACTGGCAATAAAAAGATTAGTTAAGGAAAGGAGATTAATCTATCTATACATTAGGGACAATGTCATTCTTCTAAAAGCATAGCATTCAATAAGATCTTTTACTAGTAATTCTTCCTGGCAGAAGATAAAAGGATGTGTATCAGAGTGAGTTTTCTTTTGTTTTGAGTTTAATTGACAGAAAATCATATTATAGTTAGTATAAACAAAGATAGGCAATTGCCTGGCTCAAATGGCTAAAAGTGTAGTGAAGTATGAGAGTAATCAGACATGGTACCAGCAAGATTCCAATTCTGTTTCTTGTTATTCTCTTGAATTTCAAGCTGGAGGTGGGATGGCTCTAGTACGCTCAGACCTCACTATGCACGTGGCAATGTACAAAGCAAGAGAACTTATCACTTATATAGGGGTATTTTATATGCTGATTGATATATGCCTTATTTCTATACTCTTCACTGACAAAGAAATAACATTGCTTTAGACTGATCACACCCACTTCTGGAGATGAGGTTAGGGTATGCTTCATCTGAGGAACAGGAACTATAATCATAGGAGGGCTGGATATCTAAATAGACAGCATAATATGCTAGGAAGATTATAATAAAAAATATGACTGCATCTTAAATGTTTGCTAGCAAGCTTTAAACTCTACTCCCCTCTTTTCTTCTATCATACACCAACTGGCCAAGTAAATAAGAAAGTCTAGGTGCTACCTCCTTTGGCACCAATAGGAAGTTCAAACCTTTCAAGCCTGGCGCACTCTACAGAAATATTCACAATACCCTTTCCCCCAAACCACAATAAGAGCTAAAGCCAGTCACCCCTGCTGGCTCTCTCAAGGCATTTTTGACCTGTTTGTGAGCCACTCTGCTCTCTCTAGAAAGCTTCATTATATCATCAATAAATCTCTTCATATCCTCTAGCTGCATTTTGGCATTATAAGTCTTGACACTGGAAAGTATGTGGGGTGGAGATTAATCCCTGCACTGCAGGGTGATTATAAAAAAAGGAGGTAGTGGATGCTACATGAATAATCAACACTGCACTCCAATATACAACATTGAGAAGAGAATTACAACTCTTATTTGACCAGGAAATGACAGTGATTTGAATGATATAGGAAACATCATTATTTCAAGGGTTAATATAATGAAGAAATGGAAAGTTGATATATGGTCAACATCTATCTAAGATGTTTGGAGAGGAAATTTTTAAAAAATTAATGCATCAATAATACAAAAAAAAGGGATCTAAAATTTTCATTACAATCATATGAGCAAAATAATTCCAATAATCAATGAAACAAAATCAGAAATCATGTTTTAGTTATCAGAGAGTCAAATATAAGCTTTCATAATTCACAGTAGTGATTATGGTCTGAAGGACTAGGAACTACTCTGTTATAGAATGGACTGAAATGTAAAATCATACAACAGTTTTAAAAGGTACTTGGCAAAATCTATCAAACATTTAAGTGCACATTACCAAAATCTATCAAGGAAAAAAATTAATTAAAAAATGCACATGGGGAACTTTGAGTGAGGTCAGCAAGAAGGCAGGGTAAGAAATTCCAGCCTTAAAGGACATGAACAGAAAATTTCCAAAACAAGACAGAATAATGGCCAATAAACATATGAAAAAATGCTCAACATCTCTAATCATCAGGGAAATGCAAATCAAAACTACAATGAGATATCACATATCTCCAGTGAGAATGACATTTATTAACAAGTCCCAAAACAACAAACATTGGTGAGGATGTGGAGAGATAGGAACACTCCTACATTGCTGGTGGGACTGCAAACTAGTTCAACCTCTGTGTAAAGCAATATGGAGATACCTTAAAGTGATTCAAGTAGATCTACCATTTGATCCAGTCATCCCATTACTGGGCATCTACCCAAAAGAACAAAAGACACTCTAAAAAAAAAGACATCTGCACTCGAATGTTTCTAGCAGCACAATTCACAATTGAAAAGATGTGGAAACAACCAAAGTGCCCATCAATACATGATTGGATTAATAAAATGTGGTATATGTATACCATGGAGTACTATTCAGCTATAAAAGTTTTTATTTTATATAATTCTATACTATTTGAATTGCATACCACTTTTCATAGAGTTCTATACTTATTGAATTTTAAAAGAGGTCATATTACTTTTAAAAATGTAAAAGAATTACCAATGATAATAGTGAAGAAGAAACAAGGGAAGTATGTAAAGAGAAAAACTTATAAAACGAGAGAAGGAGGGATACACACCAGAATGGATTCAATACAGTAATAACACCACAAAAGCTGAACTACCAAATGTGTTTTATGAAGCCAACACTCCTTAAGAAAAAGCTTGATAAAATGTATTTCTTCTGGGGTGGAGCAAGATGGCGGACGAGAAACAACGCCACACAGAGTGTCTCTGCAGAAAAGACAGATTCTAGCAGAAAATAGAAAAAAGAAGGAAGAAGACGAGCATACAGCAGACAAGGGCCAGAAGGAGGGGTACCTGAGACCCTGGGAGACTCCACGGGAGGAGGCTGCAGAGGAAAACTGGAGGCTGAGACTGCCGGGGGAGCCCGGAGACCAACAGCAAGGGTAGGTGGATTTGCTGTTTCCTCTCCCCTGCATTTTGGACTGCTGGTGGGCTCCTCAGAGGGTGGAGAGACCTATGGACACCTGCCCAGAGACAGCCACCGCCAGCCAGCGGTGAGCCTGTAGCAGACCTTGCACAAGGTTCCCAACTTCCTCCAGGCACCTCCCTGTGCACAGACCAAAGCCGCACGGCAGGAGCCATATTGCCTTCTCCTCACCTCTGCCGACACTACCCGCGGCTGCAGAGAGAGACAATACAGCCACCAGCCAGAAGTACCCTCCAGGGAACGGGACCTTCCCTTTTGGGACCCTACAGCTGACTCAGGGGAACTCAGACTGCGAGCTCCTTCCCGCCAGCTCTCCCAGGTGCTGCTGGCAAGGTGTTCCCAGGAGAACGGTGCCGACTCAGAGGCTGAGAGACATAGACTCAGCTTGGGCTCCCTGTGGGTGAATTGGGACCAGAAATCCTCTCCCTGGTGGGGATACAGTTTGAACTCTGGGACCCAGAGGTCAGACCTGCAGAACAGATCCCCTGCACTGAGGGCTAGCATTGCCCAGGGCACAGAAGGGTTATACTTGAACAGCCTACTGAGGTGTGTGTGCCTCCAGGGGCAGATCAGCATCCTAGAGAGCATCCCTCCTCCCAGGAGGAGGCCCTGCGCCCAGCCCAGGGGGCGTTCCTGTGCAGAGAACCTCCCCGCTGGCATCACAGTCCGGGGAGGCCTGGTGGCTTGTGGTCTGGCCTGCTGGCAGAGGCCCAGGAGTAGCTGCAGAGTTGGGGAGGGTGGAAAGAAGTGAGGCCTGCTCCAGACTGCGGGTCTCAGACAGTCTTACCCCCAAACCCAGACTTTCTGGCTGAGTGGGACCATTCAGGCCCCACCCTGCCAGCTTTTCCTGGAAGCAGAGTACAGAAATTTGACCCCTGCTAACGGCCTGAGGGCAGGCTTACCCAACCCAACTCCGCCCAGAACAAGAGCTGATAACAGTACACAAAATCAACAGTATAGCCTGTTCCTTCAAGCAAACACCACCTACTGACAGGGACAGCATCTTGCAAAGCCTTTCCATGGCACCCACTGACTCAATATACAGGGAGTGGTCCAATCTCACCCACAGACACCACCTAATGCCACAGAAACTAAACAAGGTGTGTGAATACCCAAACAATAACTTAAGGAAAGAAACAACAACTGATCGACATAGGAAGAAATCAGCGAAAGAACTCAGGACATATGAAGAACCAAACGGAGAACACACCCCCAAAGAGGAGCACCAGCCCCCTAGAAACGGACACCGACCAAAATCAGGCAACCAATATGACAGAAGAGGAATTTCATATGTGGATCATAAGAACACTCACCCAGCTGCAACAACAACTCGATAACCAACACAAAGAAACCACAAAAAGCCTCCAGGATATGGGAAAAGAAATAGACACAATGAAGAAAACTGTAACTCCTTGAAATGAAGAATCAATTCAAGGAACTACAAAATACAGTGGAAAGTCTCAAAAACAGGGTAGATGAAACAGAAGAAAGAATCTCAGAGCTTGAAGATAACACCCTCCAATTAAATAAATCAGTCACAGAAATAGAGCAGAGAAAAAGAGAAAAGAGCAAAGCCTAAAAGAGCGGTAGGATTATGTGAAGAAACCTAATGTGAGGGTCATAGGGTTACCAGAAAGGGAAGAAGACAACACTCAAGGATTGGACAAGCTGTTTGAAGATATAATAGAGCAAATTTCCCAGGCTTTGCTCAAAATCCTGATATGCAAGTTAAAGAAGGTCAGAGGACCCCTGGGAGATTCAATGCAAACAGGAAGACGTAACAACATGCAGTCATCAGACTGACCAAAGTATCAACTAAAGAGGCCCTTCTAAGAGCTGTAAGACAAAGGAAGCAAGTAACATACAAGGGAAAGCCAATTCGAATAACATCAGACTTCTCTAATGAGACTTTACAAGCAAGGAGAGACTGGGGCCCTATTCTCACTCTTTTGAAACAAAACAATGCCCAGCCTAGAATATTATTCCCTGCAAAACTAAGCTTCATTTATTAAGGAGAAATAAAAACATTCTCAGACAAGCAAAGGCTCAGAGAATTCACCAAGACAAGACCAGCCCTACAAGAAGTAGTTAAAAAAGCGTTACGCACAGAACATCATAATAATAACACACGAATATAAAAACAACCAAAACCCAAATATTTTAAAGGCCACATACTACAAGGCTCAAGACATAAATCATAGCAACAACATCCAACCCAATAGAACGAACGGTAATCTGCCTTCCCTATCAGTTAACAACTGTGAATGGATTAAACTCTCCACTCAAGAGACATAGGCTGGCTGAATGGATGAGAAAATACTGGCCAAGTATATGCTGTTGTCAGGAAACACATCTAACCTGCAAGGATGCATATAGACTAAAAATAAAAGGGTGAAGATCAATATTCCAAGCAAATAGAAGCCAAAAGAAGGCTGGCATGGCAGTTCTAATTTCAGACGATTTAGTTTTTAAACCAACAAATGTAGTGAAAGACAAAGAGGGTCATTATATAATGGTGAAGGGCACACTTCAACAAGAAGAGATAACAATTTTAAATATATATGCATTCAACTTAGGTGCACCCAGATTCATAAAGCAAACCTTACTGGAGCTAAGCAAATGGATTAATAGCAACTCCATAATCACCGGAGATTTCAACACCCCACTGACGGCACAAGACAGATACTCCAAACAGAAAATTAATAAAGAAATAATGGACTTAAACAAAACTCTAGAACAATTAGGTCTGACTGACATTTACAGAACATTCTACCCAAAATCCACTGAATATACGGTTTTCTCATCAGCTCACTGGACATTCTCTAAGATTGACCATATCCTAGGACACAAAGTAAATCTCAAGAAATTTAAAAAAAATAGAAATCATATCATGTACCTTCTCAGGTCACAGTGGCATAAAACTAGAAATCAACCCTAACAGAAACACACATTTCTACACAAAAACGTGGAAATTAAACAACCTCTTACTAAATGATTACTTCATGAATGAAGAAATCAAGACGGAAATAAAAAAATTCTATGAAGAAAACGACAATGGAGAGACAAGTTATCAACTCCTCTGGGACACAGCTAAAGCAGTTCTGAGAGGAAAGTTTATCTCCATAAATGCCTATAACCAAAAGACAAGAAGATCACAAATAGACAATCTAATGAAACGACTCAAAGAACTAGAAAGAAGAACAGACCAACCCCAAACAGAGCAGAAGAAGTGAACTCAACAAGATCAAATCAGAACTAAACGATATTGAAAACAGGGAAGCTATTCATGATAATAATAAAACAAATTGTTGGTTCTTTGAGAAAATAAACAAAATTGACACACCATTGGCTAAGCTAACGAAAAGCAGAAAAGAGAAATCTCTAATAAGCTCCATCAGGAATAAAAAAGGAGATATCACAACTGATCCCAAAGAGATACAAGATACAATTTATGAATACTACAAAAGTCTTTATGCACACAAACTGGAAAATGTGGAGGAAATGGACAAATTTCTAGAAACACACAGCCTCCCTAGGCTCAACCAGGAAGAAATAGTTTCTCTGAACAGACCAATCTCAACAGCTGAAATAGAAACAGCAATTAAAAATCTTCCTAAAAAGAAAAGTCCCGGTCCAGATGGCTTCACACCCGAATTTTACCACACTTACAAAGAAGAACTAGTACCTATCTTGCAGAAACTATTCCACAACATCCAGAAGAACGGAAACCTCCCCGACACCTTTGATGAAGCGAATATTACTCTGATACCCAAACCTGGAAAGGATGCAACAAAAAAAGAAAACTACAGACCAATATCCCTAATGAATATACATGCAAAAATTTTCAACAAAATCTTAGCTAACCGAATCCAGACACTTATCAAAAAATAATCCACCACGACCAAGTGGGCTTCATCCCAGGGATGTAGGGATGGTTCAACATACGTAAATCTATAAATGCAATTCACCACATAAAAGAAGCAAGAACAAAGACCACATGATTCTTTCAATAGATGCAGAAAAAGCTTTTGACAAAATTCAACACCCTTTCATGATACGAACACTTAAGAAAATAGGAATAGAAGGGACATACCTAAAAATGATACAAGCCATATATGACAGACCCATAGCCAACATCATACTGAATGGGGAAAGATTGAAATCATTCCCACTTAGAACTGGAACCAGACAAGGCTGCCCACTATCTCCACTTCTGTTCAACATAGTGCTGGAAGTCTTGGCTACAGCAATCAGACAGCAAAATGGAATCAAAGGTATCCAAATAGGGGCAGAAGAGATCAAGCTTTCACTGTTTGCTGATGATATGATATTATATCTACAAAACCCCAAAGATTCAACCAAGAAACTCCTGGAACTGATCAATGAATTTAGTAAAGTCGCAGGATACAAAATCAATACACAGAAATCAGAGTCATTCTTATACGCCAACAACTATCTAATTGAGAACCAAATCAAAGACTCAATCCCCTTCATAATAGCAGCAAAGAAATTAAAGTACCTAGGAATATACTTAACCAAGCAGGTAAAAGACCTCTACAGGGAGAACTATGAAACACTAAGGAAGGAAATAGCAGAGGATGTAAACAGACGGAAATCCATACCATGCTCGTGGATCGGCAGACTCAATATCATCAAAAGTCTATGCTACCCAAACTGATCTACAGATTCAATGCAATACCTATAAAAATCCCATCAGCATTCTTCACAGATATAGAAAAAATAATTTTACGCTTCATATGGAACCAAAGAACACCCCGAATATCAAGAGCAATTCTAGGCAACAAAAACAAAATGGGAGGCATTAATATGCCAGATATCAAACTATACTACAAAGCTGTAATAATTAAATCAATCTGGTATTGGCACAAAAATAGGAATATTGACCAGTGGAACAGATGTGAGAATCCTGATATAAAACCATCCTCAAATAGCCATCTAATCTTTGACAAAGCAGACAAAAACATACACTGGGGAAAAGAATCTCTCTTCAATAAATGGTGCTGGGAAAACTGGATAGCCACCTGTAGAAGGCTAAAACAGGACCCACACCTTTCACCTCTCACAAAAACCAACTCACGCTGGATAACAGACTTAAACCTAAGATATGAAACTATTAGAACTCTAGAGGAAAAAGTTGGAAACACTCTCCTAGACATCGGCCTGGGCAAAGAGTTTATGAAGAAGTCCCCAAAGGCAATCACAGCAGCAACAAAAATAAATAAATGGGACATGATCAAACTACAAAGCTTCTGCACAGCCAAAGAAATAGTCATGAAAGTAAACAGACAACCTACAAAATGGGAGAAAATTTTTGCATCATATGCATCCGATAAGGGACTGATAACTAGAATATACTTAGAACACACGAAAATTAGGAAGAAAAAAATCAAATAACCCCATTAAAAAGTGGGCAAAAGACTTGAACAGAAATTTTTCTAAAGAAGACAGAAGAATGGCCAACAAACATATGAAGAAATGCTCAACATCTCTAATCATCAGGTAAATGCAAATCAAAACCTCAATGAGATATCACTTAACCCCAGTGAGAATGGCCTTTATCAAAAAATCTCCAAACAATAAATGCTGGCGTGGTTGCGGAGAGAGAGGAACACTCCTACACTGCTGGTGGGACTGCAAACTAGTTCAACCTCTGTGGAAATCAATATGGAGATACCTTAAAGCGATACAAGTGAATCTACCATTTGATCCAGCAATCCCATTGCTGGGCATCTACCCAAATGACCCAGTGACACTCTACAAAAAAGACACCTGCACTCGAATGTTTATAGCAGCACAATTCATAATTGCAAGGCTGTGGAAACAGCCCAAGTGCCCATCAATCCAAGAATGGATTAATAAAATGTGGTATATGTATACCATGGAGTACTATTCAGCTCTAAGAAACAATGGTGATATAGCACATCTTATATTTTCCTGGTTAGAGCTGGAACCCATACTACTAAGTGAAGTATCCCAAGAATGGAAAAACAAGCACCAGATATATTCTCCAGAAAACTGGTATTAACTGAGTAGCACCTAAGTGGACACATAGGTACTACAGTAATAGGGTATTGGGCAGGTGGATGGGGGGAGTGGGGAGGGGGGTGAGTATATGCATGCATAATGAGTGAGATGTGCACCATCTGGGGGATGGTCATGATGGAGACTCAGACTTTTGGGGGGAGGGGGGGAAATGGGCATTTATTGAAACCTTAAAATCTGTACCCCCATAATATGCCAAAATAAAAAAAAAATTAAAAGAAAAAAAAAATCTCCAAGCATTAAGTGCTGGCGTGGTTGCAGAGCGAGAGGAGCACTCCTACACTGCTGGTGGGACTGCAAACTAGTTCAACCTCTGTGAAAAGCAATATGGAGATACCCTAAAGCGATACAAGTGATTCTACCATTTGATCCAGCAATCCCATTGCTGGGCATCTATCCAAAAGATCCAATGACACTCTACAATAAAGACACCTGCACTCGAATGTTTATAGCAGCACAATTCATAATTACAAGGCTGTGGAAACAGCCCAAGTGTCCATCAATCCAAGAATGGATTAATAAATTGTGGTATATATATACCATGGAGTACTATTCAGCTCTAAGAAACAATGGTGACATAGCATATCTTATATTTTCCTGCTTATAGCTGGAACCCGTACTATTAAGTGAAGTTTGCCAAGAATGGAAAAACAAGCACCACATATACTCACCAGCAAATTGGTATTAATTGAACAGCACCTAAGTGGCCACATAGGTACTACAGTAATAGGGTATTGGGCAGGTGGGAGGGTTGCAGGGGGCAGGTATATACATACATAATGAGTGAGATGTGCACCATCTGGGGGATGGTCATGATGGAGACTCAGACTTGGGGGGGAGGGGGGAAATGGGCATTTATTGAAACCTTAAATCCTGTACTTCCATAATATGCCAAAAAAAAAAAAAAAAGAGAAAAAAAATGTATTTCTTCTGCCCAAGAATCATCACTTAAAACGATGGCTTTTCTGGAAGCTCATCTCATTGTACTACAAGGTCTTCCTTTTCAGAGATACTCCTACTTCAAAAGGCCTCCTGCATACTTACTTTAGAAGGGGAAAATGAAGCTCTAATAAGCTGGAAAAATTAAATAGTCAGCCTTTACAAATTTATGAAGAAATTTGTGTTTAGCACATGAAAGCAATTTTGGTAGGATGCAGTGTCTGGAGGGAATTAAACTGAATTTATAGCAAGTACCAAATGCAGCAAAGCATAGTAAAATTGTATGGCATGTATGTTCCTAAATTAAGAACCATATTATTGGAAGTTACAGTCAGGTAGGTTTTAACTCAATCACAGAAGGATATTTCTAAGAATCTTTCAGCTAGTCACCTTGCCTCTGTCACTGACTCACTGTCACACATCCTGTACAAGAAATCCAGAGTTGCCTTTCCAAGACACAAAATTCAGTCATGTCACTCTGCTTGAGATAAAGAATGAATTATAATATTAATGATCATTGATATTAAAATATAATTATCAGGGAACTCAAACAGTGAAGAAAATTTCACATTTTGTTCTCTCATACTAGATTATTTTCTTAAGTAAAATGGCTTTAAATGTTATCATATCTAAATGATTGCTTTTCTTCTTGGTTCATTTTGTACCATAATTAGAATATCTACTTAGGTTACATCCTTGTCTGTGC
This sequence comes from Microcebus murinus, assembly GCF_040939455.1. Taxonomy (NCBI): domain Eukaryota; kingdom Metazoa; phylum Chordata; class Mammalia; order Primates; family Cheirogaleidae; genus Microcebus; species Microcebus murinus. The sequence continues at coordinate 73,844,848 of NC_134136.1, read as the reverse complement.
TTAGGGTCAGTTAACCATAAAAAAGAGCATACACCCAGAATATCTACTTATAACATCAAAGGTTGAAATAATAGGACATTTCAGAATTCTACTCAGTGGTGTTTTCATCTTTTGGTAAGAACTACCAACCCACCCCCTCTCCCACCAACACCATCGATAAAATCTTATTGGAAGAATGATGGAATTATGAGGAATAGTGTGTCATATAACAGGTAACTCTATATATGTGGAACTATTTCTGTATTCTTTGATCTCTTCCATTGGTCATTTTGTCTAACGTTGAGTCATAATTACACTTGTAATTATAGAGTTTATTATATATGTATTAATAGTAAATTTTGAAACTTGATAGTGTAAACCCTCTAACTTTTTTTCTTTCTTTTTTATTATCACATTGGCTATTTTAAGCCAAACTTTAGCTCTGTGATGGAGTCTGGGGAGAAATTAATGTTAACATATTTTCAAAGAATCTCTCCCAAGATCTCCACCAATTACAGGAGAAAAATTATAACTTTACAGTGAATAAAATTTGAAAAGTACAACGTAACCAAGTAACCAAGGTTAATATCATTAGTAATAAGACATTGACACCAGGTATCCCAGATAAGATGCATTGAGAAGTATATGACATTACGTCAGTGGTATTCTTGGCTAAAAAAAACGAAAAAGCCTTACCTCAACCTGAGCAGGAGAAACAGACAAATCCAAATTGGAAAAAAAACATTTTACAAAATAGCTATTACAATTCAAAAGCATTCAGATCAGAAAAGACAAGGAAAATCTAATATACTGTCATAGAGTAGAGTGGACTAAGGAGATACTACAATTAAATATATTGTGAGGTAGTGGATTGTATCTTGGAACAGAAAAAAAATATTTCAAGAAGGCTGGTAAAAATAAAATAACTACAGTTTAGTTAATAGTATCATACCAATATTAATTTCTTGGTTTGGATAATTGACTATAGTTACATAATTTGTTAAAATGGGGAGGAAAATAGGGTGAAGGTTATACAGGGCCTCTCTGTACTATTTTTGTAACTATTATCTAAGCCTAAAATAATTTTAAAATAAGATTTAAAAACAGACCTCTGCTTCTAGAAAGACTGTGTCAAATAAAAACAAATACTGAAGACTCCTTATCCAAAAAGATTATTATGATAAGAAGACTATTGCAATGGTGAGGGAGACTATTATGATAGGAAGTATGTTCTGATCATGACATCTAAAAGAGTCTCAAATGTCAGGTAGAAAAAGGCCTTCTTTTACTGGGAAGAATAAATAAGGCTAGAAAGAATCATATGTGAGATATTGTGATGAACAGGAGTGGTATATTTGCATGGTTGATGTTTTTCCTTGAAGTCAGCTGGTTCTCAATCTGAAGACACTGTTAAGGAAGGGTGTCCCTCCTTCCAATGTTCAAAAATGGGCCAAATTTCAGGGTCTTAGGGGAAGGAGATAAACCTTACTAAAGTACTGCTAATCATTTATGAGCCAAACAATGGTAATTTGGTGAGTCTGTATCTGACCTAGTCATAGGTAAACAAGAGATCATCCTTGAATCTCTTCTAAGTCACATAGGCAAGATAGTTCTATGTAGTAATCCATTTTCTGGACACAAAAGGGTGAGGGGGATTCCTTAACATAATAGTTAATGGTTAGTTAATAATAGTTTTTCGATGACACAGCATCAGGTAAAGTTCAACATTGTCAGACACCTCTCCTTTTCAAGGCAAACAGATATTGTTCATCATTGAATTATTCAATGATGACCATATGCCTCCTGAGTGTGATAATGCAGTGTCTAAGAAAAGTCTTCTGGGTACTCTTGTTGTCAGTGCTCCTGAAAAAATCAGTTGAACCATCTTCTGTGAGGTGGCAGCAAAGATGAGTTTTAGGGTCAGACATCTTAAAAGAGGAACACCTAAAATAATTTTGAGGTTTTTTTAAAAATTTTGCTTATAGTATTTTTCAGTTCTAAAATTTACATTTGACTCTTCTTTATATCTTCTATTTATTTTATGAGGCTTTCTAATCTTTCATGTGTTTCAAGTATGTTCATACATGCTGATTGAAGCATTTTTATGATGACTGCTTTAAAATCTTTGTCAGCTAAATCTAACATCTCTGTCATTTCAGTAGTTTTTTTGTTTTGTTTTGTTTTTTAATTTAGATGGATATTTTTCTGGTCCTTGGTATGATAAATACTTCTTCTGACTTCCCTCTGGAAGGGAAAGAAGGGGATATTACTTTGTAACTACCAGGTAGAGGTAGAAGTCCAGGCTCCTCACTTGGCTTCCATTGATGGGCAAGGGGTCCTCTTTCCTGTCCTGCAGTGCTAAATACATGTGTCTCCATTAGGCTTCCATAAATATATTCCTAGATAAGAGGAGGAGGAGTCCCTCTTTACTGTTTCCCCTGTAGCCTCCACTGACTCTGTCACAGTGTAGCCTTGTCACTGCCGTGAAGTGGCAAAAGTTCTGATTTTCTAAAGGGCCTTCTCTGACACCATTTCATCAGGGAGGCAGAGGTACCTCATTATTTCTGGGTAAGAGTGAAAGTCCTGGCTTTCCACATGGCCTCTATTGACACTGTAGAGTGAGGAGATACCTTATTATGAGCTGGAGGAGATGAAAATCCAACTCCCCACTCTGTTTCTCTGACAAAATTCTAGAAGAAGTTGGGTGAGGATTGGGGTGCCTCATTACAGCCTGGAGAGGGTAGAAGTCTAGGTTTATAACTCAGCTTTTGTTAGTCTTGGTGAGGGTGGATCTACGGTTCTTTCTGTGGTATTTGGATGGGGTGGAGTGGTTATTTTCTAAAAGTTTTTTGTCTTGATTTGCTACCCTTTTCCTGGTCCTTTGACTAGAGACAACAGGCTTTTGTGAGGACTATTTGTCTGAAATCATTGGTGTTTCCTATTACTGACTTCTTTAGCTCTAATCCTGAGAAGTGTGAAGCAAAAATAAAATCCAGGAAACTCACCACTGTGTTGTTTCTTGTGCCCCAAGGTCCCTAGCCAGTCTACCTTCTCTCAACGTCTCAGAGTCTACTTTTGGTTTTTGTTTTTTTTTGTTTTTTTGGTTTTTTTTTTTTTCATATATAATGTTCAGAGTTTTTAGTTGTATTTAATAGGTAGAATAGGGGAAAGTATGCCCATTCCATCCTTATGGAATTAGAATCCCCCCCCAATTCACATGTTAGTGCCAGATACATTACCAGTCACCCTGGTAGCAGGGTATGGATGTGATTTAATCCTAGATAATGATCTCTGAATTTCAGTTTGCTGGAAGGTTTCTGGGAAAGATTTTCATCCATGATAGAAGAGATTTATGAAGCAAAATCAGTGAATATTATTAGTGTTTTTGTCTGTGAACATCATCGGTGAGGATGTAATGCTTGACAGCCATTTTTGTTTTACAACCATTGAAGGTACAAGTCAGAAGTTGAAAGTCAATGAGCCAAGGATGGAAGATCAGGGAGATAGCATGACTTGGACCTTTGAATTTGTCATTTAGCCTCAGAATAAAACAAACTTGCCTCCAGACTTATTACATGATATAGTAAATGTCCTTATTTTTAAGTCATTTTAGTTCCATGTTCTACTATTTATAGCCAAGTGCATCGTAATTCACTAGGTTACATTTAATTCCAAGTTTAAGATTTTCATGAATATTCTACTGAAGCCAATAATTTCTAGATACTTTATATTCATTCTTGAAAATAAAAACAAGATGTTTCCTAAAATATACCCTGATAGTTGTTGTCTTCGCATCCCTGATATTGAATCTTGTCTAGTCAAAACTCTAGTTCTTAAATTTTGAGTGACTATGGAAAGCTTACCCTTCAGTTATATTTCAGAATTATGAGTTGAAGTCCTTTCTGTGATTATACTGAACTCAAAATATGAAACAAGAGTGAAAATTTTAATAAAAATATGATGCTTTGCTATAATATCTTAAATTTATTTTCATGCCTTGATAACTTTAAAATCTAGCTCAAAATTTATTTTTTCACACAAGATTAAATAAGCTTGATCTAAAGTTAGCAATGCTCTGAAAAGATAATATTTTGTGATCTCCTAAAATATTCCAGTATAAAATCATTATTGAACAGTAAACTTGAGTTTAGAAACATTAGCTGAAGCAAAATGAAATTTAAAAAAAACATTTTATTTCATTGCTTCAAATGTAAAAATAAGCAGTTCTTGATTTTCACAAGGAAGGAAATCCATTTTAAAAATGCAGAAACAGCTTCTAAGTTGTGTTAAGCTTAATGAATAATTCACAGATTTCTCTCTGATTAACATAATATAACACAAATCTTTCAGAAAAATATAAATTTATTTTATTATTTCAGGAGCCAGTGTTGTGTGAACAATATCTGACACATAATACAAATAAGTCATACTAACTCTGGATATGTAGAATGATGTCAATATGCAAGTACTCTGTTTTAGTACTGAGTATGTCTAAGAAAGGCATAAGCAATGAACTATTATTGTCTGATTGCTCTCCCATAATAGGTAGGCCTAATATATATTAGATAGCTCCTTTGGAGTTTCTCTCTAAAGTTCTAGGCATGTCTCTTGTTTCAACTGTAGTATATGATGACAGAGGAAAAATAACAGAGTGCCAAGCTAATCCTAAGAATTTTCAACAACTGAAGTAATCAATCTACCAGTATCTAAATCGCAACTCATGAGTCAAAGTATAGAGTCAAATGAATGTGAGAATTTCAGGAAGAATACAAATCAATAGTCGTGCATCAAAATGAATGCAATAGGATGTGGTCTAAACTCATTATGGAAAAGAGAGACAATGCTGTGACTAGATTTTTATAAGCTCATAGAGTATGCTTGTATGCATGGGAGATGATTATGTAGAGGCTAGAAAAAAATAGAAAGTAGCATTTGTTATGTTTTCAGATTCAATAGATGAAATCATAATAGAAAAGACTTAATAATGAAAGTACCTCATGCTCCAAACCAACCATGAGTTATTTCAATAGAAACCATGTAAAATATTTTTTTGTTTTCACAACTAATATAAAGCATATATATATATATATATATACACACATGCATACATATATATGTGTGTGTGTGAAAATATCACATATATATATATATTGAGGGCCTACTATAATCTTAATTGCTTATATTCATTTGCATATAAATAGAAAGTTTAAAAATTATCCTAATCAAAATCATGTGTCAGATACTTTCAGGAATATTAGGAAGTATCAAGTACAATTCCTGCTATGAGGACCTAATATTCCTATAATGAGGATGAGATCCACATATGCAGGTGGTAAGTAACAATAAACATTAATTTCAAAATTCATATTCAAGAACAGAGTGACAATAAATGCTCAATTCAAAGGAAGGAGAGGGCAAGAGAAGCCAAGGTAACTATGTGTTGGAAAGGATGAGCAAGGCTTCAGGCAGAGAACAAAACATAGAGTTGACCCTTTACAATGGGAAGGGCTGATAAGTATAGGGAAAGTAGGTGTTTCTGGTTGGATAAATAGCATGGAGAAAAGTACAGAGGCAGATACAAATATCATGTGCTTAAGGACCCAGTAAGAGGAATTCTGATAGTGACTAGATGGAGAGAACACTGGGAAGGTAGAGGTTGAGGCCAGACTGTAAATAATTCTGAAGGCAAGGGAAAGGGATTGCTTTTTACCTATAACCAAGGAAAAGTCATTGAATTCTTTTGAAAAGAAGAATGATCGGATCAAAGACTCATTATAGTATGACTATTTGGAGGTACAAATCAGGTGGATGAAGTGATGGGTGATAATGGTAGTAGTCTCAAAAGTAAACAAATACATTAGTAAGTTGTTGGAGTAATCTATACATACAATGATGAGAACGAACCTAGGCATGAATGTTAAGTATTCAGTATCTAATATATCATAAAAAACTCAGGGAGCGGAGCAAGATGGCGGAAGAATAACACTGCCAGACAGAGGGTCTCTGCAGAAAAGACAGATTCTAGCAGAAACTAGAGGAAAGAAGCAAGAAGACGAGCATACAGCGGACAAGGGCCGGAAGGAGGGGTACCTGAGACCCCGGGAGACTCCACGGGAGGAGGCTGCGGGGTAGAACTGGAGGCTGAGACCACCAGAGCAGCCCGGAGACCAGCGGCAAGGGTACGTGGATTTGCTGTTTCCCCTCCCCTGCATTCGGGACTGCTGGTGGGATCCCCAGCGGGTGGAGAGACCTGCAGACACCAGCCCAGAGACTGCCGCCGCCTGCCAGCGGTGAGCCTGTAGCAGACGTGGCACCAGGTTCCCAACTTCCTCCGGGCACCTCTGTGTACACCGACCCGAGCCGCGCGGCAGGCGCCATATTGCCTCCTCCTCCCCTCCGCCGACCCTACCCGCAGCTGCCCAGAGAGACAATACAGCCACCAGCCAGAGGCACCTCCAGGGAACAGGACCTTCCCGTTTGGGACCCCGCCCGCCCTACCAGGTGCTGCTGGCACCGTGTTCCCAGGAAAACCGTGCCGACTCAGAGGCTGAGAGACATAGACCCAGCTTGGGCTCCCTGTGGGTGAATTAGGACCGGAAATCCTCTCCCTGGTGAGAATACAGTTTGAACTCTGGGACCCAGAGGTCAGACCTGCAGACCAGATCCCCTGCACCTAGGGCTAGCATTGGCCGGGGCACAGAAGGGTTATACGTGAACAGCCTACTGAGGTCTGTGTGCCTCCAGGGGCGGATCGGCATCCTAGAGGGCAACCCTCCTCCCAGGAGGAGGCCTTGCGCCCAACCCAGGTGGCATTCCTGTGCAGGGAACCTCCCCGCCGGCATGACAGTCCGGGGAGGCCTGGTGGCTTGTGGTCTGGCCTGCTGGCAGAGGCCCAGGAGTAGCTGCAGAGTTGGGGAGGGTGGAAAGAAGTGAGGCCTGCTCCAGACTCCGGGTCTCAGACAGCCCCACCCGCACACCCAGACTTTCTGGCTGAGCAGGACCATTCCAGCCCCACCCAGACAGCTTTCCCTGGAAGCAGAGAACGGAACTTTGACCCCTGCTAACGGCCTGAGGGCAGGCTTACCCAACCCAGCTCCGCCCAGAACGAGAGCTGATAAAAGGACTCAAAATCAACACCATAGCCTGTTCCTCCAAGCAAACGCCACCTACTGACAGGGACGGCATCTTGCACAGCCTTTCCACGGCACCCACTGCCTCAATATACAGGGAGTGGTCCAATTTCACCCACAGGCACCACCTAACGACTCAGAAACTAAACAAGGTGTGTGAATACTCAAACAATAACCTAAGGAAAGAAACAACAACTGATCGACATGGGAAGAAATCAGCGAAAGAACTCAGGAAACAAGAAGAACCAAACGGAAAACACACCCCCAAAAGGAGCACCAGCCCCCTACAAACGGAGACCGACCAAAATCAGGCAACCAATATGACAGAAGAGGAATTTCAAATGTGGATCATAAGAACACTCACCCAGCTGCAACAACAACTCAATAACCAACACCAAGAAACCACAAAAAGTCTCCAGGATATGAGAAAAGAAATAGACACATTGAAGAAAAGTGTAACTGAACTCCTGGAAATGAAGAATCAATTGAAGGAACTACAAAATACAGTGGAAAGTCTCAAGAACAGGGTAGATCAAACAGAAGAAAGAATCTCAGAGCTTGAAGATAATACCCTCCAATTAAATAAATCAGTCACAGAAATAGAGCAGAGAAACAAGAGAAAAGAACAAAGCCTACAAGAGCTGTGGGATTATGTGAAGAAACCTAATGTGAGGGTCATAGGGTTACAAAGAGGGGAAGAAGACAACACTCAAGGGTTGGACAAGCTGTTTGAAGATATAATACAGGAAAATTTCCCAGCCTTGCTCAAAAACTTGATATACAAGTTTAAGAAGCACAGAGGACCCCTGGGAGATTCAACACAAACAGGAAGACGTCACGACATGCAGTCATCAGACTGACCAAAGTATCAACTAAAGAGGCCCTTCTAAGAGCTGTAAGACAAAAGAAGCAAGTAACATACAAGGGAAAGCCAATTCGAATAACATCAGACTTCTCTAATGAGACTTTACAAGCAAGGAGAGACTGGGGCCCTATTCTCACTCTTTTGAAACAAAACAATGCCCAGCCTAGAATATTATTCCCTGCAAAACTGAGCTTCGTATATGAAGGAGAAATAAAAACATTCTCAGACAAGCAAAGGCTCAGAGAATTCACCAAGACAAGACCAGCCCTACAAGAAGTACTTAAAACAGCGTTATGCACGGAACATCATAATAATAACCCACGAATATAAAAACAACCAAAACCCAAAGATATTAAAGGCCAGATATTACAATGGCTGAAGACAGAAATCATAGCAACAACATCCAACCCAATAGAATGATCAGTAATCTACCTTACCTATCAGTTCTCTCAATAAATGCGAATGGCTTAAACTCTCCACTCAAGAGACATAGGCTGGCTGAATGGATAAGAAAATACAGGCCAAGTATATGCTGTCTTCAGGAAACACATCTAACCTGCAAGGATGCATATAGACTAAAAATAAAAGGGGGAGATCAATATTCCAAGCAAATAGAAGCCAAAAGAAGGCTGGTGTGGCAGTTCTAATTTCAGACGATTTAGTTTTTAAACCAACAAAAGTAGTAAAAGACAAAGAGGGTCATTATATAATGGTGAAGGGCATAGTCCAACAAGAAGAGAGAACAATTTTAAATATATATGCACCCAACTTAGGTGCACCCAGATTCATAAAGCAAATCTTACTGGAGCTAAGCAAATGGATTAATAGCAACTCCATAATCGCCGGAGATTTCAAAACCCCACTGACGGCACGAGACAGATCTTCCAAACAGAAATTTAATAAAGAAATAATGGACTTAAACAAAACTCTAGAACAATTGGGTCTCACAGACTTCTACAGAACATTCTACCCAAAATCCACTGAATATACGTTCTTCTCATCAGCTCACGGGACATTCTCTAAGATTGACCATATCCTAGGACACAAAGAAAATCTCAAGAAATTTAAAAAAATAGAAATCATACCATGTACCTTCTCAGATCACAGTGGAATAAAACTAGAAATCAACCCTAACAGAAACTCACATTTCTACACAAAAACGTGGAAATTAAACAACCTCCTACTAAATGATTTCTTCGTAAATGAAGAAATCAAGACGGAAATAAAAAAGTTCTATGAAGAAAATGACAATGGAGAGACAAGTTATCAACTCCTCTGGGACACAGCTAAAGCAGTTCTGAGAGGAAAGTTTATCTCCATAAATGCCTATAACCAAAAGACAAGAAGATCACAAATAGACAATCTAATGAAACGACTCAAAGAGCTGGAAAAAGAAGAACAGACCAACCCCAAACCCAGCAGAAGAAGGGAAATCAACAAGATCAAATCAGAACTAAATGAAATTGAAAACAGGAAAGCTATTCAGGAGATTAATAAAACAAAAAGTTGGTTCTTTGAAAAAATAAACAAAATTGACACACCATTGGCTAAGCTAACGAAAAGCAGAAAAGAGAAATCTTTAATAAGCTCCATCAGGAATAAAAAAGGAGATATCACAACTGATCCCAAAGAGATACAAGATACAATTTATGAATGCTACAAAAATCTTTATGCACACAAACTGAAAAATGTGGAGGAAATGGACAAATTTCTAGAAACACACAGCCTCCCTAGGCTCAACCAGGAAGAAATAGATTCCCTGAACAGACCAATCTCAACAGCTGAAATAGAAACAGCCATTAAAAATCTCCCTAAAAAGAAAAGTCCCGGTCCAGATGGCTTCACACCTGAATTTTACCACACTTACAAAGAAGAACTAGTACCTATCTTGCAGAAACTATTCCACAACATCGAGAAGAACGGAAACCACCCCGACACCTTTGATGAAGCGAATATTACTCTGATACCAAAACCAGGAAAGGATGCAACAAAAAAAGAAAACTACAGACCAATATCCCTAATGAATATACATGCAAAAATTTTCAACAAAATCTTAGCTAACCGAATCCAGACACTTATCAAAAAATAATCCACCACGACCAAGTGGGCTTCATCCCAGGGATGTAGGGATGGTTCAACATACGTAAATCTATACATGCAATTCACCACATAAACAGAAGCAAAAACAAAGACCACATGATTCTTTCAATAGATGCAGAAAAAGCTTTTGACAAAATTCAACACCCTTTCATGATACGAACACTTAAGAATATAGGCATAGAAGGGACAAAGGTAAAAATGATACAAGCCATATATGACACACCCATAGCCAACATCATATTGAATGGGGAAAGATTGAAATCATTCCCACTTAGAACTGGAACCAGACAAGGCTGCCCACTATCTCCACTTCTGTTCAACATAGTGCTGGAAGTCTTGGCTACAGCAATCAGACAGGAAAATGGAATCAAAGGTATCCAAATAGGGGCAGAAGAGATCAAACTTTCACTGTTTGCTGATGATATGATATTGTATCTAGAAAACCCCAAGGATTCAACCAAGAAACTCCTGGAACTGATCAATGAATTTTGTAAAGTCTCAGGATACAAAATCAATACACAGAAATCAGAGGCATTCATATACGCCAACAACAATTTAATTGAGAACCAAATCAAAGACTCAATTCCCTTCACAATGGCAACAAAGAAATTAAAGTACCTAGGAATATATTTAACCAAAGAGGTAAAAGACCTCTACAGGGAGAACTATGAAACACTGAGGAAGGAAATAGCAGAGGATGTAAACAGATGGAAATCCATACCATGCTCGTGGATCGGCAGACTCAATATCATCAAAATGTCTATACTACCCAAACTGATCTACAGATTCAATGCAATACCTATTAAAATCCCATCAGCATTCTTCACAGATATAGAAAAAATAATTTTACGCTTCGTATGGAACCAAAGAAGACCCCGAATATCAAGAGCAATTCTAGGCAACAAAAACAAAATGGGAGGCATTAATATGCCAGATATCAAACTATACTACAAAGCTGTAGTAATTAAAACAATATGGTATTGGCACAAAAACAGGAATATTGACCAGTGGAACAGATGTGAGAATCCTGATATAAAACCATCCTCATATAGCCATCTAATCTTTGACAAAGCAGACAAAAACATACACTGGGGAAAAGAATCTCTCTTCAATAAATGGTGCTGGGAAAACTGAATAGCCACCTGTAGAAGGCTAAAACAGGACCCACACCTTTCACCTCTCACAAAAACCAACTCACGCTGGATAACAGACTTAAACCTAAGATATGAAACTATTAGAACTCTAGAGGAAAAAGTTGGAAACACTCTCCTAGACATCGGCCTGGGCAAAGAGTTTATGAAGAAGTCCCCAAAGGCAATCACAGCAGCAACAAAAATAAATAAATGGGACATGATCAAACTACAAAGCTTCTGCGCAGCCAAAGAAATAGTCATGAAAGTAAACAGAAAACCTACAGAATGGGAGAAAATTTTTGCATCCTATGCATCCGAGAAGGGACTGATAACTAGAATATACTTAGAACTCATGAAAATCAGGAAGATAAAATCAAATAACCCCATTAAAAACTGGGCAAAGGACTTGAACAGAAATTTTTCTAAAGAAGACAGAAGAATGGCCAACAAACATATGAAGAAATGCTCAACATCTCTAATCATCAGGGAAATGCAAATCAAAACCACAATGAGATATCACTTAACCCCAGTGAGAATGGCCTTTATCAAAAAAGCTCCAAACAATAAATGCTGGCGTGGTTGCGGAGAGAGAGGAACACTCCTACACTGCTGGTGGGACTGCAAACTAGTTCAACCTCTGTGGAAAGCAATATGGAGATACCTTAAAGCGATACAAGTGAATCTACCATTTGATCCAGCAATCCCATTGCTGGGCATCTACCCAAATGATCCAGTGACACTCTACAAAAAAGACACCTGCACTCGAATGTTTATAGCAGCACAATTCATAATTGCAAGGCTGTGGAAACAGCCCAAGTGCCCATCAATCCAAGAATGGATTAATAAAATGTGGTATATGTATACCATGGAGTACTATTCAGCTCTAAGAAACAATGGTGATATAGCACATCTTATATTTTCCTGGTTAGAGCTGGAACCCATACTACTAAGTGAAGTATCCCAAGAATGGAAAAACAAGCACCAGATATATTCTCCAGCAAACTGGTATTAACTGAGTAGCACCTAAGTGGACACATAGGTGCTACAGTAATAGGGTACTGGGGAGGTGGGAGGGGGGCGGGTATATACATACATAATGAGTGAGATGTGCACCATCTGGGGGATGGTCATGATGGAGACTCAGACTTTTGGGGGGAGGGGGGGAAATGGGCATTTATTGAAACCTTAAAATCTGTACCCCCATAATATGCCAAAATAAAAACATTAATTAAAAAAAAAAAAGCAAAGCACGGCACAAATGCCACAGCATTATTTTATTAAGATTTGGGATAGTCTTACGTGATCTGAGGAAGATTTAGCTTCATAATTAGCTTTTATTCCACAAATAACCCAGGAGGCAGAAGGAATCTAGTCTCAGAAAAACTTCACTCAAATTAAAAATTGACTGTCTTAGTCATCCAAGTGTGCTAGGGATCTTTTATGCAGGAAAACAATTGAGCCAAATATGAGAGCTGGGCACTTTAAATAAAGAAATAATTCTCACAACATCAGCATTCGTTTTTGACACATGCTTTATGATGTATCATGTGCGACAAGGAACTACTGCTTGAACTGAACATTCCCATCTCAAAAATGAGCACCTTCTTAGGAAACAAAGAGATAAAGTTCAATCCTAGGATAAATGGCTGATTCCAAAAGCCAACAGATGCTTATAATTGAGTAGCTAACTTACAAACCTTACACATGAACTGTGTCCAGTGTGTCCACAGTTTTTCATTTCTGAGCAAGAAAAATGCTAGAGGTACTTAATATACAATAAACTTAGATTTTATTCTTAAAACAAAACAACAACAAAAAAAAAAACAAAAAAAAAAACTCATTAAGTAGGAAGTGACATAAGACTTTCTATAAGTAAAAGTTTTGCTGTTGTTTCCTGACAGCATCCAGGATAAACCAAAGTGATTTCAAATATAGTCCTCCAGCAAGTCACTAAATTGAATTGTGCTTCAGTATATTTTACCTCAGATGCAGGGCAAGAACCAAAATTGTTGAAAGAGGAGATCAAAACAGAAATGGAGGCTGGGTGTGGAGGCTCACGCCTGTAATCCTAGCACTCTGGGAGGCGGGAGGATCATTTTAACTCAGGCGTTCGAGACCAGCCTGAACAAGAGTGAGATCCTGTCTCTACTAAAATAAAATAAAATAAAATAAAATAAAATAAAATAAAATAAAATAAACAGATATGAGAAAGAATCTATTGAAATATTGAAATAGTACTGAGTAAAACAGAAATTCAATATCTAAGAATTGATATTTATAGAAGACTATAAAGCCTTCTTCTGTAGATACTTTTAGGAAAAGAGATATCATGTGTGTATGTGTATGTGTGTGCATGTGCTTATGTGTGTGTGTTCCTGCACATTCCCACCCCTAATAGGGTAAATCAAGAGAAATTAAATTGATGACATATTTAGGTGGTTTCCAGTCTATGATTTCTGGGTACTGTATCTGCTTAATTAAAAATCTATTCAACATACACAGAAGATATTATAAAGGATGTTAATATTAAAATAAAGGAAATTGCAGAATCATTTTAAAATCATTATCAAGCATTTAAATTTCCATTAATGAAAATGGAACAATGAATCTTTAAAGGCTCCTAAATGGGTGGCACTCCACATTGTATATTCCAATACTTATGAATAGCCAATTGTAAGTAACCCAAATTTCAAAAGACAACTGGCCTGGGGAGATGTATAAAAGTGATTAGAATTTCAAAGAGCTCAGAATAAATACCAGCTCTTTGATAGGATAATTTATGCATAAAGTGGCAGGAAGAGGTGTCTGAGTTGTTCTTGGAAAGTTCACACATAGCTATACTAGGAGTTAAAGCAACCTTTGGTAATTTCTCATGTGTAACAAAACTCTAGGCAAGATGTATTTTCATACTAAGATGTTATTAACCAATGGCATACACAAAGAACATCTAATATCTATTTTGCTTTATTATAAATAAGGCTATAGTATTTGAAAAAAAGTATAAATTGTGATCTGTCTTTTAAAGTATCATGTAAATTAATGAATATCATCAAAACCAACCCAAAGAAAACCGAGATGAATTAACAATTCAGAGGGATACTTGTGCTCAATGTCTTTTTGTGAGCACCAAGAACTCACAGGAAACTCTAAATCCTTGAATGTATAGGGCTATTTAGTAATCTGTAGCTCTTTGGGAAGGAAAAAAAAAAAGCTGAAATACCCATCGTATTTTGTAAGCCAGTTGAGAGTTTACACAGGTAATGTTAAAGAGGGCATCATAAATGGTTCAGTCTTTGACTAGCATTTTTCCACAGAGTAAATATTAAAGAATATACGAAGAAGGCACCACTAGGAAGAAGATATCATGTTTATTCTGAAAGTATACAAAATTTATGGTCTAAAATAGCTAAGTTTCAAAACCTCCCAGTTCTGAATGTCTACATTTAATTTGTTCTTTTTGAGTACACCAGGGAGAATTTAAATTCCAAAGATCTATTGTATTGTGGGAAACAAAACTCTCTGATTTGTATAGTGCCTACTGCTGAGTCAATGAAAAATTTACAAATGTAAAAGCAGCATGACTGATGCATAACATTTTAGGGGATTCATGAGATATGTCTGAAAATGCCTCAGGCCCCCAGCTGATTCAGTTCTCAGGAGAGCTTGACTGGGTCTCTGTCTGGACTCAAGTTCATTAATCTATGCTTGGGTCCTAGTGTCCCTACATAGGAGCTGCAGTCTGGCATCTCTCTCTCCCAGAGCTCAATTCCACAACTACTGCTTACATTTCAGAGCAAGTGAAGTGCTTGGGAGCATGCAATTGCAGGCACTTTGGATTTTGGAGCTAAGCCAGAACAACCCTTATTAAAAATCCTTGTGAGAAACTGTCCTCAGATTGTATAGTGTGCAATGCAAGCTAATCATGCTGTCTTTGCTCAGGCAAATTATCTAAGAATGAGACATTCTCTTAAAATAAATTAAAAATGCTTGCTTCTCACAGTGAGTAGGAAGAAGACTGTATAATTCATCCAGGCAAGGATTTATGAGGCCTAAAACATGAATGAAGAAAGGGTATCAGAGTTAGATCACTGGTATGCAGGTCAGGGTTGGGGGAGGAATTTGGAAGGAGGGTGGGATTTATTTAACAAAATGTACTCTGGCTGAGTGTTTGGCTTGTGTTCTATCATCTTCTAATTTCAGAAGTCAGCATGTAGGATAGGGCTTTGGTTGAGTAGCTTTGTTTAGTACTAATAAGGGACAACTGTAGGCCTGTGCTTCCCTTGCTTGCTTCATTGCTACTTGATAAAACAGTTCACAGCAAAGAGGATAAAATGTTATTTTAAAAAGATGGCTAATAGCAAGGTCGGTATTAACCCATCCTCACGCAGTTCTAAAAAGCAATTGAATATGGCCTCCACCATGAACCCTGTGTTAAAAATGCCTCCTTTGCAGCCTCCCTGAAAAGTCTGAGACTACTCAGGCCTCTTACTGGTATTGCTATGCTGGTAAGTTTTTATTCTGCCTTTAAGGAAATGAAATAGACTATCCAGAATAAAACCTTTATTTTATATTCCTAATTATCAAAGGAGCCCAAACACTTGCTGTAATAATATCTTATGTTGCTGCCTCTGTTTCATGTAAGACTAACATACTTAATAAAGTTGAGCAATAACAAAAGGCTACAGTTTCTTCTACTCAGATTTTAGTTTCATGAATAGCATCCAATAACCTAGTAAAAATCTCAGATAAATGAGCTGAGCCTTGACTTAAAGGAGAGAAGAGAGCTAGCAGGCTGTGCTACGTTCATGTGAAGGAGCTCTAACCAGGCCTTGACTCTGAGGCAGACACAGCAGCTGTATGCCTCAACTTGTTATCTGAGGGAATCCACCACTGTCCACAGTATATTCTTACAGAATGATCTGCTATGATTGCAGACTGTACTGCATATTTAGCATATACATGCAGTGCACCATAGAGCATAAGAGCATGGGACTGCAATTTAGTCTACTGCAGTTCAAGTGCAAGTTCCCTTATTTACTAACTGTTCTCACAAGAAAGGTCACTTAACCTCTCTGAACTTTAGTTTCATCATCCTGAAAGTGGCAGTATCAATAGCACTGATTATATAAGACTGTTGGGGGGGTACTAAATATATAAATGAAATTAAACCACATTACATCAAATTTGGCACAGGGTAATCACTGAAAAGTAATTGATATTCTTCTTTTTAAAGATGACAACATCAGAATATTTCTGCTTTATCAATTCCAAATGTCAATCCAGTAGACACTCCAAAGCATTGGTTCACACACAAAGAACAAGCTATAGCCCAAGTACATGAGTTATCTAACACATTCCTCAAGGTAATCTCTAAGAAAGTGAATGTTCACAAAAGAAACCTGTGTAGGGTGGCCATATTTAGCAACTAAAAACATAGACTATTTGGTTAAATTTGAATTTCAGGTGCACAAGGAATAAATTTTAATATAAGTCTATCCCAAATATTGCATGGGATGTACTTGTACTGAAATATTTATATTTGTTGTTTATCTGAAATTCAAATTTAACTGAGCACCCTGCATTTTGCTGGCAACACTAGTGTCATTTCTTTTAAATCCAGCCAAAGCGCAAACTCACCTGTTCCTATAAATCCACTTTTTGTTATGTTAACCACAACTAACATTTATGGAGCACATTTAATGTCCATGATCTTATGAAATTTGTACTATTATTATCCCCCTTTTACAGCTGAAAACACTGAAACTTAGAGAGAGAAAGAGACTAAATTTTTCTAAACTACAGTGCTAGTAAGTGGAAGATCTGGAATATGAACCAAAGTTTCTGATTTCAAACCAATGCTTTTAATAATTATGACACAATGATTCCTTTGGGAGAAAAAAATCATTAACTACATACATCATTTAGTATGTGTAAATCATTGTTTAAGTCACTTTAATGCCAGGATCATTAACTCCCCCATCTGTGAAGAATAGATGCCCTATATGAAAAGTGAAAAGTGCTATTATTTGGGGAGAAGGTGACATTTAACTGGACTCTGAGGAACTACCAGCATTTTGACAAGCTGTTATAGTAAATCATATTAGAAAAAAAGTAAATAAGAGGAGAGCTGGAGCATCCAATAAAAGTGTTCTAGAACCAGTTACCTGGTGACCAGTAGATTATGGCTATGAAGCTATTTTTGAAAGGTAAAGTAAATTAAACCCTGAAGACTATACAAACTCTATTGATAGGACACTCAAGCAATGCCGCCACATCCAGAGCCTATAGCAGCTCTATGCTGTTCTTTCGCACAGGGCAATTTTGGCAAAAAGCAAGATTCCAAAATCTTTTCCATTTCTGATCATTGATGATCTAATGCACTCCTCTAAACAATGGTTTACTCAAAGACTTTCAACATTAAATGTTTTAAATTCAAATTTTCTTTGGCAACTGAAATTTTCTAGTGTTTAGTGAAGATCCTTCTTTCTAGAACTCCATATACAACAAGAAATGATGATGATAATCTCAGTAATAATGGTGAGACCTTAATTTTGTGGTGTGCTTTAGAGTTTACATACTATTTTCATTCCAATTATCTTGTTCTATAATGTTCCATCTATGGAGTTCAGGGAGGATTATGTTGGAGAAAGTTATCAGTAAAGTGTGCATCATCTCTTTACATATATGGCTGATTATTTCAGATTATATCAATTATTATAAGATGCTCAGCACTCTCAGGTGTCCCTTCCCTCCTCCTCTAGATATACATTTATTTTTCCTTATCTCTCACTTCTTCCCAATCCCTAAAATCTTTCCACTGCCTTCTGGAACTCATCAGCAAAATTCTTGATATCCTCAATCTTTTCTCCCAATGTTTATTTTCCCTTTTTGCTTTAGTGTTTAACTGTAATCTGGATACTGCTTTCCCGGAAGGCCTCTCACATAGTGCTTGTTTTGTTTCCCTTGTGCCACTGGGCCTGGAGTCTGTAGATGACTGACAAAGGGATTAAAGGTGGCAATTTGTTGGCATGGGGTTCAAAGCTTGGGGAGAATTTAGGAAAGATGGAGGGATAATAGTCTGGAAGGGAAATGGACAGTAAGGACAATGCTTTCCTCTCCTCCAGGGCCCATTGACTTTGAGGACTTCAGCTTTCAGGGGCCTTTCGATAACTCTAACACTATTCTTGTCATAATTATTCATAATTTCAGTCTTCAAATGATAATCCTTCCAACGCATTGTGCTTTCAGTTCCTTGCTCTTTTTTCCCCCACATAATTTTCTTCTACCCAGTCTCATTCATTCACTCTCATGGTCATATTATTACCTGCATACCCTTAGTAATTATAATTTCAAGCTTCCACTCTCATTACCACCTCTTATATTTCTAATTCACTGTCTCCAATATCTCTTAATTCAATAATACTTGACCACACAAGAATCTACAATCCATTAATCCTACGACCTTGATATCCCCTTCACTCCCTTGACATCTTCACTTCCCTCCTCACCAAGTTTTAAATCCATAGCTCAGTCCCTCGCATATGCCCCCAACTCTCTTACCCCTCTCTTTTATCCTCATACTTGCTTGAACAAAAGCCTCTACCCTGGTTAAATTAAACTCTATGCCTAGTTTACACCTGTGCATGCTCACCTGAACATTGTGGAGAAAAACAACCAAATCATGCTAACCACTCAAAGTTCATACTATGAATCTCAATAGGTTGCTTATTGCCGCCAAAGCAATAATAGTATAGGTGCCTACTTTATACACTCTCATATCTTCTTAAATGCCTATTTCATACTTTCATCTCACCTTAAACCTCCAACACTTCCTGTGTCAGCCTCACTCTCAACTGATGACCTTGCTTCGTACTTCACTGAAAAAAATGGAAACAATTAAAAAAATAAATTCTATGAGTTCCCACCATTACAGCTCCCATCTGCCTGAATCTTTGCCTATATGTGGTGTTTTCTCTTCTGTTACTAAGAATTCACTCTCTGTGCTTCTAGCAATGGCAAACACCTCTGCCTATGCATTGGATTGTATCTCCTCTCACTAACTCATCACTTCAGTGATTATTCCTTCTCTTTCCTGCATCATCATTTTTTTTTCTTATTTTACTCTCATAAATATAAAAGATGTATTTTTTCTCCTATCTTAACAACAAAACCCTCTCTTGACCACACGTCCCCTTCTAGATATTGACCTACTTCCTTACCTTCCATTAATATTATCTTGCAGAAAATATTTGTGACTCATCATTTCCAATTTCAGAAGTCGGTACTACACATAGTACCAGAAAGAAGACATTTTTTGTCTTGAACATACCCAAATCAGGAATTTGTCCCCACATTATCTCTCCAAACTACTAAAGGTATGGTGCTTTTGGGCTTACTTTGTGAATCTATTCTCAATTAATTCCTATTTTGGGGGTGGCTTTGACCAATGTCCACTTGTATGTCTAATAGGCACCATAAATTTAACAATCAGAAATTAAATTTACACTACTTGTTAGTCTTCCTCATCTCTATTAATGACAATTTCTCCCTTTCAATTCCTCTGGCCAGAAACTGAAGCCATCTTTGATTCGTCTTTTTCTCACACTTCATGCCCAAATTTTCAGGAAACCTTGTTGGCTTTACTTTTGAAAATTTATCTAGGATGTGGCCACTTCTTGCTAGCACTGAGACCTTAGCCAACTTATTTCCTGCCTGAATCATTATACTAGCAACCTTATTGGCTTCCCTACTTCTACCCTTTTCCCCCTTCAGTTTGCATAACCACAACTGCCAGAGTAAACTTTTTACTATATAACAGAACCTTCCAATGGCTTCCCACCTCAGGTTTAAAAAATAAATCATCACAATGGCCTACAAAGACCATTTTATTTTTTATTTAATACCTATCACCATCTGATAAACAACAATCTTTAATAAAGATATGGATGTGTAACTCTTTTGTTTACTATTCTTTCCACAGTGCCTAGAACAGTACCCGGGACATAATAGATGCTCAATAAATAGATGTTGAATAAATGAATAAATCAGAAATTCTAGGTACTGAAAATATGTGATGATAAAGTTTCTGGCACACACTTTTTACTTGACATGCTGTACTTAGCTAAGGTTGAATGGTAATAGTGTTTATACCACCAAGAAAGCAATATGCAACATCTACCACTTATGGTATATCTAATGTGAGCTAAGCATTGTGATAAGTAATTTATTATACTATCTGCAATCCTTATACAACCCTGAAAAGTAAGTGAAACTCAATGAGATTAAGAAAGGAGTCCAAGGTCACCAACCCTTAATTATCTATGTTAAGATTAAGGTCAAATTCTAGGTAATTCTAAAATATGCACTCTTTCCAAATTATACCCTACTACTTCCATGTAAGTGCTAATAGAGTTTCTGCGGCTTCTATTTTTCGGTCAAAATTTTCTTCCATAAAAACCTGTTACTGCTGAGTTAAATTTTGCTTTGCACTGTACTTAGCAGTACAAGAAAATTTTCTGGGAGGATACTGACTTTTGGTTGTATATTAATACCTTTTGTTGAAGAGTAGGTATCCCTTGACCAACATCCCCCAATATCCTTCATGCCTCGGCACCTGAAAACCACCATTCTATTCTCTGTTTCTATGAGTTTGACATTTTTAGATTTCACGTATAAGTATCATACACTATTTGTCTTTGTCTAGTTTATTACACTTTGCATAATGTCCTCAAGATTCATCCATGTTGTTACAAATGGAAGAATTTCTTTCTTTTTATGGCTGAAGAATATTCCATTGTATATATACCATATTTTCTATATCTATTCATTCATCCACAAACATTCAGGTTATGTCTATGTCTTGGCTATTATGAATAATGTTACAATGAATATGACAGTACAGATACTGATTTTGCTTCCTTCAGATATATACCCAGAAGTGGGATTCCTGGAAAACATAGTAGCTCTATTTTTAATGCTTAATGAAACTCCATATTGTTTTTTCATAATGGCTGCACCAATTTACATTCCTTCCAACAGTAGACAAGGATTTGCTTTTCTCCACATGCTTGCCTACACTTGTTATCTTTAGCTATTTTTTGTTTTGTTTTTTATAATTGCAATCCTAACAGTTGTGAGGTCGTATCTAATTGTGGTCTTGGTGTGCACTTCCCTGATGATTAGTGATGTTGAGCACATGTTGAGCAACAGGTATATATATACCTGTCGGCCATTTGTTTGCCTTCTTTGGAAAAATGTATATTCAGGTTCTTTTGCACATTTTTAAGTCAAATTATTTGTGTTTTGTTTTGTTTTTTTTTACTATTAAGTTGTATGATCTACTTAAATATTTTGGATTTTAACTCCTTATCAGATGCCTGGTTTACAAATATTTTCTCCTATTTCATAGGTTGCCTTTTTATTTTGTTGATTGTTTCTTGATTGTGCTGAAGCTTGTTAGTTTGACGTAGTCTTGCTTCTTTCTTTTTGCTTTTGTTGCCTGCACTTTTTAATGTACAGGATGGTGGCTATATTTAATAATATAGTATTATATCATTTAAATTTGCTAAGAGAGTAGATCTTAAGTGTTCTTGCCACAAAAAAGATGGTAACCATGTTAGGTGCTGGATGTGTTAACTAGCTTGATTATGATAACCATTTCACAATGCATATATCAAATCAATACATTGTATACCTTAAATATGTACAATTTTATTTGTCAATTATACCTTAATTTACCTGGGGAAAAAAGGGAAGATTAGGTACCACCAGGAGTTGGGTCCACCAAAAAATTCTGATAGTATTGAATGAAGCATTAATTGTTACCTGCATATACAAAATGTCATCTCCAGAACTATAGTAAGAACACATTGACAAAGAAGTACCACAATTCCCTCCAATATCTTAAGACATTTTGTGGCAAGTATAATGGTGCATTGTAACTGCATATTGATGTATAGATGATTATAATGCTAAATTTTTAAATAATGATTAATTTATAATATCAAGTATACTCCATAGAAGTAGAGCTCAAATTTTTAGAGCTCGTAACTACATTTCTGTATAAATCTGAGAGCAATAATTAATGCCATTTACACTATAAATTTGGTATCTCCTTCCAGCTACTGTGCTCTTTCTATATTCCTAATATCAAAATATCTTTTAGAAAGATTAATTTATATCTTATCCACATGTTCTTATAGCCTACATACTCCAAAATTCAGTGGAATTCCAACACCTATCACTTTAATAAATGTGCATTGTCAAGCATCACCAGTGCCTGTCATATTGTAAGGAATATTTTCAGTTATTATTCTTATTTTCCTAGATTTCTGTGCTGTTTTGACTCACAAATAGCCTATTTTCCCCTTGAATCTTCCTCTTAGTTTATAATTTCAACTCTGCCCCAATTTTGCAATTTTGGTATATGATTCATGCAGTGATTTGTAGTACAGACTTTATTGATATATTTTATATGTATGTATTTAGGCACCACAGACACATAAATGTACAAATAGGTAAATTTTTAAAGCTTTTTATTATATATATTTGTTTTAAAATATAATTAATTTATCAATGTTAAATCAAACTATCAGATTTAATTTCTGAATATAAGCAACAACTTTTATAAAAAAGAATCCGGGAACTGATGTTGACTATCTTGTATACATATTTGTATTTTTCTATGATTATTTACCTAGAATAATTAATCCACTATGGTAATTATCACTTTTAAACAAAGTAACCAAATTACTTTTTCCTATAGACCAAAACTAAGGCATAAAAATCAAGAATTATTTTGCTGTTTTTTCCATGAATGTTTACTTCAAATCATCTTAACAATATTGTAGTGGCAAAAATAGATATATTTTTATTCAATTTTTGTAAATGGCAAGAAATAGGGGTTTAGTTTCATTTCTATAATTACAGATATCCAGTTTTCCCTGTACCATTTATTGACGAGACTATCCTTTCCCTACTGTATGTTCTTGGCAACTTTATTGAAGATAAGTTCACTATAGATGTATGGATTTATTTCTGGGTTCTCTATTCTGTTACATTTGTCTATGTGTCTGTTTTAATGCTAGTACCCTGCTGTTTTGGTTAGTACAACTCTGCAGTATAATTTGAATTCAGGTAACATGATTGCTCTAGCTTTGTTCTTTTTGCTCAGGCTTGCTTTGGCTATTATGAGTCTTTTGTGGTTCTACATAAGTTTTATGATTAACTTTTCTATCTCTGCAAAAAATGTCATTGGTATTTTCATAGGAATTGCACTGACTCTGTAGATTGCTTAGGGTAATATGGACATTTTAACAATATTGATTCTTTCCAATCCATGAACCTGAAATATCTTTCCATTTTTTGTACTTCATCTTCAATTTCTTTCATCAGTGTTTTATAGTTTTCACTGTAGAGACCCTTCACTTCTTTAAGTTTATTCCTAGGCATTTTGTTTTATTTTATTTGTAGCTATCATAAATGGTATTACTTTCTTGGTTTCTCTTTCATATTGTTTACTGTTGGCATATATAAATGCTACTAATTTTCATATGTTGATTTTGTATCCTGCGACATTACTGAACATTTTTTAAGTTCTAATAGTTTTTTTGGTAGTATCATTAGGTCTTTCTAAATACAAGATTATATCATCTGCACACAATGATACTTTGACTTCTTTCTTTTCAGTTTGGATGCCCTTTATTATTATTATTTTCTTGTCTAATTGATCTGGCTAGGATTTCCAATACCATGTTGAATAAAAGTAGTAAAAATGGGCATCTTTATCTTATTCCAGATCTTAGAGGAAAGGCTTCAGTTTTTCCTTTTCAGTATCACATTAGCTGTAGGTCTGTCATATATGGCTTTTATTGTATTGAAGTATGTTACTTCTATACCCAGTTTGTTGAGAGTTTTTATTATGAAGGGATGTTAAATTTAAGCAACTGTATTTTGGCATCTCTTTTAATGATCACATGTTTTTTGTCCTTCATTCTGTTGATGTGATGTATTGCATTTATCAATTTACATATGTTGAGCCATTCTTGTTTCTCTAGGATGAAACACACTTGATCATGATGAATTATCTCTTTAATGTGTTGTAGAATTCAGTAAACTAGTATTTTGTTGAGGATCTTTGCATCTATGTTCATCAAAGATATTGGCCTATAGTTTTCTCTTTTTATTTTGTCTTTGCCTGGTTTGGATATCAGAATAACAGTGGCCTAGTAGAAAGAGTGTGGAAATATTCCCTTTCCTCAATTTTTTTGTAATAGTTTGAGTAGGAATGGCATTAGTTCTTTAATTGTTTAGTAAAATTCAGCAGTCAAGGCATATGTTCTGGCTTTTCTTTGATGGGAGCCTTTGTTATTGTATCAATGACTTTACTTATTGGTTTATTCAAGTTCTGAGTTTCTTCATGGTTTAATCTTGGTAGATTGTATGTGTCTAGGAATTCATCCTTTTATTCTAGGATTTACAATTTATTGGCATATAGTTGCTCATAACAGTCTCTAATAATCCCTTGAATATCTATGATTTCAATTGTAATGTCTCCTTTTATGTCTCTAATTTTATTTATTTGGGACTTCTCTTTTTTCTTGGTATGCATAAAGGATTATTGATTTTGTTTATCTTTTCAAAAACTACCTTTTAATTTCATTAATATTTCATATTTTTGTCTCAATTACATTTATTTCTGCTCTGATTTTTATTATTTCGTTTCTTCTACTAATTTTGGGTTTGGTTTCCTCTTGCTTTTTAGTTCTTTAAAATGTACCATTAGGTTGTTTATTTGAAGTTTTTCTACTTTTTGATGTAGGAATTTAGTGCTATAAATGTCCCAATTGGTACTGCTTTTTCTGTATCCCATATGTCTTGGTATGTTGTGCTTCTGTTTTCATTTGCTTCCATTTCTTTTTTAATTTCATTCTTAATTTCCTCATTAAACCAATGGTTCTTCAGAGTATATTATTTAATTTCAATGTGTTTGTATAGTTTCTAAAGTTCCTATTGTTATTTGTGTTAGTTTTATGACATTGTGTCAAGAAAAGATATTTGACATAATTTCAATTTTCTTGAATATTTTGAGACTTGTTCTGTGGTATAACATGTTGTTATCCTTGAGAAAATTCCATGTGCTAAGGAAAAGAATGTGTATTCTGAAGCTATTGGGTAAAATGCTCTTTAAATGTCTATTAGGTCAATTTTGTATATAATTCAGACTAAGTCTGATATTTCTTTGCTATGTTTCTGTCTATATGATATGTCCAATGCTAAAAGTGGGGTGGTGAAGTTCACTATTATTATTCTATTGGAGTCTATATGTCTCTTTGGCTCTAATAATATTTGCTTTATACATTTAAGTACTCCAGTGTTGGGTGCATATATATTTATGATCGTTATTTCTTCTTATTGAATTGACATCTTTATCATTATATAATGACCCTCTTTGCTCATTTTGTCTTGTAATGTATTTATCTGATATAAGTATAGCTACTCCTGCTCTTCTTTAGTTTCCATTTGCATGGAATATTATTCTTCACTCATTCAATTTCAGTATACGTATGTGTGTGCTTTTAGGTGACGTGAGCTTCTTGTAGGCAGCATATAATTGAATTTTTTTTATCTATTCAGTCACTCTTTGCCTTTTAATTAGAGAATATAGTCCATTTATATTTAACACTATCATTCATAGGTAAGGGATTACTACTGCCATTTAGTTATTGGTTTTCTGGTTGTCTTATTGGTTCCTTTTTCCTTTTGTTCTCTCTTTTATGTCTTC
The DNA here is from genome assembly GCF_040939455.1 of Microcebus murinus. NCBI lineage: Eukaryota > Metazoa > Chordata > Mammalia > Primates > Cheirogaleidae > Microcebus > Microcebus murinus. The sequence continues at coordinate 73,818,859 of NC_134136.1, read as the reverse complement.
CTTTGTGTGTAGGTGACTTTCTGTGGTGATATATTTTATTTTTTTTAATTTTTGTGCATCTATTATAGGTTTTTCCTTTGTGATGAGCCTTGCAAATAACATAACCAATTATTTTAAACTGATGACAACTTAACCTGATCACTAAGAAATGGAAAAATAAGCAAAGTGAAAACTAAGAAAGTCTACATTTTATCTATATTCCCTCATTTTTTTATTCTGTTTTCTCTATTTTTATGTTTATATTGTCTATATTTCTTAACACATTGTTGTAGTTACTGTTTTTGATAGGTTTTTCTTTTAGTTTTTCTTTTAAAGATAGTAGTGGTTTACAGACCACAATTTCAATATTAGAATATTCTCTATTTGTCTGTATACTTACTTGTATCAGTGAGCTTTATACCTTCAGATAATTTCTTATTGATGTTAACAATCCCTTTTTCTCAGATTGGAGAACTCCCTTTAGCATTTCTTGCCAAGTCTGATGCTGATGAAATCCATAAGGTTTTGTTTGTCTGTGAAAGCCTTTACTTCTTCATGTTTAAATATAATTTGACTGGATGTAATAGTCTGCATTGGAATATTTTGCTTTTAGCACTTTGAAAATGTCATCTCAGGCCCTCCTGGCTGGTAAAGTTTCCAGTAAGAAGTCTGCTGCCAGAAATATTGGTGCTCAGTTTTATGTTATTTCCTTCTTTTCTCTTGCTAATTTTAGGATCCTTTTTTTATTCTTAAGCTTTGAGAGTTTGATTATTATAGACCTTGAGGTAGCCTTATTTGGTTTGAATCTTTTTGATGTTCTTTGACCTTCTTATAGCTGAATATTCATATCTTTCTCTAGGTTTATATATTTATTCATTATTATTTCTTTTAATAACCTTTCTTCCCCTATCTCTCCCTCTCTATATCATCTTTAAGGCTAATAGGTTTTAGATGTGCACTTTCCAGGTTATTTTCTAGATCTCATAGACATCTTTGTTCTTTTTATATTTTTCTTTTTATTCTCTACGTATGTTCATAAAACCTGTATTTGAACTCACTAATTCTTTTTTCTGCTTGATCAACTCTGCAGCTGAGACACTATGATGCTTTTTTCTGTTTGTCAATTGACTATTTTAGTCCATAATTTCTGCTTGACTTTTTAAAATTATTTCAATTTCTTTGATAAATTTCTCTGATAGAATTCTGAATTCCTTCTGTGTTATTTTGAAGTTCAATGAACTTCCTCAAGACAGCTATTTTGAATTTCCTATCTGAGAAGTCACATATTTCCATCACTCTAGTGATTTTACTTGGAGCCCTATGACACCTGATTGGTCCCTTATGCCTTAATTAGTCCATTTGGTGACGTTATGTTTTCTTGGATGTTCTTGATGTTGGTGAACCTTTGTCAGTTTCTTGGCATTTAAGAGTTAGTATTTATCCGATCACTGCAATTTGGACTTATTTGTACTCATCCTTCTTGATAGGGCTTCCCCAGAATTCAAAGAGGATTGAGTGTTGTGACAACTCAGTGTTGAATGTGGTTACTGTACCTATTTCAACACTAGGTGATTTTCTAACCCCCAAAATGCTCTAACTCTTGCAGACTCCTAGATACACAGCTTTGATGAATGTGGGAAAGCTAAGAGAGTTTTCCCTTGGGTTATCAGGCAGTCTCTCACTATCTTCCTTCTCTTTCCCCCAAAATTCTCTCTGCTGAGGTACCTGGAGTTAAAGGAGAGGTGACACAAGTACTCCTGTGGCCACCACAGCTGGCACTGGGCTGCTTCACACTTGAAGCCCAGGGCCTCCCAGACCATCCCAATATTGGGGTTTGCCCAAGGCCCCCAACTACTACTGCCTGTTTGCTATTGCTGTTTATTCAAGACCCAAGGCTTCTTTAGTCAGCAGGTTGTGAATCCTGCCAGGAGTGGGTCCATCCCATCAGGTTGGCAGATTCCCTTCTGGCCCAGGATTCATCTAGAAATGCCATCCAGGAGCAAAGGCCTGGAATTGGTGGCTTCAGGAATCTGCCTGGTGCTTTATTTTACTTTGGTTGAGCTGGTACAAAAGTTGCATGACAAAGTCCTCTGTGATCTTCCTTCTCCTTCCCCCAAATGGAAGGATTCTCTTCCTGAACTATACTTCTGGGAGTTGGGTGTAACATGATATAGACACTCCCATGGCTAATGCAACTGGTATTACACCCCAATCTACTGCATCCAACACCCGTGTGGCACCAGGGCTTGCCCAAGGACTGTTGCCCTTTTACTGCCACTCAATTAATTTGCAGCCCCATGCCACTTTATTCAGCCAGTGGAGAAGCCTGCCAGGACTTGAATTCCTCCTGCTGGGACTAAGGATTACCTTATGGCCCAGGGCAGGTCTAAATGCTCCCTCCATGTGCACCATCAGAATTCCACCCTGTGTCATGTTTATCTATGACAGGACAACACTGAGTTCCGATGCAAAATCCCACACTTACTTTGTTCTCTGTCCTCTAAGCATACAGATTCTCTCTGGGCTGTGCTGTGTGGGGATGTGTGAGAGGTTGTGTAGGCAATCTGAGACTCTTTTTCCTACCATTTTCAATACCTCTTTTCATATTATTATGTTAAAACCAGGTACTGTGATTGAACATCTGATATTTTGGTTCTCACAATGGTTCTTTCTTGCATGAATGGTGGTTCAATTTGTTGTTCCTGTGGGGAGACAATCATTGGAGTGTTCTATTCAGCCATAATTTTCTACCTCTTCTCCCTGTACTTTTTTGATGTAGGCTTTTATTGATATAAACTTCCCTCTTAGTACTGCTTTTTCAGTATCCCATATGTTTTGTTATGTTATGTTTCTTAAATGTATGACTTGAAACTATGAAACTACTGGAAGAAAACATTGAGGAAACACTCCAGGGCATTGCTCTCAGCAAAGATTTCTTGAGTAATACACCCAAAGCACAGGCAACCAAAGAAAAAAAATGGATAAATGGGATCACATCAAGCTAAAATGATTTTACATAGCAAAGAAAACAATCAACAAAGACACAACCCACAGAATGGAAGACATATTTCCAAGCTACCCATCTGATAAGGAATTAATATCCAGAATATATAAGGAACTCAAACAATTAAATAGGAAAACATCAAATACTCTGATCGAAAATGAACAAAAGTTCTGATTAGACATTTCTCAAAAGAAAACATACCAATGGCCAACAGGTATATGAAAAAATGCTCATTGTCACTATTCATAAGGGAAATGCAAATCAAAACCACAAATAGATATCATCATACCACAGTTAAATGGCTTTTATCAAAAAGACAGACAACAATGGATGCTGATGAGGATGTAGAGAAATAGGAATACCTGTACATTGTTGGTGAGAATGTAAATTAGTACAACCACTATGGAGAATAGTACAGAGGTTCCTCAACAAACTAATAATCCAACTACCATATGATCCAGCAATCCCACTGCTGGGTATATATCCACAGAAGGGGAATTTGTTCTATCAAAAAAAAAAATTGCACTCCCATATTTATTGCAGCACTATTCACAATAGCCAGGATATGGAATCAAACTAAATGTACATCAATGGATGAATGGATAAAGAATATGTTGTAAATATACACAATAAAATACCATTCGGCCCTAAAAACGAATGAGATTTTGTCATTTTCAGCAACATAGACGAACTGGAGGACATTATGTTAAGTGAAATAAGCCAGTCACATAAAAACTGCCAGGGTAGAAGTGGCAGCTCATGATTCTCTTGGATCAAGCTTCACTCCCTCTAATAGTGAGTGGTGGAAGGGGCTGCTACTGTAATTCAGCCTCTGTGCCCAAGCCATTAAGTTGCCATGGGAACCAGGGGCTAAGCTAATTAAATCCCAGTGGGGTAGCCTTCTCCATTATGGTGGTTCTCCAGTAGGGGTGGGGGTGGAGTGTTCTCACAGATCCTGGCTCCTCTGTGCTCCTCCTCACTCTCTCATTGGATATGGCCATGAGGGCTGTCTCCTCAACTGAGCCAGGAACCCTGACCTCTCCCCTACATCTCCCCACACTGCTCTCACAACCAGGGGACACCAGGTTAGGCCCATTTGTCTGAGCCACCAAGGGGTCATCCCACCAAATGCCTGTGGGTGGCAAGATTGCAGACTGGGGCTGTCTCACTGGCTTAGCTGGGAATGCATGCCCATCACTATGAAACAGGCAGGCCTCTCGGCACACAGCACTCTAGCTGCTGCTATGGTGGGGGGAAGGGCTGTGGTTTCCCTGCACTGCTCTCATGTCTGGGAGCACCAGGTCCTGCCCACCTGTCGAGCTGCCAGCAGGTGATCCTGTGAACACCTGTGGTGACTGTGTTCTCCAAGGCAGGCTTGACTGGGAATGTGCCCCATTCTTGAGAACAAGGCCTCTCAGCATGGATCACTTTTGCTATTGCTGGGGGCGGGGGGAGTGGCTACAGTTATAAGCTGGCTTGAACCAAAATTAGTTTCTGGTATGCCAGGAATGGAGGAGGTGCAGAGCAGGGGGTGTCCAGATGTAAGAATGCCAGCTCTCTGGTCCCGGTGGGACTCCCCCAGGGGATGAGAGCCCTGAGTCCTGCTACTGGATGAAGGCACCCAGGTGGGGGAGGGAAGCCCCCGTTACCCTTTTCTGGGCTCCTGGCCTCCCTGGATTTGGTCCACACCACTGATCTCTTTTCTCTAACCTCCTCTCTCTTTGCTTCACAGCTCCTCTTGGTGGGGTCCCTGGACTTCTCTGCTGTCTCTCTTCATGGTCCATGTCTGAGCCATAATTGTTATCCACTCTCCTCAATCAAACCCTCTAATCTTCAGCCAGATGGTCCTACAAGCTGTGTCTCTAGTCAGCCATCTTGATGGTCTCTCCTCTACACATATAATTTTTAATTTTAAACAATTTGTGGAAACAATAATTTTTAAACTTACTAAAAACCAATGTGGGAAATATAGGAAATTTAAATTACAAGGAATTTAACCCTTATCTTGAACAAACTGAAATATTGTGCTAACATTATTTTTATGTGGTGAACTAATTTTATAAAGCTTCTGAGCCATGCTAAATATCTTGTTTTTTCTTGAAACTAAAGCCTTTTCTTATTATCTTGTAGCTATAATAATAAAGGATATTATGCAAATATAATTTTCAGTGTCCACAAAAAAGAAATACTGTTTTAATAACTATATTTTAACTTTTAGACAATTTTGATTATCTAGATTAGATGCCCCTAGAGTGCATGAAAACAAGTGAATTATTTTTTTTGATCAGTTAATCTTTAAAGTTTCATAAGAGAGGGGGAATAGAAGTGGGGGAGGGGCAAAAATGAGAGGGAGCCAGCTCCAGACAAATATGATATTATCATTGTAAAAGATTAATTATGTTTTTCTGAAAAAAGAGGGAAGAAAGTTTAGGTGTAGAAGAAGATATTTGACATATACATACATAGAAGGGAATGACATATAACTGATTTTGATATAATTTGTGCCCTTGACAATTTTGTCATGTCATACAGTTAAAAAGCCAGCAATTATTAATCTTGGATGTATGGGAAAGGAGGGGATGTTTGTCAGATTAAATAAAATGATCTTTTAGAGAAACAACACAGTCTCTTCATAAGGATTTCCTTGCTTTTGTTCTAAGATACTCCTCAAATGAACAATTTTGGCGATGTCAAAAGTTCCCCAGAGTGGCTATTCCTATTTCAACTTGTCCCAGGTAGAAAAAACAGCATACAATTTAACCGTATAATGTCAGAACATTAACGAAGCAGGTGTTTAGCATGTAAAAAAACATACTTGTAGAAAGAACATCCCATGGAAACTGAATGATGATCCTATAACTTAGTGAATTCAGTGTTTGGCTAAAGGTAGGTAATCACCAATTAAGGGACAAACAAAACCTTGTGATTCTGGGCAGATGAAACTAAATAGAGCAATTATCTGAGACACAAACACAGGACTGAGTAGGAAGTCCTTTTTAGGTTTTAAAATGGTGACCCATGACAATGTTCATTGAAAGGATCCTGATCTGAGGAGATATTCTGAATTCCTGATGCCCTCCCACAAGTTCAAGGATGACTTATTGAACTTAACACTTGTCCTCTTCTTACAAACTTTCTTCTCATAAACAAATAGCATTCAAGACACTGGAACAGAAAATAGAAGATATTATAAGGCTCTAAAACAATTTACCAAGGAATAATATAAATTTAGTCATGCAACAAAAATATTCCAAGTGACCTTATTTCGAGGAAAATAAAACAAACCCAATGCTAAAGGGCTTCAGTGAAATATTGGAGCTCAATTCAGAATGAATTTGCCTTTCAGCCATGAGCAGCGTAGATTATCAAACAGAGAGAAACTCAAAGAGTCTCAGATATGTACACTATGACTGAGTTGAGGATTCTGGTCCAAAGCATCAGTCACTCACATTAACCAGGAAAGGGGTATATTCAGTATTTTGTGGTTTGGACAATGTTCATGTTTCATTTCTGTTCAGTAATTATTATGGAATGGTCTTCTTTTTGTCTTAATCCATCATGGTCACAGTGTCACCCAGCTGGGTATTGATGTTTTGTAATATTGTTTATGTGCCACAGGGGAATATCAAGGCCTAGCAATGAGTGCCTGACTTTTGTGGAGCAACACCAAGATGTAGCGATCCTATCTGGCCAGCTCCCGGATATTGGTGGCTCCTTTTCTCTTTCTCATCTTAATCCAACCCCCCTTTTCCTAGGATCAGCAGACATTTCATGTGAGGTACTTAATAGAGTAAGCAATGTGGAAAATTTCTTTCATTAGAGAATGAATGTTTTATAAGTGACAAACAAACTTCATGTTAGAGGCATGCTATTAAATTATAAAGAAATATCTCAAGTTGTCCTCTGTATAGAAAAACAAAAATAAGGAAAGATAAATATTCATTAGATGTTCCTGTTTGTCTTTTTCATAAATTGTTCAGATAGGCTTATTTAAGAGCCTATTTTGAGCTGGCTTTCTCATTCAAAGTAAACATGTCTAAATGAGAACAATATACCCATTTTGTTCAACACAGAAAAGCTCTATAATTTTCGGGAGAGATAATAAAACTGTGGCACAGACAAACCAAGCTCAAAAATCTGTTTACCACTGGCCTAATAATAAGTCATCCCCTCTTAGACTTTTTATTTGCAATTGATTTCTGGAGGCTGGAAACAAGTCTGTGACTTAGGAGTTTAAAGTTAGTTGGGCAAATTAACTGTCTCATTGTCATGCAGGGCTGTAGACAGCAATGGAACTAAAGAGAACTGAAAGAAACTTGAGCACATAAAAGGGTAAGCAGTAAGAGTAATGAGGAATAAATATTAGAGAGTCACATCACGTGGACTTTCAAAACCTATGTTAATTGTCAGGCATCATGAGGTTGGGTGGAGGACTGGAAAACTGAAGTAGATGCACTGCACCAGCCATAAAGAAAGGACAGAGTTACTGAGGCAACTCCAGGGACTTTTATACACCTATTGGTAAGCTTGGCCTAAAGCCTTGCAGGACTCTGAGAGTTGTGCAGAGTTGTACGTGAGAGTTCACCAGTAGAAACTATAAAGAAGATCCAAACAAATGAACTGCTGGATGGATTAAAATAGATAAGCCAAGTAGAAATCTCAGAAAATAGATCACTCTAAGATACAGATTTCATCCTCTCTGGTAGTGGTAATATTATTTTAGGCAATGTTTTATTCTTTTTTGTTTTTAAGACTCTATCCCACCTGTCTAACCTCCTGGAATGGGTTTTTATTCTTCCTATGTTGTTTCTACTGTTTATGGTATAGTCCAGTATTTGTCAAGGGCCAAAATAATACTTTTTCATGAGAATCATCTATGAACCAGACCCTATATTAGGAGCTTTAAACTCATTATTTTTAATACTCACAGCAATCCTGTAAAGTAGGTTTTATTAATCCCATGTTATAGAAGTAAATGGAAGTTCAAAGAAGTTGTCTTAGTCAGGTTCAAACAACTATATCCTGGGTTCTCTTGTTTCTATATTAAGCCATTCAGCTTTCTCAGAGCGCTACTATTTGTTATCAGCCTTAGTACTGGGCAAGCATGTCCTTATAATCACTTTAGTAAAAAAAAAAAAATCACCTTTCCCAACCACGATATTCTTCACTTAAACCATTGCCTCTCCCAATAGCTTTTTATGTAAATGATTTTCAACCAGAAACATACACAACCCAAGATAAAGGAAACAACTACTATTTTTGTGAGTATTGGTTATTTGGTGACTCCTCTACTTGTGGCTTTTCCTGCCTCCCAGCCACTTCCTGTGCCTACTGGAAGGCCCTGTCCACTCAGTTTTCCACCTCCCAAATAATTGCCATGTGTATGTTTAGTAACACAAGTTTTAATATGGTAATATGGTATAGTAAGCAGCACAAATTTATTGAATTATAGTGGAGTTTAGGCTGCTGAGCATCACTTTTTATTTTTAATTTGGAGAAATAGAAAAACACAAAGGACTACAGAGAAAAGCATTACCCTCAGAGGGCTGTGAGAGAGATATATCTAGCAATAAATACTAATAATTTCATCCTACAACACTCTCCACTCCCACTAACCTCTCAAGGCCTTCATTGCACTTTGATAAGAGGTGAAAATTCTCTCAGCAGAATGGGTATTTTTATATCAACCACCTTCCTATTTTCATTTGGAATGATTTCCTGTTCATTCTTTTTGAAAATCATCTCATGCTTTTTCACATTATTTAATCTAGAGTGTATTTTCAACCTGTATTTACCAGTTGCCTTTAGGAATTTTAATCACAGTGCTTCTTGAGTTTCCCAAAGGCCAAGAGCTTTCTAATATGGTTTCCTTTTATGCCAATTTCCCATCCCCTGACTCTTGCCAAATTATCCAACACTTTTCAGTTAAAGCTGCACAGTATACCAATTACCACAGTAAAAATTGGTAAAATTTGTCAAAAAAATATAAATAAACATCAAAACACTGTAAATAGGATTTATTTTCTGTAAAAATCAATACTTATTTTCAAAGGCAATGGATAAAATCAAGCATCCATTTTAACTGTAATGAGGTACAATTAAACTTATGAATAGTCTAATGTTTAAACTGACATTAGAAATGATATGTCAGCATAATATTTACCTAATTCTATACAATAAAAGTTTTTGGGGAGGTGGCTCAAGATGGCGGACGAGAACACCGCCAGACAGAGTGTCTCTGCAGAAAAGACAGATACTAGCAGATTAGAAAAAAGAAGCAAGAAGACGAGCATACAGCGGACGAGGGCCAGAAAGAGGGGTACCTGAGACCCCGGGAGACTCCACAGGAGGAGGCTGCAGAGGAGAACTGGAAGCTGAGACTGCCGGAGCAGCCTGGAGACCAGTGGCAAAGGTAGGTGGCATTGCTGTTTCCCCTCCCCTGCATCTGGGACTGCTGGTGGGCTCCCAAGCAGGTGGAGAGACCTCCGGACACCAGCCCAGAGACGGCCGCCCCCAGCTAGCGGTGAGCCTGTAGCAGATGGGGCACCAGGCACCAGGCTTCCAAATCCCTTGGGGCACCTCTGTGTGCACAGACCTGAGCCGCGAGGCAGGCGCCATATTGCCTCCTCCTCCCCTACGCTGACCCTACCCACGGCTGCCCAGAGAGACAATACAGATGCCAGCCGGAGGCACCTCAAGGGACCTTCCTTTTGGGATCCTACAGCTGATTAAGGGGAACTCAGAATGTGAGCTCCCTATCCGCCAGCCCTCCCAGGTGAGGTTGGCACTGTGTCCCCACGAGAATGGTGCCGACTCAAAAGCTGAGAGAAACAGACCCAGCTTGGGCTCCCTGTGGGTGAATTGGAACCAGAACTCCTCTCCCTGGTGGGGATACAGTTTGAACTCTGGGACCCAGAGGTCGGACCTGTAGACCAGATACCGTGCACCAAGGTCTAGCATTGTCCGGGGCACAGAAGGGATATACGTGAACAGCCTACTGAGATGTGTGTGCCTTCAGGGAAAGATCAGCGTCCTAGAGGGCAACCCTCCTCCCAAAAGGAGGCCTTGCGCCCAGCCCAGGTGGCGTTCCTGCACAGGGAACCTCCCCGGCGGCATCACAGTGCGGGGAGGCCTGGTGGCGTGTGGTCTGGCCTGATGGCAGAGGCCCAGGAGTAGCTGGGGAGTTGGGGAGGGTGGAAAGAAGCGAGGCGTTCTCCAGACTATGGGTCTCAGATAGTCCCACCCCCCAGAAGCAGACATTTTGGCTGAGCAGGACCATTCCAGCCCCGCCCTGACAGCTTTTCCTGGAAGCAGAGAACAGAACTTTGACCTATGCTAACGGCATTGGTGGTGCCTGAGGGCAGGCTTACCCAACCAAGCTCCGCCCAGAACAAGAGCTGATAACAGGATTGGGGGAGAGAAAAATGGTGGAGTAGAGGTGCCCTCCTGGCTCTCTGCTCCCAGAGCAAAAAGTGAAGAAAGCGGATAGCCACACTCCAGAGATCTGCACTTCCACGAGACCAGCTTTGCAAGCCTGCAGACATCTAACAGGAAACGGAGGGATAAGACCATTTACAGCCTAAAGCAAAGGTGAACCGATCATTCTTCCACAAAACTCGGGGATTCGGAGGCATACATCAGGGAGGGAGCGAGGTGCGGCTTAAGCCTCTGCCGGCGGGAAGTGGTGCCAGCCTTAACTGGCGCTGAGAAACACCCCTTCCTACACCGAGCTCCACTTCCACGTAGGCTGGGAGGTGCCTGAAGTTGATGAGAAGTGGCAGCGTGGGACTAAGCTGTATGGAGAGGAGACTAGAGCAGGGAACGCACTGAGTTCGCCAGAGCACACAGCGGCCGCAGTTTAAGGTGGGGGAGGGTCCGCGCACAGCGACCACTCTCCGCGCATCAGGAACCAGAGCCTGCTCGGGCGTCTCCCTGCAGAACACTCCCAGGTCAAGGTTAAGGGGAGTTTACACAGCAGGAGGCTTTGACTTTGGATTTGGAGGAGGTTTGGGATAGCACTGAGAGGTCAGAGTGCGCAAAGTTAGACTCCTTGATCCATTAGGACCCCCCTCACACTGCCAGTCCGGCACCGCTCCACCCCTGCATTCCGGTGCTGACTCGGCATTCCAGCGCTGACTTGGGCTCGGGGTCTGGAGAGGAGGCACAGAGAAAGCACTGGTACGCGCTGCTGCTCCACCATTTGATATTGGACCGTCACTTGCTGCACAAGCGGCACTGACTCTGTGCTCAGAGAGTGGACCCTGGCTGGATGGGGCAGAGCTACAGGGGAGATTGCCCTTGGCGGATTTAAGGCAGAGAAAGGTTGCCTTCCACACTCTCCTGTGACCCAAAGCCCCACCCTGGGCTCCAAAGTCTCTGTCCCAGCCTTGGGGGAGAAGCTGAGATAGAAACTGTTCTCATTCCTGCCTCTTATCTCCACCTGGGTAATTCAAGAGACAAAAGGCAGGGATAGATGGGTCCCATTGATTGCCTTCCTGCTTTTGGTCAGTCTCACCCTACATAGGTCTCCCGTGCGCTGTGCCCAGAGTGTGGAGCCCGCCTGGGCAGAGCTGGGCCTTGCAGGAGGCAGCCGTCAGTGGTTATAAGGCAGAGATATTTTACGACCCCCACATCCAGGGATTTGGGGCTAGGCCTTTGGCTCCAAAGTTGTATCCCCGCCTTGGGGCGGAACCAAGATAGAAACTTCTCCCGTTCCTGCCGCTTATCTCCACCTGTGGAATTAAAGAGACAGAAGATGGGGCCTGGTGGGTCTGGCTTCAGGACAATCTCTCACTGCACAGGTCTCCCGCGCTCTGTGTCCAGAGTGCAGAGCCCGCCTGGGCAGGAGATACCCTTGAAGGAAGCTGCCCTTAGATGCTATAAGGCAGAGAGTCTTTACGTCTACCACCATCCTGTTTCTTGTGGCTGAGCCTTGGCTCCAAAGTCTCTGCCCCCCACCCCCACCCCTGCATTGGGGGTGGAGCTGAGATAGGAACTGTTCTCATTCCTGCCTCTTATCTCCACCTGGGTAATTAAAGAGACAAAAGGCAGGGATAGGTGGATTCCATTGACTGCCTGCCTGCTTCTGGTCAGACTTTGCGCTCTGTGTCCAGAGTGCAGAGCCCGCATGGGCAGAGCTTAGCCTCGTGGGAGATTCCCTTTAGTGGCTATAAGGCAGAGAGACTTGACGTCCACCACGCTCCAGTGTCTTGTGGCTGAGCTTTTGGCTCCAAAGTTTCTTTCCCCACCTTGGGGGCAGAGTTGAGATAGGAACTGTTCCCATTCCAACCACTTATCTCCACCTGTGCAATTAAAGAGACAGAAGACGGGGTTCCCTGGGTTTGGCTACGGGCCTGCCGGCTTCAGGCCAATCTCTATCTGCACAGGTCTTCTGCGCTTGGTGTCCAGGCCCTGGAGTTTGCCTGGGCAAGGCCGAGCCTTGTAGGAATCAGCCTTTGGTGAATACAAGACAGAGAGATGTTACAACCCACACATTCTGGTGACTTGGAGCTGGGCCTTCGGTTCCAAAGTCTCTAGCCCCGCCTTGGGGGTGGAGCTGAGATAGGAACTGCTCCGGTTTCTGCCATCTATTTCCACCTGTATAATTAAGGAGATAGAAGATGGGAGGCCGCCAGTGCAGCCCAGAGACCAGCAGGAAGGGTAGGGTAATTGGCTGTTTCCCCTCCGCTACATCTCGGACTGCTGGCTCCCCAGCGGGTTGAGAGACCTGCAGACACCACCCCAGCGAAGGCTGCTGACAGAGAGCAACTGCACCTACTGGCTCAGAAACTAAACAAGATGTGTGAATACCCAAACGAAAACCTAAAGGAAAGAAACAACAACCGAGCAAAATGGAAAGAAATCAGAGAAGGAACTCAGGAAATATGAAGAAACAAATGGAAAACACATCACCAAGAGGGGCACCAGCCCCTTAGAAACAGAAAAAAACCAAAACCTAGCAACCAAAATGACAGAAGAGGAATATTGAATGTGGATCATAAGAACACTCACCTACCTGCAATAACAACTCAATAACCAACACAAAGAAACCACAAAAAGCCTCCAGGAAATGGAACAAAGTTTCACTAAAGAGATTGACACAGTGAAGAAAACTTTAACCAAAGTCCTGGAGATGAGGAATCAACTCAGAAAATTGCAAAATACTGTGGAAAGTCTCAAGAACAGGGTAGATCAAGCAGAAGGAAGAATCTCAGAGATTGAAGATAACACCTGCCAATTAAATAAATCAGTCACAGAAGTACAGCAGAGAAACAAGAGAAAAGACCAAAGCCTACAAGAGCTGTGGAATTATGTGACATAACCTAACGTGAAGGTCATAGGGTTAGCAGAAGGGGAGGAAGACAACACTTAAGGGCTGGACAAGCTTTTTGAAGATATAATAGAGGAAAATTTCCCAAGCCTTGCTCAAAATCGCGATATATAAGTTCAAGAAGTCAAGAGGACCCCTGGGAGATTCAATGCAAACCTGAAGACGTCACGTCATGCAGTCATCAGACTGACCAAAATATCAACTAAAGAGGCCCTCTTAAGAGCTGTAAGAAGAAAGAAGCAAGTACCTACAAGGGAAAGCCAATACAAATAACACCAGACTTCTCCAATGAGACTTTACAAGCAAGGAGAGACTTGGGCCCCATTCTCACTCTTCTGAAACAAAACAATGCCCAGCCTAGAATCCTATTCCCTGTAAAACTAAGCTTCATATATGAAGAACAAATAAAGACATTCCCAGACAAGCAAAGCCTCAGAGAATTCAACAAGATAAGACCAGCCCTACAAGAAGTACTCCAAACAGTGTTACACAAGGAACACCATAATAGAAAGTCACGAATATAAAAAAAAAAAAAAAAAAAAAACACGCAAAGCTTAAAGGCCAGATATCTCTATGGATCAAGAGAGAAATCAAAGCAACAACATCCAACCCAACAGAATGAACAGTAATCTACCTTACCTATCATTTCACTCAATAAATATGAATGGCTTAAACTCTCCACTCAAGAGACATAGGCTGGCTGAATGGATAAGAAAATACAGGCCAAGTATATGCTGTCTTCAGGAAACACATCTAACCTGCAAGGATGCATATAGACTAAAAGTAAAAGAGTGGATATCAGTATTCCAGGCAAGTGGAAGCCAAAAGAAGGCTGGCGTGGCTGTTCTAATTACAAATGATTTAGTATTTAAACCAACAAAAGTTGTGAAAGATAAAGAGGGTCATTACATAATGGTGAAGGGCACAGTTCAACAAGAAGAGAGAACAATTTTAAATATATATGTCACCCAACTTAGGTGCACCCAGATTCATAAAGCAAACCTTACTGGATCTAAGCAAATGGATTAATAGCAACTCTATAATCACCGGAGATTTCAACACCCCACTGATGGCTCAAGAGAGATCCTCCAAACAGAAAATTAATAAAGAAATAATGGACTTAAACAAAACTCTAGAACAATTGGGTCTGACTGACATCTACAGGACATTCTACCCAAAATCCACTGAATATACATTCTTCTCATCACCTCACGGGACATTCTCTAAGATTAACCATATCCTAGGACACAAAGTAAACCTCAAGAAATTTAAAAAAATAGAAATCAAACCGTGTATCTTCTCAGATGACAATGGAATAAGGGTAGAAATCAACCCTAACAGAAACACACATTTCTACACAAAAAAATGGAAATTAACCTCCTACTAAATAATTACTTCATAAATTAAGAAATCAAGACGGAAATAAAAAAATTCTATGAAGGCTATTTTCGGGGGGCGGAGCAAGATCGCAGACGAATAACACTGCCAGACAGAGGGTCTCTGCAGAAAAGACAGATTCTAGCAGAAACTACAGGAAAGAAGCAAGAAGACAAGCATACAGTGGACAAGGGCCGGAAGGAAGGGTACCTGAGACCCCGGGAGACTCCACGGGAGGAGGCTGCGGAGGAGAACTGGAGGCTGAGACCACCGGAGCAGCCCGAGGACCAGAGGCAAGGGTAGGTGGATTTGCTGTTTCCCCTCTCCTGCATTTGGGACTGCTGGTGGGCTCCCCAGCGGGTGGAGAGACCTGCGGACACTAGCCCAGAGACTGACGCCGCCTCCCAAAGGTGAGCCTGTAGCAGACGTGGCAACAGGTTCCCAATTTCCTCCGGGCACCTCCGTGTGCACAGACCCAAGTCGGGCGGCAGGCGCCATATTGCCTCCTCCTCCCCTCCGCCTACCCTACCCACGGCTACCCAGAGAGACAATACAGCCACCAGCCAGAGGCAACTCCAGGGAACGGGACCTTCCCGTTTGGGACACTACACCTGACTCAGGAGAACTCAGACTGTGAGCTCCCTACCTGACCGCCCTCCCAGATGCTGCTGGCACTGTGTTCCCAGGAGAATGGTGCTGACTCAGAGGCTGAGAGACATAGACCCAGCTTGGGCTCCCTGTGGGTGAATTGGGACCGGAAATCCTTTCCCTGGTGGGGATACAATTTGAAATCTGGGACCTATAGGTCAGACCTGCAGACCAGATCCCCTGCACCAAGGGCTAGTATTGCCCGGGGCACAGAAGGGTTATACGTGAACAGCCTACTGAGGTCTGTGTGCCTCCAGGGGTGGATCGGTGTCCTAGAGGGCAACCTTCCTCCCAGGAGGAGGCCGTGCGCCCAACCCAGGTGGCGTTCCTGTGCAGGGAACCACCCCACTGGCATCACTGTCCGGGGAGGCCTGGTGGCTTGTGGTCTGGCCTGCTGGCAGAGGCCAAGGAGTAGCTGCGGAGTTGGGGAGGGTGGAAAGAAGCAAGGCCCACTCCAGACTGCGGGTCTCTGACAGCCCCAACCCCACACACAGACTTTCTGGCTGAGCGGGACCATTCCAGCCCTGCCCTGACAGCTTTTCCTGGAAGCAGAGAACAGAACTTTGACCCCTGCTAACGGCCTAAGGACAGGCTTACCCAACCCAGCTCCGCCCAGAACGAGAGCTGATAAAAGGACTCAAAATCAACACCATAGCCTGTTCCTCCAAGCAAATGCCACCTACTGACAGGCACGGCATCTTGCATAGCCTTTCCACGGCACCCACTGACTCAATATACAGGGAGTGGTCCAATTTCACCCACAGGCACCACATAATGCCTCAGAAACTAAACAAGGTGTGTGAATACTCAAACAATAACTTAAGGAAAGAAACAACAAATGATCGACATGGGAAGAAATCAGTGAAAGAACTCAGGAAATATGAAGAACCAAACGGAAAACACACCCACAAAGAGGAGCACCAGCACCCTAGAAATGGACACCAACCAAAATCAGGCAACCAATATGACAGAAAAGGAATTTCATATGTGGATCATAAGAACACTCACGGACCAGCAAAAACAACTCAATAACGAACACAAAGAAACCACAAGAAGTCTCCAGGATATGGGAAAAGAAATAGACACAATGAAGAAAAGTGTAACCAAACTCCTGGAAATGAAGAATCAATTCAAGGAATTACAAAATACAGTGGAAACTCTCAAGAACAGGGTAGATGAAACAGAAGAAAGAATCTCAGAGCTTGAAGATAACACCCTCCAATTAAATAAATCAGTCATAGAAATAGAGCAGAGAAACAAGAGAAAAGAGCAAAGCCTACAAGAGCTGTGGGATTATGTGAAGAAACCTAATGTGAGGGTCATAGGGTAACAGGAAGGGGAAGAAGATAACACTCAAGGGTTGGACAAGCTGTTTGAAGATATAATAGAGGAAAATTTCCCAGGGCTTGCTCAAAATCTTGATATACAAGTTCAAGAGGCTCAGAGGACCCCTGGGAGATTCAATGCAAACAGGAAGACGTCACGACATGCAGTCATCAGACTGACCAAAGTATCAACTAAAGAGGCCCTTCTAAGAGCTGTAAGACAAAAGAAGCAAGTAACATACAAGGGAAAGCCAATTCGAATAACATCAGACTTCTCTAATGAGACTTTACAAGCAAGGAGAGACTGGGGCCCCATTCTCACTCTTTTGAAACAAAACAATGCCCAGCCTAGAATATTATTCCCTGAAAAACTAAGCTTCGTATATGAAGGAGAAATAAAAACATTCTCAGACAAGCAAAGGCTCAGAGAATTCACCAAGACAAGACCAGCACTACAAGAAGTACTTAAAACAGCGTTATGCACGGAACATCATAATAATAACCCACGAATATAAAAACAACCGAAACACAAAGATATTAAAGGCCAGATATTACAATGGCTCAAGACAGAAATCATAGCAACAACATTCAACCCAACAGAATGATCAGTAATCTACCTTACCTATCAGTTCTCTCAATAAATGCGAATGGCTTAAACTCTCCACTCAAGAGACATAGGCTGGCTGAATGGATAAGAAAATACAGGCCAAGTATATGCTGTCTTCAGGAAACACATCTAACCTGCAAGGATGCATATAGACTAAAAATAAAAGGGTGGAGATCAATATTCCAAGCAAATAGAAGCCAAAAGAAGGCTGGTGTGGCAGTTCTAATTTCAGACGATTTAGTTTTTAAACCAACAAAAGTAGTAAAATACAAAGAGGGTCATTATATAATCGTGAAGGGCACAGTTCCACAAGAGGAGATAACAATTTTAAATATATATGCACCCAACTTAGGTGCACCCAGATTCATAAAGCAAACCTTACTAGAGCTAAGCAAATGGATTAATAGCAACTCCATAATCGCCGGAGATTTCAACACCCCACTGACGGCACAAGACAGATCTTCCAAACAGAAAATTAATAAAGAAATAATGGACTTAAACAATACTCTAGAACAATTGGGTCTGACAGATATCTGCAGAACATTATACCCAAAATCCACTGAATATACGTTCTTCTCATCAGCTCACGGGATATTTTCTAAGATTGACCAAATCCTAGGACACAAAGAAAATCTCAAGAAATTTAAAAAAATAGAAATCATACCATGTACCCTCTCATATCACAGTGGAATAAAACTAGAAATCAACCCTAACAGATACTCACATTTCTACACAAAAACGTGGAAATTAAACAACCTCCTACTAAATGATTACTTCGTAAATGAAGAAATCAAGACGGAAATAAAAAAGTTCTATGAAGAAAATGACAATGGAGAGACAAGTTATCAACTCATCTGGGACACACCTAAACAGTTCTGAGAGGAAAGTTTATCTCCATGAATGCCTATAACCAAAAGACAAGAAGATCACACATAGACAATCTAATGAAACGACTCAAAGAGCTGGAAAAAGAAGAACAGACCAACCCCAAACCCAGCAGAAGAAGTGAAATCAACAAGATCAAATCAGAACTAAAGGAAATTGAAAACAGGGAAGCTATTCAGGAGATTAATAAATCAAAAAGTTGGTTCTTTGAAAAAATAAAAAAAAATTGACACACCATTGGCTAAGCTAACGAAAAGCAGAAAAGAGAAACCTCTAATAAGCTCCATCAAGAATAAAAAAGGAGATATCACAACTGATCCCAAAGAGATACAAGATACAATTTATGAATACTACAAAAATCTTTATGCACACAAACTGGAAAATGTGGAGTAAATGGACAAATTTCTAGAAACACACAGCCTCCCTAGGCTCAACCAGGAAGAAATAGATTCCCTGAACAGACCAATCTCAACAGCGGAAATAGAAACAGCAATTAAAATTCTCCCTAAAAAGAAATATCCCAGTCCATATGGCTTCACACCTGAATTTTTCCATACTTACAAAGAACAACTAGTACCTATCTTGCAGAAACTATTCCACAACATCCAGAAGAACAGAAACCTCCCCGACACTTTTTATGAAGCGAATATTACTCTGATACCAAAACCAGGAAAGGATGCAAGAAAAAAAGAAAACTACAGACCAATATCCCTAATGAATATAGATGCAAAAATTTTCAACAAAATCTTAGCTAACCGATTCCAGACACTTATCAAAAAAATAATCCACCACGACCAAGTGGGCTTCATCCCAGGGATGCAGGGATAGTTCAACATACGTAAATCTATAAATGCAATTCACCACAAAAAAAGAAGCGAACACAAAGACCACATGATTCTTTCAATAGATGCAGAAAAAGCTTTTGACAAAACTCAACACCCTTTCATGATATGAACACTTAAGAAAATAGGCATAGAAGGGACATACCTAAAAATGATACAAGCCATATATGACAGACCCATAGCCAACATCATACTGAATGGGGAAAAATTGAAATCATTCCCACTTAGAACTGGAACCAGACAAGTCTGCCGACTATCTCCACTTCTGTTCAACATAGTACTGGAAGTCTTGGCTACAGCAATCAGACAGGTAAATGGAATCAAAGGTATCCAAATAGGGGCAGAAGAGTTCAAACTTTCACTGTTTGCTGATGATATGATATTGTATCTAGAAAACCCCAAGGATTCAACCAAGAAACTCCTGGAACTGATCAATGAATTTAGTAAAGTCTCAGGATACAAAATCAATACACAGAAATCAGAGGCATTCATATACGCCAACAACAACCTAATTGAGAACCAAATCAAAGCCTCAATTCCCTTCACAATAGTAACAAAGAAATTAAAGTACCTAGGAATATACTTAACCAAGGACGTAAAAGACCTCTACAGGGAGAACTATGAAACACTGAGGAAGGAAATAGCAGAGGATGTTAACAGATGGAAATCCATACCATGCTCGTGGATCGGCAGACTCAATATCATCAAAATGTCTATACTACGCAAACTGATCTACAGATTCAATGCAATACCTATTAAAATCCCATCAGCATTCTTCACAGATATAGAAAAAATAATTTTACGCTTCGTATGCAACCAAAGAAAACCCCGAATATCAAGAGCAATTCTAGGCAACATAAACAAAATGGGAGGCATTAATATGCCAGATATCAAACTATACTACAAAGCTGTAGTCATTAAAATAATATGGTATTGGCACAAAAATAGGAATATTGACCAGTGGAACAGATCTTAGAATCTTGATATAAAACCATCCTCATATAGCCATCTAATCTTTGACAAAGCAGACAAAAACATACGCTGGGGAAAAGAATCCCTTCTCAATAAATGGTGCTGGGAAAACTGAATAGCCACCTGTAGAAGGCTAATACAGGACCCACACCTTTCACCTCTCACAAAAATCAACTCACGCTGGATAACAGACTTAAACCTAAGGTATAAAAGTATTAGAACTCCAGAGGAAAAAGTTGGAAACACTCTCCTAAACATCGGCCTGGGCAAAGAGTTTATGAAGAAGTCCCCAAAGGCAATCACAGCAGCAAGAAAAATAAATAAATGGGACATGATCAAACTACAAAGCTTCTGCGCAGCCAAAGAAATAGTCATGAACGTAAACAGAAAACCTACAGAATGGGAGAAAATTTTTGCATCCTATGCATCCGATAAGGGACTGATAACTAGAATATACTTAGAACTCACGAAAATCAGGAAGAAAAAAATCAAATAACCGCATTAAAAAGTGGGCAAAGGACTTGAACAGAAACTTTTCTGAAGAAGACAGAAGAATGGCCAACAAACATATGAAGAAATGCTCAACATCTCTAATCATCAGGGAAATGCAAATCAAAACCACAATGAGATATCACTTAACCCCAGTGAGAATGGCCTTTATCAAAAAATCTCCAAACAATAAATGCTGGCGTGGTTGCGGAGAGAGAGGAACACTCCTACACTGCTGGTGGGACTGCAAACTAGTTCAACCTCTGTGGAAAGCAATATGGAGATACCTTAAAGCGATACAAGTGAATCTACCATTTGATCCAGCAATCCCATTGCTGGGCATCTACCCAAATGATCCAGTGACACTCTACAAAAAAGACACCTGCACTCGAATGTTTATAGCAGCACAATTCATAATTGCAAGGCTGTGGAAACAGCCCAAGTGCCCATCAATCCAAGAATGGATTAATAAAATGTGGTATATGTATACCATGGAGTACTATTCAGCTCTAAGAAACAATGATGATATAGCACATCTTATATTTTCCTGGTTAGAGCTGGAACCCATACTACTAAGTGAAGTATCCCAAGAATGGAAAAACAAGCACCAGATATATTCTCCAGCAAACTGGTATTAACTGAGTAGCACCTAAGTGGACACATAGGTACTACAGTAATAGGGTATTGGGCAGGTGGGAGGGGGGAGGGTGGCGGGTATATACATACATAATGAGTGAGATGTGCACCATCTGGGGGATTGTCATGATGGAGACTCAAACTTTTTGGGGAGGGGGGGAAATGGGCATTTATTGAAACCTTAAAATCTGTACCCCCATAATATGCCGAAATAAAAAAAAATGTCTATACTACCCAAACTGATCTACAGATTCAATGCAATACCTATTAAAAGCCCATCAGCATTCTTCACAGATATAGAAAAAATAATTTTACGCTTCGTATGGAACCAAAGAAGACCCTGAATATCAACAGCAATTCTAGGCAATGAAAACAAAATGGAAGGCATTAATATCCCAGATATCAACCTATACTACCAAGCTGTAGTAATTAAATCAATATGGTATTGGCACAAAAAGAGGAATATGGACCAGTGGAACAGATGTGAGAATCCTGATATAAAACCATTCTCATATAGCCATCTAATCTTTGACAAAGCAGACAAAAACATACGCTGGGGAAAAGAATCCCTTTTCAATAAAGGGGGCTGGGAAAACTGGATAGCCACCTGTAGAAGGCTAAAACAGGACCCACACCTTTTACCTCTCACAAAAATCAACTCACGCTGGATAACAGACTTAAACCTAAGGTATGAAACTATTAGAATTCTATAGGAAAAAGTTGTAAACCCTCTCCTAGACATCCGCCTACGCAAAGAGTTTGTGAACAAGTCCCCAAAGGCAATCGCAGCAGCAACAAAAATAAATAAATGAGACATGATGAAACTACAAATCTTCTGCACAAGCCAAAGAATTAGTCATGAAAGTAAACAGACAACCTACAGAATGGGAGAAAATTTTTGCATCCTATGCATCCAATAAGGGACTCATAACTACAATATACTTAGAACTCACGAAAATCAGGAAGAAAAAATCAAATAACCCTATTAAAAAGTGGGCAAAGGACTTGAACAGAAACTTTTCTAAAGAAGACAGAAGAATGTCCAACAAACAAATAAAAAATGCTCAACATCTCTAATCATCAGGGAAATGCAAATTAAACCACAATGAGATATCACTTAACTCCAGTGAGAATTGCTTTTATCAAAAAGTCTCCGAACAATAGTTACTGGCCTGCATGCGGAGAGAGAGGAACACTCCTACACTGCTGGTGGAACTGCAAACTAGTTCAACTTCTGTGAAAAGCAATATGGAGATACCTTACAGCTATATAAGTGAATCTACCATTTGATCCAGAAATCCCATTGCTGGGCATCTTCCCAAAAGATGCAATGACACTCTACAAAAAAAAAAAAAAAAAAAAAAAAAAAACACCTGCATTGAATGTTTATAGCAGCACAATTCATAATTGCAAGGCTGTGGAAACAGCCCAAGTGCCCATCAATCCAAGAATGGATTAATAAAATGGGGTATATGTATACCATGGAGTACTATTTAGCTCTAAGAAATAATGGTGACATAGCACATCTTATATTTTCCTGGTTAGAGCTGGATCCCATACTATTAAGTGAATTATCCCAAGAATGGAAAAACAAGCACCACATATACTCACCAGCCAATTGGTATTAACTGAACAGCACCTAAGTGGTCACATAGGTACTACAGTAATAGGGTATTGGGCTTATGGGAGGGGGGAGGGGGGCGGTATATACATATATAATGAATGAGATATGCACCATCTGGGGGATGGTCATGCTGGAGACTCAGACTAGTGTGGGAAGCGGGGGAAATGGGCATTTATTGAAACCTTAAAATCTGTACCCCCATAATATGCCAAAATTAAAAAAAAGTTTTGTATTTACGTTTTTGTTCTATAAATGAAAAAGTATGAAATTCTCGAGGAGTAAAAGATGAATTATCAAACATGTTAAGCTTAGAATGTGCCCATCTTTGTATATATAAATTCAATTATATTAAATCTCAAAGAAACACTCTCAGTGCATATCAAAGAAAAATGAAATTGCAGATGGTTGTATTTAACATAATTTCAAAAATTTAAAATTTATGTTTACATTTTTTAAAAAACTAGATTACATCTCATAAAGCATCTGCAGAGGTGTGAATCTAAATACCAATATAAGCCGGGCACGGTGGCTCACGCCTGTAATCCTAGCACTCTTGGAGGCTGAGGCAGGTGGATTGCTCGAGGTCAGGAGTTTGAAACCAGCCTGAGCAAGAGCGAGACCCCGTCTCTACTATAAATAGAAAGAAATTAATTGGCCAACTAATATATATATAAAATTAGCCGGGCATGGTGGCGCATGCCTGTAGTCCCAGCTACTCGGGAGGCTGAGGCAGCAGGATTACTTGAGCCCAGGAGTTTGAGGTTGCTGTGAGCTAGGCTGACGCCACGGCACTCACTCTAGCCTGGGCAACAAGCGAGACTCTGTCTCAAAAAAAAAAAAAAATAAATAAATAAAAATAAAAATAAAATAAATACCAATATATAGTAATACAAAAATATCAGCCCAAAGAACATATGTGTCACAACATTGTACTATGAAAAAATAGGCAAACTTAATGTGTGCTAATTGATTAAATTAATTTATATTTTTAAAAATCTACAGAGTCAAAATATTTATCCTTTGGATGCAGAATGTAAAAAATAGAAGTCAGAAGCTACTGATAGGCCGGGCATTGTGGCTCATGACTGTAATCCTAGCACTCTGGGAGGCTAAGGCAAGTGGAACGTTTGAGCTCAGGAGTTTGAAACCAGCCTGAGCAAAAGGAGACCCCGTCTCTACCAAAAATAGAAAAAATTATCCAGGCATGGTATCACATGCCTGTAGTCCCAGCTACTCAGGAGACTGAGGCAGAAGGATCGCTTGAGCCCAGAAGTTTGAGGTTGCTGTGAGTTAGGCTGACGCCACGGCACTCTAGCCCTGGGCAACAGAGTGACACTCTGACTAAAAAAAAATAAAAATAAAAATAAATAAATAAAATTTAAAAAGCTACTGATAGATAATGAGTAACTGGACTAACTTCTCTGCTAATTCGCTGCATTATTTCAGTTTCTCTAAAGCCTCTACAGAGATACATTTCTGTCAATTGATGCTATTTTTGAATTTAAAAAACTGCACATATTGGCTTCATCGTGAATTATGAGCTACTTATCATATGTCATTAGTCAAAAAATGTTATTAATAACTTTTCCAATTTTCACAGAGAAAGTCTGAGAAAGAATGATAGAATTTGAAGGTAGATGCAAGGAGAAGGTTCATGTTCAAATCTGGATTAGGCTTCTGAAGACAGCAGCAGAAATTTCTGGAATAAAACAAAAACTTTATATGTATCTCTGGACAAAGTATATTGTGATGAGGATGTGTGGCTGACCTGTACAGCTTAATTTTCCAGGATTATCCTCCCTTTATCTTGGTACCTCTTGCTCCTATTTCACACAATGGCCTCAGCTATGGGGAGAGGGGCAGTCTAGATGATTGCATTTGGATGTAGCCTGCATTTCCATAAAGTTATAACCTCATTACATTTTAGACAATCTATATCATGGGAAAACTCAGAATCATGTAACTTTCTTTATTCACAAGGGGGTTAAGTTATTTTAGTCCCCCACAAATAAACCATCCCTTTCCTCCAGGGTAGGACCACAGGTTAAGACATGGGAAGGAGCAAGGACTCATGTGAGAATGCCATGCAGGTAAGCAGATTCTTTACTTGTTACACACACAGACACACTCCCTAGCAGACAGAACAAGGCCAGAATAGCAACAGATAAATTAAAGAGTCAGCAGTAGCAGCGTTGGGACAATACAGGAAAGAGGATGGCTAGTCAGCAGCCCAGTAAGCAAAATGAAAAGAAGAGAGCTTAATATTTTTAAAGATTATTATAACAATTGCTTTTCCGAATGAATTTCTCTGTTTTTAATTCATTTTGAAGGTCATGAATATCATGCACAACAAAACATTAAAACTTAATTATACTTATATAATGCTAGGGATTGGAAATTTTCATTTGTCCTCTTCATTAGTGAAACATAAAATCAATCATTTTCCTTTTGTTTCTTTTGGCTGCAGTTACAGTGATTCAGTAGTCAAGATTCTTTTGGTAGCAAATGACAAATCAACTCAAACTATATTAAGTCATTAAAAATGTTTTAATGTTTTGGGTTTTTTTTTAATTGAGTAGAGAGGACAGAGTTTGACTAGAACTGATGGCAGAGCACAATAGGGAACTTTAACATATTTTCTCTTTGAGTTTTCCTCATTTGCAGGCATAAAAGAAAATACGACTGTCAGGGTTACCTGATGTTCTGGTTAATAACAGTTGGCAGGCCATTGTTGATCACTGTGTATGACTTTTATTTTGAGTATTCTATATTCACCACCAACTATACTCCTCTCTCCCATGAAAACTAGAATTAAATAGAACCATAAGACATAGTGAATATATGAAGTATTCATACATGAAAACAATTTCATTTGGGATTTCTGGTAGCAGTAGTAAGTGTAGTTGCCATCATGTGCTTTGTGAAATTATTGTAATCTCTCTTTAGAATTTCAGTTGTGTTTGGTATATTTGTGCCATTCCAATTTAATATAATGCTATGTTTCTGACTAGGTATAGATATTTTAAATCACAGATCTCAGTCCCTCCTACACACATACATATCTTTGGACACACTTATTCAATTTTGAGTGATTATATCAATTAACTGGGAACAGGCTGAAGTTGAAGTGAATAGGGAGCATCATAACCATTCAACCATTTATTTCCAGGAAACAAGGAAATAAAGATGCTTTCATCAAAACAGATTTCAAAGGAAAGAGATGAAAGAAAAGTAGATGATCATAAGAGTACTTTAAATCTGTGATGGAAAATGCCACCCAATTTCAGGAACGACTGTGTGCCCTGGAGTAGAGAGCCCATCCAGGTCCCACAGGGAGAACAACAGCATCTGTTTAAGGCAGAATATCCTGTTGCAAGCTTCATGGGGGTGGGAGGGTATCAATGTGTGAGACAAAAAGGCAGGGAGAAGAAGGCAAATCATACGTTTCTGAAATCTGGATCATAATCCACTGCTTGTTTCCGTAGGAGAAAAAATGCTCTGTATATCACTGACACCAGCCTATAGGCACAAACCATGGGACATGTAGCCAGGAATATCTTCTGTACCCAGGAAGAGACTAATGTTTTATGCTTTAATAAAAGTGCCTTTTTCCCTTTCAAATGTTTATTTATTAGTCATTCTTTTTTTTTTTTTGGTCAATTAATTTATTTATATTTTTGGTAGAGGCGGGGTCTCGCTCAGGCTGGTTTTGAACTCCTGACCTTGAGCAATCCGCTCGCCTGGGCCTCCCAAAGTGCTAGGATTACAGGCGTGAGCCACCATGCCCGGCTATTAGTCATTCTTGAATGTTTCAAAGATATAGAAAATAACAAACACTCATGTTCAATCAGAGATACAGATGGAACAGATATTAAATAAGCCCTTTGATATTTACCTCAGATTCGTGTGGTGGTTAAATAGCAGGGTCACAGAGACTGCTAGTTAGTCTCCAATGTCTAATCTTTCCTTCTTCTGTAGTAACAGAACCCCTGATTTTGCTGTGCACAGGGCTTTCCAGAAATAAAGAGTATATATCTCAGCCTCCTTCCAGGCAATGTGTGATAGCCAATGAGTTGTGAGTGGAAGGGTACTCCCTCCTCCTTTTCCCTTTGCTTCTTACTAGAATTAAGATTTAGTGAGATGGTGAGCCATATTGGACCATTTTGTCAGACTCAATATCTTACAAAAAGGAGAACAATGATAGAGAAGGAGTTTGAGTTCCTGACCCTGTGGAGCCACTATAGTATAGATTCTAGAAATTTGCACATCCAGCCTATTATGTGAGAGAAAAATGAATTTCCGTTTTGTTTAAGTTATACTTAACTTTGGGTCTCTCTAGACCTTAACTAATAATATAGCCATTCACTGCATAAATATTCATTACATACATACTATATACCAGACATTCCTCTAGGCCTTAGTGATAAAGTAATAAATAAATAGACAAAATAACATACCCTGCAAAGGAGACAAGAGGGCAGAGCAAGATGGCTGAATAGAAACCTCCATTGATTGTCCCTCTTCACAAACACCAAATGTAACAACTATCCACACAAGGAAGCACCTTCAGAAGAACTAAAAATCAGGTGAGCGATCACAGTACTTGGTTTTAACACTATATCAAGGAAAGAGGCACTGAAGAGGGCAGAAAAGAGTCTCACATTGCCTATGAAACCCCTTCCATGACCATGCTAGCACACCAAATGGAGAGAGAATCTGTGTGCCTGGGGGAGTGAGAATGAAGTGAGTGTGGACTTTGCATTGGATCTCAGGCCCGAGCTGTCACAGGAGAACACAAGACAGGGCAGAATACTGCCAGTGCCCACAGAGAAAGCATTTAGACCAGCCTGGCCAAAGGGAAATCCTTTGCCTCAAAACATGAGTTCTGGCTAGCTCCACAAACCAGCTGACAAATCCTAGTTAAACTATTCCAAAAATCAAAGAGGAGGGCATACTCCCAAATTCATTTTATAAGGCCTGTATCAACCAAATACCAAAACCAAATACACTACAAAAAATAAAATGATAGGCCAATATCTCTGATGAACATAGATGTAAAAATCCTCAAGAAAATACTAGCAAACTAAATTCAACAAAATGTTAAAAAGATTATTCATCACAATCAAGTGGGATTCATCCCGTGGATATAAGTGTGGATCAACATGTACAAATAAATAAGCATGATACATAATATCCAGAGAACAAAAGATAAAAACCATATGATCATTTCAATTGATGCTGAAATAGCTTTTGAAAAAATTCACTATCCCTTCTTGATAAAAATTCTCAAAAACTTGGATATTGGTGGAATTAACATAAACATGGTAAAAGCCACACATGACAAACTCACAGCTATTATCATGCTTAATGGGGAATAATTAAAAGCATTTCCTATAAGATCTGGAATAAGACAAGGATGCCCAGTTTAACTGATGTTATTCAATATAGTGCTGGAAGTTCTAGCTAGAGCAATCAGACAAGAAAAAAAAAAAAAAAAAGCCCATCCAAATTGGAAAAGAAGTAAAATTATCCTTGTTTGAAGATATGATCTTATATCTAGAGAAACCCATACATTCCACAAAAAAAAACTAATAGAACTGATAAGCAAATTCAGTGAGGTTTCAGGATACAAAATCAACATACAAAAATTAGTAGCATTTCTATATACGAACAATCAACAATTTGAAAAAGAAGCCAAAAAAGTAATCCCATTTATAATAGTTATAAATTGAAGAAAATACCCAGGAATAAACTTAACCAAATAAGTTAAGGATCTCTATAATGAAAATATAAATATTGATGAAAGAAATTGAAGATAGTACCAAAAAAATGAAATGATATTCCCTGCTCAAGAATTGGAAGAATAAATATTGTTAACGTGTCCACACTACAAAAAGCAATATACAGTTTCAAAGTAATCTCAATAAAAATATCAATGATATTCTTCACAGAAATAAAAAAAAATTATAAAATTCATATGGGACTACAAAGGACCCAGAATAGCCAATGCCAACCTGAGCAAAAAGAAGAAAACTAGAGGAATCACATTATCTGGCTTCAAATTATACTACAGAGCTGTAGTAACCAAAACAGCATGGTATTGGCATAAAAACAGACGCATATATTAATGGAACAGAACAGATAACCCAGAAATAAATCCACACATCTACAGCAAATTTAACTTTGATAAAGTTGTCATGAACATACAGTAGGGAAAGGACAGTCTCTTCAATAAATGGTGCTGGGAAAACTGGATCTTCATATGCAGAACAGTAAAACTAGACCTTCAGCTCTTGCCCTACACAAAAATCCAATCGACATTGATTAAAGACTTAAATCTAAGACCTGAACTTGTGAAAATACAAAAAGAAAACACTGGAGAAATGCCTAAGGACATTGGTCTGGGCAAGAACTTCTTGAGTAATGCCCTCAAAGCATAGGGAACCACAGCAAAATTGGACAAATGGAATCACATTAAACTAAACATCTTCCACACAACAAAGGAAACAATCAATAAAGTGAAGATGCAACCACATAATGGGAGAAAATATTTGTAAACTATCCATCTGAGAAAAGATTAATAGTTATTAATACAATACATTAATATAAGGAGCTCCAACAACTCAATGGGAAAAAAAATCAAATAATGTGATTTAAAAACAGGCAAATGATCTGAGCAGACATTTCTCCAAAGAAGACATACAAATGGCCAAGAGGTATATAAAAAATTCTCAACATAATTAGTTATCAGAGAAATGAAAATCACCAAAGTGATCTACAGAGTCAATGCAATCCCTATTAAAATACCGTCATTATTTTTCACAGATATTGAAAAAAATAATTTTATGCTTCTTATGGAACCAGAGAAGACCCCGTATAGCAAAAGCAATCCTAGGCAATAAAAACAAAATGGGAGGTATCAATTTACCAGACTTCAAACTACACTACAAGGCTATAGTAATTAAAACACCTTGGGATTGGCATAAGAACAGGGACATTGACCAGCGGAAAAGAACAGAGAACCCAGATAGAAAACCATCTTCATATAGCCATCTAATATTTGACAAAGCAGACAAAAACATACACTGGGGGAAAAATCCTTATTCAATAAATGGTGCAGGGAAAACTGGATAGCCACATGAAGAAGACTGAAACAGGACCCACACCTTTCACCTCTCACAAAAATCAACTCAAGCTGGGTAACAGACTTGAACCTTAGGTGTGAAACTATTAGAATTCTAGAGGAAAACATTGGAAATACTCTTCTAGGCATTGGCCTAGGCAAAAAATTTATCAGGAAGAATGCAAAGACATTCATAGCATCAAAAAATAAATAAATGAGACCTGATCTAATTAAAAAGCTTCTGTACAGCCAAAGAAACTGTCATGAGAGCTAACAGACAAGTTACAGAATGGGGGAAAATTTTTGCAAGCTTCACATCCAATAAAAGGCTGATAACTAGAATCTATTTAGAACTCAGGAAAATAAGCAAGGGAAAATCAAACAACCCTATAAAAAAGTTGACAAAGGACATGAACATAAACTTCCCAAAGAAGACAGAATAATGGCCAAAAAACATATGAAAAAATGCTCAACATCTCTAATCATCAGGGAAATGCAAATCAAAACCACAATGAGATATCACTTATCGCCAATGAGAATGGCCTTTATCAAAAAGTCCCCAAACAATAAATGTCTGCCTGGATGCGGAGATATAAGAATACTCCGGCCGGGCACTGTGGCTCACGCCTGTAATCCTAGCTCTTGGGAGGCCAAGGCGGGTGGATTGCTCAAGGTCAGGAGTTCAAAACCAGCCTGAGCAAGAGCGAGACCCCGTCTCTACTATAAATAGAAAGAAATTAATTGGCCAACTGATATATATATAAAAAAAAAATTAGCCGGGCATGGTGGCGCATGCCTGTAGTCCCAGCTACTCGGGAGGCTGAGGCAGAAGGATCACTCAAGCCCAGGAGTTTGAGGTTGCTGTGAGCTAGGCTGACGCCACGGCACTCACTCTAGCCTGGACAACAAAGCGAGACACTGTCTCAAAAAAAAAAAATAAAATAAAATAAATAAAAAAGAATACTCCTACACTGCTGGTGAGACTGCAAACTAGTCCAACCTCTGTGGAAAGCAATATGGAGATACCATAAAGTGATACAAATAGATCTACCATTTGATCCAGCAATTCCACTACTGGGGATCTACCCAAAAGATCAAAAGTCACTTTATGAAAAAGACACCTGCACTTCAATGTTTATAGCAGCACAATTCACAATTTCAAAGATGTGGAAATAACCCAAGTGCCCATCAATTCATGAGTGGATTAATAAAATGTGGTATATGTACACCATGGAGTACTATTCAGCTTTAAGAAACAATGGTGATATAGCACCTCTTGTATTTTCCTGGATAGAGCTGGAACCCATTCTACTAAGTGAAGTATCTCAAGAATGGAAAAACAACCACCACATGTACTCATCAGCAAATTGGCATTAACAGATCAACACCTAAGTGGACAAAAAAGAATAACATTTATCAGGGGTCGGGCATGAGGGAGGTGGGAGGAGATGGGTATATACATACATACTGAGTGCGATGCACACCAACTGGGGCTTGTAGCTCTGACTCAAGAGGGGAGGGAAGGTCAATATATGTAACCTTAACATTTGTACCCCTATAATATGCTGAAAAATAAATAAATAAAATAAAAATAAACTGCAATGCAATATCATCTCACATTGGTTAAAATGAATTTTACTAAAAAAACAGGCAATAATGAATGCTGAAAAGGATATGGAGAAAGGGGAACCCTCTGTTAGTGGGAACTTAAATCAGTGCAATCACTATGGAGAAGAGTATGGAGGTTTCTCAAAAACCTAAAAATAGAACTACCATATGATCCAGCAATCCCATTGCTAGGTATATATACAATAGAAGGAAATTCAGTATATTCAAAAGATAAGTGCATCCTCATTTTTATTGCAGCACTATTTGCAATAGCCAAGATTTTTAATCAGCCTAAGTGCCCATCAATAGATAAATGGATAAAGAAATTGTAGGCTGGTCATCGTGGCTCATGCCTGTAATCCTAGCACTCTGGGAGGCCAAGGAGGATTGCTCGAGGTCAGGAGTTCAAGGTCAGCCTGAGCAAGAGCAAGACTCTGTCTCTACTAAAAATACAAAGAAATTAGCTATACAACTAAAAATATATAGAAAAAATTAACCAGGCATGGTGGCACACTCCTGTAGTCCCAGCTACTTGGCAGGCTGAGGCAGAAGGATTGCTTGAGCCCAGGAGTTTGAGGTTGCTGTGAGCTAGGCTGACACCACGGCACTCTAGCCTGGCAACAGAGTGAGACTCTGTCTCCCCCCCCCAAAAAAAAAATAGATAAGAAAAGAAAAGAAGAAGAAAAAAAAGAAATTGTAGTACATGTACACAATGGAATATTATATAGCCACAAAAAGAAAGAATTCCTGCCATTTGCAATAACATGGATGGAACTGGAGAATATTATATTAAGTGAAATAAGTCAATAACAGAACAACAAATATTGCATCTTCTGGAATAGTCTCATATGTAAACTCATATGTGGGAACTAAATATTAAAAACAAATGCTCTCACAAAGACAGTATAATGATGGTTAGCAGACAGGGAAGGGTAGTTGGTAGGAGATAAAGTGGAGATGGTTAATGGGTTAATGGGTACAAAATAGTTACATAGTTAGATAGAATAAATAATATTTTATAGTACAACAAAGTAACTATAATCAACAATAAGGGTATACTTTAAAATAATTAAAAGGGTAGAATTTGAATATTCCTAACAGAAGGAAAATATAAATCCCTGAGGTGATGGATATCACAATTACCCTGATTTGATTGATTTACATCGTATGCTTGTATGAAAATATCATGTAATGTATAATATATACAACTATTATGTACCCATAATAATTTAAGATATTAAAATGTTTAAATAAAAATGACCTTGCTACATTTAGGAAGGAGTTGTTTGCTAGCCTGCTCTGATCTGTGACTACTGAGACACCATGCAGAAAGCAAAAATGTGGCAGAAATTTTACTACAACTACTTGAAGAGCAGTAGCAACGTCCAGGGGAGCTCCATGATTGAAAATGCCAGCCTCAGTGTTTTTATGCTTCACCACAAAAGAAGCAATTGTTTATTTTCTTTTTTTTCTTCTAAAAATGACAGCTCAATCTCTAACGTGTTTTTCTTGGTTAAACAACGCGGCCATTTTATGGAGTGTAGCTGGCTGCAGCGTTTTTTTTTTTTTTGTATTTTTTTTTTATATTTGTGTAAGTATGCATTTAGGACATTTATTTCTTTTTTTTTATTATTTTTTTTTTATTTTGGCATATTATGGGGGTACAGATTTTAAGGTTTCAATAAATGCCCATTTCCCCCCCTCCCCCCAAAAGTCTGAGTCTCCATCATGACCATCCCCCAGATGGTGCACATCTCACTCACTATGTATGTATATACCCGCCCCCCTCCCCCCTCCCACCTCCCCAATACCCTATTACTGTAGCACCTATGTGTCCACTTAGATGCTACTCAGTTAATACCAGTTTGCTGGAGAATATGTCTGGTGCTTGTTTTTCCATTCTTGGGATACTTCACTTAGTAGTATGGGTTCCAGCTCTAACCAGGAAAATATAAGGTGTGCTATATCACCATTGTTTCTTAGAGCTGAATAGTACTCCATGGTGTACATATACCACATTTTATTAATCCATTCTTGGATTGATGGGCACTTGGGCTGTTTCCACAGCCTTGCAATTATGAATTGTGCTGCTATAAACATTCGAGTGCAGGTGTCTTTTTTGTAGAGTGTCACTGGATCATTTGGGTAGATGCCCAGCAATGGGATTGCTGGATCAAATGGTAGATTCAGTTGTATCGCTTTAAGGTATCTCCATATTGCTTTCCACAGAGGTTGAACTAGTTTGCAGTCCCACCAGCAGTGTAGGAGTGTTCCTCTCTCTCCGCAACCACGCCAGCATTTATTGTTTGGAGATTTTTTGATAAAGGCCATTCTCACTGGGGTTAAGTGATATCTCATTGTGGTTTTGATTTGCATTTCCCTGATGATTAGAGATGTTGAGCATTTCTTCATATGTTTGTTGGCCATTCTTCTGTCTTCTTTAGAAAAATTTCTGTTCAAGTCCTTTGCCCACTTTTTAATGGGGTTATTTGATTTTTTCTTCCTAATTTTCGTGTGTTCTAAGTATATTCTAGTTATCAGTCCCTTATCGGATGCATAGGATGCAAAAATTTTCTCCCATTCTGTAGGTTGTCTGTTTAATTTCATGACTATTTCTTTGGCTGTGCAGAAGCTTTGTAGTTTGATTATGTCCTATTTATTTATTTTTGTTGCTGCTGTGATTGCCTTTGGGGACTTCTTCATAAACTCTTTGCCCAGGCCGATGTCTAGGAGAGTGTTTCCAACTTTTTCCTCTAGAGTTCTAATAGTTTCATATCTTAGGTTTAAGTCTGTTATCCAGCGTGAGTTGGTTTTTGTGAGAGGTGAAAGGTGTGGGTCCTGTTTTAGCCTTCTACAGGTGGCTATCCAGTTTTCCCAGCACCATTTATTGAAGAGGGATTCTTTTCCCCAGCGTATGTTTTTGTCTGCTTTGTCAAAGATGAGATGGCTATATGAGGATGGTTTTATATCAGGATTCTCACATCTGTTCCACTGGTCAATGTTCCTGTTTTTGTGCCAATACCATATTGTTTTAATTACTACAGCTTTGTAGTATAGTTTGATATCTGGCATATTAATGCCTCCCATTTTGTTTTTGTTGCCTAGAATTGCTCTTGATATTCGGGGTCTTCTTTGATTCCATACGAAGCGTAAAATTATTTTTTCTATATCTGTGAAGAATGCTGATGGGATTTTAATAGGTATTGCATTGAATCTGTAGATCAGTTTGGGTAGTATAGACATTTTGATGATATTGAGTCTGCGGATCCACGAGCATGGTATGGATTTCCATCTGTTTACATCCTCTGCTATTTCCTTCCTCAGTGTTTCATAGTTCTCCCTGTAGAGGTCTTTTACCTCTTTGGTTAAATATATTTCTAGGTACTTTCATTTCTTTATTGCTATTGTGAAGGGAATTGAGTCTTTGATTTGGTTCTCAATTAGATTGTTGTTGGCGTATATGAATGCCTCTGATTTCTGTGTATTAATTTTGTATCCTGAGACATTACTAAATTCATTGATCAGTTCCAGGAGTTTCTTGGTTGAATCCTTGGGGTTTTCTAGATACAATATCATATCATCAGCAAACAGTGAAAGTTTGATCTCTTCTGCCCCTATTTGGATACCTTTGATTCCATTTTGCTGTCTGATTGCTGTAGCCAAGACTTCCAGCACTATGTTGAACAGAAGTGGAGATAGTGGGCAGCCTTGTCTGGTTCCAGTTCTAAGTGGGAATGATTTCAATCTTTCCCCATTCAGTATGATGTTGGCTACGGGTCTGTCATATATGGCTTGTATCATTTTTAGGTATGTCCCTTCTATGCCTATTTTCTTAAGTGTTCGTATCATGA
Source organism: Microcebus murinus (assembly GCF_040939455.1). Classification (NCBI taxonomy): domain Eukaryota; kingdom Metazoa; phylum Chordata; class Mammalia; order Primates; family Cheirogaleidae; genus Microcebus; species Microcebus murinus. The sequence goes on along the minus strand of NC_134136.1, from coordinate 73,783,559 downwards.
AAGGCTGTTGAATTTTGTCAAAAGCTTTTTCTGCATCTATTGAAAGAATCATGTGGTCTTTGTTTTTGCTTCTGTTTATGTGGTGAATTGCATTTATAGATTTACGTATGTTGAACCATCCCTGCATCCCTGGGATGAAGCCCACTTGGTCGTGGTGGATTATTTTTTTGATAAGTGTCTGGATTCGGTTAGCTAAGATTTTGTTGACAATTTTTGCATCTATATTCATTAGGGATATTGGTCTGTAGTTTTCTTTTTTTGTTGCATCCTTTCCTGGTTTTGGTATCAGAGTAATATTCGCTTCATAAAAGGTGTCGGGGAGGTTTCCGTTCTTCTCGATGTTGTGGAATAGTTTCTGCAAGATAGGTACTAGTTCTTCTTTGTAAGTATGGTAAAATTCAGGTGTGAAGCCATCTGGACCGGGACTTTTCTTCTTAGGGAGATTTTTAATTGCTGTTTCTATTTCAGCTGTTGAGATTCGTCTGTTCAGGGAATCTATTTCTTCCTGGTTGAGCCTAGGGAGGCTGTGTGTTTCTAGAAATTTGTCCATTTCCTCCACATTTTCCAGTTTGTGTGCATAAAGATTTTTGTAGTATTCATAAATTGTATCTTGTATCTCTTTGGGATCAGTTGTGATATCTCCTTTTTTATTCCTGATGGAGCTTATTAGAGATTTCTCTTTTCTGCTTTTCGTTAGCTTAGCCAATGCCGTGTCAATCTTGTTTATTTTTTCAAAGAACCAACTTTTTGTTCTATTAATCTCCTGAATAGCTTCTCTGTTTTCAATTTCATTTACTTCTGATTTGATCTTGTTGATTTCACTTCTTCTGCTGGGTTTGGGGCTGGTCTGTTCTTCTTTTTCCAGCTCTTTGAGTCGTTTCATTAGATTGTCTATTTGTGATCTTCTTGCCTTTTGGTTATAGGCATTTATGGAGATAAACTTTCCTCTCAGAACTGCTTTAGCTGTGTCCCAGAGGAGTTGATAACTTGTCTCTCCATTGTCGTTTTCTTCATAGAACTTTTTTATTTCCGTCTTGATTTCTTCATTTACGAAGTAATCATTTAGTAGGAGGTTGTTTAATTTCCACATTCTTGTGTAGAAATGTGAGTTTCTGTTAGGGTTGATTTCTACTTTTATTCCACTGTGATCTGAGAAGGTACATAGTATGATTTCTATTTTTTTAAATTTCTTGAGATTTTCTTTGTGTCCTAGGATATGGTCAATCTTAGAGAATGTCCCGTGAGCTGATGAGAAGAACCTATATTCAGTGGATTTTGGGTAGAATGTTCTGTAGATGTCTGTGAGGCCCAATTTTTCTAGAGTTTTGTTTAAGTCCATTATTTCTTTATTAATTTTCTGTTTGGAGGATCTGTTATGTGCCGTCAGTGGGGTGTTGAAATCTCCGGCGATTATGGAGTTGCTATTAATCCATTTGCTTAGCTCCAGTAAGGTTTGCTTTATGAATCTGGGTGCACCTAAGTTGGGTGCATATATATTTAAAATTGTTCTCTCTTCTTGTTGGACTGTGACCTTCACCATTATATAATGACCCTCTTTGTCTTTTACTACTTTTTTTGGTTTATAAACTAAATCGTCTGAAATTAGAACTGCCACACCAGCCTTCTTTTGGCTTCTATTTGCTTGGAATATTGATCTCCACCCTTTTATTTTTAGTCTATGTGCATCCTTGCAGGTTAAATGTGTTTCCTGAAGACAGCATATACTTGGCCTGTATTTTCTTATCCATTCAGCCAGCCTATGTCTCTTGAGTGGAGAGTTTAAGCCATTCACATTTATTGAGAGAACTGATAGGTAAGGTAGATTACTGATCATTCTGTTGGGTTGGATGTTGTTGCTATGATTTCTGTCTTGAGCCATTGTAATATCTGGCATTTAATATCTTTGGGTTTTGGTTGTTTTTATATTCGTGGGTTATTATTATGATGTTCCGTGCATAACGCTGTTTTAAGTACTTCTCGTAGGGCTGGTCTTGTCTTGGTGAATTCTCTGAGCCTTTGCTTGTCTGAGAATGTTTTTATTTCTCCTTCATATATGAAGCTTAGTTTTGCAGGGAATAATATTCTAGGCTGGGCATTGTTTTGTTTCAAAAGAGTGAGAATGGGGCCCCAGTCTCTCCTTGCTTGTAAAGTCTCATTAGAGAAGTCTGATGTTATTCGAATTGGCTTTCCCTTGTATGTCACTTGCTTCTTTTGTCTTACAGCTCTTAGAAGGGCCTCTCTAGTTGATACTTTGGTCAGTCTGATGACTGCATGACGAGACGTCCTCCTGTTTGCATTGAATCTCCCAGGGGTCCTCTGGGCTTTTTGAACTTGTATATCGAGATTTTGAGCAAGGCCTGGGAAATTTTCCTCTATTATATCTTCAAAAAGCTTTTCCAGCCCTTGAGTGTTGTCTTCCTCCCCTTCGGCTAAACCTATGACCCTCACGTTAGGTTTTTTCATATAATCCCACAGCTCTTGTAGGCTTTGGTCTTTTCTCTTGTTTCTCTGCTGTATTTCTGTGACTGATTTATTTAATTGGAAGGTGTTATCTTCAAGCTCTGAGATTCTTTCTTCTGCTTGATCTACCCTGTTCTTAAGACTTTCCACAGTATTTTGTAGTTCTCTGAGTTGATTCTTCATCTCCAGGACTTCGGTTAAAGTTTTCTTTACTGTGTCAATCTCTTTGTTGAACCTTTGTTCCATTTCTTGGAGGTTTTTTGTGTTTTCTTGGTGTTGGTTATTGAGTTGTTGTTGCAGCTGGGTGAGTGTTCTTATGATCCACATACGAAATTCCTTTTCTGTCATATTGGTTGCCTGATTTTGGTCAGTGTCCTTTTCTAGGGGGCTGGTGCTCCTCCTTGGGGGTGTGTTTTCCGTTTGGTTCTTCATATTTCCTGAGTTCTTTCGCTGATTTCTTCCCATGTCGATCAGTTGTTGTTTCTTTCCTTAGGTTATTGTTTGGGTATTCACACACCTTGTTTAGTTTCTGAGGCTTTAGGTGGTGCCTGTGGGTGAAATTTGACCACTCCCTGTATATTGAGTCAGTGGATGCCGTGGAAAGGCTGTGCAAGATGCCGTCCCTGTCAGTAGGTGGCGTTTGCTAGGGCACAGGCTATGGTGTTGAATTTGAGTCCTGTTATCTGCTCTCGATCTGGGCGGAGCTGGGTTGGATAAGCCTGCCCTCAGGCCGTTAGCAAGGGTCAAAGTTCTGTTCTCAGCTTCCAGGTAAAGCTGTCAGGGTGGGGCTGGAATGGTCCCGCTCAGCCAGAATGTCTGGGTGTGGGGGTGGGGCTGTCTGAGACCCTCAGTCTGCAGCAGGCCTCGCTTCTTTCCACCCTCCCCAACTCTGCAGCTACTCCTGGGCCTCTGCCAGCAGGCCAGATCACAAGCCACCAGGCCTCCCCGGACTGTGGTGCCGGCGGGGAGGTTCCCTGCACAGGAACGCCACCTGGGTTGGGCGCACGGCCTCCTCCTGGGAGGAGGGTTGTCCTCTAGGGCGCCGATCCGCCCTTGGAGGCACACAGCCCTCAGTAGGCTGTTCACGTATAACCCTTCTGTGCCCCGGGCAATGGTAGCCCTCGGTGCAGGGGATCTGGTCTGCAGGTCCGACCTCTGGGTCCCAGAGTTCAAACTGTATTCCCACCAGGGAGAGGATTTCCGGTCCTAATTCACCCACAGGGAGCCCAAGCTGGGTCTATGTCTCTCAGCCTCTGAGTCGGCACCGTTTTCCTGGGAACAGGGTGCCAGCAGCACCTGGGAGGGCGGGCGGGGTCCCAAACGGGAAGGTCCCGTTCCCTGGAGGTTCCTCCAGCTGGTGGCAGTATTGTCTCTCTGGGCAGCTGCGGGTAAGGTCGGTGGAGGGGAGGAGGAGGCAATATGGCGCCTGCCGCGCGGCTCGGGTCCGTGCACACGGAGGTGCCTGGAGGAAGTTGGGAACCTGGTGCCACGTCTGCTACAGGCTCACCGTTGGCAGGCGGCGGCAGACTCTGGGCTGATGTCCGCAGGTCTCTCCACCCGCTGGGGAGCCCGCCAGCAGTCCCGAATGCAGGGGAGGGGAAACAGCAGATCCACCTACCCTTGCCGCTGGTCTCCGGGCTGCTCTGGTGGTCTCAGCCTCCAGTTCTCCTCCGCAGCCTCCTCCCGTGGAGTCTCCCGGGGTCTCAGGTACCCCTCCTTCCGGCCCTTGTCCGCTGTATGCTCGTCTTCTTGCTTCTGTCCTCTATTTTCTGCTAGAATCGGTCTTTTCTGCAGAGACCCTCTGTCTGGCGGTGTTATTCGTCCGCCATCTTGCTCCTCCCCCTCGGCTGCAGCGTTTTTAATTGGAAAGATAGAAAAGTTTCTGGAAGCCTAGAATTGAAGCGTTAGGTGAAGGAAAAGCATAAGCACTGTTCACAAAGATGTCCAAATCTAATGGCTTATCAGAAGATTTGATATGGAACTGTAAGACACTGATCCAAGAAAGGGATGTAGTTATAAGGCTTATGAACAAATGTGAAGACTTTTCAAATAAACTGACCAAACAAGTCACCATGCTCACTGGAAATGGAGGTGGATGGAACATAGAACAGCCGTCCATTCTAAACCAAAGTTTGTCATTGAAGCCCTATCAGAAGGTTGGTTTGAACTGGCTGGCATTGGTGCATAAACATGGACTTAACGGCATTTTGGCAGATGAAATGGGCCTAGGAAAAACTATACAAGCCATTGCATTTCTGGCATATCTCTATCAGGAGGGTAATAATGGTCCTCATTTGATCGTTGTTCCAGCCTCAACTATAGATAACTGGTTAAGGGAAGTTAACTTATGGTGCCCCACTTTAAAGGTACTTTGTTACTATGGTTCTCAAGAAGAACGTAAACAAATTAGATTTAACATTCATAGTAGATATGAAGATTATAATGTAATTGTGACCAAATATAACTGTGCCATCAGCAGCTCTGATGACCGTAGTCTGTTTTGACGGCTGAAACTTAATTATGCAATTTTCGATGAGGGCCACATGCTGAAGAACATGGGCTCCATCCGCTACCAGCATCTCATGACAATTAATGCAAATAATCGTTTGCTGCTCACAGGCACGCCAGTACAGAATAATCTGTTACAACTCATGTCGATGTTGAATTTTGTCATGCCACACATGTTCAGTAGTAGCACCAGTGAAATACGGAGAATGTTTTCTTCTAAAACGAAATCAGCAGATGAGCAAAGTATATACGAAAAAGAGAGAATAGCACATGCGAAACAAATTATAAAGCCATTTATTCTCAGAAGAGTAAAAGAAGAGGTTCTCAAACAGCTACCCCCCAAGAAAGATCGAATTGAGTTGTGTACAATGTCAGAGAAGCAGGAGCAACTTTATTTGGGTCTTTTCAACAGATTGAAAAAATCTATCAATAACCTGGAAAAAAACACAGAAATGTGTAATGTCATGATGCAGCTGAGAAAAATGGCCAATCATCCTTTATTACATCGCCAATATTACACAGCTGAAAAACTCAAGGAAATGTCTCAGCTTATGCTAAAGGAGCCTACACACTGTGAGGCTAACCCTGACCTGATCTTCGAAGATATGGAAGTTATGACAGACTTTGAACTACATGTACTTTGTCAACAATATCGACACATCAATAGCTTCCAATTAGACATGGATTTAATTTTAGATTCTGGAAAATTTCGAGCTTTAGGATGCATCTTGTCCGAATTGAAACAGAAGGGTGATAGAGTTGTATTATTTAGCCAATTTACCATGATGCTGGATATTTTAGAGGTTCTCTTAAAACATCATCAGCATAGGTACCTCAGATTAGATGGAAAAACTCAGATTTCTGAAAGGATTCATCTAATTGATGAGTTTAATACCGATATGGATATCTTTGTATTTCTGCTGTCAACAAAAGCTGGTGGATTAGGAATAAATCTGACATCAGCAAATGCTGTCATACTTCATGATATTGACTGTAATCCTTACAATGACAAACAGGCAGAAGATAGATGCCATAGAGTAGGCCAGACTAAAGAAGTGCTAGTTATAAAATTAATAAGCCAAGGGACTATTGAAGAATCCATGCTAAAAATTAACCAGCAGAAATTGAAACTAGAACAAGATATGACCACAGTCGATGAAGGTGACGAAGGGACTATGCCAGCGGATATAGCCACTTTACTAAAGATGTCAATGGGCCTGTGAAGTCAGAATTGGGAATTCCTAATTGATGAGGAAATATCAACTTGGTGCACTCAAGGACATTTACATTATGGTGACCATGGGGTTTATGGACATTTATAACTTTTTATAATTTCCATATTGCATTTCTCATACTATGGACAACTTTTTTGCCACTAACTGAACTCTCCGGATGCTCACACGTGAAATTTCAAAAAAAAAAAAAAAAAAAAAAAAGCCACAAATATGAAGTCCTGAAGATGTTGAATAATCATTTTACAAAGCAGTTTTCTGAATGGGGATTAGTTGGTGATTGTTTGTAACAAATACGCTAATGCTTTAGAAATGTCAGTATTTTTGTAATTATTTCTACCTCCAAATATATATATATATATATATATATATTGTCTTTCACTGGATAATGTGTGTAGATTTTTACATGTGCCTTATTTGACAATGCTTATGTCTTGTTTTTGCTTGTCTCATTTGAAGTTCTTTTTTATTATGTTAGTTTAAAACTGCAGCTGTATAGATTATATAGCTTTCATTTTATTGCTATTTGAAGCAGATGTTCACCAATGTCAACAAGAACTCAACCTGAATTTAAAGGTGGCATTCCATATACTAACACCCCCCCCCCCCAGGTCCTCTCAAACACTTCTGTTAAAACACGTTTGTTTGGCTAGGCACTAAGTTGTTTTCCAGTGAGTAGTAACGAAAGAAGCCCATTTCTTGCTCCATGGATTAATTCCTTCCGTTCATTTCCCAACCGCACTAATTGTGCTTATTACTCTGCCTACTCTTGTGCATGTTTTCATTGATTACCCTCTCCTGGCTTTTGCTTCTCTTGAAACTGTTGCCCAGTCACTTCTGCTCCAGTTCTCTTCCTCTCTAAATCGTAGTTTATTCCTGCCACAACTCCACACATCAGCAAAATGTTGGTGACATTTTTCAAGCCCGGCAGAGCAGATTAAAGTTATTTCACTGCAAAGCAGACTGAACGTGACTTCGTATTAAGGCAGCATTAGGTACTGCATGGAAATAGGTCGTTACCTTTAAATTCCTATCAAAATATCATTTGCCAGTTTCCAGAATTTCCAGTACAGGACCACCTAAAGAGAAAGCCATTGTTCAATTCCAATTCAGTGTGGATGACAAAGTGAAAGTTAGAAGAAGTAAAGTTGTCTATTTGATATTTAACTCTTTATTAAATCTTTCTTTAACTTTCTGCCTGTCAGTCTATATTGCTGTTTTTATTATACATCAGTTTCTTTGTATAACTTGTGAGTTTCAAGTGTTTTGTTTTTATTATGTAAATATCCTTATAAATAAACTTATTTATAAATGAAAGATTTGTTAATTTTTGAAGATCATACTTTTCAAGGCATCCTAACTTGTGAAGAGGCTAGGTAATTTAACCCTCTGCATTTAGAAGGTGAATAAAGTTCTCATAGTGATTATTTAGATACTATAGATTCTGAGAACTCACAGCTTAGTAGACTTAACCCAATCTTGAAGGTATATTGAACAGACTTGATATATTTTAGCGTTACAGGACTAAAAGGATTCTGAAAATGTTAATCCTACCTCCTACTGCATCACCTGCCCAGATTACTTAGTCAAATCATTGGGAACATTACTTTTTAAAATCTCGTGATGGATTTCTCATAACTTTTTTGTATTAATGTATTTTCAATGATAGGCTATTTCCTTTGTTGTTGTTATATCCATATTTTTATCTCTGATGATATGTAGTTGGGTTCTTCATGTAATGCTCTATTATGTCTTGGGTTTAATAAAAGTATTTGTAACCTTAAAAAAAAATGACCTTGCTGTCATGAAGCTGCATTCTAGTAGAGGAGACACACAGTGGCAGTACAAGTTAATTATAGCTGCTTTTAGATGATGCTGACAAAAGATATGGAGAAAAATATAGCCTGGAGGATAGGGATGGTGCGGGAGTTGTTATTTTAGAAGAGGTATTCAGGAAAGGCCCCACTGGCATTTGAGTAAATATGTAAGGAAGTGAATAAATGAATCATGCAGATATCTAAAGGAAGAACATTCCAGAATAAGAGAACAGTGAATACAGACAAAGACGAGGCAAGAACATGCCTATTATCCGTAACAGCGAAAAGAGACCAATGTGGCAGGAGTTGATGGAATGAGATTGGAAAGTAGAAGAAAATTAGGTCACAGAGCAAAGGGACAGACAGAGTAGAGTTCTGTAGCCCATTAAAAGGACTTTGGAGTCAAACAAGTGGATGAAGTATAAAGTGGCCATATTCCAGATACATTATACATTTATAACCAATTGCATTTACTGATCGATTGAATACAGGATGTGAGAGAAAGAGGAAAAGCAAACATGACTTCAAATTTTTGGCCAGAGCAATGAAAATGATACAGTGTCATTTTCTGTGGGTAGAGAAGCCCACAGAAGGAGCAGGTTTATCTGGGAAAATCAGGACTTTGGTTTGGGACATTTTAATTTTGAGATATCTAATAGACATCAAGTTGGAGGTGCTCATTATGTAACTAGAAATGTGAATTGGGAGTTCAGTGCAAGAGTCTGAACAGGATATATACATCTGAGAGTCAGCAGAATATAGGTGGCACATAGAGCCATGATCCTAGATGAGATAACATTAGGAATGACTATGAATAGAAAAGAAAAGACATCTGAGGATCAAGTCCTTGACACGTCAGTGTTTGTAATTTGGGGAAATGAGGAGGATCTAGCAAGGAAGAATGATAAGGAGCAACCAGAAAGGTAGTAGCAAACCCAGGAGAGAGTGGTGTCCCAGAAGCCAGTGATGATAGTATTTTAGGAAGTAGACAATAATCAGTTCCGTTCATTGCTATTAAAAGACCAGATAACAAGAGAAATAAGAATGTACTACTATTCCACAGACCCATTTAATTTAAAAAAAAAAAAAAGAAAAAAAAAAAAAAAAAGAATGTACTACTAGATGGAGAAACATGGACACAATTTTGTAATTTTTACATGACTATCTTAGTGAATCTGTTATTTTATTATTTTCATCACTAAGGGTCATATTATCACACAGTAATAAGGATATAAATAGACCCCTTTCCAATCATTCCACCCAGATTGCAGGACCCTGGACAATTCTTTTTCTATCCCTTCCTTAAGCACATTCAGTGACAGCTTGCTCTCAAATATATAAAACAATTATTTTCATTTTTAGTGAAGTCCTAGTGGTCCCTTGTGTTGAATATGTGTGCATTTTAATTCCCACCTAAAATTCGCAGTTCTTCTTTTATGGTCACATAATACTGCTGCCAAGTATACAGAAGAAACTTCTGGTATTTTGAGAAGTCTCCGATTCTTTAACTTCTACCAGCTCTGAACCTTCTCAACGGTGACACCTGCAAGTATAGTGATAGTCACAAGGCAGCCACTACCCAAGTTCAGGAGAACCCTGTTTTTGTCAGTCTCATCTCACCACCCCATTTCCCAATGACACACAGTAAATGAAGCAAATGATTATTGAGCATTGTACTCCATTCCCACCCCCAAATATGGCTCCTCTCCTTCAGGCCACACTTCTGTGATTGGCCATCATTCATCCTCTCTATGCCTCATCTGTTACCATGCCATTGCAAGTTCCTTTTCTGAACCAATCAGAGGCCTGATGTTTACAACTCTGTGACTGTTTTACTTGGTCTGCAATCCTTACCCAAAGTGCACAATTAGGACAACCCAAGCACTTCCCAGATACTCCTACCAGTGACCACTAAATCTAATGCCATCCCAAATCCTATTCCATATCCCAGTACCAACCTATTCTAACATGGAATCAGGGCTTGAAGTTAGAAAAAGTAGTCATTCCACTATAAAATAGTACTGCTAAAAGTTCTCTCTATTGGGCATGAGGATTAATCCATCCTATTAACAGTTATTAAGCCTACATGATACCCATGTGTGAAAGAATGTTCCAGAAAAAAAAAGGTACAGAGGAAGGGTAGAAACAATACGAGTGGCTAAAAGTGACCGGCTGTCTAACTTTTCACATATTCAAAGAAACTTCTTCAGAGGACTTATCAAGGTCAGCCTTCCACCAGTCATCTTGCAATGCAATCATCAGATTGCATTGGCTCTTTCTCTACCCTGTGTTAAGCACACAACAAAAAATGGCTTATGGCATTCTGATCATGCTAGAGCAGAGATGATCAAAGTAATGACCTGCTGGTCAACTGGGCCAAAGTGAATTGCAATCTGATGTGGCTCTATGCAGAGTAAAGCAATGCTTATATGGAAATCATCCCTTGGCTCCTTCATAGCTCACTCTCTCTTCCCATTACTGGCTACATAAAAGAGGGAGAATAAAAGGAAAAACCAAAACCAAAAAAAAAAAAAAAGCCACCTCTTTTAATAATATATTCTTATTAATAATTAGATATATGTCCTTTTCTGCCTTCCTGGGCTAAGAAATTATTTTCAGTGGATATTATTACTTTACCAAACCCATTCCTTACAATAATTAGATTCACACACTTGATCATTCAGCATTCACATTGAACCCTCTCACCAGGCCCCATTCTTGGAACTAAAAATTACTCTCCATGCCCCAGCTTCACTAGCTGGAATTCCTAGCTCTGAACTAATCAGACACTCAAGGTTGACTACCCTCTTTTTGGTTTACCCAGCAATAGCCTCCAGAATAGCAGTCCTTCATAAAGAGCATAAACCCACACACACTATTGACATTCCAGCCTTCCCAGAGTACCTCACATTCCCTTCTTCCTCACATTCCCACATTTCCATGTTCCAAAACAAAAGGCATCTTAAGGAATTCCAAAAAGCCTTTGGTAGGCAGTTTCTGTATCATCAGTTTTTTTTTTCTTCAAATATGTTAAAGAAATAGTTAGTCATAGTTATAGTCAAAGTTATCATTAGTTATGGTTAAGTATAGTTGGTCATAGCTAGTATGTTACTAGCTATAATTATGATTAATTGCAGCTAATATTGTTCATTATAGTTCCTGACTAGTTGTGGTTACTGGTTATGGCTACAACCTACTCACAGTTGCAGATTTATGACTGCTAACCAGTCATAACACTACTAGGTGTAGTTGCTAGCTAGTTGTGGTTACCATTATATAGTTACTGATTAGTTGTGATTGCTGATTTGTGGTTATTAACTAGTTGTATTTAAACAGTTAGGGTTGCTAATGAGTTTAGGTTACCATGTTGGTCTACTAAATAGTCACAATGGCTAGTTTGTGATCACTAACTAGTTGGAGTTGCTGGATTGGGAATAGTTTGGAGTTACCAGTTTATAGCTGCTAACTAGTCATGGTCACTATGTGTTGCTACTAAAAAGTTGTAGTTACCAGATTCTGTCTGCTAAGTAGTCCTGCTTACCAGGTTGGTGGTACCAACAAGTTGTGGTTGTCAATTTGTAACTACTAGCTAGTTGTTATTGCTGGTTTGTGGGTTCTAACTACTTGTCGTTTCTAATTTGTAGCTGCTGTTTTGTGGCTTCTAAGTAGTTTTGGTTACTACATATTCTTGTTAACTAGTTGTGGTTACTGGATGTGGGAAATAATACATGGTTTTTAGTTATGATTAATTGAAATTGTGGTTAGTTATGCTTATGGTTTGTGTGCTTGTGCTTGGTTTTAGTTATAGTTAGCTAAAGTTGGTTATGTGTATAATATACAGAGTTATAGGATTAGTTATGGGTAGTCACAGTTATATAGTTACAGATATAGTTGCATATAGTTATAATGATAGTTGTTGTAAATTATAAGAGTTATAAAGTGTTAGAATTTTAGAGTTGTAGTATTTGATCTGGAATGCAATCTATTCACAGATGTAACTTCATGTCTTCCAAAATTTCCATGATTTAGTTCCACTGAACAACATACTTTTTACTGTTTAATTCTACTACATTTATTTGACTGTTATAAATAGCCTAAGGTGTAATGTCCTCTAAGACAAAGCCACATATATAAATTTCTTTATTTTTTTTATCTCCTATTCCATTACAAATTTATTTGTATACATCACATATATAAATTTCTTAGGGTTCTGTGTCCTCCTGTACCCCATCTGTTATGCCTTCAGGAGGCATCTGATAATTGAAAAGCCCATCACTTGGGCAATCTTTATTCATAGAAAGAGCATCTGCCCAGTATCTCTGGTTTCTATCCAATCCTAAGGAGAACTGGGCTGGAAAATAGATATGGCAACCTGATTATGCATCTCCAATCCTTCTTGAACCAACCCTTCCTGTGCCACCCCCCTCATCCCCATCCAGTGCTCCCTCCATGAAAGATGTTTCCCTGACTCTCACATTTAGGTGTGCTTTTAGTCCAACCCGAAGAATAAGGCAGGCATGCAGAGAGGGTGAGCATGCCATAGACTTACCTTTCTAGGTTTTACTCATTTACCAAATCCAAGTTAAAATTCTGCCTCCTCCAACCACTCTTCCCAGATGCTCATAGTCAGAATTTATCTCTCCTTCTTCCCCAAGGCTCTGTTTGTTAGGTCTAATGTAACACTGAATATAGTCTAGCTTATATTGGCCTAAATATCAGTGTCTCTGTTTATCCCAGTGGACTATGAGTCCCTAGAGGATGCAGGCACATGCTTACTTTATTTCTCTTGGCTATTTCTGATAAGCCTTTATTTATACATTTAGCAAATATTTACAGAGTGCCTAATTTTAACCAGGTACTATTCCAGACATGTGAAGCAGATCAGTGAACAAAACAGACAAAGATCATTGTCCTCATTTGGCTTATCTGCTACTGGCATGAGACAGACCATAGACTGCAGACACAATGAATAAGTTAATTATACAGTAGGTTAGAAAGCGGTAAGTGGTGTGGAATAAAGAACACGTAGAGTTGGGCAGAGCAAAATGGATGTGCCTTGGAATGAAGGGCCGGTTGCAATTTTTAAAAGGGTGGCCAGTGTAGGCCTCAACAAAAAGGTGGCATTTGACTTGAAAAGCATAAGGGAGGGGAGTGATGTGGATGTGTAGGGCAGAAGTATCCTAGGATGAAGGAACAACCAGTGAAAAGGCTCTAATTAGGGAATGAGGCTGGCAAGACCCAAGGACAGCCAGGAGGCCAGTGTGGCTGAAGTGGAGTGGACGGACTACCTCCCGGCCCCCCTTCTCCAGGCACCCACCATGCCCTGCACCCAACACACTGCTGCTCTCTCTATCCTCCCCACTCTTCCCTTGTCCATGCTGTCACTTGCCACACTCTGTCACTGCTCACTCACAGGACTTGAACAACTAAATCCCCCTCTCAAGATCTCAAGACAGTTTCTGCCTCAGCTCACTGGGACTTATCTACCTCTCCTCCCACACTCATTTTTCCCAGACTGTCTAACTGAAATATTTCACTTCAATGCATAGTCGAGTTTATTCTCCCATGCAGAGGCCACTCAGCACTCTCCATGGTCACCCGACTGGCTATGGTATGGGCAGGAGAGCCTCAATCCGACCCCAGGAAGGAAAATAGGAAGGTGCTTATGGTTCCTGGAGGTTCAGGGAAGAGGAGAAAACACAGACTTGGGAACTCTGGAATGTAGCCCTTAGCTGAAGCACAAAGGCTGCTAAGACCAATGTCAGGTCCCTGTCAGTTGGTACTTACCACCTGAACCTGCCAGGTACTACATTGGACCTATAAGCCCATCTGACTTACTTGAGAGATAAAGGTCAGGGAACTTGAGGGACTTTACCAAGTTCACACAGCTTGTGAGGCTTGGAGCCAGAATTCACATGGGGATCCTGGGTTCATGTTCATAACTGCTATGCTGTGCTCACTGAAGCCCCACATGACATGGTTAAAATGAGACAGTGACTGGCATTCCTTAGTGTCTGATCTACTTCTAAAGGGTTGTGAATCTGGTCAAAAGACAAAGTCTACATGAAGAGTTGTTCTGCCAGTCTTATCTAGTTTGCTTTTTAATGTTTCTGATTACTTACAGATGATATGCTTGTGGTATGATATGCTATGTGCTTTTAGGTAGAAAAGCTGACCTTTCTTGGCATGTGCGGGTTTAAGCCTGCCATCAGAAATGCAGACAGACATCAAGTATATTCTTCCATCTGAGGAGGTTGGGTTATGATATTGGGCCTGACCTACTTGTGATTCCCCATTTGGGTTAATTAGGTTTGCAATGCTATTCATATGTATACATTAGCTCTCAAACCACTAGCCTCCAAGGTAGGCAGACAAGCAATGGAGGCTGTATTGGTGTATATTTAACCTCATTACTGGAAAAAACTCACTGTTCTTGGCTTCCTGATATCAAGCATACAATAGTATGTAAAGAGATCACATTTGTATGACAAATGGGTATCATATATTTTTCTTAGGGTTCCCTGCTTTGGGGAAAAATGTCACTATTCAATTTCAACCTCAGTTTTTGAAAAATGTGAAACTAAAATTGTTTCTGTAACAGGTAAGAAGTTTTTGGTCTAATATATAAAGTGTGACTATATAACAATGAAAATAGAGTTTTAGTGATTAAATTCAGCAAATATTTATCAAGTGCCTACTGCATGAAAGATACTAGACCAGTCAAAAGGACGCTGCAGGCCAGGTATGGTGGCAGGGTTAGTTAGGTAGGAGGACTTCTTGAGCCCAGGAGTTTGATGTTGCAGTGAGCTATGATTACAAAAAAAGGAGGCTACAGCTTTAGTCTTTGGCCTGAAGGGATTTGGGGATCTCTAGGACATGGAACAAAAACATATAACTAGAAGATCAAAAATTTCTTTTCTTTTTTTTCCCCAGCACAGTTTTGCTCTAATAGAGGATCAATATTTCTCTGGCACTCTCCACAGTGGGAGAATAAAGAGAAGTGTACCCTGATAATACTGGGTGCCTACTTCAAGGGCAGAGAGAGAGCTATTGGCTCCATTTTGGAATAGAGGTTCATGGTAGACCTAAGTAGGTAAATCAGCAAGGTGGCATTCCAAGATAACTTATTTACATTAATTCACACAAAAGGTTAGAAAGTTGAGTGAGCCAGGAATAATTCAGGGACTGTGAGACCTATTGTTATTTGAAGATTCACGGTTAATTGAAATAGACATAATTCCCTGGCAGAAAGCCATCTTCCCCTTTGGGAATATAGAACACAGTGGTAGGAATTACCCGAAAGGGTGTTGATTTTGAAGGATCTGAAAATTGCAATGGCTGTCTGGGAGCAGTTTAAGCCAGTCAGGCCCATAGAGAGGGAAGCACAGTCACAACACTACATGGGTGTCTAGAGTCAAGTACCATTCAAGGCCAGTGCAGCTTTCAGACACTCAGATTATTGCCATCATATAAATCAATAAAGATAGTGCCACGAGATGAGAGCCACAAGCATTTTGATCAATGATGACACCATTATTTATCATCTAAAATCAAAAGCCCCATACAAACACAGTATTCTACTTAAAACTATCATTTTATAATAACTCATGGCTTAATAGTGCTTTATATTAAACAAGGAATTCTCTCATCTTTAATCTCATGTAATGTGCATAACAATTCCATGATATAACATGGGAAGGACAGAAAATATTTCTGAGTTATAGATTAAGAAACTGGCACTATGAGAAATTAATTGATTTGCACAAATACATAGGACTAATAACAAATGGAGCCATAATTCAATTCAGTTCAACAAACACAGCATGTCCTACATAGTTACCACATGGCATGCATAGAGTAAGAGTTGAGGAACTAGAAAGAATAAAAAAATAAAACACAATCCTGAAGACCTAACCCACTAGTAGAGAAGCAGACATGCAAACTAATGAAGCCAATGCAATGACCTAAGTGTTAAGACATATGAAACCCTCTGGGAGCACAAAGAGGTGACACCTAATCCAGATTGTGGGGAGCATCAGGGAAAGCTTCCTGGAGGAGATGATACCTGAACTGAATCTTAGAGTCTGAGCAGAGGCTAGCTAAGTGAAAATGGTCTGCTTACAGGACCACCATATGAGGGGGACTTTCCCTAGGCCATGATTTTCATGTTTAATGTGCAGATAAATCACCTGGGGAGCTTGTTAAAAATGGAAATTGCGTAAATATTTCCCATAGATAGTCAGCTTCATCAGCTCTGCAGAGCATTTAGGTACATACATATCCAACAGATGTCAGATAACTCTGATGTGGGCAGTAGCCAGAGCACAAAACAGGTGACCTTCATCCAATTAAACATATCCAGCTTCAATATAAAATGGTGATTTTCAAATCTATATTTCCCATAATATCTCCTTTCTGGAGGTCAAGAACTATGTATGCAACACCCTACTAGGCATCTTCTTTTGGATGTTCCACAGGAATCTAAACTTTAATTTGTCTAACATGGAACCTATTATCTCTCCTCAGCCAATCTACTACTTGTCAATGTTCCCAATCCCAGTGCTAAAAACCTTCCAATGGCTTCCCATTACATTCAAGTTAAAATCCAAAACTTTTAAGATGGTCTACCAAGCCCAGAATGAGCTGGCCCCTCAGCACACATCCTGTCTCAGCCATCCCATGGTCACCCTTTCATGCCTTCTGCTCTCGGCGTTATGGACTTCCATTTATTTTCTTCAAAGTACCCTGTTTTCTCATCTCCTGGCTTTTAATGTGCTTTCGCTTCTACCACCATACCTTAATGCTTTGTTCCTGTGCTTTCTTTAATTTCATAAATGTCATTTCCTCCAGGAGGTCCTCCTAGGTTCTATTCCATTATTATATATTCCTCTGCATAAGGTTCATAACAGTTGTTGTTATTTGCCTCTTAACTGTACTGTAGTCCAGCTAAACTGTAAACTCAGTTAGGGAGGAGTCCATGTTTGTCTGTTTCAATACAGCATCCATAGTGCCTAACACAATGTCTGATCTACAGAAAGCAATTGATAGATATTTTAAGCAATGAAGAGATAAAGGTGGTTTTCAAATAATTATATTCAGGGTAGGAATTTATGCTAAGAAAAAACACAAAATTCAGAGATTGGTGTGCACATATATTAAAAACAGTGTGGTATAGCATAGCTAAAAAATAGGAAAAAGTTTTTCAAATGCTAATCTACATGAACATGGGTAGATAAACTATATTATACCCATGTGAAATAATATTGTGTATGCACTGAAAAGATGTTGAATTTCCAAATATTCTGTAATTGAAATATCAGTTTAACATCTAACAAAATTACTCATGAAATGAAATAGCCATGGAAATGTTATTGTTTTAGAAATTATAGGAGGAGGATGGGAAAAAGCTCATTTCACCTAGAATCCTACATTATTCAAGGTTTAATCGGGGAAATAAAAGCCATGCAATGTACTCTTAATGTGAAGGCTGTTTGTGGTTTTGTTTCCCTAAGACTTAGGGGCCTATACAAGAATTAAAAGTGCTGGGGGAGAAGAGGTACTAGTCAACCATTAAAAATATGGTGAACTTGCCGGGCGCGGTGGCTCACGCCTGTAATCCTAGCACTCTGGGAGGCCGAGGCGGGCGGATTGCTCAAGGTCAGGAGTTCAAAACCAGCCTGAGCGAGACCCCGTCTCTACCATAAAAATAGAAAGAAATTAATTGGCCAACTAATATATATAATATAAAAATCAGCCGGGCATGGTGGCTCGTGCCTGTAGTCCCAGCTACTCGGGAGGCTGAGGCAGGAGGATCGCTTGAGCCCAGGAGTCTGAGGTTGCTGTGAGCGAGGCTGACGCCATGGCACTCACTCTAGCCTGGGCAAGAAAGCGAGACTCTGTCTCAAAAAAAAAAAAAATATGGTGAACTAATACCTTTTGTAACAACCTGGATGGAACTGGTACAATTCTTCTAAGTGAGGTATTACAAGAATGGAAAAAGAAATACCACATGTACTCACTATTAAATTGGAAGTAATCAATCAACTTTCATGTGCACACATGGAAGTAAAACTCAATAGAAATCAAGCAGGTGGGAGGGAGGAAGAGGGGACAGGTAAATTCACACCTAATGGGTGCAACGCACACTATTTGGGTGGTAGACACACTTACAACTTTGACTCAAAGTGTACAAAAGTAATACACGTAACCAAAACGTTTGTACCCTTGTAAGATGCTGAAATTAAAAAAAAAAAAAAATAAGTCACTACAGACAAGATAGCTGGTAACAAAACACCAAAACAGGTTGTTCTTAAGTGCTTTTCTGGAAGCCCCTCAGGATGTAATAGATTTTCCAGAAACGCCCTCCCCCCACGACAAATCACTTCAAACCCCAAGTCTGTCCATGTCTGCCTACAACTGCCTCCTAAAAATAATGCCCTCTATTTCTCTGCTGAATTCCAAATTGTGCCCAGGTGATGTTCTTGTTCGTGGACTTTAACCTTAAACTATATGGAGAAGAGAATTCTGGATAAAGATGAGTCATTTCTGGCTTTTTATTTGAAATGCAAATGAAGAGGCAGTATAGCTGAATGACAACAAATGATTCAGCCCAGCCGCCAACAGAGTACAGCCCAAATATTAGCATCCAAACCGTTATGAAGGCATTGTGACTTGGTGGAAAGAAAATCAGATTGAGAATGTGAAGACCCTGATTGGAGTCCTAACTTCACAGTTTACTTGCTGGGTGATCTTGAGTTGTTTTCTGAACTTAACTTAGTTTTAGTTTATTCATCTGTACTAAGGGGAAAATATCTCTCTACCATCAAATAAGATTACATATCTGAAATGTTTCATAAATTATAAAGTATTATATGCTAGCTATATCTATTAACTGTAATTCAACAATGTGTTTCTCATCCTCTAATAGGAGCCATCAAAAATAATTCAATAAAATAATAATAATAATGAGATGGAGATTTAACAAAAAAACTCCAAAGCTACTATTATAAGAAGGTTATAGCAAATAACCTCTCCATTAAATATAGGTTGATCATTGTGGCAAATGCCAGTACCAGTTGTCAAATGTGGACCAAGAAGGGTATTGGAGATGGCATGAAAAGCAATTTGTAAATCAATAAATGCTTTAGACCTACCAAGAAGATGGCAAATCCTACAGCTGTATGAAACTGGAATTGTTAAATTCCAAATTGCTTGTGAATAAAGATTTTAGAAAACATATTTTGATGGTTTGTAGTTCACTGAATTCATAAAGACAACTATGGTTTTCCAAACATACAATTTGATCACTTTTCATACTATCAAAGTAGAAGGAAGCATCTCAGTGGCATAGTTTCAAAGACTTGAAAGATTATGACAAAACATCATGTTACCAATCTTCCAAATGAAATGTTCAACAGGGAACATTATCTTACTTACCTCACTGACCAGGATGGAATTTCCCATGGACTGTGCTGTGTGCCTTCCACTCTCTCCTCTTAACACATAGTAAAGCAAGCAAGCCCCTCCTCCAAGGAAATGGTAAGCTAAGTCCCAAATATGCAACAGATTTTTTTTTAACATGACTTGAAAGACTGTTTATACTTGCACATTGAGTTTTACACATTCTTATTGGCCTCAATGACAATGTATAGATTTAAAAGATAAGACAAAAATTAAAGTGACCAGACTTTAGCAGAGCAATATCCTTCCCTTCCCCTAACACCCAAGAATGAACTACCAAAAATAATTTCTCACAAGTGTTCAAGAGAGACCAGTTAATTTCTTGGCAGTGATGGTAGAAGACTAGAACAGAGCTTCTCTAATGTTAAAGTTCAGAGAAATAACCTGGAGCTCTTGGTAAAATGCAGATTCTTACTCAGTATCTGGGCTGAGGCTGAGAATATGCATTTCTTTTTATATTTCAAAATAAGAAGGGGGTACAAATGGTTTGGTTACATGGATTGTTTTTGTAATGCATGAGCCACAGCTACAGTGTGCCCATTGTCCATATCAGGTTCACTGTACCCATTAGGTAGGTTTTTGTCCATCCCCTCCTTCCCCTTCCCCACTGCCTGATTTCCACTGTGTTTTACTTCCCTGTATGCATATGTATGGTCATTGGTTAGTTCCAATTTAAAAGTGAGTTCATGTGGTGTTTCTTTTTCCATTCTTTAGATACTTCACTTAGGAGAATGGTTTCTAGTTCCATCTAGATTGTTGCAAAAAATTAATTCATCTTTTTTATGGATGAGTAGTACTCCATGGTATACATATACCAGATTATATTAATCCACTCATGAATCGATGGGCACTTGAACTGATATCACATCTTTGCAATTGTGAATTGTGATGCAATAAACATTCCAGTACATGTGTCTTTTTGATAAAATGACTTCTTTTTCTTTGGGAAAATACCCAGTGATGGGATTTCTGGATCGATAGGTAGGTCAACTTTTAGTTGTTTGAGGTATCTCCATATTATATTCCTTAGAATTAGTACTAATTTCCAGTCTCACCAACAGCGTAAAACAATTCCTTTTGATCTGCACACACACTAGTATCTATTGTTTTTGGACTTTTTTTTCAGCATATTATGGGGGCATAAATGTTAAAGTTATGTATATTGACCTTGGCCCCCACCCCCTTGAATCAGACCTTCAAGCGTATCCATCCCCCAGTTAGTGCACATCGCACTCTTTATGTATATATATACCCATCCCCTCCCCCCTTCTACCTGCCCAATACCCAATTACTGTAGTTCCTATGTGTCCACTTAGGTGCTGCTCAGTAAATACCAGTTTGCTGGTGAGTACATGTGGTGCTTATTTTTCCCTTCTTGGGATACTTCACTTAATAGAATAGGTTCCAGCTCTATCGAGGAACATACAAGAGGTGCTATATCACTGTTGTTTCTTATAGCTGAATAGTATTCCATGGTATACATATATCACATTTTATTAATCCACTCATGTATTGATGGGCACTTGGGTTGTTTCCATATCTTTGCAATTGTAAATTGTGCTGCTATAAACATTTGAGTGCAGGTGTCCTTTTCATAGAGTGATTTTTGTACTTTTGGGTACATGCCCAGTAATGGGATTGCTGGATCAAATGGTAGATCCACTTGTATTGCTTTAAGGTATCTATATATTGCATTCCACAGAGGTTAATAAAGCTATTCTAACACGGGTAAGGTGATATCTCACTGGTTTTTGTTTTGTTTTGTTTTTGTTTTGTTTTTATTTTTTATTTTGGCATATTATGGGGGTACAGATATTAAGGTTTCAATAAAAGCCCATTTCCCACCCTCACCCCAAAAGTCTGAGTCTCCATCATGACCATCCACTAGATGGTGCACATCTCACTCATTATGTATGTATATACCCGCCCCCCTCCCCCCTCACACCTGCCAAATACCCTATTACTGTAGTACCTATGTGACCACTTAGGTGCTACTCAGTTAATACCAGTTTGCTGGAGAATATATCTGGTGATTGTTTTTCCATTCTTGGGATACTTCACTTAGTAGTATGGGTTCCACCTCTAACCAGGAAAATATAAGATGTGCTATATCACCATTGTTTCTTAGAGCTGAATAGTACTCCATGGTATACATATAACACATTTAATTAATCCATTCTTGGATTGATGGGCACTTGGGCTGTTTCCACAGCCTTGTAATTATGAATTGTGCTGCTATAAACATTCGAGTGCAGGTGTCTTTTTTGTAGAGTGTCACTGGATCATTTGGGTAGATGCCCAGCAATGGGATTGCTGGATCAAATGGTAGATTCACTTGTATCGCTTTAAGGTATCTCCATATTGCTTTCCACAGAGATTGAACTAGTTTGCAGTCCCACCAGCAGTGTAGGAGTGTTCCTCTCTCTCCGCAACCACGCCAGCATTTACTGTTGGAGATTTTTTGATAAAGGCCATTCTCACTGGGGTTAAGTGATATCTCATTGTGGTTTTGATTTGCATTTCCATGATGATTAGAGATGTTGAGCATTTCTTCATATGTTTGTTGGCCATTCTTCTGTCTTCTTCAGAAAAGTTTCTGTTCAAGTCCTTTGCCCACTTTTTAATGGGGTTATTTGATTTTTTTCTTCCTAATTTTCGTGAGTTCTAAGTATATTATAGTTATCAGTCCCTTATCGGATGCATAGGATGCAAAAATTTTCTCCCATTCTGTAGGTTGTCTGTTTACTTTCATGACTATTTCTTTGGCTGTGCAAAAGCTTTGTAGTTTGATCATGTCCCATTTATTTATTTTTGTTGCTGCTGTGATTGTCTTTGGAGACTCCTTCATAAACTCTTTGCCCAGGCCAATGTCTAGGAGAGTGTTTCCAACTTTTTCCTCTAGAGTTCTAATAGTTTCATACCTTAGGATTAAGTCTGTTATCGAGCGTGAGTTGGTTTTTGTGAGAGGTGAAAGGTGTGGGTCCTGTTTTAGCCTTCTACAGGTGGCTATCCAGTTTTCCCAGCACCATTTATTGAAGAGGGATTCTTTTCCCCAGCGTATGTTTTTGTCTGCTTTGTCAAAGACTGGATGGCTATATGAGGATGGTTTTATATCAGGATTCTCATATCTGTTCCACTGGTCAATATTCCTATTTTTGTGCCAATACCATATTGTTTTAATTACTACAGCTTTGTAGTATAGTTTGATATCTGGCATATTAATGCCTCCCATTTTGTTTTTGTTGCCTAGAATTGCTCTTGATATTCGGGGTCTTCTTTGGTTCCATACGAAGCGTAAAATTATTTTTTCTATATCTGTGAAGAATGCTGATGGGATTTTAATAGGTATTGCATTGAATCTGTAGATCAGTTTGGGTAGTATAGACATTTTGATGATATTGAGTCTGCCGATCCACGAGCATGGTATGGATTTCCATGTGTTTACATCCTCTGCTATTTCCTTCCTCAGTGTTTCATAGTTCTCCCTGTAGAGGTCTTTTACGTCCTTGGTTAAGTATATTCCTAGGTACTTTAATTTCTTTGTTGCTATTGTGAAGGGAATTGAGTCTTTGATTTGGTTCTCAGTAAGATTGTTGTTGGCGTATATGAATGCCTCTGATTTCTGTGTATTAATTTTGTATCCTGAGACATTACTAAATTCATTGATCAGTTCCAGGAGTTTCTTGGTTGAATCCTTGGGGTTTTCTAGATACAATATCATATCATCAGCAAACAGTGAAAGTTTGATCTCTTCTGCCCCTATTTGGATACCTTTGATTCCATTTTGCTGTCTGATTGCTGTAGCCAAGACTTCCAGTACTATGTTGAACAGAAGTGGAGATACTGGGCAGACTTGTCTGGTTCCAGTTCTAAGTGGGAATGATTTCAATTTTTCCCCATTCAGTATGATGTTGGCTATGGGTCTGTCCTATATGGATTGTATCATTTTTAGGTATGTCCCTTCTATGCCTATTTTCTTAAGAGTTCGTATCATGAAAGGCTGTTGAATTTTGTCAAAAGCTTTTTCTGCATCTATTGAAAGAATCATGTGGTCCTTGTGTTTGCTTCTGTTTATGTGGTGAATTGCATTTATAGATTTACTTATGTTGAACCATCCCTGCATCCCTGGGATGAAGCCCACTTGGTTGTGGTGGATTATTTTGTTGATAAGTGTCTGGATTCGGTTAGCTAAGATTTTGTTGAAAATTTTTGCATCTATATTCATTAGAGATATTGGTCTGTAGTTTTCTTTTTTGTTGCATCCTTTCCTGGTTTTGGTATCAGAGTAATATTCGCTTCATATAAGGTGTCGGAGAGGTTTCTGTTCTTCAGCATGTTGTGGAATAGTTTCTGCAAGATAGGTACTAGTTCTTCTTTGTAAATATGGTAAAATTCAGGTGTGAAGCCATCTGGACTGGGACTTTTCTTTTTAGGGAGATTTTTAATTGCTGTTTCTATTTCAGCTGTTGAGATTGGTCTGTTCAGGGAATCTATTTCTTCCTGGTTGAGCCTAGGGAGGCTGTGTGTTTCTAGAAATTTGTCCATTTCCTCCACATTTTAAAGTTTGTGTGCATAAAGATTTTTGTAGTATTAAAAAATTGTATCTTGTTTCTCTTTGGGATCAGTTGTGATATCTCCTTTTTTATTCCTGATGGAGCTTATTAGAGATTTCTCTTTTCTGCTTTTCGTTAGCTTAGCCAATGGTGTGTCAATTTTTTTTTATTTTTTCAAAGAACCAACTTTTTGTTTTATTAATCTCCTGAATAGCTTCCCTGTTTTAAATTCCATTTAGTTCTGATTTGATCTTGTTGATTAGACTTCTTCTGCTGGGTTTGGGGCTGGTCTGTTCTTCTTTTTCCAGCTCTTTGAGTCGTTTCATTAGATTGTCTATTTGTGATCTTCTTGTCTTTTGGTTATAGGCATTTATGGAGATAAACTTTCCTCTCAGAACTGCTTTAGCTGTGTCCCAGAGGAGTTGATAACTTGTCTCTCCATTGTCGTTTTTCTTCATAGAACTTTTTTATTTCCATCTTGATTTCTTCATTTACGAAGTAATCATTTAGTAGGAGGTTGTTTAATTTCCACGTTTTTGTGTAGAAATGTGAGTTTCTGTTAGGGTTGATTTCTACTTTTATTCCACTGTGATCTGAGAAGGTACATGGTATGATTTCTATTTTTTAAAATTTCTTGATATCTTGTGTCCTAGGATATGGTCAATCTTATAGAATGTCCCGTGAGCTGATGAGAAGAACGTATATTCAGTGGATTTTGGGTAGAATGTTCTGTAAATGTCAGTCATACCCAATTGTTCTAGAGTTTTGTTTAAGTCCATTATTTCTTTATTAATTTTCTGTTTGGAAGATCTGTCTTGTGCCGTCAGTGGGGTGTTGAAATCTCCGACGATTATGGAGTTGCTATTAATCCATTTGCTTAGATCCAGTAAGGTTTGCTTTATGAATCTGGGTGCACCTAAGTTGGGTGCATATATATTTAAAATTGTTATCTCTTCTTGTTGGACTGTGCCCTTCACTATTATATAATGACCCTCTTTGTCTTTTACTACTTTTGTTGGTTTAAAAACTAAATCGTCTGAAATTAGAACTGCTACACTAGCCTTCTTTTGGCTTCTATTTGCTTGGAATATTGATCTCCACCCTTTTATTTTTAGTCTATATGCATCCTTGCAGGTTAGATGTGTTTCCTGAAGACAGCATATACTTGGCCTGTATTTTCTTATCCATTCAGCCAGCCTATGTCTCTTGAGTGGAGAGTTTAAGCCATTCACATTTATTGAGAGAACTGATAGGTAAGGTAAATTACTGATCATTCTGTTGGGTTGAATGTTGTTGCTATGATTTATGTCTTGAGCCATTGTAATATCTGGCCTTTAATATCTTTGGGTTTTGGTTGTTTTTATATTCGTGGATTATTATTATGATGTTCCGTGCGTAACGCTATTTTAAGTATTTCTTGTAGTGCTGGTCTTGTCTTGGTGAATTCTCTGAGCCTTTGCTTGTCTGAGAATGTTTTTATTTCTCCTTCATATACGAAGCTTAGTTTTGCAGGGCTTAATATTCTAGGCTGGGCATTGTTTTGTTTCAAAAGAGTGAGAATGGGGCCCCAGTCTCTCCTTGCTTGTAAAGTCTCATTAGAGAAGTCTGATGTTATTCGAATTGGCATTCCCTTGTATGTTACTTGCTTCTTTTGTCTTACAGCCCTAGAAGGGCCTCTTTAGTTGATACTTTGGTCAGTCTGATGACTGCATGTCGTGACGTCTTCCTGTTTGCGTTGAATCTCCCAGGGGTCCTCTGACCTTCTTGAACTTGTATATCAAGATTTTGAGCAAGGCCTGGGAAATTTTCCTCTATTATATCTTCAAACAGCTTGTCCAACCCTTGAGTGTTGTCTTCTTCCCCTTTCTGCAACCCTATGACCCTCACATTAGGTTTCTTCACATAATCCCACAGCTCTTGTAGGCTTTGCTCTTTTCTTTCTCTGCTCTATTTCTGTGACTGATGTATTTAATTGGAGGGTGTTATCTTCAAGCTCTGAGATTCTTTCTTCTGTTTCATCTACCCTGTTTTTGAGACTTTCCACTGTATTTTGTAGTTCCTTGAATTGATTCTTCATTTCAAGGAGTTACACTTTTCTTCATTGTGTCTATTTCTTTTCCCATATCCTGGAGACTTTTTGTGGTTTCTTTGTGTTGGTTATTGAGTTGTTGTTGCAGCTGGGTGAGTGTTCTTTTGATCCACTTCCGAAATTCCTCTTCTGTCATATTGGTTGCCTAATTTTGGTTGGCGTCCATTTCTAGGGGGCTGGTGCTCCTCTTTGGGGGTGTGTTTTCCGTTTGGTTCTTCATATTTCCTTAGTTCTTTCACTGATTTCTTCCCATGTCAATTAGTTGTTGTTTATTTCCTTAGGTTATTGTTTGGGTATTCACACACTTTGTTTAGTTTCTGAGGCGTTAGGTGGTGTCTTTGTGTGAAATTGGACCCCTCCCTGTATATTGAGTCAGTGGGTGCCGTGGAAAGGCTGTGCAAGATGCCATCCCTGTCAGTAGGTGGCGTTAGCTTGGAGGAACAGGGTATACTGTTGATTTTGTGTCCTGTTAACAGCTCTTGTTCTGGGCGGAGCTGGGTTGGGTAAGCCTGCCCTCAGGCCATTAGCAGGGGTCAAAGTTCTGTTCTCTGCTTCCAGGGAAAGCTGTCAGGGCGGGGCTGGAATGGTCCCGCTCAGCCAGAAAGTCTGTGTGTGGGGGTGGGGCTGTCTGAGACCCGCAGTCTGGAGCGGGCCTTGCTTCTTTCCACCCTCCCCAACTCCGCAGCTACTCG
The DNA here is from genome assembly GCF_040939455.1 of Microcebus murinus. Taxonomy (NCBI): domain Eukaryota; kingdom Metazoa; phylum Chordata; class Mammalia; order Primates; family Cheirogaleidae; genus Microcebus; species Microcebus murinus. Next base: position 73,756,748 of record NC_134136.1, on the reverse strand, counting down.
TTGGCCTCTGCCAGCAGGCCAGACCACAAGCCACCAGGCCTCGCCAGACGGTGATGCTGGCGGGTATGTTCCCTGCACAGGAACGCCACCTGGGTTGGGCGCACGGCCTCCTCCTGGGAGGAGGGTTGCCCTCTAGGATGCCGATCTGCCCCTGGAGGCACACACACCTCAGTAGGCTGTTCACGTATAACCCTTCTGTGCCCCGGGCAATGCTAGCCCTCAGTGCAGGGGAACTGGTCTGCAGGTCCGACCTCTTGGTCTCCCTGTATTCCCACTAGGGAGAGGATTTCAGGTCCCAATTCACCCATAGGGATCCCAAGCTGGGTCTCCAGCCTCTCAGGCTCTGATTCGGCACCGTTCTCCTGGGAACACGGTGCCAGCAGCACCTGGGGGGGGGGCAGGTAGGGAGCTCACAGTCTGAGTTCCCCTGAGTCAGGTGTAGGGTCCCAAACGGGAAGGTCCCGTTCCCTGGAGGTACCTCCAGCTCGTGGCTGTATTGTCTCTCTGGGCAGCCGAGGGTAGGGTCGGTGGAGGCTAGGAGGAGGCAATATGGCGCCTGCCACGCAGCTCGGGTGTGTGCCTACGGAGGTGCCCGGAGGAAGTTGGGAACCTGGTGCCACGTCTGCTACAGGCTCACCATTGGGAGGCGGCGTCAGTCTCTGGGCTAGTGTCCGCAGGTCTCTCCACCTGCTGGGGAGCCCACTAGCAGTCCCGACTGCAGGGGAGGGGAAACAACAAATCCACCTACCCTTGGCGCTCGTCTCCGGGCTACTCCGGTGGTCTCAGCCTCCAGTTCTCCTCTGCAGCCTCCTCCCACGGAGTCTCCCGGGGTCTCAGGTACCCCTCCTTCCGGCCCTTGTCCACTGTATTCTCGTCTTCTTGCTTCTTTCCTCTAATTTCTGCTAGAATCTGTCTTTTTTGCAGAGACACTCTGTCTAGCGGTGTTATTCGTCCGCCATCTTGCTCCGCCCCGTATTGCTTTCTTTACCATTATAATGACCTGTCTGTCTTCCTTTACAATTGTTGGCTTAAAATAAATTTTATCTGATATAAGAAGGGCTACACCTCCTTTCTTTTGGTTTCCATTTATATGAAATATTTTTTTCCCATCCTTTCACAGTAAGTCTCTGTGTATCCTTGTGATTTAGATTTGTTTCCTGGAGACAGCAGATATTTGGATATTTTCGTTTGTTTGTTTGTTTCTTCTATTGAGCTAGCCTATGTCTTTTGATAGGAGAATTCAGATCATAAAAGTTAAGTGATATAATTGATAGGTAGATGTTGATCTGTTCATCCTTTTCAATAGTACCTTATTGCTTTGTTTTCCCTCTTGTGCTATTGTTTTATATAAGTTTTAAGTTTTACAAGGATTTGGGGGATGATTTTACACTGGAGTGTATGCTGATTCAGATATAATGCTGTTCTGAATATTTCCTGCAGTCCAGGTCTGGTCACGACAAATTTCTTGTCTGGAAAAGACTTAATTTATCCATCAATTGTGAAACTTAGTTTTGCAGGATACAAAACGCTAGTCTGACTATTGTTCTGTTTAGGAAGATTGAATATGGGGCCCTACTCCCTTCCGGCTTGTATAGTTTCCACTGTGAGGTCTGCAGTTACCCTTGTAGGTTTTCTTTTATAGGTTATATATTGCTCAAAGGTCATTTCCATGGCCCTTGGGAAAAGCCACTGGGAGTGAGGCCAAAGTGGCTTCTCTAGAGTGAATAGATTGTTTGTGGGGGAAGGACCATCTGAAATTCACAAACTGACTCTTGGAGTGAGCTCTGCCCCTCTCTCACTATACCTGCTTCAAGAGTCTCCCTCCAGTGTCTGTTTGGAAATAGGCATCTGAATGTGCAATGCTTGGTAGCAATGGTACCACAGGCTATGAACTTCATGCTGGGGGACTCACCCTAATCCAACAGTGTGACATTCCTGTGGATGTATGGGCACTTCACCAGATAACCACAGCTTGGAATCACAATGTACTCTTCTATCAGTTCTGCCCACATGGGCTCCCTTGTTTCCTGAGTCAAGCTCTCAAATCTCTCCCTCATACTCCATAGCAATACACTTGAGCCCTGGGGATGGAGGACTTGGCTTGCATTTCTGACCCACTGGCATGCATCTCTGGGGAGTGCCAGCAGGCAGGGAACTCCCAAACCAGGCACACTTGGGTCCACTACAGGTCCTCAAGGGGAAAGATATGGGCCCCATACTCTGTGGAAACCTCAGACAAGATGATGCTCCAGCTGATGAGAGATGGCCACTCTTGAAAATCAGTCTCAATCTGTCCTCTCATTTGCAGTGAGTGGAGGAGGGGAAGGGGAGGAAAAGCGTCTGAATGGAAGAGAATCAGGACTTGGCTCCTGTAGTCCCTCTCCCTGGGAGAAATCCTGCACAGAATGTCCAAAGTCTGTGACCACAATAGTTCTCCACACAATTTAGTGGTTGCAGCAGCACCTGGGCTCATAAGGTTAGAAAAGCCTCTAGACAACTCAGTAGCCTACTGATTATCAAAGGTGTGTGGGAAGGAGAAACAGAATCCCCCCCAACACCCCTTCACTGTACTCTGAGTCTCTCTGGGTTTGATCCTCCCTGATATCTTTTCTTCTTTTTCCTTTCCCTGTTCTGCTTCTCAGTTTCACTCCATGAAGTACCCAGCAGGCTCCACCACTTCTTCCTCTAAATTACACCTGAGCTGTGCCCATGCCCCCTCTCCTTTATCTGAAACACTTCTTTCCCTCTAGCATGCTCCAGTAAGTGAAAGCTCCAGTCAGCCATATTGCCCTCTGCCCCTCAAGGTTATGCATTTCTAAAAAGCTCCAAGGTGATACAGATATTGATAGCCTGAACTATATTTTGAATACCAAGATACTATACATATGTTTCTCAAATTTGCCATTTGAAACAATCACCTGAAGTAGTTGTTAAAAATGCATAATTTTATTTTCTGGGAAAAAATGACTCTAAGTGGTAGCCATAGGGCCTAAATTGTACATCTGGGCAGTGGAAGAAGTAAGATTTGAACTTCGGTCCATTTATTCTTGAGCCACTCTTTCCATGGCATCCACCTCTAAGGGGAAGTGACTTCTTAGCTGAAATAATTGACTGTATGACCTTGGCTATATCAACCACACCAAAAAGCCCCAGTGACTCAGATATTACCCTGAATTCTGAATAGTAAATGAATATTTTCAACTGTAATCTATTTTCTTTTTACCTGTTAGCTTTGTACTTCCAGACTCACTCCATATCTGGACAGTCTGCCTAGCATTCAGCTTGATTCTAGGCCAGCTTGATTCTGGGCCTGAATACACCTTCAGAGTACCCTGAATTCATTGACTCACATCAGATCCCTAGAGCCCAGAACAACCTGTCCCCAGACTCTGAATTTGCTCTGGACCTCAGTGTTTTCTTATGTACAGTAACAGGATTCTAGTGGATGACCAATTCCTAATAGCCTTTTTCTAAGCATTTCAGAATATGCACTGTGTTTCCATGCATCTGCTGGTCAGACTCCTAAGTCACTTGTCTTTTTTCTGCCTTTCCAGCAGGAAAAAAAACAACAGATAAATGAAACAAATAAAATTCATGCAAAAATACTTGTCTAAGAACTAAAAGTTGCTACTTTAAAGACACAGTGGATGTGAAAAGTTTTACTCTGTCCCAACACCAACCCTCTTGGCATTTAAGTTCTATTTTATAATGTTGTTTTATTTTTCAAATGCCAGAAAGATTATCAGAAAAGATAGGCCTTGTTCCAAACAGGGGTAATGCTGGAACCTAGACAATGAGCTTCCCATTGGTCAACAAATAATAATTTGGGCATAGATGATCATCCTTTTCCTAGATAGCCTGCCCTTATTTTTATTCCCCCAGAAAAATGGATTTTAAAGTAAACTGTATTATTCCTGCTGTATTAGACTCTCCCAATACAGATTTACGTCATTTGGGGTATTTGTTTTAATACCCCAATTTGTTTTTCCACAATGGTTGTAGGCCAAGCACTTAGCCACTAATGGCTAAGCCACTGTAGCCTTGAAATGATGCTTATGTAAAGGCTCAATGAACTATATATGGAACCATTTCAGAATTAAGTGTGACATTTCACATAAATTTGCCACATCCATTCATATGCATTCAAATACATTCATGTGCCCCATAACAACTGCTTTGGTCAAGGAGGGACTGCATAAGATGGTGTCCCCATAAGATTTTAATGGAGCTTAAAAATTCCTATCATCTAGTGATGCCTTTCTTCATCTGCCCCTATGTAGGTCTAAGCTAATGTGTGCAGTTGTGCCTTAGTTTTTAACAAAAAAGTTTAAAAACTAAAATAAAAATAAAAATAAAAAACTTATAGAATAAGGATATAAAGAAAGAAAATATTTTTATACAGCTGTACAGTAGGTTTGTGTTTTAAGCTACAAGTTATTACAAAAGAGTAAATAAGTTAAAAAATAAAATGTTTATAAAATAAAAAAGTTACAGTAAGCTAATTAATTATTGAAGAAAGAAAAATGTTTTTATAAATTTAGTATAGCTTAAATGTACAATGTTCATAAATTCTACAGTAATGTACAGTACTGTCCTAGGCATTCATATTCACTCACCACTTACTAACTCACCTAGAGAATCTTCCAGACTTGCAAGCTCCATTCATGGAAAGTGCCCTATATAGGTATAACAGTTTTATATTTTATACCATATTTTTATTGTACCTTTTCTATGTTTGGATATACAAATTCTTACCATTGTGTTGCAATTTCCTACAGTATTCAGTACAGCAATATGCTATACAAGTTTATAACCTAGAGGCAATAGGTGATACCATATAACCTAGATATATAGTAAACTATATCGTCTACATCTGTGTAAGTACACTATGTGATGTTTGCACAATGATGAAATTGCCCAATGACACATTTCTCAGAATGTGTCCCCCATCATTAAGTGACACATGACTGTATATTTCCTGTTTAGCTTTCTTCAAATTCAAAGTGGGTAGGTAGGTAAAAGTAAAGAGATTTTAGGCCAGGTAGGTTAGTGAGGTCACCTCTCAATTAGTAAATAGAAGCCCATGGAACTGAGAAACAAAGAGCATATGTTAATGGCTGGGGAGCAGTGCCCTGTAGTGTAAGGATGTCTCAGGATCACACAGATGTCACCTGTTAGCCATATGATTTGGCAGTGGTGTGCTGGAGCTAGCTTTGTACCAGCTTATAAAATCCTACTCAATTTTGAGGATTTTTATAAAGCTGGTTGAAGAAACATTGACAGCTTGAATCAACCATCTTGAGAGTATCTATACCATAGGAATTGATATAGGTGGTGTTCCAATGATGGGAGGAAAGTCCCCTGTACTTACCAGGTGGGTTTTGGCTTTGCAAAGGAAATAATTCAAGTGAGCCAACTAGCAACAGGAAAGTTTATTGAGATAGAGACAGATAATAGATCTTACTCCACAGATTCCATAGGAGTCCTCTCTCAAGCAGGACGGGAACTCCTTATGTGGCAATGGTAACACTTTTAAATGTTCAAAAACCCTGTTGGGAAACAGCTGTACATGACCAGCATTGTCTGGTGGTCAGGCCATAAAGGTTAATCCATAAACTGCTGTCATAAAAAGATAAAGGTAAGCACAAATAGTTTGTAAAGCATCTGGTTTAGTAATTCCTCTATCTTCATGGGGTCATGGGCCAGGTACTTGCTGGCAACTTCCTTGTTCAGGGTGATTAGGGTCTTGTATCAGTAAAAATGGCTACATTCAGTCCCTCTTTATTTTTATTTTATTTATTTATTTATTTATTTATTTATTTATTTATTTATTTATTTATTTATTTTAGAGAGACAGAGTCTCACTTTGTTGGCCTGTGTAGAGAATGCAGCCTCAAACTCTTGGGCTCAAGGGATCCTCCTGCCCAAGACTTCCAGGTAGCTGGAACTACGGGCATATGCCATGATGCCTGGTTAATTTTCTATTTTTAGTAGAGATGGGTCCTTAAAGCTGGTCTCAAACTCCTGAGATGAAGTAGTCCTCCCACCTCAGCCTTCCAGAGTGTTAGGATTTCAGCCACCACACCCAGCTGCACTCAAGCTCTCTTGACCTTTGTTTTCTGCCTTATCCCTACATCAAAATCATCAAATGCTACAAATTAGAGTTTTTAAAAGCCACTCATCCATTCATTCATTCATTATACAGAGCCTGTTTACTGGAATACCATTGACTAGGTGACATATTTCTTTGCCTTCCTAAGCCCTAGTTTTCTCAACTATAAAACAGGATTAATAACAATTAGGTCTGCTGCTTGCAGAACCCTGGAGCAAGAAAGCAAATGGAGTCTAGTAGATGTAAATATTTTAAAATTATAAATCAATCTATTATATTGTTAAATTAAATATGTTGTATCATCTAATCTTTACTACTATTGCTCCATAATAACTATATCAAAAATGCATAAAGCTATAGTTTTTATATCACTGAAAGTTGCCAAAATATCAAAAGCAACTAAAAATATTACATAGGTCTGGATGTTCTGTTGACTGACTGGCAATGTTTGGATGAGTGACAAAACAAAGATATACCTAATTTGTAAAGCATAATGTATTTATTCAAAGATATTTTTTTCATCTTATTTCAGAAAAATCTTTAATTATGCTATTATAATCAAGACTTTTGTATAACTTATATTTACTGAAAATACTGATATAAAGAATTAACAAAGCAATAGCAATCAAAATGGGCAAAATTTTAGCATATTTTATAATATAAATTATATTTTAAAAATAAATAAAAATTAACATATTTATAAAACTTTCTTTTAAATATTCAAAAAATCTATTAAGCTTAAAATTATAAAATATAATTAATGAATTGTTGGATCAAATGATAGGTCTACTTTTAGTTCTTTGAGAAATCCTCATACTGTTTTCCATAAAGGTGGTACTAATTTGCAGTCCCACCAATAGTATATAAACATTCCTTTCTCTCTGTATCCACATCAGGACTATTGTTTTTGGACTTTTTGATAAGACTTATTCAATGATATCTCATTGTCATTTTAATTGCATTTCCCTCATGATTAGTGACACTAAGCATTTTTCATATGTTTCTTGGCCATTTCTTTTTTTGAAAAGCATCTGCATTACAAAAATGATCCACTTAACCTAAAACATTTGTACCCCCTTAATCTTTTGAAATAAAAAATGGAAAAAGATAAATCAATACAAATAGCTTAGAAAAATTATAATTAATGAATATAAATTTTTAAAAGCAAAGTTAGGTAAATAAAGCTTATACCATTGAGGGAAATTTTAATAAATCTCATTATTTTTTAAAAATGTAAGTAGTTATTAAAAAGTTTTATAAAAATAAAACCATTCTAGTCTTCAATGTCTTCATGCCTGCTCATGTAAAGAAATGATATCACACTTCATATGTATTAGCTCTAAATCTATGCAAATAGAAAGTCATGAAAGCATGAATCATTTAATATTGAAAAATGTTCTTCAGTTGCTATGTAACTGTTAAGAATACCATGCTAATTTGGGTGTATTTCTACAACCATGAACATAAGAAAAAAAAGAAAATTGAAGCTTGGCATTACTGGGAAACAATATTATAGAAGAGTCTATTGCATTAATGCTACCAGAAAAGAAAACAAATGGATCATTTTATCTTTTCTGTTACCTAAGTACTTCTACTCTATTGGAGGTTCATGACGCCCCCAATATAACCAGGTCCCTGTGTAGTGTATGTTGCAAGAGATGGGAGAGACAAATATATAAACACGAAGAGTAAGATGAAAGGGTGTGGGGAAGTCAGGGTGCCACCAGCATTCCTGTGAGCCAGGTAGTACTGACTGAAATTTAGCACCCATTTTTATTCTCTTTTTCATGTTATAGATTAGAATGATTTCACGTGAAAAGCTCATTGGTTAGCAGGAAATGTATAATCTAAACAGGAACAAAGAGACCACAGTACTTCTTTCTACTTTATCTAGTTCCTCATTTACTGAGATATGAACTCAGGAGAGAGATAAGAACATTGTCTCAGGCTTAGAATAGCAACCTGCTCTCATCTGCTGGGCTAACATCCTTTGATCATTCTCTCACCCTTCAGATTACAAGGCACATCTCTGGGTTGAACAGCTTTTGCTCAGTGAACTGGAATGTCCATAGGTTGCTCTTTGGCAAAGTCCTGTCCCACTCCTGGGGTTCTCATGTCTCGACCGTACCCTCAACACTACTACTCAAATGCTCTCTGTAGTCTGAAAGCAGTGTCCCTCTCTAATGTCAGCAGTGGCACAATTGCATTTACATACAGTTTTATTTTGTTTGAGGACTTAGGGCAATAGATGTGGGGATTGAACAGTATTAGTCCTGAGAATGGAGGTTTAGTGTCATGGGTGATACCATGCCAGCACTGAGCATAAGATGCTGAAAGACAGAGACACTCATATCTAAAAAATAAAAAAATAAATAAACAAATTTCTGTGTCTCTGTGATTATTCTATTTAGGACCCTTCTAAATTATGAGGTTCAGTAGAGGGGCTTCTTTTCTCTAGATTGAAGGGTGGTACCATGTTAAGCTGCTATGCGTTTAGCACTTTAGATACAATATCACATTTAATCTGTACAAAACCTTACTGTGTATTAACTGGCACTCTGTACTTGTTAGCTATTCTTATTATTCTTACTTATTATAATTATAATAGTTATTCTTTACAGAAAAAACTACTTCATTAAATAAACTAATACCTCAAAGATGCATCAGTAGCCAGAAGAAGTCCCTAATAACATATGGAAAGGATAATATAAATGGGTCTTATACTAGTTTCTTACCACTGTTGTAAAAAATTACCACAAACTTAGCAGTTTAAAGACAGAAATTTATTATTTCACATTTCTGTAGGTTAGAAGTGTGACACAGGTCTCACTGGGCTAAAATTAAGGTGTCAGTAGGGCTGTGTTCCTTCTAGGGGCTCTGTGGGATCATCTGCTCCCTTGCCTTTTCCAGCTTCTAGAGGCTGTCTGTGTTTCCTGGCTTATGATCTCTTCCTCTATTTTAAAAGACAAATATTTGTTCTTTACACATCTGATAAAGGTCTGATAACAAGAATCTATCTACAACTTAAAAGAATCAACAAGAAAAAAATCAAACAACCCCATAAACAAATGGGCAATGGAATTGAACAGAAACATTTTAAAAGAAGACAGAATAATGGCCAAAAAACATATTAAAAAATTCTCAACATCTCTAATCATTACAGAAATGCAAATCAAAACCACAATGAGATATCACCTAACTTCAGAGAGATTGGCCTCTGTCAAAAAATCCCAAAACAACAAATTCTGGCCTGGATGTGGAGAGATAGGAACCCTCTTACACTGCTAATGGGACTACAAATTAGTGCAACCTCTGTGGAAAAGATTTGGAGAGGGGCGGAGCAAGATGGCGGACGAATAACACCGCCAGACAGAGGGTCTCTGCAGAAAACACAAATTCTAGCAGAAACTAGAGGAAAGAAGCAAGAAGATGAGCATACAGCGGACAAGGGTCGGAAGGAGGGGTACCTGAGACCCCGGGAGACTCCACGGGAGGAGGCTGCGGAGGAGAACTGGAGGCTGACACCACCGGAGCAGCCCGGAGACCAACGGCAAGGGTAGGTGGAATAGCTGTTTCCCCTCCCCTGCATTCAGGACTGCTGGTGGGCTCCCCAGCGGGTGGAGAGACCTGCAGACACCAGCCCAGAGACTGCCGCCGCCTGCCAACGGTGAGCCTGTAGCAGACGTGGCACCAGGTTCCCAACTTCCTCCGGGCACCTCCGTGTGCACGGACCCGAGCAGCGCGGCAGGCGCCATATTGCCTCCCCCTCCCCTCCGCCCACCCTACCCGCGGCTGCCCAGAGAGACAATACAGCCACCAGCCGGAGGCACCTCCAGGGAACGGGACCTTCCCGTTTGGGACCCCGCCCGCCCTCCCAGGTGCTGCTGACACCATGTTCCCAGGAAAATGGTGCCGACTCAGAGGCTGAGAGACATAGGCCCAGCTTGGGCTCCCTGTGGGTGAATTAGGACCGGAAATCCTCTCCCTGGTGGGAATACAGTTTGAACTCTGGGACCCAGAGGTCAGACCTGCAGACCAGATCCCCTGCACCGAGGGCTAGCATTGCCCGGGGCACAGAAGGGTTATACGTGAACAGCCTACTGAGGTCTGTGTGCCTCCAGGGGCGGATCGGCATTCTAGATGGCAACTCTCCTCCCAGGAGGAGGCCATGCGCCCAACCCAGGTGGAGTTCCTGTGCAGGGAACCTCCCCGCCGGCATGACAGTCCGGGGAGGCCTGGTGGCTTGTGGTCTGGCCTGCTGGCAGAGGCCCAGGAGTAGCTGCGGAGTTGGGGAGGGTGGAAAGAAGCGAGGCCTGCTGCAGACTGCGGGTCTCACACAGACCCACCCCCACAAACAGACTTTCTGGCTGAGCGGGACCATTCCAGCCCCGCCCTGACAGCTTTCCCTGGAAGCAGAGAACAGAACTTTGACCCCTGCTAACGGCCTGAGGGCAGGCTTACCCAACCCAGCTCCACCCAGAACGAGAGCTGATAACAGGACTAAAAATCAACACTATAGCATGTTCCTCCAAGCAAACGCCACCTACTGACAGGGACGGCATCTTGCACAGCCTTTCCATGGCACCCACTGACTCAATATACAGGGAGTGGTCCAATTTCACCCACAGGCACCACCTAACACCTAACGCCTCAGAAACTAAACAAGGTGTGTGAATACCCAAACAATAACCTAAGGAAATAAACAACAACTGATCGACATGGGAAAAAATCAGCGAAAGAACTTAGGAAATATGAAGAACCAAACGGAAAACACACCCCCAAAGAGGAGCACCAGCCCCCTAGAAATGGACACCAACCAAAATCAGGCAACCAATATGACAGAAGAGGAATTTCGTACGTGGAACATAAGAACACTCACCCAGCTGCAACAACAACTCAATAACCAACACCAAGAAACCACAAAAAGTCTCCAGGATATGAGAAAAGAAATAGACACAGGCCGGGCGCTGTGGCTCACGCCTGTAATCCTAGCTCTTGGGAGGCCGAGGCGGGTGGATTGCTCAAGGTCAGGAGTTCAAAACCAGCCTGAGCAAGAACGAGACCCCGTCTCTACTATAAATAGAAAGAAATTAATTGGCCAACTGATATATATATAAAAAAAATTAGCCGGGCATGGTGGCGCATGCCTGTAGTCCCAGCTACCCGGGAGGCTGAGGCAGAAGGATCACTTGAGCCCAGGAGTTTGAGGTTGCTGTGAGCTAGGCTGATGCCACGGCACTCACTCTAGCCTGGGCAACAAAGCGAGACTCTGTCTCAAAAAAAAAAAAAAAAAAAAAAAAAAGAAATAGACACATTGAAGAAAAGTGTAACCGAACTCCTGGAAATGAAGAATCAATTCAAGGAACCACAAAATACAGTGGAAAGTCTCAAGAACAGGGTAGATAAAACAGAAGAAAGAATCTCAGAGCTTGAAGATAACACGCTCCAATTAAATAAATCAGTCACAGTAATAGAGCAGAGAAACAAGAGAAAAGACCAAAGCCTACAAGAGCTGTGGGATTACGTGAAGAAACTTAATGTGAGGATCATAGGGTTACAAGAAGGGGAAGAAGACAACACTCAAGGGTTGGACAAGCTGTTTGAAGATATAATAGAGGAAAATTTCCCAGGCCTTGCTCAAAATATTGATATACAAGTTCAAGAAGCTCAGAGGACCCCTGGGAGACTCAACGCAAACAGGAAGACGTCACGACATGCAGTCATCAGACTGACCAAAGTATCAACTAAAGAGGCCCTTCTAAGAGCTGTAAGACAAAAGAAGCAAGTAACATACAAGGGAAAGCCAATTCGAATAACATCAGACTCATCTAATGAGACTTTACAAGCAAGGAGAGACTGGGGCCCCATTCTCACTCTTTTGAAACAAAACAATGCCCAGCCTAGAATATTATTCCCTGCAAAACTAAGCTTCGTATATGAAGGAGAAATAAAAACATTCTCAGACAAGCAAAGGCTCAGAGAATACACCAAGACAAGACCAGCCCTACAAGAAGTACTTAAAACAGCATTATGCACGGAACATCATAATAATAATCCATGGATATAAAAACAACCAAAACCCAAAGATATTAAAGGCCAGATATTACAATGGCTCAAGACATAAATCATAGCAACAACATCTAACCCAACAGAATGATTAGTAATCTGCCTTACCTATCAGTTCTCTCAATAAATGTGAATGGCTTAAACTTTCCACTCAAGAGACATAGGCTGGCTGAATGGATAAGAAAATACAGGCCAAGTATATGCTGTCTTCAGGAAACACATCTAACCTGCAGGATGCATATAGACTAAAAATAAAAGTGTGGAGATCAATATTTCAAGCAAATAGAAGCCAAAAGAAGGCTGGTGTGGCAGTTCTAATTTCAGACGATTTAGTTTTTAAACCAACAAAAGTAGTAAAAGACAAAGAAGGTCATTATATAATGGTGAAGGGCACAGTCCAACAAGAAGAGATAACAATTTTAAATATATATGCACCCAACTTAGGTGCACCCAGATTCATAAAGCAAAGAATACTGGAGCTAAGCAAATGGATTAATAGCAACTCCTTAATCGCCGGAGATTTCAACACCCCACTGACGGCACGAGACAGATCCTCCAAACAGAAAATTAATAAAGAAATAATGGACTTAAACAAAACTCTAGAAAAATTGGGCCTCACAGACATCTACAGAACATTCTACCCAAAATCCACTGAATATAGGTTCTTCTCATCAGCTCACGGGACATTCTCTAAGATTGACCATATCCTAGGACACAAAGAAAATCTCAAGAAATTTAAAAAAATAGAAATCATACTATGTACCTTCTCAGATCACAGTGGAATAAAAGTAGAAATCAACCCTAACAGAAACTCACATTTCTACACAAAAACGTGGAAATTAAACAACCTCCTACTAAATGATTACTTCGTAAATGAAGAAATCAAGACGGAAATAAAAAACTTCTATGAAGAAAACGACAATGGAGAGACAAGTTATCAACTCCTCTGGGAGACAGCTAAAGCAGTTCTGAGAGGAAAGTTTATCTCCATAAATGCCTATAATCAAAAGACAAGAAGATCACAAATAGACAATCTAATGAAACGACTCAAAGAGCTGGAAAAAGAATAACAGACCAACCCCAAACCCAGCAGAAGAAGGGAAATCAACAAGATCAAATCAGAACTAAATGAAATTGAAAACAGGGAAGCTATTCAGGAGATTAATAAAACAAAAAGTTGGTTCTTTGAAAAAATAAACAAAATTGACACACCATTGGCTAAGCTAACGAAAAGCAGAAAAGAGAAATCTCTAATAAGCTCCATCAGGAATAAAAAAGGAGATATCACAACTGATCCCAAAGAGATACAACATACAATTTATGAATACTACAAAAATCTTTATGCACACAAACTGGAAAATGTGGAGGAAATGGACAAATTTCTAGAAACACACAGACTCCCTAGGCTCAACCAGGAAGAAATAGATTCCCTGAACAGACCAATCTCAACAGCTGAAATAGAAACAGCAATTAATAATCTCCCTAAAAAGAAAAGTCCCGGTCCAGATGGCTTCACACCTGAATTTTACCATACTTACAAAGAAGAACTAGTACCTATCTTGCAGAAACTATTCCACAACATCGAGAAGAATGGAAACCTCCCCGACACCTTTTATGAAGCGAATATTACTCTGATACCAAAACCAGGAAAGGATGCAACAAAAGAAGAAAACTGCAGACCAATATCTCTAATGAATATAGATGCAAAAAATTTTCAACAAAATCTTAGCTAACCGAATCCAGACAATTATCAAAAAAATAATCCACCACGACCAAGTGGGCTTCATCCCAGGGATGCAGGGATGGTTGAACATACGTAAATCTGTAAATGCAATTCACCACATAAACAGAAGCAAAAACAAAGACCACATGATTCTTTCAATAGATGCAGAAAAAGCTTTTGACAAAATTCAACACCCTTTCATGATACGAACACTTAAGAAAATAGGCATAGAAGGGACATACCTAAAAAGGATACAAGCCATATATGACAGACCCATAGCCAACATCATACTGAATGGGGAAATATTGAAATCATTCCCTCTTAGAACTGGAACCAGACAAGGCTGACCACTATCTCCACTTCTGTTCAACATAGTGCTGGAAGTCTTGGCTACAGCAATCAGACAGGAAAATGGAATCAAAGGAATCCAAAAAGGGGCAGAAGAGATCAAACTTTCACTGTTTGCTGATGATATGATATTGTATCTAGAAAACCCCAAGGATTCAACCAAGAAACTCCTGGAACTGATCAATGAATTTAGTAAAGTCTCAGGATACAAAATTAATACACAGAAATCAGAGGCATTCATATATGCCAACAACAACCTAATTGAGAACCAAATGAAAGACTCAATTCCCTTCACAATAACAACAAAGAAATTAAAGTACCTAGGAATATATTTATCCAAAGAGGTAAAAGACCTCTACAGGGAGAACTATGAAACACTGAGGAAGGAAATAGCAGAGGATGTAAACAGATGGAAATCCATACCATGCTCGTGGATCGGCAGACTCAATATCATCAAAATGTCTATACTACCCAAACTGATCTACAGATTCAATGCAATACCTATTAAAATCCCATCAGCATTCTTCACAGATATAGAAAAAATAATTTTACGCTTCGTATGGAACCAAAGAAGACCCGGAATATCAAGAGCAATTCTAGGCAACAAACAAAATTGGAGGCATTAATATGCCAGATATCAAACTATACTACAAAGCTGTAGTAATTAAAACAATATGGTACTTCAGCCCATAAATAAGTCATGAAAAAAAAAATATGGTATTGGCACAAAAACAGGAATATTGACCAGTGGAACAGATGTGAGAATCCTGATATAAAACCATCCTCATATAGCCATCTCATCTTTGACAAAGCAGACAAAAACATACGCTGGGGAAAAGAATCCCTCTTCAATAAATGGTGCTGGGAAAACTGGATAGCCACCTGTAGAAGGCTAAAACAGGACCCACACCTTTCACCTCTCACAAAAACCAACTCATGCTGGATAACAGACTTAAACCTAAGATATGAAACTATTAGAACTCTAGAGGAAAAAGTTGGAAACACTCTCCTAGACATCGGCCTGGGCAAAGAGTTTATGAAGAAGTCCCCAAAGGCAATCACAGCAGCAACAAAAATAAATAAATGGAACATGATAAAACTACAAAGCTTCTGCACAGCCAAAGAAATAGTCATGAAAGTAAACAGACAACCTACAGAATGGGAGAAAATTTTTGCATCCTATGCATCCGATAAGGGACTGATAACTAGAATCTACTTAGAACTCACGAAAATTAGGAAGAAAAAAATCAAATAACCCCATTAAAAAGTGGGCAAAGGACTTGAACAGAAATTTTTCTAAAGAAGACAGAAGAATGGCCAACAAACATATGAAGAAATGCTCAACATCTCTAATCATCAGGGAAATGCAAATCAAAACCACAATTAGATATCACTTAACCCCAGTGAGAATGGCCTTTATCAAAAAATCTCCAAACAATAAATGCTGGCATGGTTGCGGAGAGAGAGGAACACTCCTACACTGCTGGTGGGACTGCAAACTAGTTCAACCTCTGTGGAAAGCAATATGGAGATACCTTAAAGCGATACAACTGAATCTACCATTTGATCCAGCAATCCCATTGCTGGGCATCTACCCAAATGATCCAGTGACACTCTACAAAAAAGACACCTGCACTCGAATGTTTATAGCAGCACAATTCATAATTGCAAGGCTGTGGAAACAGCCCAAGTGCCTATCCATCCAAGAATTGATTAATAAAATGTGTTATATGTATACCATGGAGTACTATTCAGCTCTAAGAAACAATGGTGACATAGCACATCTTATATTTTCCTGGTTAGAGCTGGAACCCATACTACTAAGTGAAGTATCCCAAGAATGGAAAAACAAGCACCAGATATATTCTCCAGCAAACTGGTATTAACTGAGTAGCACCTAAGTGGACACATAGGTACTACAGTAATAGGGTATTGGGCAGGTGGGAGGGGGGAGGGGGTGAGTATATACATACATAATGAGTGAGATGTGCACCATCTAGGGGATGGTCATGATGGAGACTCAGACTTTTGGGGTTAGGAGGGGAAATGGGCATTTATTGAAACCTTAAAATCTGTACCCCCATAATATGCCAAAATAAAAAAAAAATTAAAAAAAAAAGAATTTGAAGATACCTCAAAGAACTAAAAATATAAATACCATTTGATCCAGCAATAGCACTATTAGGCATCTACCCTAAAGAGCAAAAGACATCCTATAATAAAGACACCTGCACCCAAATGTTTATGGCAGCATAATTCACTATTACAAGGATGTGGAAACAATCCAAGTGCCCATCAATTCATGAGTGGATTATTAAAATTTGGTACATGTATACAATGGAATATTACCGAATTATAAGAAACAACAGTGATCTAGCACCGCTTATATTTTCCTGGATTGAGCTTGAGCCCATTATCCGATGTAAGGTAACACAAGATCAGAAAAATAGGCTCCGCATGTACTTTCCATCAAATTGGTACTGACTGATTAACACAATGGTGCTCAAATGGTAGTAATATTCTCCAGATATTAGGGGATTGCAGGGGGTAAACTCACAACTAAAGGATATGGTGAGCATTGTAGAGGGAAAGGGCAGGCCTCTAAGCTATGCTATGGAGAGGCAAAGATATAAAATATAACCAAAATGTTTGTACTCTCATAATTTCCTGAAATAAAAAAAATGTAGAGTTCTAGTGCTCCTCACCTTGCATCATTCTGACTTCTTCCTCCCTCTTCTATTTGAGATTACATTAGGCTTACCTAGATATTTAATCACATCTGCCAGGTCTCTTTTGTCATTTAAGATCACTTATACACAGTTTCCCTGGATCAAGACATGGACATCTTGGCAGGCCATTATTCTGTCCGCCACCAACCTCCTACATTTAAACTTTGCCACTTCTACATTTCCAGTAACTGATCTTAGAGCATAATCTCCTAACTTCCCACTTCACATGAGTCTTTCTTTCCTTCACATTAATGGAAAACTTGTTGTGGGCCAAATATTCTTCTTGGCACAGGGATACAGTGGTGAACAAAACTGATGTGGCCCCTTCTGATATGAAATGTATGGTGTAGTGGAGGAGATAGACATTAATCAAGAATTACACAAATGAATGTGAAATGCCACTATTGTCATTAAAGTTTTACCCAGACAGGGGTTGAAAGACTAGAGCAATGGGTATACTTTGGAGACCACTGACTGTAAGGATTAGAGTAATGATAGGTGCACAAGACACTTAGATAAGATATTTTGCTGTGTGATTTTTGGTTAATAAACATGTCCATTTCATTTAATTTACAATTACCTTTTCCACTTCAACTTTATAGCTTTTGTGAATGTTGTCAGTACATACAGGAAACAAAAGTATGTTTCAGATGGTTAGGCAGTCACAAAAATGCTTTTACTTGAATGCCCTGGAATGGTCATTCCTACTGATAAATACTTTCATAGCACTCTGTGATATAACAGTACAGATATCAGTCCATCCTGGTAAAGGGAGATCCTAGGCAGAGGTCACAAGATTGTCTTCAGGAGATGGGATGGTCAGAATTATCAACTGTAGTTGAACAGTAATTGCCTGAAGGTAAGAACCCATCCTTTAAAAGCTCTGTATTTCTGTGAATATTCAGGAAAGTTTGAGATTTTGAGATGAGAAGGTCCGCCATTTTTCTTTCTTTGCTGGCAAAGTAAACTCACTTTCCTTCCTCCTCAAAATAAAAAAAAAAAATTAACAGATTTATTTGGAATAAAAAACATATATTGCTGTTTTTTTACTCTTGTCATATAAAGTGCGAAACTCAGGGATGGGGGAGGACTAGTATAAAAATGCTGTGTACTTTAATGACTTAGAAATTCATGGGGTAATTCAGCACCTATGTTTCTTTTTCATCTTCATTATTTATTTAAAACCACACATTTGGGAAATCAGTTTTGTGTTGACTTTCATTTATTTTTCTCACTACAGAGATGATTAGTTAAGGCAACAAAATTCAGATCTGAAAATTTGCATTGTAAACACTTTGCTAAGCAACATCTGTCAAATTAAGATGGCTGATTTGCCCTTGAGTGTCCTTTAAAATGAGATTTCTGTGTCTGGGGTGAATTATTTCTCGTAGTCAGGTTTGGTAAGAAATAATTTATGGTGTCCAGAATACCCCTGATGAATTTAACGCTTGATCTTTATGTGGAGATCATTTTCAAGTCTACGGACTTATTAATTATATTACTACAGACAAAAAGTATCAAAATGTCAAGGTGTTATCTGATATCTGCATGTGCTAAGTGACTTATTATGGATCCAAGTACTGCCTGATATATATTCTGCAAAACAGTGTCAAAAAAATTAAGGATATATGGGGGAAAATTTCCACGTAAAATGGAATGATCTCCTGAGTTAAAACTAAGCACAAAGTCTCTCAAGGTCTGAAGGAGAATACCCAAGGCCACTGGTGAGAAAGGATAGTTTAAGATGTTCAAGCATTATCAATTTGCTCTAATGACCTTTCCTATTCTTGAAGTCTGCTTGCATGAATCTTTACTGCTACCAACATGTCTGTCTTCCCACAAGTACTGGTTGCCCTTAGAAGATGTTAACCTTCATATGGATAAATCCAAGATGCTTCTATGGACCTGATACATGCTAGGGTTTTTAAAAGAAACCTACTTTGCTGAAGTTAAGCAAAAATCTAGGAGGGAATTAATAAGAAAAAACACAAAGAGCGTAAAACAATGAAGCTTACTAAGTATAGGCCTCTTATTCTGAGGTAACCTGAGCCTAGAGCTTGACATATGGTAAGCACTCAAAATATTCATTTAAAAAATATGTATACTCACATATACATACATTGCTATTTAAGTTTTTAAATCAAAACATAATAATTGTATACATTTATGGGGTACAGTATAATGCTTTGATATATGTGTATATTGTGTGAAGATCAAATCAGGGTAATTAGCATATCCATAACCTCAAACATTTGTCATTTCTGTGTGATGACAGCATTCAAAATCTTCTCTTCTACTTATTTTGAAGTATATAGTACATTTTTGTTGACTATGGTCACCTGTCTGTGCAATAGAACACGATAACTTATTCCTCCTATTTAAACTATAACTTTGTACCCATTGATCAACCATTCCCTATCCCCTCCTGACTACCCTTCCCAGCCTCTGGTAACCACTATTCTACTCTCTACTTCCATGAGATCAATTTTTTAGATTCCACATGTGAATGAGATCGGGTAGTGTTTGTTCTTGTGTGCTTGGCTTATTTCATTTAACATAATGTTTTCTGGGTCCATCCATGTTATAGCTAATAATAGGATTTCCTTCTTATATAAGGATAAATAGTATTTAATTTTTTATATACACCATATTTTCTTTATTCATTCATGTGTTGATGAATACTTAGGTTGATTCCATACCATAGCTATTGTGAATAGTGTTGCAATGAACATGGAAATGCAGATATTACTGAAACATACTCATTTCCTTTCCTTGTATATGTACCTAGTCATGGGATGGTTGGATGATATGGTAGTTTTATTTTTAACTTTATGAGGAACCACCCTACCATTGTCCATAATGGCTATACTAATTTACATTCTTACCAATAGGGAATAAGAGTTCCCCTTTCTCCATACCCTTGCCACAATTTGGATTTTTTATTGTCTTTTTTATAATAGCCATTCTAATTGTGGTGAGATATCTCATTGTGGTTTTGATTTGCATTTCCCCGATGATTAATGATGTTGAACATTTTTCATAAACTTTTTGGCCTTTTGTATATCCTTTTATAAAAAAAGTCTATATGGATCTTGTACCATTTTTAATCAGATTATTATTTTTTTCTATTGAGTTGTTTGTGTTCCTTATATATTCTCGGTTACTAACACCTTGTAAAATGCATAGTCTGGAAGTATTTTATCCTATTGTGTTGGTTGTCTCTTTAATCTGTTCATTGTTTTCTTTGCTTTGCAGAAGCTTTTTAATTTGATGAAATCCCATTTATTGCTTTTGTTGTCTTTGTTTTTGAGGTCTTATGAAAAAAAATCCTTGACTAGACCAATGTCCTGAAAAAAATCTCCCATGTTTTCTTCTAGTAGTTTTAAAGTTTGGGTTCTTACATTTAAGTTTTTAATCCAATTTTATATGATTTTTTTAAGTGGTAAGAAGGAGAGGGGTTTGTTCTTCTGCATGTGGACTTCTGGTTTCAAAGCATCGTTTTTTAAAAATCAGCTAATTATTCTTGAGATACTTCACTTAGTAGAATGGGTTCCAGCTCTATTCAGGAAAATACAAGAGGTGGTATATCAAGAATGGAAAAACAAGCACCACATGTACTTACCAGCAAATTGGTGTTAACTGATCAATACCTCAGTGGACATATAGGAATAAGATTTAACAGGTGTCGGGCAGGTGGGAGAGGGGTGCAGGGGATGGGTATATAGAAACACTATGAGTGAGATGTGCAACGTTTGGGGGATGGTCACGCTTGAGGTTCTGAGTCAAGGGGGAGGGGGACATGGGCAATACATGTAACCTTAACACTTGTACCCCCATAATACACTAAAATTAAAAAATAAATAAATAAATCAGCTTACTAGAAATGCATGGATTTTTTTTTCCTATGGTCTCTATTCTGTTCCATTGGTCTATGTATCTGTTTTTAGTGTCAGTATCATGTGTTTTGGTTAATATTGATTTGCAGCATATTTTGAAGGTAGGTAGTGTGATGCCTCAAGTTTTGTTCTGTTTTTTTCTTATTCTTATTTTATTTTAACAAAATCCAGATAAGACTAAGGGTTTGTTTGGGGTTTTTGTTCCTCCGCCCACACAGCCCCAACCCACCCCCACAGGCCAAATTAGTCTTTAGGTAATTTTTCCTGATAAAGTGAATATTTTAAGTACTGGCCACTCTTCTGGTGGTTCCCTTTTAGAAGGAAACAGTGAACACATATCCAGAAGTTCAAACGCCACATGACTTTGGATAATCTAAAAATACTCATATGTTTCTTGTACCGTTTAGCATGCAGTCCTTTCAGATGTATTTCTAAACCTCACTCTGCTATTTACCCGGAGGTGGGCAGATGATGACAGTCATGGACTGATGTAACCAGCGTGGAGCATCTCTCCAGGCAATGGAAAGAGCAAACGCTGCAAGCCAGGGAGAGACTGTCATTTCAGTGGGAAGAATATGCACAAACATGTGCCAGGGACGTCCCAGAAGCACCTTCCTTGTCATATGACAATTCCTTTTAGCTTAATCCCAGCTCAGGGGATGCAGTGCCACAGGAGAACACACAGTGATAAGGTTTCCCTTTCTTATTTAAAAGTCATGTTTGCAGCATTTCCTTAAGAAATTGTAGAGAAATCTTTTTACTGAAGATTGCTTATGCTATTCAGGGTCTTTTGTAGTATCACACAAATTCTCAATTTTTATTTTTCTATTTCTGTGAAGCGTGTGGTTATTTATTGAGTATTCTGGCTGAAGGAGTCAAATGCTACAAAGAATGCAAATTAACCTAAAGAAAAGTAGGCTAGGATTGGAATGAATAGAAAGGCACAGGAGTTGATAAATCTCTCAGATCTCCCTATCTTGAATATTTATCCTGGATGGAGCAGAGAAAAAAACTCTGCTCCTGTTGTTCTATTGAGTTTTCTATTGAGTTGTTTGTGTTCCTTATATATTCTCAGTTACTAACACCTTGTAAAATGCATAGTTTGGAAGTATTTTATCCTATTGTGTTGGTTGTCTCTTTACTCTGTTCATTGTTTTCTATGGTGAAAGATATTACCATGTACTCCATGATGAGCAGGATATTTCACAGAGTTCACTCCAACAGTTATTCTAGCATCCATCATAGGGATAAAATCTCCCAAACGAGATGAGTCTGTTGTCTTGATTACTCCAGGATCTTAAGAGGCCATGATTTTGTGTGTGTGTATCTTTGTGAAAAAGGCCCAGGGAACATAGGATAGGGAGCAGGACCAGTAGTGTGTGCCACCAGTACAGCATAATCCTAAACATAGCTGAGATATAGCTAGATTTTATATATAAATTCAGCATGAAATAATCATATAATATTTCAAAAATGCAATACCTGAATCCTTAACAAATAATAAATGCTATACTATTCTAGACACTAAAAGCATAATCATACTATACCAATAAATGTGAAATACTGAATCTCAGAGTTAAATATTCAACTGCCATTTAGTGTGTGAGGAAAGTTTTATAAAAGTGTGAGATATGTCAAAAATTTTTTGATGATATTTTAATTTTTCTTTCTTTTCTCTTTTTGGAGTATTACAGTTTGCAGATAAAGCTATTTTCAAATAATGAGGATTTAAAAACACAAGGGCTCAACTGTACTATTTCATGAGGAATCCTGAGCAAGGATTCTATTTTAGGAAAAGAGAACTGGCAAGAAGGTTCAAGGACATCTGTGATTACAATTGCTTTCTAGTGCTTAAAGAGGCTCAAGTGATTAGAATATCTGTTTGAAGAAAAGAAAATGCCATGACGTCTGTTCAAACAAAGAAAAAAGTGACAAATAATGATTTGTTACTTCCTGGGAGTACAAATCTCTCAAGCTGAAATATCATAGCTAATGCTTTCTTTATAGGGTTTTATAACAACCAGAGATCACTGCTGCCCAAGAGAGGAAGGAGGAATGAATTGGGCACCCCTCAGAATGACATCTGTGTTCTTATATCTATCACTACCCAATTGTGTAATCTTAAATTATCTAAGCTTTCTGAACATCAGTTTCTCCCCCTGTAAAATAAGAACAATAATATCATCACTTCTAAATGTTGCTATAAGGATAAAATGAAACCATGGTTCTAAAATGCTTTAAAATTCTAGGCCGGGCGCAGTGGCTCATACCTGTAATCCTAGCACTCTGGGAGGCTGAGGGGAGTGGATTGCTTGAGGTCAGGAGTTCGAAAACAGCCTGAGCAAGAGCGAGAGGCTGTCTCTACTAAAAATAGAAAGAAATTAATTGGACAACTAAAAATATATACAAAAAATTAGCCGGACATGGTGGCACATGCCTGTAGTCCCAACTACTCGGGAGGCTGAGGCAGCAGGATTGCTTGAGCCCAGGAGTTTGAGGTTGCTGTGAGCTAGGCTGATGCAACGGCACTCACTCTAGCCTGGGCAACAAAGTGAGACTCTGTCTCAAAAAAATAAAATAAAATAAAATGCTTTATAAATTCTAAAGTTTCACATCAATGAAACTTAGTAATACCTTGATCCACTGAATAAAGGCTAGGGAAAAGAGGATAATGAATATAATAATAACTATACAGTTATCATTTACTGATCGCTTACTCTTTGTCAGACCCTGAATTCTGTAGGCATGTTTTCCCCAAGCTATAGAGGACAAGGACAAAGGGAAGGAGATGATGAAAGATGAGGGATAGGAGAAGTAAAGATTTGATTTGCAGGTAATTTGCTACCCTGAGGAAGAAACCAAAATAAATGAAGCTGAAACAATAACTGAAGGTATAATAGAAGAAAATTTTCCTGAGCTGAAAAAAGAATCCGCTGATCAAAAATGTTTGTTGTATTTTCAGTTAAAGTTAATGAAAAGAGAAAAACATCTAGATTTATCCTGGTGATATTTTTGAATTGCATGGACAAAAAGTCCTATATATATCTCTGCAGAAAAATCAGGAAACTTACAAAGGAACAAAACTTGTCTGGTATCAGACCTCTGCTTTGCAATATTGAGCACTGGAAGAAAGTGAAGCAATGTCTACAGAGTTCTGAGGGAAAAAGATTGTGACCTAAGTCTTCTTTACCAAGTCAAGATATCATTCATAGATAAATATAGTTATATTCCACCATGAAGAAGTAACAGCCATGAACTGTTATGCTCTGAACAACAGAACTGGCAAACAAAAAATGTTAAAAGTACAAGATGTTCTAATGATCTACCTGGAATATACACCAGAAATAACTGAAGGATAATAAAATGAAATCAAATAAGAGTTTTAGAGCATTCTTTGTTCAAAATTTCAGGGCTCAAGGCAATAATCAATTAGAAGATAAAATGACAATGTGACTAATTATACAGAGAATTATATTCATAATAGAAACAGAAGACATGAAATATGTAGAAATACCCTAAAAAATTCATTGGACCTAAATAAAGAAAATGAAAATTTATATACATAAGATTCTTTAGAAAATATTATAATAACTGGGAATCAATTGAGAATTTTAATGATTTCTTTGATAATAATATTAAATATTATATATATTCATTCTTATATAATTAATTCATAGTTCAAAATGTAATTGAAATCAAAATATCATAGGAAAACTCAAATTAAAATCATATTCTCCCAGGAGTTCTGTGAGCATAAGACATTCTATTATAAAGAAATCTGCACCCGAATGTTAATGGCAACACAATTCACTATTACAATGACATGGAAACAACCCAAATGCCCATCAATTCATGAGCAGATTATTAAAATTTGGTATATGTTTACAATGGACTATTACTCAATTCTAAGAAATGACAGTGAGCTAGCACTGCTTATATTATCCTGGATTAAGCTTAAGCCCATTATCCAAAGTGAGGTGACACAAGATCAGAAAAACGGGCTCCACATGTACTCGCCATCAAATTGGTACTGACTGATTAACACTATGGTGCTCAAATGGTGGTGGTGATCACCAGGGATTTGGGAGTTGGGGGGTAGACCCACATCTGAGGGATGTGGTGAGCATTGTGGAGGGGAAGGGCATACTTCTAACACTTGCTAGGGAGAGGCAAATATATAAAATGCAATCAAAATGTTCATACTTTCATATTATCTTGAAATCAAATAAAATTGAAAAAAAGTATATTCTAATATTCTTCTGGAAAATAAACAGTTGATGCTTATAATAGCTGGAAACATTTTTAAGAACTGAAAAAAAAGATATTGCAGAAAGATTTACTCAACCAGATATTAAAATGAACTATAAGTCAAAGGCATTAAAAGAGTTTGATACTGACACAAGAATAAACAGATAAATTGAATAAACTAGATTGCCCTGAAACAGACTTTATTATAAGGATCTAACTCAACACATTAAAAGTTAATTATTACAAATCAATGGTGAAGAAATTTTCCTTTAAACAGTGTCAAGAAAAGATAACTATTTGGAAATCACTTAAGTAAATGCTCACTTCAAATCAAATAGCAACATAAATTTCAGATGGATTAAAGAGCTGAATGTAAAATACTGAAGCCATGTAAACTATGAAGAAAATGTAGGTAGATATTTAACCTATCATAGTATTGAAGAATATGACTATAATAATATTGCATAGACCTAATATTAATCAAAGCAATCTAAGGAAAGAACATTTTTGCATTGATATTTATTATGGACTGAATGTTTTCCCCCAAATTTCAAAGGTGAAACGCTACTCCCAAATGGGATGGTATTAGGAGATGGGGCCTTTGGGAGTGGTTAGGATTAGATGAGGTCATAAAGGTTGAGTCATCATGAATGGGATTAGTGCCCTTATAAGAGTCAAGCTAGAGCTTACTTTCACTCTTTACTCTCTGCTAGGTGAAGTTACAAGGAGAAGTCAGCAGTCTGCAACCCAGAAGAAAGACCTCACCAGAACTTGACCATGCCAGTACCCTTATCTCCAACTTTCAGCCTCTATAACTGTGAGGAATAAAGTTCTGTTGTTTATAAGTCACTCAGTTCATGGTATTTTGTTATAACAGCCCAAACTAAGACAGTCCACTACTCCCATTATTTTCTCACTAGCCACAGGTTTGTAAAGTGACTTACCTGTTCATTTCAATTCCAGTGAATCATACTTGATTAAATTTGCTATTTCCCAAATATATCTGATACCTGTTATCTCCTCTGATGTGATAATTTATATAATGTGATATTTTCAAGGTATAATGTCAATTTATTGGTGGTGGTGTACATGTTGAAATTTAAAATGATTGAACAAAGTTGGTGGGGCAATATAGAAGCAGGATGTTCTTATTCTATTGTTTTGCCATTGTAATGCAAGTGATGAGCTGCTGGAATAAGACCGGATAAAATGGTATTTATAGTATTTCAGCCTTAACAACAATAAAAAACAACTTTGTGAAAGGGTCCCTCTCTTAAATATGGCTTAGATGTGGCAAAACTCTCATGGTATGAATACTGTCATGGATAAATAAAATTTCTTTAAAAATCTTCAATCAAACAGTTTCTGTGCTGTTTTTGTGCTTGAACTCCCAGAAAATAGTTGGGACATTCAAGGGAAGGAAAAGCTCCAAATATGAAGGCAAAGGGAAAACTAATCTCAAGAGAAAAGAAGGTTGTTTCTTAGTATGTTAAATTTTCCCTTTATGCTCTTGATGCTTACTATTTATATTGTTCTATTACAATGTATTTAAGGACAGATATTTTTAAACTGAAATTGACATTCTGTAGAATTTCTGAAGTTCTCATTTCTAGAATATCCTCTTTGAATATTTCCTCTTTCTCTTTGAATGGAATCTCATTGAATATTTAATTTCTTTGAATATTTCCTCTTTAACATTCTATTCTCTCCTTTTAAAAACCTGTGGTAGAGCTTCTCATTCTCTTCTTTGATTTTTTTTCCATTTTTTTCTTATTTTTTTGATCAGGGAAAAATGTCTATTTTCTCTTCCAGTCCATTAATGATTTGTTCAGTTGTGCAAGTATAATATTCAACCCAACTATTGTGATTCATGTCAATTACTATATTTAATATCTGAGATTTCTACTCAATTATTGTTCATATCTATTTGTACATGCTTCTTAGCTTCATTTTCAAATGAACATAAAATTTGTCATTTCTTTCCTTGTCTCTATAACTTGTAAACATTTATTTTAAGATCCCTTTAAATTGCTCTGTTGGCTCTAGTTTCTTGAGTGTACTTGGTCTGTAAACTATTTTTCATGGAGTTGTACTTCTATCTATTTATTTATTTGTTTGTTTATTTAGGAATTTTTGTCCTATAACTCATCTTCCCTGAAAATTATCTTTTTCTTGATTTTTCTCTCATGAACAGTTTAAGCTATGAAAGCATACCTAAGAGAGAATGTTATACACTAGTTTTTATATTTCTTTTCAGGATCAGGTTTTCTACATTGAATGGAAAGTGAATACCTGAGCCCAGATAACTATGCTGCATAACTTTGTTTTTTACAACACATGTGGGATATTTAATCCTAGTCCCTTATTCACTCTGGTTCCCTTTTGGTCCACAATGCTGCATTAGATCCAGCTCAACTTCAAGTCTCAAGACAGTCAGATTACCACCATTCCCCTACCTATCCATTATTCTCTCTCACAGCTCTCTGACCCTTACCATCATTTCACTTGATCTGTGAACAATTATTTTTAAAAATGCTTCATTTGTGATTTGTCTCTCCCAACTAAACTGTAAGTTTTATGAAGGCAGGTGCCATATCTATTTCATTCATCACTGTCTAAATTCTGGCAGGTAAAGGTATTCTATTACCTTAATTGAAAGAGGGCAAAGACTTGAACCTTCTTAGAAAGGAAAATGCTAATACTGATTACCTTTCAGAGTAAATTTATAATTTTAAGTTTCTTCTATACATTTTTGAATTTTCTAAATATTCCACAATGCACCAATACAAAGAACAAAACAATACAGAAAATATGTTAACTGGTCTATTATGTCACATATACTATATGTCATTAATTTGGACATAATTTAAATAAGCCAATGAAAACAGCATAGCCTCACTAAAATTTAGTCATGTTAAATTAATTTGGGGAAGATAGTGAAGTAGACGCCGCCTACAAGCACACTGCTTTCAAGGATAGGCGTATAAACTGTGGGCAGATGCCTACCTACAGATAGCTCTTCTCAGAAGAAATATTGTGAAATCACAGAGAAGCAACACGGGACACTCAGGGTGAAAAAGAAGGTGACAGTGTGATACATTCCACATGATCTATGGGGTGGAGATCTGTGGGGCAGCATCTACGTGTGGGGAAGATTAGGAGGATAGAGCGCTGAGGTACCATGCTCGCCCCACAGGTACTGTGGCCGATTTGTGAGAGGGCTCCCTCCATTGTCACAGGCCTCTGTCTGGATGGACCTGGGAGCTGCCTAGAGTCTGTGCAGAGTCATTGCACCAGACAACAGGTGCACTAAGGATCTGTCAGCAGCCAATCCTGAGTTTCTGCAGCTGATGCCATCCCGTGCTCTCAAGTACACAGCATCAGGCCAACACAGGACTCAGCTTTGCAACAGTACCTTTCACATCTAACCCACCAGGCTGGGGAGGTAGCAGACAAAAGAAAAACTCCTCTGAGCTGTACCTTGTGACTGGAAGTCAAGCACCCCTCCCCTCAAAGGCAGCTGGATCTGAGTAGAGGAGTTGCCTGGAGCACTACAGGCTCCTACTTGGGAAGCTTTAGGCAGCTGATTCAACAGTTCCAGGGCTGGAGCAGGGTTTTGTGGTCTCAGAGCCACTGGAACCAACCCCTACCCATGTGACCTGACATCCAGTGTCCATGAGCCTGCAGAATAGCCAGCTGCCTCCATAGACCTCCCTCTGTACCCAGGTTAGAAGCACCCATCACCTGCCCTTGAAGTTTGATCAACCCACTGCCTGTGTGGCCCTGCCTCTGGCCTGCAGGCCAGAACAGCCTATTGCCTATATGGCCCTGCTTCTGGCTCTGAGGCCCTGCTCAGAAGCCCTGCTTCTGGATCTGTCATAGTCCCCTCTCTGAGGCTCTCCTGATAGAGCCAAAGGCTCTGTCCCCTGCCAGGCCTGGGACACCACCTCCAAGATTCAAGTGCTGCCTCTGATACCAAGATACTACCCCTGAGTTTTCACCACTGCTGTGGGGTCAGCAGAACTACTCCAAGGTCCAACACCCTGCCAGAGACTCCCCAGTCTTGAGCCACCATTACACTGGGACCTGGTTCAAGCAAATGCCTACAGCCTAGGAACCCATGACCACTGAATAGATAGCCTCACCCAGCTGCCACTGTCATCTCTGTGGGGAGATCCTGGGCAGAGCAATCCCAATAATGCCAACCTCTGTGGAGAAGTTCTCACCCAACTCCCAACTGGAACATCCTACAACTATCTGGGGAACAACCCAATATGCAGGACAAAGATCAGCCAGTGCAGGCTTGAAAAGAGGCCATCAGAAGTGAACAGGACAATCAAAACAGCTGTATTAAAGGATTTTAGTGCACACACCCCTCCCCTACCACATCAACATTCCAGAGTAGGAAAAATGTGCTATCTAGGAACATATAATTCTTCTAATTAAGCAGGAGAGTTCCCAGCAAGGAATTCCCTGGAAACATTAGAAAGCAAAACAGTTTGACACTCCTGAGTGACCACAATGGAGATACACTAGTGAACTCCAACCACAAGGAAATTGCCAAAATGGCAGAAATTGAATTCAGAATATGCATGGCAAATAAGATGAATAGAGTTGAAGAGAAAGTTGGAAACAAAAAATAAGAAGCCAAAAATATTTCAGTAATGAAAAAGTCACTAAAGAGCTAAACAACATAGGAAAGGATATAATAGAACTTAAATAAATAAGACAGTGATTTAGGAAATTTTGAAATACAACAAAAAGCTTCAGCAACAGATTCAATCAAGAAGAAGAAAGAATCTCAGAGCTTAAAGACAAGGCTCTCAGCTAACCCAGTCATTTAAAGAGGCAGAGAAGAGAATAAAAAAGGCTGATCAATCACTTGGAGAGATATGGGACTATGCAAAGCAAACTCGCACAGAAATTATACGTATCCCTGAGGGAGAAAAAAGGAGCTAAAAGCATGAAAAATCTATTCAAGAGAATTATTAATGAAAATTCCCTGGTATCACCAGAGATTCAGATATCCTGTTATAAGATGGTCATCAAACACTGGAATATTCATAGCAAATACAACATCTCCAAGACAGATAGAAATCAACCAGGCCAAAGTCAAATTAAAAGGAGAAAATTCTACAAACAGCAAGACAATAGCAACAAATAACCTAAGAAGTGAAACCCATCAGGCTAACGGCAGACTTCTCAGTGTAAACCTTACAAGCCAGAAGGCAGTGGGGCCACATTGTCAATCTTTTCAAAAACAAAACAAAACAAAACACTGCTAGCCTAGAATTTTGTCATGACCAGACCTTCCCTGCAGAAAATACTCAAAAATGCATCACACACAAATCAGCATAGTAGATACTCACCAGTGTAAAATCACCTCCCCCAAATATGACACTCACAACTCATATAAAACAATAGGACAAAAGGGCAAACAAAGCAATAAGGTACTACCCAATATGATGAATGCAATAGCATCCCATATGTCAATCTATCTCTCAATATAAATAGTTTAAATGCGCCACTCCAAAACATAGGCTGGCAGAGGGGATGAAAAAATGCAACTCAAGTATTATCTATCTCCAGGAGACACATCTAAACCACAAGCACACACAAAGGTTCAGTGTGAAAAGTTGGAAAAAATATTACACACAATTGGAAGTGAACAGAGAGCAGTTGTAGCCATTCTCATATTAGATAAAATTGACTTTAAACTACCAATGGTAAAAAAAGTCAAAATGGTCATAATATAATGGTAAAGGGAGCAATTCAATAGGAAGATATAACAATCCTAAATGAATATGTACCCAACACAGGAATTCCCAGATACATAAAACAAATTCTACTAAAACAAAGCAAAGAAATAAAGAGTAGCATCATAATTACAGTAACTTAAACACCCCACTGTCAGAGCTGGACAAATCATCAAAGCAGAATTTAATACTGGACTTCAAAGGGACCATTAAAGAAATGGACCTATAAGACATTGATAAAATATTTCACCCAGAAACTATTGAATATACATTTTTCTCATCAACCCATGATACATTCTCCAAGATAGATGATCATATCTTAGGCCAAAAAACATGTTTCAACAAATTTAACAAAATCAAAATCATACCATGTGTCTTCATAGACCACAGTCAAATAAAACTAGAAATCAATTCAATGAGAAACACTCAAATCTACACAAATTAATAGAAATTAAAAAACATGCTGCTGAACAATTATTGGGTCAATAATGAAATTAATATGTAAATGAAAATATTCCTTGAACTAAATGACAAAGGATCATAAGCCATCAATATTTATGAGATCCAGCAAAAGCATTCCTAAAGGGAAAATTCATAGCCTTAATGTTCACATCAAAATGACAGAAAGATTGAAAACTAAAACTTAATATAATATCTCAAGGAACTAGAAAAGGAAGTGTAAAACAAGCCCAAGACCAGCAGAAGAAAAGAAATAATAAAGATCAGAGCAGAACTAAATGCAATGGAAAACAAACAAAAAAATAAAAAAAGGTCAATGAAACAAAAAGCTGGTGCTTTGAAAAATAAACAAAACTGATAGACATCTTTTTAGATTAATCAAGAATAGAAGAGAAATGACATAAATAAGCTCAATGAGAAATGAAAAAGCAGATATTACAAATGATATCACAGAAATGCAAAACATTATCCATGTATACTATGAAAATCTCTACATACATAAACCAGAAAATGTAGAGGAAATGGACAAATTCCTGGAAACACACAACCTCCCAAGAATGAATCAGGAAGAAATGGGACTCCTGAACAGATCAATAACGAGCAGGTACATGGAAACAGTAATCAAAACCTCCCAGTAAAAACAAATAAACAACAACCCCCCCAGATCCTATGGATTTACAGTAGAATTCTATCAGACTTACAAAGAAGAGGTGTTACCCATACTATGAAAAATTATTCCATAACATTGAGATGGAGCTAGTCCTCTACAGATCATAATATGATGCCAGTATCACCTTCATTAAAAGCCAGGAAAAGAAACAAAAACCAAACAAACAAATAAAACCACTACAGAACAATATCCCTTATGAATATAGATGCAAAAATCCTCAATAAAATACTAGCAAGCCAAATTCAACAGCACATCAAAATAGTAATCCACTAACACCAATGGGCCCATCATAGAGATGCAAGGATGTTTCAACATATGTAGATCAATAAGCGTGATTCACCACATAAGCACAAGGTAAAACAAAGACCATATGATCATCTCAATAGATATAGAAAAAGCACTTATCAAAATTCATCACCATTTCATGATAAAAACCCTCAATGAACTAGGCATAGAAGGAACAT
The DNA here is from genome assembly GCF_040939455.1 of Microcebus murinus. Taxonomy (NCBI): domain Eukaryota; kingdom Metazoa; phylum Chordata; class Mammalia; order Primates; family Cheirogaleidae; genus Microcebus; species Microcebus murinus. Next base: position 73,724,277 of record NC_134136.1, on the reverse strand, counting down.
ATCTCAGAATTATAAAAGCCATATATGACAAACCCACAGCCAACATCATTCTGAGTGGGGAAAAGTTGAAAATATTCCCACTAAGAACTAGAACAAGACAAGGGTGCCCACTGTCACCACTTTTATACAACATAGTGCTGGAAGTACAAGCCAGAGTAATCAGATAAGCGAAAGAAATAAAGACTATCTAAATCAGAAAAGAGGAGGTCAAACTATTGCTATTCATTGACAATATGATCTTGTATCTAGAAAACCCCAAAGAGTCCACCAATAGACTCCTGGAATTGATATATTAATTCAGCAAAGTTTCAGGATAGAAAATCAATGTACACAAATCAATAGCATTTCTATATGTCAATAAAGTCAAGCTAAGGGTCAAAACAAAGACTCAATACCATTCATAATAGCTACAAAGAAAATAAAATATCTAGAAATATATTTAAACAAGAAGGTGAAAGATCTTTACAAGGAGAACTAAAAAACACTGAGGATAGAAATCACAGATTACACAAACAAATGGAAAAACATATTATGCTCATTGATCAGTAGTATCAACATTGTTAAAATGTCCATACTACCCAAAGAAATTTACAGATTCAATATTATCCTCATCAAAATACCAACACCATTTTTCACAGATCTATAAAAAATAGTTCTATCTTTCACTTGGAACCAGAAAGGAGTACAAATAACCAAAGCAATCTTAAGCAAACAGAACAAATCTAGAGACATCACATTACTAGACTTCAAACTATACTACAAGGCTATAGTAACCAAACAGTGTGGTAATGGTAAAAAATAGAGTCATAGACCAATGAAAGAGAATAGAGAATCCAGATATAAAACCATATACCTAGAGCTGACTTATCCTTGACAAAGCAGACAACAAGGTCTACTAGGGAAAAGAAGCTCTATTCAGTGAATGGTGGTGGGAAAATTGGATAGCAACATGTAGAAGAATGAAAGAGGAACCTTATCTCACACAACCCACAAAAATTAATTCAATATGAATAAAATACTTATATTTCTTGGCATTCTATTGCCTCAAATATTTATCATTTCTTTGTGGTGAGAACATTTAAAATCCTCCCTTTTAGCTGTTTTTAAATATGCAGTACATTATTATTAATTATAATTGCCGTGCTGTACAATAGAATACCAGAATTTATTCCTCCTATCTAACTGAATCTTTGTACTCATTGACCAACATCTCCCCTACATTTAAGTATTTTATGCCTTGGCTATTAATTACAATAGCCAAGACATTAAACACTTAAACATAGGCATGAATACATAAGAATCCTATAAGAAAATGTAAGAAAAACTCTGGTAGATATCAGCCTAGGCAAAGAATTTATGAAGAAGGCCCCAGTGACAATAATGGCAACAACAAAAATAAATAAGTGAGATTTGATTAAATTAAAAAGCTTCCGCAGAGCTAAGGAAATAATCAACAGAGCAAATAGACAACCTATAGAATGGTAGAAAATACTGTCAAACTTAACATCCAATTATTAAGGGCTAATGTTCATAATCTTCAAAGAATTCAAACAAATCAGCAAGTAAAAACAACTCCATTAAAAAGTTGGCAAAAGACGTGAAAAGAAGCTTTTCAAAAGAAGATAGACAAATGGCCAAGAAACATGAAAAAATGCTCAACATCACTAATAATCAGGGAAATGCAAATTAAAACCACAATGAGATATCACCTTACCCCTGTTAAAATGGCTTTTATTTAAAATCCTGAAAACAACAGATGCTGGCATGTATGCAGAGAGAAGGAATACTTCTATACTGTTGGTGGTTCTGCAAATTAATATAACCTCTATGAGAACCAGTATGGGAATATTTCAAAGAACTTAAAGTAGACCTACCATTCCAGTGGGATCCAGCAATCCCACTACTGGGAATATCCCCAAAGAAAAGAAGTCATTTGATCAAAAGGATACCTGCACCCAGATGTATTTCAGCACAATTCACCATTTCAAAGATCTAGAATCAACCCAAGTGCCCACATTTCATGAGTGAGTTAACAAATAGTAGTATATGTACACCATGAAATACTAGTCAGCCATAAAAAAGGATGAATGAATGCCTTTTGCAGCAGTTTGAATAGAATTGGAGGACATTATCCTAAAGGAAGTATCTTAAGGATGGAAAGTTAAACACCACAATTACTCTTTAATAAATTGTACCTAACTAATGGGCACACATGTGCACAGAAGGAACTAAAAGTCATTGGACATCAAGCAGGGAGCGGTAGGATAGGGAAGGAAGGGAAGGGCTAAAACATACCTAATGGGTAGTATGAACACTATTTGGGTAATGAACAAACTTATAGCCCTTACTCAAGCATTACAAAATCATTCCATGTAACAAAAACAATTGCATCCCCTTACTATTTTGAAATAAGAAAAATAAATTTCATTTTTTCTCTAATAGACTCAACAGTGATGTTTTCAAGTGTTTCTCACTTTCTCCCAGATATCTTAACAAGAACATAATTTCATTGGCCCAGTGGAGATGGAAAAGCATGGGTTATGTAAGGCACTCTGATATACACTGAGCTGGCTGATTCCTTGTCATCTAGGGATGTAAGAATGGCTAATGAAATTTGTCATTTTCCCTTTCAAACTGGAGGGGACACACAGATTCAAAGTTACACAATTACCACAGAACTTTTCTAATTACATCAATATAGTGCTATGAATTCAATGTTCTGAACTAGTGCTGATCATTCCTTAGGAATGATCAGCATAGGAATCACCTGGAGATAGGAATCACCTGCATAGGAATCATATGCAGATTTCCTTAAAATGCAGATTCTGATACAGCACGTCTGAGGTGGAGCCTGAGCTTCAGCCTTCCTAACAAGCTCTTAGGTGATGTAGATACACTTAGAGAAGCAAGAATCTAGTACACTGCACTACTGTCAGTCAGAATAGTCTCATACACATACACACACACACACACACACACAGTTACTGTGATATGCTAAATTGTATGGATATAAAACAGGAGTTTTATAGCTCAGTTAAGAAAAAGTCACCAGCGAAAATGTTCTCCCATTCTGTAGGTTGTCTGTTTGCTTTCATGACTATTTATTTGGCTGTGCAGAAGCTTCTTAGTTTGATAATGTCCCATTTATTTATTTTTGTTGCTGCTATGACTGCCTTTGGGCTCTTCTTCATGAATTCTTAAACATCTGATAAGGGGATGATAATTAGAATCTACTTAGAACTCATGAAAATCAGCCAGAAAAAAATCAAACAACCCTATCAAAAAGTGGGCAAAGGACATGAAGAGAAACTTTTCTAAAGAAGACAGAATAGAGGGGCGGAGCAAGATGGCGGACAAATAACACCGCCAGACAGAGGGTCTCTGCAGAAAAGACCGATTCTAGCAGAAACTAGAGGAAAGAAGCAAGAAGACGAGCATACAGCAGACAAGGGCCGGAAGGAGGGGGACCTGAGACCCCAGGAGACTCCACGGGAGGAGGCTGCGGAGGAGAACTGGAGGCTGAGACCACTGGAGCAGCCCGGAGACCAGCGGCAAGGGTAGGTGGATAAGCTGTTTCCCCTCCCCTGCATTCGGGACTGCTGGTGGGCTCCCCAGCGGGTGAAGAGACCTGCGGTCACCAACCCAGAGACTGCCGCCGCCTGCCAATGGTGAGCCTGTAGCAGATGTGGCACCAGGTTCCCAACTTCCTCCGGGCACCTCCGTGTGCACAGACCCGAGCCGAGCGGCAGGCGCCATATTGCCTCCTCCCCCCCTCCGACGACCCTACCCTCGGCTGCCCAGAGAGACAATACAGCCACCAGCCGGAGGCACCTCCAGGGAACGGGACCTTCCCGTTTGGGACCCCGCCCGCCCTCCCAGGTGCTGCTGGCACCGTGTTCCCAGGAAAATGGTGCCGACTCAGAGGCTGAGAGACATAGACCCAGCTTGGGCTCCCTGTGGGTGAATTAGGACCGGAAATCCTCTCCCTGGTGGGAATACAGTTTGAACTCTGGGACCCAGAGGTCGGACCTGCAGACCAGATCCCCTGCACCGAGGGCTAGCATTGCCCGGGGCACAGAAGGGTTATACGTGAACAGCCTACTGAGGTCTGTGTGCCTCCAGGGGCGGATCGGCATCCTAGAGGGCAACCCTCCTCCCAGGAGGAGGCCGTGCGCCCAACCTAGGTGGCGTTCCTGTGCAGGGAACCTCCCCGCCGGCATCACAGTCCGGGGAGGCCTGGTAGCTTGTGGTCTGGCCTGCTGGCAGAGGCCCAGGAGTAGCTGCGGAGTTGGGGAGGGTGGAAAGAAGCGAGGCCTGCTGCAGACTGCGGGTCTCAGACAGCCCCACCCCCACCCCCAGACTTTCTGGCTGAGTGGGACCATTTCAGCCCAGCCCTGACAGCAGAGAACAGAACTTTGACCCGTGCTAACGGCCTGAGGGCAGGCTTACCCAACCCAGCTCCGCCCAGAACGAGATCTGATAACAGGACTCAAAATCAACACCATAGCCTGTTCATCCAAGCAAACGCCACCTACTGACAGGGACGGCATCTTGCACAGCCTTTCCACGGCACTCACTGACTCAATATACAGGGAGTGGTCCAATTTCACCCACAGACACCACCTAACGCCTCAGAAACTAAACAAGGTGTGTGAATACCCAAACAATAACCTAAGGAAAGAAACAACAACTGATCGACATGGGAAGAAATCAGCGAAAGAACTCAGGAAATATGAAGAACCAAACGGAAAACACACCCCCAAAGAGGAGCACCAGCCCCCTAGAAATGGACACCGACCAAAATCAGGCAACCAATATGACCGAAGAGGAATTTCGTATGTGGAACATAAGAACACTCACCCAGCTGCAACAACAACTCAACAACCAACACCAAGAAACCACAAAAAGTCTCCAGGATATGAGAAAAGAAATAGACACATTGAAGAAAAGTGTAACCGAACTCCTGGAAATAAAGAATCAATTCAAGGAACTACAAAATACAGTGGAAAGTCTCAAGAACAGGGTAGATGAAGCAGAAGAAAGAATCTCAGAGCTTGAAGATAACACCCTCCAATTAAATAAATCAGTCACAGAAATAGAGCAGAGAAACAAGAGAAAAGAGCAAAGCCTACAAGAGCTGTGGGATTATGTGAAGAAACCTAATGTGAGGGTCATAGGGTTGCAGAAAGGGGAAGAAGACAACACTCAAGGGTTGGACAAGCTGTTTGAAGATATAATAGAGGAAAATTTCCCAGGCCTTGCTCAAAATCTTGATATACAAGTTCAAGAAGCTCAGAGGACCCCTGGGAGATTCAACGCAAACAGGAAGACGTCACGACATGCAGTCATCAGACTAACCAAAGTATCAACTAAAGAGGCCCTTCTAAGAGCTGTAAGACAAAAGAAGCAAGTAACATACAAGGGAAAGCCAATTCGAATAACATCAGACTTCTCTAATGAGACTTTACAAGCAAGGAGAGACTGGGGCCCCATTCTCACTCTTTTGAAACAAAACAATGCCCAGCCTAGAATATTATTCCCTGCAAAACTAAGCTTCATATATGAAGGAGAAATAAAAACATTCTCAGACAAGCAAAGGCTCAGAGAATTCACCAAGACAAGACCAGCCCTACAAGAAGTACTTAAAACAGCGTTATGCACGGAACATCATAATAATAACCCACGAATATAAAAACAACCAAAACCCAAAGATATTAAAGGCCAGATATTACAATGGCTCAAGACAGAAATCATAGCAACAACATCCAACCCAACAGAATGATCAGTAATCTACCTTACCTATCAGTTCTCTCAATAAATGTGAATAGCTTAAACTCTCCACTCAAGAGACATAGGCTGGCTGAATGGATAAGAAAATACAGGCCAAGTATATGCCGTCTTCAGGAAACACATCTAACCTGCAAGGATGCATATAGACTAAAAATAAAAGGGTGGAGATCAATATTCCAAGCAAATAGAAGCCAAAAGAAGGCTGGTGTGGCAGTTCTAATTTCAGACGATTTAGTTTTTAAACCAACAAAAGTAGTAAAAGACAAAGAGGGTCATTATATAATGGTGAAGGGCACAGTCCAACAAGAAGAGATAACAATTTTAAATATATATGCACCCAACTTAGGTGCACCCAGATTCATAAAGCAAACCTTACCGGAGCTAAGCAAATGGATTAATAGCAACTCCATAATCGCCGGAGATTTCAACACCCCACTGACGGCACGAGACAGATCCTCCAAACAGAAAATTAATAAAGAAATAATGGACTTAAACAAAACTCTAGAACAATTGGGTCTGACAGACATCTACAGAACATTCTACCCAAAATCCACTGAATATACGTTCTTCTCATCAGCTCACGGGACATTCTCTAAGATCGACCATATCCTAGGACACAAAGAAAATCTCAAGAAATTTAAAAAAATAGAAATCATACCATGTACCTTCTCAGATCACAGTGGAATAAAACTAGAAATCAACCCTAACAGAAACTCACATTTCTACACAAAAACGTGGAAATTAAACAACCTCCTACTAAATGATTACTTCGTAAATGAAGAGATCAAGACAGAAATAAAAAACTTCTATGAAGAATACGACAATGGAGAGACAAGTTATCAACTCCTCTGGGACACAGCTAAAGCAGTTCTGAGAGGAAAGTTTATCTCCATAAATGCCTATAACCAAAAGACAAGAAGATCACAAATACACAATCTAATGAAACGACTCAAAGAGCTGGAAAAAGAAGAAAGGACCAACCCCAAACCCAGCAGAAGAAGTGATATCAACAAGATCAAATCAGAACTAAACGAAATTGAAAACAGGAAAGCTATTCAGGAGATTAATAAAACAAAAAGTTGGTTCTTTGAAAAAATAAACAAAATTGACACACCATTGGCTAAGCTAACGAAAAGCAGAAAAGAGAAATCTCTAATAAGCTCCATCAGGAATAAAAAAGGAGATATCACAACTGATCCCAAAGAGATACAAGATACAATTTATGAATACTACAAAAATCTTTATGCACACAAACTGGAAAATGTGGAGGAAATGGACAAATTTCTAGAAACACACAGCCTCCCTAGGCTCAACCAGGAAGAAATAGATTCCCTGAACAGACCAATCTCAACAGCTGAAAGAGAAACAGCAATTAAAAATCTCCCTAAAAAGAAAACTCCCGGTCCAGATGGCTTCACACCCGAATTTTACCATACTTACAAAGAAGAACTAGTACCTATCTTGCAGAAACTATTCCACAACATCGAGAAGAACGGAAACCGGCCGGACACCTTTTATGAAGCGAATATTACTCTGATACCAAAACCAGGAAAGGATGCAACAAAAAAAGAAAACTACAGACCAATATCCCTAATGAATATAGATGCAAAAATTTTCAACAAAATCTTAGCTAACCGAATCCAGACACTTATCAAAAAAATAATCCACCACGACCAAGTGGGCTTCATCCCAGGGATGCAGGGATGGTTCAACATACGTAAATCTATAAATGCAATTCACCACATAAACAGAAGCAAAAACAAAGACCACATGATTCTTTCAATAGATGCAGAAAAAGCTTTTGACAAAATTCAACACCCTTTCATGATACGAACACTTAAGAAAATAGGCATAGAAGGGACATACCTAAAAATGATACAAGCCATATATGACAGACCCATAGCCAACATCATACTGAATGGGGAAAGATTGAAATCATTCCCACTTAGAACTGGAACCAGACAAGGCTGCCCACTATCTCCACTTCTGTTCAACATAGTGCTGGAAGTCTTGGCTACAGCAATCAGACAGGAAAATGGAATCAAAGGTATCCAAATAGAGGCAGAAGAGATCAAACTTTCACTGTTTGCTGATGATATGATATTGTATCTAGAAAACCCCAAGGATTCAACCAAGAAACTCCTGGAACTGATCAATGAATTTAGTAAAGTCTCAGGATACAAAATCAATACACAGAAATCAGAGGCATTCATATATGCCAACAACAATCTAATTGAGAACCAAATCAAAGACTCAATTCCCTTCACAATAGCAACAAAGAAATTAAAGTACCTAGGAATATGTTTAACCAAAGAGGTAAAAGACCTCTACAGGGAGAACTATGAAACACTGAGGAAGGAAATAGCAGAGGATGTAAACAGATGGAAATCCATACCATGCTCGTGGATTGGCAGACTCAATATCATCAAAATGTCTATACTACCCAAACTGATCTACAGATTCAATGCAATACCTATTAAAATCCCATCAGCATTCTTCACAGATATAGAAAAAATAATTTTACGCTTCGTATGGAACCAAAGAAGACCCCGAATATCAAGAGCAATTCTAGGCAACAAAAACAAAATGGGACGCATTAATATGCCAGATATCAAACTATACTACAAAGCTGTAGTAATTAAAACAATATGGTATTGGCACAAAAACAGGAATATAGACCAGTGGAACAGATGTGAGAATCCTGATATAAAACCATCCTCTTATAGCCATCTCATCTTTGACAAAGCAGACAAAAACATACGCTGGGGAAAAGAATCTCTCTTCAATAAATGGTGCTGGGAAAACTGGATAGCCACCTGTACAAGGCTAAAACAGGACCCACACCTTTCACCTCTTACAAAAACCAACTCACGCTGGATAACAGACTTAAACCTAAGATATGAAACTATTAGAACTCTAGAGGAAAAAGTTGGAAACACTCTCCTAGACATCGGCCTGGGCAAAGAGTTTATGAAGAAGTCCCCAAAGGCAATCACAGCAGCAACAAAAATAAATAAATGGGACATGATCAAGCTACAAAGCTTCTGCACAGCCAAAGAAATAGTCATGAAAGTAAACAGACAACCTACAGAATGGGAGAAAATTTTTGAATCCTATGCATCCGATAAGGGACTGATAACTAGAATATACTTAGAACTCATGAAAATTAGGAAAAAAAATCAAATAACCCCATTAAAAAGTGGGCAAAGGACTTGAACAGAAATTTTTCTAAAGAAGACAGAAGAATGGCCAACAAACATATGAAGAAATGCTCAACATCTCTAATCATCAGAGAAATGCAAATCAAAACCACAATGAGATATCACTTAACCCCAGTGAGAATGGCCTTTATCAAAAAATCTCCAAACAATAAATGCTGGCGTGGTTGCGGAGAGAGAGGAACACTCCTACACTGCTGGTGGGACTGCAAACTAGTTCAACATCTGTGGAAAGCAATATGGAGATACCTTAAAGTGATACAACTGAATCTACCATTTGATCCAGCAATCCCATTGCTGGGCATCTACCCAAATGATCCAGTGACACTCTACAAAAAAGACACCTGCACTCGAATGTTTATAGCAGCACAATTCATAATTGCAAGGCTGTGGAAACACCCCAAGTGCCCATCAATCCAAGAATGGATTAATAAAATGTGGTATATGTATACCATGGAGTACTATTCAGCTCTAAGAAACAATGGTGATATAGCACATCTTATATTTTCCTGGTTAGAGCTGGAACCCATACTACTCAGTGAAGTATCCCAAGAATGGAAAAACAAGCACCAGATATATTCTCCAGAAAACTGGTATTAACTGAGTAGCACCTAAGTGGACACATAGGTACTACAGTAATAGGGTACTGGGCAGGGGGGAGGGGGGAAGGGGGAGGGGGGTGGGTATATACATACATAATGAGTGAGATGTGCACCATCTGGGGGATGGTCATGATGGAGACTCAGACTTTTGGGGGGAGGGGGGGAAATGGGCATTTATTGAAACCTTAAAATCTGTACCCCCATAATATGCCAAAATTAAAAAAAAATTAAAAAAAAAAAAATCTCCCTAAAAAGAAAAGTCCCGGTCCAGATGGCTTCACACCTGAGTTTTACCATACTTACAAAGAAGAACTAGTACCTATCTTGCAGAAACTATTCCACAACATCGAGAAGAACGGAAACCTCCCCGACACCTTTTATGAAGCGAATATTACTCTGATACCAAAACCAGGAAAGGATGCAACAAAAAAAGAAAACTACAGACCAATATCCCTAATGAATATAGATGCAAAAATTTTCAACAAAATCTTAGCTAACCGAATCCAGACACTTATCAAAAAAATAATCCACCACGACCAAGTGGGCTTCATCCCAGGGATGCAGGGATGGTTCAACATACGTAAATCTATAAATGCAATTCACCACATAAACAGAAGCAAAAACAAAGACCACATGATTCTTTCAATAGATGCAGAAAAAGCTTTTGACAAAATTCAACACCCTTTCATGATACGAACACTTAACAAAATAGGCATAGAAGGGACATACCTAAAAATGATACAAGCCATATATGACAGACCCGTAGCCAACATCATACTGAATGGGGAAAGATTGAAATCATTCCCACTTAGAACTGGAACCCGACAAGGCTGCCCACTATCTCCACTTCTGTTCAACATAGTGCTGGAAGTCTTTGCCACAACAATCAGACAGGAAAATGGAATCAAAGGTATCCAAAAAGGGGCAGAAGAGATCAAACTTTCACTGTTTGCTGATGATATGATATTGTATCTAGAAAACCCCAAGGATTCAACCGAGAAACTCCTAGAACTGATCAATGAATTTAGTAAAGTCTCAGGATACAAAATCAATACACAGAAATCAGAGGCATTCATATACGCCAACAACAATCTAATTGAGAACCAAATCAAAGACTCAATTCCCTTCACAATAGCAACAAAGAAATTAAAGTACCTAGGAATATATTTAACCAAAGAGGAAAAAGACCTCTACAGGGAGAACTATGAAACACTGAGGAAGGAAATAGCAGAGGATGTAAACAGATGGAAATCCATACCATGCTCGTGGATCGGCAGACTCAATATCATCAAAATGTCTATACTACCCAAACTGATCTACAGATTCAATGCAATACCTATTAAAATCCCATCAGCATTCTTCACAGATATAGAAAAAATAATTTTATGCTTCGTATGGAACCAAAGAAGACCCCGAATATCAAGAGCAATTCTAGGCAACAAAAACAAAATGGGAGGCATTAATATGCCAGATATCAAACTATACTACAAAGCTGTAGTAATTAAAACAATATGGTATTGGCACAAAAACAGGAATATTGACCAGTGGAACAGATGTGAGAATCCTGATATAAAACCATCCTCATATAGCCATCTCATCTTTGACAAAGCAGACAAAAACATACGCTGGGGAAAAGAATCTCTCTTCAATAAATGGTGCTGGGAAAACTGGATAGCCACCTGTAGAAGGCTAAAACAGGACCCACACCTTTCACCTCTCACAAAAACCAACTCACGCTGGATAACAGACTTAAACCTAAGATATGAAACTATTAGAACTCTAGAGGAAAAAGTTGGAAACACTCTCCTAGACATCGGCCTGGGCAAAGAGTTTATGAAGAAGTCCCCAAAGGCAATCACAGCAGCAACAAAAATAAATAAATGGGACATGATCAAGCTACAAAGCTTCTGCACAGCCAAAGAAATAGTCATGAAAGTAAACAGACAACCTACAGAATGGGAGAAAAATTTTTGCATCCTATGCATCCGATAAGGGACTGATAACTAGAATATACTTAGAACTCACGAAAATTAGGAAGAAAAAATAAAATAACCCCATTAAAAAATGGGCAAAAGACTTGAACAGAAATTTTTCTAAAGAAGACAGAAGAATGGCCAACAAACATATGAAGAAATGCTCAACATCTCTAATCATCAGGGAAATGCAAATCAAAACCACAATGAGATATCACTTAACCCCAGTGAGAATGGCCTTTATCAAAAAATCTCCAAACAATAAATGCTGGCGTGGTTGCGGAGAGAGAGGAACACTCCTACACTGCTGGTGGGACTGCAAACTAGTTCAACCTCTGTGGAAAGCAATATGGAGATACCTTAAAGCGATACAACTGAATCTACCATTTGATCCAGCAATCCCATTGCTGGGCCTCTACCCAAATGATCCAATGACACTCTACAAAAAAGACACCTGCACTCGAATGTTTATGGCAGCACAATTCATAATTGCAAGGCTGTGGAAACAGCCCAAGTGCACATCAATCCAAGAATGGATTAATAAAATGTGGTATATGTATACTATGGAGTACTATTCAGCTCTAAGAAACAATGGTGATATAGCACATCTTATATTTTCCTGATTAGAGCTGGAACCCATACTACTAATTGAAGTATCCCAAGAATGGAAAAACAAGCACCAGATATATTCTCCAGAAAACTGGTATTAACTGACTAGCTCCTAAGTGGACACGTAGGTACTACAGTAATAGGGTATTGGGCAGGTGGGAGGGGGGAGGGGGGAGGGGGGTGGGTATATACATACATAGTGAGTGAGATGTGCACCATCTGGGGGATGTTCATGATGGAGACTCAGACTTTTGGGGGGAGGGGGGAAATGGGCATTTATTGAAACCTTAAAATCTGTACCCCCATAATATACCAAAATAAAAAAAAAAAAGAAGACAGAATAATGGCTAACAAACATATGAAAAAATGCTCAACATCTCTAATCATCAAGGAAATACAAATAAAAACTGCAATGAGATATCACTTATTTCCCATAAGAATGACCTTTATCAAAAAGTCCCAAAACAATAGATGTTGGCATGGATGCAGAGAGATAGGAACACTCCAACACTGCTGGTGGGACTGCAAACTAGTTCAACCTCTGTGGAAAGCAATATGGAGATACCTTAAAGCGATACAAGTGAATCTACTGTTTGATCCAGCAATCCCATTGCTGGGCATCTACCCAAATGATCCAGTGACACTCTACAAAAAAAGACACCTGCACTCAAATGTTTATAGCAGCACAATTCACAATTGCAAAGCTGTAGAAACAACCCAAGTGCCCATCAATACATGAGTGGATTAATAAAATGTGGTATATGAGTGCCATGGAGTACTATTCAGCTCTAGAAAACAATGGTGATAAAGCTCCTCATGTATTTTCCTGGATAGAGCTGGAACCAATACTACTAAGTGAAGTATTCCAAGAATGGAAAAACAAGCACCACATATACTCACCAGCAAATTGGTATTAACTGATCAGCACCTATATGTACACTGAGAAACTACATTAATTGGGTATTGGGCAGATGGGAGGGGGGAGGAGGAGGGGGGGTATACATACATAATCAGTGAGACGCGCAACGTCTGGGGGGTGGTCACGCTTGAATCTCAGACTTGTGGGGAAAAGGAGGCAAGGGCTTTACTTGAATCCTTAAAATTTTTACCCCAATAATACGCTGAAATAAAAAAAAGTCAGGGAGCAAGAAGGCGGACGAGAAACACTGCCAGTAAGAGTGTCTCTGCAGAAAAGAGAGATTCTAGCAGAAATTAGAAAAAAGAAACAAGACGAGCATACAGCGGACGAGGGACGGAAGGAGGGGTACCTGAGACACCGGGAGTCTCCAAGGGAGGAGGCTACAGAGGAGAACTTGAGGCTGAGACCACCGGAGAAGCCCGGAGACCAGTGGAAAGGGTAGGTAGATTTGCTGCTTCCCTTCCCCTGCATTTGGGACTGCTGGTGGGCTCCCCAGGAGGTGGAGAGACCTGCGGACACCAGCCCAGAGACGGCTGTCGCTAGCCAGCGGTGAGCCTGTAGCAGACGTGGCACCAGGTTCCCAACTTCCTCTGGGCACCTCTGTGTGCACAGACCTGAGCCGCACGGCAGGCACCATATTGACTCCTCCTCCCCTCCTCTGACCATACCCACTGCTGCCCAGAGAAACAATACAGACACCAGCCAGAGGTACCTCCAGGGAACGGGACCTTCCCTTTTGGGACCCTATAGCTGACTCAGGGGAACACAGACTGTGATCTCCCTACCATCCAGTTCTCCCAGGTGCTGATGGCACGGTGTTCCCAGGAGAAGGGTGCTGACTCAGAGGCTGAGAGATATAGACCCAGCTTGGGCTCCGTGTGGGTGAATTGGGACTTGAATTCCTCTCCCTGGTGGGGATACAGTTTGAACTCTGGGACCCAGAGGTCGGACCTGCAGACCAGATGCCCTGCACTGAGCGCTAGCATTGCCCGGGGCACAGAAGGGTTATATATGAACAGCCTACTGAGGTGTGTGTGCCTCCAGGGGTGGATCAGCATCCTAGAGGGCAACTCTTCTCCAGGAGGAGGCCGTGCGCCAAGCCCAGGTGGCGTACCTGTGCAGGGAACCTCCCCGCCGGCATCACAGTCTGGGGAAGACTGGTGGCTGGTAGTCTGGCCTGGTGGCAGAGTCCCAGGAGTAGCTGCGGAGTTGGGGAGGGTGGAAAGAAGCGAGGCCCGCACCAGACTGCGGGTCTCAGACAGCCCCACCCCCACACACAGACTTTTGGGCTCAGCGAGACCATTCCAGCCCCGCCCTGACAGCTTTTCCTGGAAGCAGAGAACAGAACTTTGACCCCTGCTAACTGCCTGAGGGCAGGATTACCCAACCCAGCTCTGCCCAGAAAAAGATCTGATAACAGGACACAAAATCAACAGTATAGCCTGTTCCTCCAAGCAAACGCCACCTACTGACAGGGACGGAATCTTGCACAGCCTTTTCACGACACCCACTGACTCAATATACAGAGAGTGGTCCAATCTCACACACAGACACAACTTAATAGCTCTGAAACTAAACAAAGTGTGTGAATACCCAAACAATAACCTAAAGGAAAGAAACAACACTGATCAACATGGGAAGAAATCAGCGAAAGAACTCAGGAAATATGAAGAACCAAACGGAAAACACACCCCCAAAGAGGAGCACCAGCCCCCTAGAAAGGGACACCAACCAAAATCAGGCAACCAATATGACAGAAGAGGAATTTCGTATGTGGATCATAAGAACACTCACCTAGCTGAAACAACAACTCAATAACCAACACAAAGAAACCACAAAAAGCCTCCAGGATATGGGAAAAGAAATAGAAACAATGAAGAAAAGTTTAACCGAACTCATAGAAATGAAGAATCAATTCAAGGAACTACAAAATACAGTGGAAACTCTCAAGAACACGGTAGATCAAACAGAAGAAAGAATCTCAGAGCTTGAAGATAACACCCTCCAATTAAATAAATCAGTCACAGAAATAGAGCAGAGAAACAAGAGAAAACAGGAAAGCCTACAAGAGCTGTGGGATTATGTGAAGAAACCTAATGTGAGGGTCATAGGGCTACCAGAAGGGAAAGAAGAAAACACTCAAGGGTTGGACAAGTTGTTTGAAGATATAATAGAGGAAAATTTCCCAGGCCTTGCTCAAAATCTTGATATACAAGTTCAAGAAGCTCAGAGGACCCCTGGGAGTTTCAATGCAAACAGGAAGACGTCACGACATGCAGTCATCAGACTGACCAAAGTATCAACTAAAGAGGCCCTTCTAAGAGCTGTAAGACAAAAGAAGCAAGTAACATACAAGGGAATGCCAATTCGAATAACATCAGATTTCTCTAATGAGACTTTACAAGCAAGGAGAGACTGTGGCCCCATTCTCACTCTTTTGAAACAAAACAATGCCCAGCCTAGAATATTATTCCCTGCAAAACTAAGCTTCGTATATGAAGGAAAAATAAAAACATTCTCAGACAAGCAAAGGCTCAGAGAATTCACCAAGACAAGACCAGCCCTACAAGAAGTACTTAAAACAGCGTTACGTACGGAACATCAAAATAATAACCCACGAATAAAAAACAACCAAAACACAAAGATATTAAAGGCCAGATACTACAATGGCTCAAGACAGAACTCATAGCACCAACATCCAACCCAACAGAATGAACAGTAATCTACCTTACCTATCAGTTCTCTCAATAAATGTGAATGGCTTAAACTCTCCACTCAAGACATAGGCTTGCTGAATGGATAAGAAAATACAGGCCAAGTATATGCTGTCTTCAGGAAACACATCTAACCTGCAAGGATGCATATAGACTAAAAATAAAAGGGTGGAGATCAATATTCCAAGCAAATAGAAGCCAAAAGTATACTCAAGTGGCAGTTGTAATTTTGTCGATTTAGTTTTTTTTTTTTTTTTTTTTTTTTTTGAGACAGAGTCTCGCTTTGTTGCCCAGGCTAGAGTGAGTGCCGTGGCGTCAGCCTAGCTCACAGCAACCTCAAACTCCTGGGCTCGAGTGATCCTTCTGCCTCAGCCTCCCGGGTAGCTCGGACTACAGGCATGCGCCACCATGCCCGGCTATTTTTTTTAATATATATATCAGTTGGCCAATTAATTTCTTTCTATTTATAGTAGAGACGGGGTCTCGCTCTTGCTCAGGCTGGTTTTGAACTCCTGACCTTGAGCAATCCGCCCGCCTCGGCCTCCCAAGAGCTAGGATTACAGGCGTGAGCCACAGCGCCCGGCCTCGATTTAGTTTTTAAACTAACAAAAGTAGTGAAAGACAAAGAGGGTCATTATATAATGGTGAAGGGCACAGTCCAACAAGAAGAGATAACAATTTTAAATATATATGCACCCAACTTGGGTGTTCCCAGATTCATAAAGCAAACCTTACTGGAGCTAAGCAAATGGATTAATAGCAACTCCATAATCACTGGAGATTTCAACACCCCACTGACGGCACGAGACAAATCCTCCAAACAGAAAATTAATGATGAAATAATGGACTTAAACAAAACTCTAGAACAATTGGCTCTGACTGACATTTACAGAATATTCTACCCAATATCCACTGAATACACATTCTTCTCATCAGCTCATGGGACATTCTCTAAGATTGACCATATCCTACGACACAAAATAAATCTCCAGTAATTAAAAAAATTAGAAATCGTACCATGTACCTTCTCAGATCACAGTGGAATAAAACTAGAAATCAACCTTAACAGAAACTCTCATTTCTACACAAAAACGTGCAAATTAAACAACCTCCTACTAAATGTTTACTTCATAAATGAGAAAATCAAGACAGAAATAAAAAAAATTCTATGAAGAAAACGATAATGGAGAGACAAGTTAACAATTCCTCTGGGACACAGCTAAAGCAGTTCAGAGAGCAAAGTTTATCTCCATAAATGCCTATAACTAAAGGACAAGAAGATCACAAATAGTCAATCTAATGAAAAGACTCAAAGAGCTGGAAAAAGAAGAACAGACCAATCCCAAACAGACCAGAAGAAGTGAAATCAATAGGATCAAATCAGAACTAAAAGAAATTGAAAACAGGGAAGCTATTCATGAGATTAATAAAACAAAAAGTTGGTTCTTTGAAAATATAGACAAAAATTGGGGCGGAGCAAGATGGCGGACGAATAACACCACCAAACAGAGTGTCTCTGCAGAAAAGACAGATTCTAGCAGAAATTAGAGGAAAGAAGCAAGAAGACAAGCATACAGCGGACAAGAGCCGGAAGAAGGGGTACCTGAGACCCCAGGAGACTCCACAGGAGGAGGCTGCGGTGGAGAACTGGAGGCTGACACCACCGGAGCAGCCCGGAGACCAGCGGCAAGGGTATGTGGATTTGCTGTATCCCCTCCGCTGCATTTGGGACTGCTGATGGGATCCCCAGCGAGTGGAGAGACCTGCGGACACCAGCCCAGAGACCGCCGCCGCCGCCAGCCAGCGGTGAGCCTGTAGCAGATGGTACACAAGGTTCCCAACTTCCTCCGGGCACCTCCGAGTGCACAGACCCAAGCCGCGTGGCAGGAGCCATATTGCCTCCTCCTCCTCTCCGCCACTCTAGCCTCGGCTGCCAGAGAGACAATACAGCCACCAGCCAGAGGCACCTCCAGGGAACGGGACTTTCCCTCTTGGGACCGTATAGCTGAATCAGGGGAACTCAGACTGTGAGCTCCCTACCCGCCAGCCCTCCCAGGTGCTGCTGGCACTGAGTTCCCAGGAGAACGGTGCTGACTCAGAGGCTGAGAGACATAGACCCAGCTTGGGCTCCCTGTGGGTGAAATGGGACCGGAAATCTTCTACCTGGTGGGGATACAGTTTGAACTCTGGGACCCAGAGGTCGGACCTGCAGACCAGATTCCCTGCTATGAGGGCTAGCATTGTCCAGGGCACAGAAAGGTTATACATGAAGAGCCTACTGAGGTGTGTGTGCCTCCAGGGGCAGATCAGCGTCCTAGAGGGCAACCTTCCTCCCAGGAGTAGGCCGTGCGCCCAACCCAGGTGGCGTTCCTGTGCAGGGAAACTCCCCACCGACATCACAGTCCCGGGAGGCCTGGTGGCTTGTGGTCGGGCCTGCTGGCAGAGACCCAGGAGTAGCTGCGGACTTGGGAGGGTGGAAAGAAGCGAGGCCCGCTCCAGACTGCTGGTCTGAGACAGCCCCGCCCCCACAACCAGACTTCTTGGCTGAGCAGGTAAATTCCAGCCCCGCCCTGACAGCTTTTCCTGGAAACAGAGAACAGAACTTTGACCCCTGCTAACGGCCTGAGGGCAGGCTTACACAAAACCACAGCATAGCCTGTTCCTCCAAGCGTACGCCACCTACTGACAAGGACGGCATCCTGCACAGCCTTTTCACGACACCCACTGACTCAATATACAGGGAGTGGTCCAATTTCACCCACAGACACCACCTAACACCTCAGAAACTAAACAAGGTGTTTGAATACCCAAACAATAACTTAAGGAAAGAAACAACAACTGATCGACATGGGAAGAAATCAGCGAAAGAACTCAGGAAATATGAAGAACCAAACGAAAAACACACCCCCTAAGAGGAGCACCAGACCCCTAGAAAGGGACACCAACCAAAATCAGGAAACCAATATGACAGAAGAGGAATTTCGTATGTGGATCATAAGAACACTCACCTAGCTGCAACAACAACTCAATAACCAACACAAAGAAACCACAAAAAGCCTCCAGGATATGGGAAAAGAAATAGAAACAATGAAGAAAAGTTTAACCAAACTCCTAGAAATGAAGAATCAATTCAAGGAACTACAAAATACAGTGGAAACTCTCAAGAACACGGTAGATCAAACAGAAGAAAGAATCTCAGAGCTTGAAGATAACACCCTCCAATTAAATAAATCAGTCACAGAAATAGAGCAGAGAAACAAGAGAAAACAGGAAAGCCTACAAGAGCTGTGGGATTATGTGAAGAAACCTAATGTGAGGGTCATAGGGCTACCAGAAG
Source organism: Microcebus murinus (assembly GCF_040939455.1). Classification (NCBI taxonomy): domain Eukaryota; kingdom Metazoa; phylum Chordata; class Mammalia; order Primates; family Cheirogaleidae; genus Microcebus; species Microcebus murinus. The sequence goes on along the minus strand of NC_134136.1, from coordinate 73,705,115 downwards.
GGAAAGAAGAAAACACTCAAGGGTTGGACAAGCTGTTTGAAGATATAATAGAGGAAAATTTCCCAGGCCTTGCTCAAAATCTTGATATACAAGTTCAAGAAGCTCAGAGGACCCCTGGGAGATTCAATGCAAACAGGAAGACGTCACGACATACACTCATCAGATTGACCAAAGTATCAACCAAAGAGGCCCTTCTAAGAGCTGTAAGACAAAAGAAGCGAGTAACATACAAGGGAAAGCCAATTCGAATAACATCAGACTTCTCTAATGAGACCTTAAGCAAGGAGAGACTGTGGCCCCATTCTCACTCTTTTGAAACAAAACAATGCCCAGCCTAGAATATTATTCCCTGCAAAACTAAGCTTCATATATGAAGGAGAAATAAAAACTTTCTCAGACAAGCAAAGGCTCAGAGAATTCACCAAGACAAGACCAGTCCTACAAGAAGTACTTAAAACAGCGTTATGTACAGAACATTAAAATAATAACCCATGAATATAAAAACAACCAAAACCCAAAGATATTAAAGGCCAGATATTACAATGGCTCAAGACAGAACTCATAGCAACAACATCCAACCCAACAGAATGAACAGTAATCTATCTTACCTATAAGTTCTCTCAATAAATGTGAATGGCTTAAACTCTCCACTCAAGAGACATAGGCTGGCTGACTGGATAAGAAAATACAGGCCAAGTATATGCTGTCTTCAGGAAACACATCTAACCTGCAAGGATGCATATAGACTAAAAATAAAAGGGTGGAGATCAATATTCCAAGCAAATAGAAGCCAAAAGAAGGCTGGTGTGGCAGTTCTAATTTCAGACGATTTAGTTTTTAAACCAACAAAAGTAGTAAAAGACAAAGAGGGTCATTATATAATGGTGAAGGGCACAGTCCAACAAGAAGAGATATCAATTTTAAATATATATGCACCCAACTTAGGTGCACCCAGATTTGCACAGCAAACCTTACTGGAGCTAAGCAAATGGATTAATAGCAACTCCATAATCACTGGAGATTTCAACATCCCACTGACGGCACGAGACAGATCCTCCAAACAGAAAATTAATAAAGAAATAATGGACTTAAACAAAACTTTAGAACAATTGGATCTGACTGACATCTACAGGACATTCTACCCCAAATCCACTGAATATACGTTCTTCTCATCAGCTCACAGGACATACTATAAGATTGACCATATCCTAGGACACAAAGTAAACCTCAAGAAATTTAAAAAAATAGAAATCATGCCATGTATCTTCTCAGATCACAATGGAATAAGGGTAGAAATCAACCCTAACAGAAACTCACATTTCTACACAAAAACATGGAAATTAAACACCCTTCTACTAAATGATTACTTCATAAATGAACAAATCAAAACGGAAATAAAAATATACTATGAAGAAAATGACAATGGAGAGACAAGTTATCAACTCCTCTAGGACACACCTAAAGCATTTCTGAGAGGAAAGTTTATCTCCATAAATGCCTATAATCAAAAATCAAAAGGATAACAAATAGACAATCTAATGAAACGATTCAAAGAGCTGGAAAAAGAAGAACAGACCAGCCCCAAACCCAACAGAAGGAGTGAAATCAACAAGATCAAGTCATAACTAAATGAAATTGAAAACAGGGAAGCTATTCAGGAGATGAACAAAAAAAAAGTTGGTTCTTTGAAAAAATAAACAAAATTGACATGCCACTGGATAAGCTAACGAAAAGCAGAAAAGAGAAATCTCTAATAAGCTCCATCAGGAATAAAAAAGGAGATATCACAACCGATCACAAAAAGATACAAGATATAATTTATGAGTAATACAAAGATATTTATTCACACAAACTGGAAAATGTGGAGGAAATGGACAAATTTCTAGAAACACACGCCTCCCTAGGCTCAACCAGGAAGAAATAGATTCCCTGAACAGACCTATCTCAACAGCTGAAATAGAAACAGCAATTAAAAATCTCCCTAAAAAGAAAAGTCCCGATCCAGATGGCTTCACACGCGAATTTCACCACACTTACAAAGAAGAACTAATACCTATCTTGCAGAAACTTTTCCACAGCATCGAGAAGAATGGAAACTTCCCTGACACCTTTTATGAAGCGAATATTACTCTGATACCAAAACCAGGAAAGGATGCAACAAGAAAAGCAAACTACAGACCAATATCCCTAATGAATATAGATGCAAAAATTTTCAACAAAATCTTAGCTAACCGAATCCAGACGCTTATCAAAAAAATAATCCATCATGACCAAGTGGGCTTCATCCCAGGTAATCAGGGATGGTTCAACATACGCAAATCTATAAATACAATTCACCACATAAACAGAAGCAAAAACAAAGACCACATGATTCTCTCAATAGATGCAGGAAAAGCTTTTGACAAAATTTAACACCCTTTAATGATACGAACACTCAAGAAAATAGGCAAAGAAGGGACATATCTAAAAATGATACAAGCCATTTATGACACACCCATAGCCAACATCATACTGAATGGGGAAAAATTGAAATCATTCCCACTTAGAACTGGAACCAGACAAGGCAGCCCACTATATCCACTTCTGTTCAACATAGTGCTGGAAGTCTTGGCTACAGCAATCAGACAGGTAAATGGAATCAAAGGTATCCAAATAGGGGCAGAAGAGATCAAACTTTCACTATTTGCTGATGATATGATATTGTATCTAGAAAACCCCAAGGATTCAACCAAGAAACTCCTGGAACTGATCAAGGAATTCAGTAAAGTCTCAGGATACAAAATCAATACACAGAAATCAGAAGCATTCATATACGCCAACAACAACCTAATTGAGAACCAAATCAAAGCCTCAATTCCCTTCACAATAGCAACAAAGAAATTAAAGTACCTAAGAATATACTGAACTAAGGACACAAAAGACCTCTATAGGGAGAACTATGAAACACTGAGGAACGAAATAGTAGAGGATGTAAACAGATGGAAATCCATTCCATGCTCGTGGATCGGCAGACTCAAAATCATTAAAATGTCTATACTACCCAAACTGATCTACAGATTCAATGCAATACCTATTAAAATCCCATCAGCATTCTTCACAGATATAGAAAAAATAATTTTACGCTTTGTATGGAACCAAAGAAGACCCAGAATATCAAGAGCAATTCTAGGCAACAAAAACAAATTGGGAGGCATTAATATGCCAGATATCAAAGTATACTACAAAGCTGTAGTAATTAAAACAATCTGGTATTGGCACAAAAATAGGATTATTGACCAGTGGAACAGATGTGAGAATCCTGATATAAAACCATCCTCATATAGCCATCTAATCTTTGACAAAGTACACAAAAACATACACTGGGGAAAAGAATCCCTTTTCAATAAATGGTGCTGGGAAAATTGGATAGCCACCTTTAGAAGTTTAAAACAGGACACACACCTTTCACCTCTCACAAAAATCAACTCACGCTGGAAAACAGACTTAAATCTCAGGTGTGAAATCATTAGAATTCTAGAGGAAAATGTTGGAAACTCCCTCCTAGACATCGACTTGGCAAAGTGTTTATGAAGGAATCTCCAAAGGCAATCAAAGCAGCAACAAAAATAAATAAATGGGACATGATGAAACTACAAAGCTTCTGCACAGCCTAAGAAACAGTCATGAAAGTAAACAGACAACCTACAGAATGGGAGAAAATTTTTGCATCCTACGTGTCTGATAAAGGGCTGATAACTAGAATATACTTAGAACTTACGAAAATCACCAAGAAAAAATCAAATAACCCTATTAAAAAGTGGGCAAAGGACTTGAACAGAAAGTTTTCTAAAGAAGACAGAAGAATGGCCAACAAATATATGAAGAAATGCTCAACATCTCTAATCATCAGGGAAATGCAAATCAAAACCACAATGTGATATCACTTAACCCCAGTGAGAATGGCCTTTATCAAAAAATCTCCAAACAATAAATGCTGGCGTGGTTGCGGACAGAGAGGAACACTCCTACACTGCTGGTGGGACTGCAAACTAGTTCAACATCTGTGGAAAGCAATATGGAGATACCTTAAAGCGATACAAGTGAATCTACCATTTGATCCAGCAATCCCATTGCTGGGCATCTACCCTAATGATCCAGTGACACTCTACAAAAAAGACACCTGCACTCGAATGTTTATAGCATCACAATTCATAATTGCAAGGCTGTGGAAACAGCCCAAGTGCCCATCTATCCAAGAATGGATTAATAAAATGTGGTATATGTACACCATGGAGTACTATTCAGCTCTAAGAAACAATGGTGATATAGCACACCTTATATTTTCCTGGTTAGAGCTGGAACCCATACTACTAAGTGAAGTATCCCAAGAATGGAAAAACAAGCACCAGATATATTCTCCAGCAAACTGGTATTAACTGAGTAGCACCTAAGTGGACACATAGGTGCTACAGTAATAGGTTATTGGGCAGGTGGGAGGGGGGTGGGTATATACATACATAGTGAGTGAGATGTGCACCATCTGGGGGATGGTCATGATGGAGACTCAGACTTTTGAGGGAGGGGGGGAAATGGGCATTTATTGAAACCTTAAAATCTGTACCCCCATAATATGCCAAAATAAAAAAAAATAATTAAAAAAAAAACTACAATAAGATATCACTTAACTCCAGTAGAATGGCCTTTATCAAAAAGTCTCCAAATAACAAATTCTGGCATGGAAGTGGAGAGAGAAGAACACTCCTACACTGCTGGTGGGACTGCAAACTAGTTCAACCTCTGTGGAAAGCAATATGGAGATACCTTAAAGCGATACAAGTGAATCTACCATTTGATCCAGCAATCCCATTGCTGGGCATCTACCCAAATGATCCAATGACACTCTACAAAAAAGACACCTGCACTTGAATGTTCATAGCAGCACAATTCATAATCGCAAGGCTGTGGAAACAGCCCAAGTGCCCATCAATTCAAGTCTGGATTAATAAAATGTGGTATATGTATACCATGGAGTACTATTCTGCTCTACAAAACAATGGTGATATAGCACATCTTATATTTTCCTGGTTAGAGCTCGAATGCATATTACTAAGTGAAGTATCCCAAGAATGGAAAAACAAGCACCAGATATACTCACCAGCAAATTGGTATTAACTGAGTAGCACGTAAGTGGACACATAGGTACTATAGTAATAGAGTATTGGGGAGGGTGGGAGGGGGGACGGGTATATATCTACATAACGAGTGATAGGCGCACCATCTGAGGGTTGGTCATGCTGGAGACTCAGACTTGTGGGTGGAGGGGGGAAGGGCATTTATTGAAACTTAAAATCTGTACCCCCATAATATGCCGAAATAAAAAAAAATAGTTAGAAAAAAAAAAAAAAGAAATAATGGACTTAAGCAAAACTCTAGAACAATTGGGTCTGACTGACATTTACAGAACATTCTACCCAAAATCCACTAAATATACGTTCTTCTCATCAGCTCACGGGACATTCTATAAGATTGACCGTATCCTAGGACACAAAGAAAATCTCAAGAAATTTAAGAAAATGGAAATCATACCATGTACCTTCTCAGATCACAGTGGAATAAAACTAGAAATCAACCCTAACAGAAACTCACATTTACACACAAAAACGTGGAAATTAAACTACCTCCTAATAAATGATTACTACGTAAATGAAGAAATAAATACGGAAATAAAAAAATTCTATGAAGAAAACGACAATGGAGAGACAAGTTATCAACTCCTCTGGGACACAGCTAAAGCAGTTCTGAGAGGAAAGTTTATCTACATAAATGCCTGTAATCAAAAGTCAAGAAGATCACAAAAAGACAATCTAATTAAATGACTCAAAGAGCTGGAAAGAGAAGAACAGACCAACCCCAAACCCAGCAGAATAAGTGAAATCAACAAGATCAAATCAGAACTAAACAAAATTGAAAACAGGGAAGCTATTCAGGAGATTAATAAAACAAAACGTTAGTTCTTTGAAAAAATAAACAAAATTGACACACCATTGGCTAAGCTAACAAAAAGCAGAAAATAGAAATCTCTAATAAGCTCCATCAGGAACAAAAAAGGAGATATCACAACTGATCCCAAAGAGATACAAGATACAATTTATGAATACTACAAAAATCTTTATGCACACAAACTGGAAAATGTGGAGGAAATGGACAAATTTCTAGAAACACACAGCCTCCCTAGGCTCAACCAGGAAGAAATAGATTCCCTGAACAGACCAATCACAACAGCTGAAATAGAAACAGCAATTAAAAATCTCCCTAAAAAGAAAAGTTCCAGTCCAGATGGCTTCACACCCTAATTTTACCACACTTACAAAGAAGAACTAATACCTATCTTGCAGAAACTATTCCACAACATCGAGAAGAACGGAAACCTCCCCGACATCTTTTATAAAGCGAATATTACTCTGATACCCAAAGCAAGAAAGGATGCAACAAAAAAAGAAAACTTCAGACCAATATCCCTAATGAATATAGATGCAAAAATTTTCAACAAAATCTTAGCTAACCGAATCCAGACACTTATCAAAAAAATAATCCACCACGAACAAGTGGGCTTCATCCCAGGGATGTAGGGATGGTTTTACATACATAAATCTATAAATGCAATTCACCACATAAACAGAAGCAAAAACAAAGACCACATGATTCTTTCAATAGATGCAGAAAAAGCTTTTGACAAAATTCAACAGCCTTTCATGATACGAACACTTAAGAAAATAGGCATAGGAGGGACATACCTAAAAATGATACAAGTCATACATGACAGACCCATAGCCAACGTCATACTGAATGGGCAAAAATTGAAATCATTCCCACTTAGAACTAGAACCAGACAAGGCTGCCTACTATCTCCATTTCTGTTCCACATAGTACTGGAAGTCTTGGCTACAGCAATCAGACAGGAAAATGGAATCAAGGGTATCCAAATAGGGGCAGAAGAGATCAAACTTTCACTGTTTGCGGATGATATGATATTGTGTCTAGAAAACCCCAAGGATTCAACCAAGAAACTCCTGGAACTGATCAATGAATTTAGTAAAGTCTCAGGATACAAAATCAATACACAGAAATCAGAAGCATTCATATACGCCAACAACAATCTAATTGAGAACCAAATCAAAGACTCAATTCCTTTCACAACAGCAACAAAGAACTTAAAGTACCTAGGAATATATTTAACCAAGGACGTAAAAGACCTCTAAAGGAGAACTTTGAAACACTGAGTAAGGAAATAGCAGAGGATGTAAACAGATGGAAATCCACACCATGCTCCTGGATTGGCAGACTTAACATCATCAAAATATCTATACTAACCAAACTGATCTACAGAATCAATGCAATACCTACTAAAATCCCATCAGCATTCTTCACAGATATAGAAAAAAATAATTTTATCCTTCATATGGAACCAAAGAAGACCCCGAATATCAAAAGGAATTCTAGGCAACAAAAACAAAATGGGAGGCATTAATATGCCAGATATCAAACTATACTACAAAGCTGTAGTAATTAAATCAATATGGTATTGGCACAAAAATAGGAATATGGACCAGTGGAACAGATGTGAGAATCCTGATATAAAACCATCCTCATATAGCCATCTAATCTTTGACAATGCAGACAAAAACATACGCTGGGGAAAAGAATCCTTTATCAATAAATGAGGCTGGGAAAACTGGATAGCCACCTGTGGAAGGCTAAAACTGTACCCACACCTTTCATCTCTCACAAAATCAACTCACGCTGGATAACAGACTTAAACCTAAGGTATGAAACTATTAGAATTCTAGAGGAAAATGTTGGAAACCCCCTCCTAGATTTCGGCCTAGGCAAAGAGTTTATGAAGAAGTCCCCAAAGGCAGTCACAGCAGCAAGAACAATAAATAAATGGGGCATGATCAAACTACAAAGCTTCTGTACATCCAAAAAATAGTCATGAAAGTAAACAGACCACCTACAGAATGGGAGAAAATTTTTGCATTCTATGCATCCGATAAGGGACTGATAACTAGAATATATTTGAACTCACGAAAATCAGGAAGAAAAAATAAAATAACCCCATTAAAAAGTGGGCAAGGACTTGAACAGAAACTTTTCTAAAGAAGACAGAAGAATGGCCAACAAACATATGAAAAAATGCTCAACATCTCTAATCATCAGGGAAATGCAAATCAAAACCACAATGAGATATCACTAAACTCCAGTGAGAATGGCCTTTATCAAAAAGTCTCCAAACAACAAAAGCTGGCGTGGTTGCGGAGAGAGAGGAACACTCCTACACTGCTGGTGGGACTGCAAACTAGTTCAACCTCTGTGGAAAGCAATATGGAGATACCTTAAAGCGATACAAGTGAATCTACCATTTGATCCAGCAATCCCATTGCTGGGCATCTACCCAAATGATCCAATGACACTCTACAAAAAAGACACCTGCACTTGAATGTTCATAGCAGCACAATTCATAATCGCAAGGCTGTGGAAACAGCCCAAGTGCCCATCAATTCAAGTCTGGATTAATAAAATGTGGTATATGTATACCATGGAGTACTATTCAGCTCTACAAAACAATGGTGATATAGCACATCTTATATTTTCCTGGTTAGAGCTCGAATGCATATTACTAAGTGAAGTATCCCAAGAATGGAAAAACAAGCACCAGATATACTCACCAGCAAATTGGTATTAACTGAGTAGCACGTAAGTGGACACATAGGTACTATAGTAATAGAGTATTGGGGAGGGTGGGAGGGGGGACGGGTATATATCTACATAACGAGTGATAGGCGCACCATCTGAGGGTTGGTCATGCTGGAGACTCAGACTTGTGGGTGGAGGGGGGAAGGGCATTTATTGAAACTTAAAATCTGTACCCCCATAATATGCCGAAATAAAAAAAAATAGTTAGAAAAAAAAAAAAAAGAAATAATGGACTTAAGCAAAACTCTAGAACAATTGGGTCTGACTGACATTTACAGAACATTCTACCCAAAATCCACTAAATATACGTTCTTCTCATCAGCTCACGGGACATTCTATAAGATTGACCGTATCCTAGGACACAAAGAAAATCTCAAGAAATTTAAGAAAATGGAAATCATACCATGTACCTTCTCAGATCACAGTGGAATAAAACTAGAAATCAACCCTAACAGAAACTCACATTTACACACAAAAACGTGGAAATTAAACTACCTCCTAATAAATGATTACTACGTAAATGAAGAAATAAATACGGAAATAAAAAAATTCTATGAAGAAAACGACAATGGAGAGACAAGTTATCAACTCCTCTGGGACACAGCTAAAGCAGTTCTGAGAGGAAAGTTTATCTACATAAATGCCTGTAATCAAAAGTCAAGAAGATCACAAAAAGACAATCTAATTAAATGACTCAAAGAGCTGGAAAGAGAAGAACAGACCAACCCCAAACCCAGCAGAATAAGTGAAATCAACAAGATCAAATCAGAACTAAACAAAATTGAAAACAGGGAAGCTATTCAGGAGATTAATAAAACAAAACGTTAGTTCTTTGAAAAAATAAACAAAATTGACACACCATTGGCTAAGCTAACAAAAAGCAGAAAATAGAAATCTCTAATAAGCTCCATCAGGAACAAAAAAGGAGATATCACAACTGATCCCAAAGAGATACAAGATACAATTTATGAATACTACAAAAATCTTTATGCACACAAACTGGAAAATGTGGAGGAAATGGACAAATTTCTAGAAACACACAGCCTCCCTAGGCTCAACCAGGAAGAAATAGATTCCCTGAACAGACCAATCACAACAGCTGAAATAGAAACAGCAATTAAAAATCTCCCTAAAAAGAAAAGTTCCAGTCCAGATGGCTTCACACCCTAATTTTACCACACTTACAAAGAAGAACTAATACCTATCTTGCAGAAACTATTCCACAACATCGAGAAGAACGGAAACCTCCCCGACATCTTTTATAAAGCGAATATTACTCTGATACCCAAAGCAAGAAAGGATGCAACAAAAAAAGAAAACTTCAGACCAATATCCCTAATGAATATAGATGCAAAAATTTTCAACAAAATCTTAGCTAACCGAATCCAGACACTTATCAAAAAAATAATCCACCACGAACAAGTGGGCTTCATCCCAGGGATGTAGGGATGGTTTTACATACATAAATCTATAAATGCAATTCACCACATAAACAGAAGCAAAAACAAAGACCACATGATTCTTTCAATAGATGCAGAAAAAGCTTTTGACAAAATTCAACAGCCTTTCATGATACGAACACTTAAGAAAATAGGCATAGGAGGGACATACCTAAAAATGATACAAGTCATACATGACAGACCCATAGCCAACGTCATACTGAATGGGCAAAAATTGAAATCATTCCCACTTAGAACTAGAACCAGACAAGGCTGCCTACTATCTCCATTTCTGTTCCACATAGTACTGGAAGTCTTGGCTACAGCAATCAGACAGGAAAATGGAATCAAGGGTATCCAAATAGGGGCAGAAGAGATCAAACTTTCACTGTTTGCGGATGATATGATATTGTGTCTAGAAAACCCCAAGGATTCAACCAAGAAACTCCTGGAACTGATCAATGAATTTAGTAAAGTCTCAGGATACAAAATCAATACACAGAAATCAGAAGCATTCATATACGCCAACAACAATCTAATTGAGAACCAAATCAAAGACTCAATTCCTTTCACAACAGCAACAAAGAACTTAAAGTACCTAGGAATATATTTAACCAAGGACGTAAAAGACCTCTAAAGGAGAACTTTGAAACACTGAGTAAGGAAATAGCAGAGGATGTAAACAGATGGAAATCCACACCATGCTCCTGGATTGGCAGACTTAACATCATCAAAATATCTATACTAACCAAACTGATCTACAGAATCAATGCAATACCTACTAAAATCCCATCAGCATTCTTCACAGATATAGAAAAAAATAATTTTATCCTTCATATGGAACCAAAGAAGACCCCGAATATCAAAAGGAATTCTAGGCAACAAAAACAAAATGGGAGGCATTAATATGCCAGATATCAAACTATACTACAAAGCTGTAGTAATTAAATCAATATGGTATTGGCACAAAAATAGGAATATGGACCAGTGGAACAGATGTGAGAATCCTGATATAAAACCATCCTCATATAGCCATCTAATCTTTGACAATGCAGACAAAAACATACGCTGGGGAAAAGAATCCTTTATCAATAAATGAGGCTGGGAAAACTGGATAGCCACCTGTGGAAGGCTAAAACTGTACCCACACCTTTCATCTCTCACAAAAATCAACTCACGCTGGATAACAGACTTAAACCTAAGGTATGAAACTATTAGAATTCTAGAGGAAAATGTTGGAAACCCCCTCCTAGATTTCGGCCTAGGCAAAGAGTTTATGAAGAAGTCCCCAAAGGCAGTCACAGCAGCAAGAACAATAAATAAATGGGGCATGATCAAACTACAAAGCTTCTGTACATCCAAAGAAATAGTCATGAAAGTAAACAGACCACCTACAGAATGGGAGAAAATTTTTGCATTCTATGCATCCGATAAGGGACTGATAACTAGAATATATTTGAACTCACGAAAATCAGGAAGAAAAAATAAAATAACCCCATTAAAAAGTGGGCAAGGACTTGAACAGAAACTTTTCTAAAGAAGACAGAAGAATGGCCAACAAACATATGAAAAAATGCTCAACATCTCTAATCATCAGGGAAATGCAAATCAAAACCACAATGAGATATCACTAAACTCCAGTGAGAATGGCCTTTATCAAAAAGTCTCCAAACAACAAAAGCTGGCGTGGTTGCGGAGAGAGAGGAACACTCCTACACTGCTGGTGGGACTGCAAACTAGTTCAACCTCTGTGGAAAGCAATATGGAGATACCTTAAAGCGATACAAGTGAATCTACCATTTGATCCAGCAATCCCCTTGCTGGGCATCTACCCAAAAGATCCAATGACACTCTATAAAATAGACACCTGCACTCGAATGTTTATAGCAGCACAATTCATAATTGCAAGGCATTGGAAGCAGCCCAAGTACCCATCAATTCAATAATGAATTAATAAAATGTGGTATATGTATACCATGGAGTACTATTCAGCTCTAAGAAAAAATGGTGACATACCACATCTTATATTTTCCTGGTTAGAGCTGGAACCCATACTACTAAGTGAAGTATCACAAAAATGGAGAAACAAGCACCACATATACTCACCAGCAAACTGGTAATAACGGAGCAGCACCTAAGGTGACACATAGGTACTACAGTAATAGGGTATTGGGCAGGTGGGAGGGGGGTGGGTAGCAGGTATATACATACATAATGAGTGACATGTGCACAATCTGGGCGATAGTCATGCTGGAGACTCCTACTTGTGGTGGGAGGGGGGAATGAGCATTTATTGAAACCTTAAAATCTGTACCCCCATAATAAGCTAAAAAAAAAGAGCACACACACATACACGAAAAAGATTCCATTTGCTCTGAGTATTAAGAGTCTAATTTTATATTGGTATTTTTGCAGCTGCACAAGGTTCTTTTATGAAAACATATAGCAATATTTAATATTTCAGAATCAAATATTATATTTATTTGTTTCTTTTTCTTCAGGGAAAATAAAATTGCGACTGCTCTTTGCTAAATTTTATCAACTTTGCCAAGTGAAGTTTTATTAATATAATTTCTATATCATCTCGAGTTTCTGCAGTAAATATTCATAAGGCAATTCAAACAAATGCATGGGGTTATCCCAGTTTCTTTTTTTCCCTTTCTTTCTTTTTTAAATTTTTTTTATTTAAGTTTTTTATGGGGGTACAAGTGTTAAGGTTATGTATATTGCCCATGCCCCCCATCCTCGAGTCAGAGCCTCAATCATGATCATCCCCCAAATGTTGCACATCTCATTCATTGTGTTTGTATATACCCATTTCCTCCTCCGCCCTCCCACCTGCCTGACACCCGATAAATGTTATTCCTATACGTCCACTGAGGTGTTGATCCATTAATACCAATTTGCTGGTGAGTACATGTGATGCTTGTTTTTCCATTTTTGAGACACTTCACTTAGTAGAATGGGTTCCAGCTGTATCCAGGAAAATACAAGAGGTGCTATATCACCATTGTTTCTTTTTCTTTTTTTTTTTTTTAGGTTTTTAATAGACTTTATTTTTGCAGTGGTTTTAGGTTCACAGCAAAATTGAGTGAAAGGTACAGAAATTTCCCATGTACTCTCAGCCTCCCTGCTATCAACATCCCCATCAGAGTGGTACATTTGTTACAACTCATGAACCTACATTAATAAGTCACTGTCACTCAAAGTCCATAGTGTACATTAGGGTTTCACATTTAGTATAATATGGCTTTGGCCAAATGTATAATACAGGTATCTAAAACAATTCTACCCTTCAGAGTAGTTTCACTGCCCTAAAAATCATCTGTGCTCTGCCCATTTATTTCTTTCCTCTCAACCCCTGGCAACTACTGCTCTCGTCACTGTATCTTTAGTCTTTCCAGAATATTAGATGGATGGAATCATACAGTATATAGTGAAACACATAAAATGAAATATTAGCTTATTTCTCTTAGTGGTAGACATTTAAGGTTTAAGAGGCTGATATCTTCGTTGTTTTGAAGTTTTGGCAATTATGAATAAAACTACTATAAACATCCATATGTAGGTTTTTGTGAGGACGTAAGTTTTCAGCTCTTTTGGGTAAATACCAAAGAGCATGATTGATGACTCATATGATAATGCTATGTTTAGCTTTGCAAGAAACTGCCAAACTGTCTTCCAAAGTCGCTCTATCATTTTGCAATCCCACCAGCAATGAATGAGAGTTCCTGTTGGTCCCCAAAACCACTAGCATTGATGTTGTCAATGTTTTGGATTTTGATTATTCTAAGTAGAAGCCCATCATCATTTAATTTGCAATTCACTAATGATATTAAATATGTTTTTTTAGAGATGTGGTTTCCATTTTCTTAAGTAATTTTTTCTTAACTTGAGGGAGATTTGTTATGTGCTCAGTTATTATGCCCTCACATTCATTGGCTAATCAAATGTTCTTTCTCTGAATTTTGAATCTTTTTTTTTTATTTCGGCATATTATGGGGGTATAGATTTTAATGTTTCAATAAATGCCCATTTACCACCCTCCCCCCAAAAGTCTGAGTCTCCATCATGACCATCCCCTAGATGGTGCACATCTCACTCATTATGTATGTATATACCCACCTCCCTCCCCACACCCACCTGCCCAATAACTTATTACTGTAGAACCTATGTGTCCACTTAGGTGCTACTCAGTTAATACCAGTTTCCTGGAGAATATATCTGGTGCTTGTTTTTCCATTCTTGGGATACTTCACTTAGTAGTATGGGTTCCAGCTCTAACCAGGAAAATATAAGATGTGCTATATCACCATTGTTTCTTAGAGCTGAATAGTACTCCATGGTATACATATACCACACTTTATTAATCCATTCTTGGATTGATGGGCACTTGGGCTGTTTCCACAGCCTTGCAATTATGAATTGTGCTGCTATAAACATTCGAGTGCAGGTGTCTTTTTTGTAGAGTGTCACTGGATCATTTGGGTAGATGCCCAGCAATGGGATTGCTGGATCAAATGGTAGATTCACTTGTATCGCTTTAAGGAATCTCCATATTGCTTTCAACAGAGGTTGAACTAGTTTGCTGTCCCACCAGCAGTGTAGGAGTGTTCCTGCATTTATTGTTTGTAGATTTTTTGATAAAGGCCATTCTCACTGGGGTTAAGTGATATCACATTGTGGTTTTCATTTGCATTCCCCTGATGATTAGAGATGTTGAGCATTTTTTCATATGTTTGTTAGCCATTCTTCTGTCTTCTTTAGAAAAGTTTCTGTTCAAGTCCTTTGCCCACTTTTTAATGGGGTTATTTGATTTTTTCTTCCTGATTTTCGTGTGTTCTAAGTATATTCTAGTTATCAGTCCCTTATCGGATGCATAGGATGCAAAAATTTTCTCCCATTCTGTAGGTTGTCTGTTTACTTTCATGACTATTTCTTTGGCTGTGCAGAAGCTTTGTAGTTTGATCATGTCCCATTTATTTATTTTTGTTGCTGCTGTGATTGCCTTTGGGGACTTCTTCATAAACTCTTTGCCCAGGCCGATGTCTAGGAGAGTGTTTCCAACTTTTTCCTCTAGAGTTCTAATAGTTTCATACCTTAGGTTTAAGTCTGTTATCCAGCGTGAGTTGGTTTTTGTGAGAGGTGAAAGGTGTGGGTCCTGCTTTAGCCTTCTACAGGTGGCTATCCAGTTTTCCCAGCACCATTTATTGAAGAGGGATTCTTTTCCCCAGCTTATGTTTTTGTCTGCTTTGTCAAAGATGAGATGGCTATATGAGGATGGTTTTATATCAGGATTCTCACATCTGTTCCACTGGTCAATATTCCTATTTTTGTGCCAATACCATATTGTTTTAATTACTACAGCTTTGTAGTATAGTTTGATATCTGGCATATTAATGCCTCCCATTTTGTTTTTGTTGCCTAGAATTGCTCTTGATATTCAGGGTCTTCTTTGGTTCCATGCGAAGCGTAAAATTATTTTTTCTATATCTGTGAAGAATGCTGATGGAATTTTAATAGGTATTGCATTGAATCTGTACATCAGTTTGGGTAGTATAGCTATTTTGATGATATTGAGTCTGCCGATCCACGAGCATGGTATGGATTTCCATCTGTTTACATCCTCTGCGATTTCCTTCCTCAGTGTTTCATAGTTCTCCCTGTAGAGGTCTTTTACGTCCTTGGTTAAGTATATTCCTAGGTACTTTAATTTCTTTGTTGCTATTGTGAAGGGAATTGAGGCTTTGATTTGATTCTCAATTAGATTGTTGTTGGCGTATATGAATGCCTCTGATTTCTGTGTATTGATTTTGTATTCTTAGATTTTACTAAATTCATTGATCAGTTCCAGGAGTTTCTTGGTTGAATCCTTGGGGTTTTCTAGATACAATATCATATCATCAGCAAACAGTGAAAGTTTGATCTCTTCTGCCCCTATTTGGATACCTTTGATTCCATTTTCCTGTTTGATTGCTGTAGCCAAGACTTCCAGTACTATGTTGAACAGAAGTGGAGATAGAGGCAGCCTTGTCTGGTTCCAGTTCTAAGTGGGAATGATTTCAATTTTGCCCCATTCAGTATGATGTTGGCTATGGGTCTGTCATGTATGGCTTGTATCATTTTTAGGTATGTCCCTTATATGCCCATTTTCTTAAGTGTAGTATCAAGAAAGGGTGTTGAATTTTGTCAAAAGCTTTTTCTGCATCTATTGAAAGAATCATGTGGTCTTTGTTTTTGCTTCTGTTTATGTGGTGAATTGCATTTATAGATTTACGTATGTTGAACCATCCCTGCATCCCTGGGATGAAGCCCACTTGGTCGTGGTGGATTATTTTTTTGATAAGTGTCTGGATTCGGTTAGCTAAGATTTCGTTGAAAATTTTTGCATCTATATTCATTAGGGATATTGGTCTATAGTTTGCTTTTTTTGTTGCATCCTTTCCTGGTTTTGGCATCAGAGTAATATTCGCTTCATAAAAGGTGTCGGGGAGGTTTCCGTTCTTCTCGATGTTGTGGAATAGTTTCTACAAGATAGGTACTAGTTCTTCTTTGTAAGTGTGGTAAAATTCAGGTATGAAGCCATCTGGACCGGGACTTTTCTTTTTAGGGAGATTTTTAATTGCTGTTTCTATTTCAGCTGTTGAGATTCGTCTGTTCAGGGAATCTATTTCTTCCTGGTTGAGCCTAGGGAGGCTGTGTGTGTCTAGAAATTTGTCCATTTCCTCCACATTTTCTAGTTTGTGTGCATAATGATTTTTTTAGTATTCATAAATTGTATCTTGTATCTCTTTGGGATCAGTTGTGATATCTCCTTTTTTATTCCTGATGGAGCTTATTGGAGATTTCTCTTTTCTGCTTTTTGTTAGCTTTGCCAATGGTGTGTCAATTTTGTTTATTTTTTCAAAGAACCAACTTTTTGTTTTATTAATCTCCTGAATAGCTTCCCTGTTTTCAATTTCGTAGAGTTCTGATTTGATCTTGTTGATTTCACTTCTTCTGCTGGGTTTGGGGTTGGTCTATTCTTCTTTTTCCAGCTCTTTGAGTCGTTTCATTAGATTGTCTATTTGTGATCTTCTTGTCTTTTGGTTATAGGCATTTATGGAGATAAACTTTCCTCTCAGGACTGCTTTAGCTGTGTCCCAGATGAGTTGATAACTTGTCTCTCCATTGTCGTTTTCTTCATAGAACTTTTTTATTTCCGTCTTAATTTCTTCATTTACGAAGTAATCATTTAGTAGGAGGTTGTTTAATTTCCACGTTTTTGTGTATAAATGTGAGTTTCTGTTAGGGTTGATTTCTAGTTTTATTCCACTGTGATCTGAGAAGGTACATGGTAAGATTTCTATTTTATTAAATTGCTTTAGATTTACTTTGTGTCCTAGGATATGGTCAATCTTAGAGAATGTCCCGTGAGCTGATGAGATGAACGTATATTCAGTGGATTTGGGGTAGAATGTTCTGTAAATGTCAGTGAGACCCAATTGTTCTAGAGTTTTGTTTAAATCCATTATTTCTGTATTAATATTCTGTTTGGAGGATCTGTCCTGTGCCATCAGTGGGGTGTTGAAATCTCCGGCAATTATGGAGTTGCTATTTATCCATTTGCTTAGCTCCAGTATGGTTTGCTTTATGAATCTGGGCGCACCTAAGTTGGGTGCATATATCTTTAAAATTGTTATGTCTTCTTGTTGGACTGTTCCCTTCATCATTTTATAATAACCCTCTTTGTCTTTCACTACTTTTGTTGGTTTAAAAACTAAATCGTCTGAAATTAGAACTGCCACACCAGCCTTCTTTTGGCTGCTATTTGCTTGGTATATTGATCTCCACCCTTTTATTTTTAGTCTATATGCATCCTCGCAGGTTAGATGTGTTTCCTAAAGACAGCATATACCTGGCCTGTATTTTCTTATCCATTCAGCCAGCCTATGTCTTTTGAGTGGAGAGTTTAAGCCATTCACATTTATTGAGGGAACTGATAGGTAAGGTAGATTACTGATCATTCTGTTGGGTTGGATGTTTTGCTATGATTTCTGTCTTGAGCCATTGTAAAATCTGGCCTTTAATATCTTTGGGTTTTGCTTGTTTTTATATTCGTGGGTTATTATTATGATGTTCCGTGCGTAACGCTGTTTTAAGTACTTCTTGTAGGGCTGGTCTTGTCTTGGTGAATTCTCTGAGCCTTTGCTTGTCTGAGAATGTTTTTATTTCTCCTTCATATACGAAGCTTAGTTTTGCAGGGAATAATAGTCTAGGCTGGGCATTGTTTTGGTTCAAAAGAGTGAGAATGGGGCCACAGTCTCTCCTTGCTTGTAAAGTCTCATTAGAGAAGTCTGATGTTATTCGAATTGGTTTTCCCTTATATGTTACTTGCTTCTTTTGTCTTACAGCTCTTAGAAGGGCCTCTTTAGTTGATACTTTGGTCAGTCTGATGACTGCATGTCGTGACGTCTTCGCATTTGCTTTGAATCTCCCAGGGGTCCTCTGAGCTTCTTGAACTTGTATATCAAGATTTTGAGCAAGGCCTGGGAAATTTTCCTCTATTATATCTTCAAACAGCTTCCCAACCCTTGAGTGTTGTCTTCTTCCCCTTCTTGTAACCCTATGACCCTCACATTAAGTTTCTTCACATAATCCCACAGCTCTTGTCGGCTTTGCTCTTTTCTCTTGTTTCTCTGCTCTATTTCTGTGACTGATTTATTTAATTGGAGGGTGTTATCTTCAAGCTCTGAGATTCTTTCTTCTGTTTGATCTACCCTGTTCTTGAGACTTTCCACTGTATTTTGTAGTTCCTTGAATTGATTCTTCATTTCCAGGAGTTCGGTTACACTTTTCTTCATTGTATCTATTTCTTTTCCCATATCCTGGAGACTTCTTGTGGTTTCTTTGTGTTGGTTATTGAGTTGTTGTTGCAGCTGGGTGAGTGTTCTTATGATCCACATAGGAAATTCCTCTTCTGTCATATTGGTTGCCTGATTTTGGTTGGTGTCCATTTCTAGGGGGCTGGTCTCCTCTTTGGGGGTGTGTTTTCCTTTTGGTTCTTCATATTTCCTGAGTTCTTTCACTGTTTTCTTCCCATGTCAATCAGTTGTTGTTTCTTTCCTTAGGTTATTGTTTTGGTATTCACACACCTTGTTTAGTTTCTGAGGTGTTAGGTGGTGTCTGTGGGTGAAATTGGACCCCTCCCTGTATATTGAGTCAGTGGGTGCTGTGTAAAGGCTGTGCAAGATGCGGTCCCTGTCAGTACGTGGCGTTTGCTTGGAGGAACAGGCTATACTGTTGATTTTGTGTCCTGTTAACAGCTCTTGTTCTGGGTGGAGCTGGGTTGTGTAAGCCTGCCCTCAGGCCGTTAGCAGGGGTCAAAGTTCTGTTCTCTGCTTCCAGGGAAAGCTGTCAGGGCGGGGCTGGAATGGTCCTGCTCAGCCAGAAAGTGTGTGTGGGGGGGTGGGGCTGTCTGAGACCCGCAGTGTGGAGCAGGCCTCGCTTCTTTCCACCCTCCCCAACTCCGCAGCTACTCCTGGGCCTCTGCCAGCAGGCCAGACCACAGGCCACCAGGCCTCCCCGGACTGTTGTGCCGGCGGGGAGGTTCCCTGCACAGGAACGCCACCTGGGTTGGGTGCAAGGCCTCCTCCTGGGAGGAGGGTTGCCCTCTAGGACGCCGATCCGCCCCTGGAGGCACACAGACCTCAGTAGGCTGTTCACGTGTAACCCTTCTGTGCCCTGGGCAATGCTAGCCCTCGGCGCAGGGGATCTGGTCTGCAGGTCCGACCTCTGGGTCCCAGAGTTCAAACTGTATCCCCACGAGGGAGAGGATTTCCGGTCCCAATTCACCCACAGGGAGCCCAAGCTGGATCTATGTCTCTCAGCCTCTGAGTCGGCACCGTTCTCCTGGGAACACGGTGCCAGCAGTACCTGGGAGGGTGGGCGGGTAGGGAGCTCACAGTCTGAGTTCCCCTGAGTCAGTGGTAGGGTCCCAAACGGGAAGGTCCAGTTCCCTGGAGGTGCCTCCGGCTGGTGGCTGTATTGTCTCTCTGGGCAGCCGCGGGTAGGGTCG
Source organism: Microcebus murinus (assembly GCF_040939455.1). NCBI lineage: Eukaryota > Metazoa > Chordata > Mammalia > Primates > Cheirogaleidae > Microcebus > Microcebus murinus. The sequence continues at coordinate 73,684,886 of NC_134136.1, read as the reverse complement.
GCGGAGGGGAGGAGGAGGGAATATGGCGCCTGCCGCGCGGCTCGGGTCTGTGCACACGGAGGTGCCCGGAGGAAGTTGGGAACCTGGTGCCACGTCTGCTACAGGCTCACCATTGGCAGGCGGCGGCAGTCTGTCTCTCCACCCGCTGGGGAACCCACCATCAGTCCTGAATGCAGGGGAGGGGAAACAGCAAATCCACCTACTCTTGCCGCTGGTGTCCGGGCTGCTCCGAGTGTCTCAGCCTCCAGTTCTCCTCCGCAGCCTCCTCCCATGGAGTCTCCCGGGGTCTCAGGTACCCCTCTTCTGGCCCTTGTCCGCTCTATGCTCATCTTCTTGCTTCTTTCCTCTAATTTCTGCTAGAATCTGTCTTTTCTGCAGAGATACTCTGTCTGGCGGTGTTATTCGTCCGCCATCTTGCTCCACCCTCTCACCATTGTTTCTTAAAGCTGAAAATACTCCATGGTATACATATACTACATTTTATTAATCTACTCATAAATTGATGGGCACTTGAGTTGTTTCCACAACTTTGCAATTGTGAATTGTGCTGCTATAAACATTCAAGTGCAGGTGTCTTTTTCATAAAGTGACTTTTGACCTTTTGGGTAGATGCTCAGTAGTGTAATTGCTGGATCAAATGGTAAATCTACTTGTATCGCTTTAAGGTATCTCAATATTGCTTTCTACAGAGGTTGAGCTAGTTTGCAGTCCCACCAGCAGTTTAGGAGTGTTCCTATGTGTCTGCATCCACGCCAACATTTTCTGGTTTCACATTAAGATCACCTGAAAACTTTAAAAAAATACATATGTCTGTGCCCAGAAGTAGAAATTTTAATATAATTAGTCTATGGACGAGTCTGGCCATAAGTATTTTTAAAAACATCACCAGGATTGAAAACCACTTCTCTGGAGCTAGACTTCCACATCTAAGAGCCACATAACAAAACTATATCTATATATAGGCATGACCTGTCTATACCACACAGTCATAGTATTTGTTTCAAAATGAAATTTCCAGATACTAAGTCTCCTGGAAGAGTGGTACCAACTAATGCCCAATTCATTCTACCTTTTATTTAGGCTTCTAATGGATTGCATTGTAGTCTATATCATATGAACAACCAGAGACTAAGATGAAAGGTAAGGAATGCAGGAGTTTCCTAATTGGATGTTCAAATTGCCAAGAATGGGCCATTAATATTCACAAGTTCATTTTATGTCAGCTCACCAAATATTGGATGTTGAGAGGATCTGTGTTTTAATGGCGACGAGTACAGGCCCCAGTTCAGCTACTAATCCCAGCTCTGTGGATCATAATAATTATCCTTCACTGTTCCCTATGTTTTTATTTCAAAGTATTAAAACCAAACATTTTAGGTTTCATAGGTTGCTTTTGTAATGCTTGAGTCCTGGCTGTACGTGTGTCCATCACCCAAATAGTGTTCATTGTACACATTAGGTAGGTTTTGGCCCTTCTCTTCCCCTTTGCCCCCCTCCTTTGAGTTGATTTTACTGAGTTTTACTTCCCTCTGTGCACATGTGTGCTCATCAGTTAGTTCCATATGTTTAAACAAATGCTAAGAGTAATTTCTAGTATAAAAATATAATAAATATCTTCTCTAGCAAATATTATAATTTATTTGTGCTAGGTGAAAGCTATAGCTTAGAGATTCAGTGATGTTAATGAAGAAGAGGTTTATCTTCACAAGACATCTGTGGGTCCTGGATCCAGGAAGACTATAATACTCTTCTTAGGTGATTTCATTCACTCCAATTAAAATAATTCTCACCTGTATGTAGGTGCTCTCAAACCAATATTTCTGGCCTTGGCCCTAACCCTCTCCTAAGGTCAAATAACATACTTTATTAATGAGTTCCTTTGGGTCATCTCTAACTCCAACAAGCCATAAAAGACTTCAATTCATCATGCCTAAACATTTTCTCTGCCACATTCCAATCTTATCTATCCCCTCCCCTCTCAGTATTGCATTACAGCCTCATCATCTACTTCAGAAAAACCTTCTACCATTAACCTAACAAGCCATGGATTTGCTACCTAGTTATCTCCACTTTGCCTCCAAATATCTTTCCAATACATTCCCTCCTCACCATTCTTGTTGTATCTGCCTTACTCCAAGCTTGGAAGATAGTATGGCACAGTGGAAAGAGAGTGATGAGTTGCTTACTTGTAAAATCATTGTGTAAAATTGACCTTTGGCAGCCAGAGAAACAAAGGGGAAAGAGTGCAGGTTACAGAATCTATTCTAGCTCTGCTACTTACTTGCTTAACACAAGTAATACCTATCTTGAGTGCAACACTCAGTGTAATGGAGACAGAAGACATTCAAAAAATGGGAACTTCATGTTGAATCTGTCGATGCTTGTCATCTGATCTTGAAAGCAGTATAGTTCAGCAACTAAACAATATTTTTAAATAATTTTATTCTTTACTAGCATCTCTTGAAGAGTGTTAGTGTGACGTCTAACTCGTGATTCATAGTATTAAGCCTTAAAATCTCCTTCTGTTCCTTAGTTCCCTTTCACCCATATTTGCCCCAGACCCTTCCTCACGTCTAAATTCTCTCTCTAACTCCAAACCTGGCTCATTATGATTAAAAACAGACAAACAAATCATAAAACCTCTCCTTATTCCATTGTCACTTTTTCTGTTTTTTATAGATCCACTCATCCTCTTTCCTAGAAAGCAAATCTCCTAGGGCTTCCAGAAGAGAAAGGTGGAGACCAAGTGGCTCTGTGTGTGTGAGTGTGTGTGTGTGTGTGTGTGTGTGTGTGTGTGTGTGTGTGTGCGTGTGTGTGTGTGGTATGTGGGGGAGAGGGAATCAAGAGGGCAAATATAGGATTCTTTGTTTTTTGCTTGCAAGGGGTGGCAGCCTGTCAAACTTCAAAAGTCAACAATGATTATACTGTTACAGGAGCTGCTATTCAAACAATTAAAATATTTTGCCTTGTCTATTGAAACAGTCTCCTAGTCTGATCTCTACTTTTCTTCCTCCTGTTTCTCTGTGAATAATCCATCTTTCATACTACCACTAGAGTGATGTCTTTCTGAAAAAAATCTCTTGCAATGGCAATATTTCTCTGTTATCCCCCACCCAGGCTCCCAACCAACTATAGGATCATGTCTCAAGCCTTTAGCACAGTATATAAAACAAAGCACAATCCATCCCTCTGTATGTGCTCTTCTTCTCCACTTGTTCAATTCCACATCCTTCCCCTTTCCCTGCCCCTATCCCCAGTATTTTCTCTTGGTACTAACTAGTAAGAACACATTGTCCTGTTCCAGGGCTAAATAAACATTTTCATGTTGTTCTCTCTGAGTGGAGAATCATTATTTTTCTTTACATGTGTTTGTATTTTTATACTTTAAAGCACTGAGAAGCATTGACATTTCTTTCTCTTGTATACAAAGGGAAATCTACTTGTTCTACTTGTATAATACATTCATTAGATGACAAGTAGTTATCAAGTGCCTCAATGCCCTGGGCCACATAGATCTCCTAGAGCAGACCCAGGAGTAGAAATATTGCTCCTCTTTGCCTTTCCAGTTCTCTGTTCTTTCCACTACACTATGTTGCATTCTAAGTGCCAGATGTTGTGTCAGGCATTAAAGATAAAATTATCTTGGAATGGTTATCTGTTATGAAATCCCATTAGAAAACATAATGTCTGCTTAAGTTGTAACTAAGGCTTTCTGACATCCTGTAGTAACATTAGGGAGCAGGGTTCTAATGCTAGTCCCCTCTTGTGTATTTTATTTTATTTTATTCCAGTATATTATGGGGGTACAAATTTTAAGGTTGCATATAATGCCTTTGGCCTCAGTCCCCCCACAAGTCTGAGCTTGAAGCATGACCATCCGCCAGACGGTGCACTTCTCACTCATTATATATGTATATACGCCCCCCTCCCCCTTCCCACCTGCCTAATACCTGATAAATGTTTTTTCTATGTGTCCACTTAGATGCTGATCAGTTAATACCGATTTTCTGGTGAGCATATTTGGTGCTTGTTTTTCCATTCTTGGGATACTTCACTTAGTAGTATGGGCTCTAGCTCTATCCAACAAAATACAAGATGTACTATATCACCATTGTTTCTTAGAGCTGAATAGTACTCCGTGGTATACATATACCACATTGTATAAATCAACTCATGTATTCATGGGCACTTGGGTTGTTTCCACAGCTTTGCAATTGTGAATTGTGCTTCTATAAACATTCGAGTGCAGGTGTATTTTTTGTAGGGTGTCCTTTGTTCTTTTGAGTAGATGCTCAGTAATGGGATTGCTGGATCAAAGGGTAGATCTACCTGTATCACTTTAAGGTATCTCCATATTGCTTTCCACAGAGGTTGAACTAGTTGGCAGTCCCATCAGCAGTGTAGGAATGTTCTTATCTCTCTGCATCCATGCAACATGTATTGTTTTGGGACTTATTGATAAAGGCCATTCTCACTGGAAATAAGTGATATCTCATTGTGTTATTTATTTATTTATTTTTATTTCGGCATATTATGGGGGTACAGATTTTAAGGTTTCAATAAATGCCCATATCCCCTCCTCCCCCCACAAGTCTGAGTCTCCATCATGACAATCCCCCAGATGGTGCACATCTCACTCATTATATATGTATATACCCACCCTCCTCCTCCCTCCCACCTGCCCAATACCCTATTACTGTAGTACCTATGTGACCACTTAGGTGCTGTTCAGTTAATACCAATTTGCTGGTGAGTATATGTGGTGCTTGTTTTTCCATTCTTGGGAAACTTCACTTAATAGTATGGGTTACAGCTCTAACCAGGAAAATATAAGATGTGCTATGTCACCATTGTTTCTTAGAGCTGAATAGTACTCCATGGTATACATATACTGCATTTTATTAATCCATTCTTGGATTGATGGGCACTTGGGCTGTTTCCACAGCCTTGCAATTATGAATTGTGCTGCTATAAACATTCAAATGCAGGTGTCTCTTTTGGTGGCTCACGCCTGTAGTTTTAGCTCTCTGGGAAGTCAAGGCAGGCGGATCGTTTGAGTTCAGGAGTCCCAAACCAACCTGAGCAAGAACGAGACCCCGTCTCTTTTATAAATAGAAAGAAATCAATTGGCCAACAAATATATATACAAAAAAATTAGCCGGGCATGGTGGCGCATGCTTGTAGTCCCTGCAACTTGGGAGGCTGAGGCAGCAGGATCGCTTAAGCCTAGGAGTTTGAGGTTGCTGTGAGCTAGGTTGATGCCAATGCACTCACTCTAGCCTGGGCTAGAAATTGAGACTCTGTATGAAAACAAAAACAAACAAACAAAAAAAAACATCACGACCAAGTGGGCTTCATCCCAGGGATGCAGTGATGATTCAACATATGTAAATCTATAAAGGCAATTCACCAAATAAACAGAAGCAAAAACAAAGACCACATGATTCTTTCAATAGATACAGAGAAAGCTTTTCACAAAATTCAACACCCTTTCATGATACGAACACTTAAGAAAATAGGCATAGAAGGGACATACCTAAAAATGATACAAGCCATATATGACAGACCCATAGCCAACATCATACTGAATGGGGAAAAATTGAAAGCATTCCCACTTAGAACTGGAACCAGACAAGAATTTTTTTATTTCCGTCTTGATTTCTTCATTTATGAAGTAATTATTTAATAGGAGGTTGTTTAATTTCCACGTTTTTGTGTAGAAATGTGAGTTTCTGTTAGGGTTGATTTCGACTTTTATTCCACTGTGATCTGAGAAGGTAAGCCTGCCCTCAGGCCGTTAGCAGGGGTCAAAGTTCTGTTCTCTGCTTCCAGGGAAATCTGTCAGGGTGGGGCTGGAATGGTCCTGCTCAGCCAGAAAGTCTGTGTGTGGGGGTGGGGCTGTCTGAGACCCGCAGTGTGGAGCAGGCCTTGCTTCTTTCCACCCTCCCCAACTCCGCAGCTACTCCTGGGCCTCTGTCAGCAGGCCAGACCACAAGCCACCAGGCCTCCCCGGACTGTGATGCCGGCAGGGAGGTTCCCTGCACAGGAACGCCACCTGGGTTGGGCGCACGGCCTCCTCCTGGGAGGAGGGTTGCCCTCTAGGATGCCGATCCGCCCCTGGAGGCACACACATCTCAGTAGGCTGTTCACGTGTAACCCTTCTGTGCCCTGGGCAATGCTAGCCCTCGGCGCAGGGGATCTGGTCTGCAGGTCCGACCTCTGGGTCCCAGAGTTCAAACTGTATCCCCACGAGGGAGAGGATTTCAGGTCCCAATTCACCCACAGGGAGCCCAAGCTGGGTCTCCAGCCTCTCAGCCCCTGAGTCGGCACCGTTCTCCTGGGAACATGGTGCCAGCAGCACCTGGGAGGGCGGGCGGGTAGGGAGCTCACAGTCTGAGTTTCCCTGAGTCAGGTGTAGGGTCCCAAACGGGAAGGTCCCGTTCCCTGGAGGTGCCTCCGGCTGGTGGCTGTATTGTCTCTTTGGGTAGCCTCGGGTAAGGTCGGCAGAGGGGAGGAGGAGGCAATATGGCGCCTGCTGCGCGTCTCGGGTCTGTGCACACGGAGGTGCCCAGAAGAAGTTGGGAACCTGGTGCCACGTCTGCTACAGGCTCACCGTTGGCAGGCGGCGGAGGTCTCTGGGCTGGTGTCCGCAGGTCTCTCCACCCGCTGGGGAGCCCACCAGCAGTCCCGAATGCAGGGGAGGAGAAATAGCAAATCCACCTACCCTTGCCGCTGGTCTCCAGGCTGCTCTGGTGGTCTCAGCCTCCAGTTCTCCTCTGCAGCCTCCTCCCGTGGAGTCTCCCAGGGTTTCAGGTACCCCTCCTTCTGGCTCTTGTCCACTGTATTCTCGTCTTCTTGCTTTTTTCCTCTAATTTCTGCTAGAATCTGTCTTTTGTGCAGAGACACTCTGTCTGGCGATGTTATTCGTCTGCCATCTTGCTCCGCCCCCCCTGTTTTTTTTTTTTTTACATTCTTTAGACACTTTGCTTAGGATAATGTTCTCCAGTTCCATCCAAATTGATCCAAAAGGTATTAAGTCATCTTTCCTCGTGGCTCAGTAGTATTCCATGGTGTGTGTGTGTGTGTGTGTGTATGCACCACATTCTGTTAATGTACTCATGAATTTATGGGTACTTGGGTTGATTCCTCATCTTTGAAATTGTGCATTATGCTGCAATAAACATTTCATTGCAGGTGACTTTTTGATAAAATGACTTATTTTTCTGTCGGTAAATACTGAGTACTGGGATTCCTGGATTTAATGGTAAGTCTACATTTATTTCTTTGAGGAATTTTCATACTGGTTTCCATAAGGTTGTACTAATTTACAGTCCCACAAATAGTGTATAAGCATTCCTTTCTGTCTGCATTCACGCCAGTATCTATTGTTTTCAGACTTTTTAATAAAAGCCATTCTAACAGGATTAAGGTGAGATCTCATTGTGGTTTTAATTTGCATTTCCCTGATGATTAGTGATGTTGAGCATTTTTTTCATATGCTTCTTTGGCATTTGTCTATATTCTTTTGAAAAGCTATTCATGCCTTTTGTGTACTTTTTGATGGATTTTTTGATATTTTCTTGCTAATTTGCTTTTGTTCTTTGTAGATTCTGGTTATAAGCACTTTATCAGATGTATAGCTTGTAAATATTTTCTCCCCTTATGTAGGTTGTCTATTTGCTCTGTTGATTATTTTCTTGACTGTGCAGAAGCTTTTAAATTTAATCAAGTCCAATTTATTGATTTTTGTTATTGCTGTGATTGTCATTGGGATCTTCTTCATAAGTTCTTTGTTTAGACCTATATCTAGAAGAGTTTTTACAGTATTTTCTTCTAGAATTATTATGGTTTCAAGACTTACAACATTTAAGTCATTTATCCATTTTGAATTAATTTTTGTGAGTGGTGACAAATATGGATCCTGTTTCATTCTTCTACATGTGGCTATCCAATTTTCCCAGCACCATTTATTAAATAGGAATTATTTTCCCCAGTATATAGTTTTGTCTGCGTTGTCAAAGATCAGTTTGCTATATTTGGATGGCTTTATATATGAGTTTTCTCTTCTGTTCCATTGGTCTATGTCTCTATTTGTGCCAATTTCATGCTGTTTTGGTTACTATAGCCTTGTGTCATAGTTTGAAGTCTAGTAATGTGATGCTTCCAGATTTGTTCTTTTTGCTTAATATTGCTTTGGCTATTCACATGTTTTCTGGTTCCAAATGAAATGTATAATTACCTTTTCTATATCTTTGAAGTATGATATTTCTATAACATTGATATTTTGATGGGGATTACATTGAATCTGTTAATCACTCTGGGTAGTATAGGCATTTTAACAATGTTGATTCTACCAATCCATAAGCATGATATGATTTTCCATTTGTTTGTATCATCTTCAATTTTTTTTCTCAGAGTTGATGCCCATGTTTCAGAAAGTATTCCATAACATCAAGAAGGAGGGACTCCTTACTGTCATTCTATGAAGCCAGTATCACCTTGATACCAAAACCAGGAAAGGATACTACAAAAATGGAAAACTACAGACCAATATCCCTTATGAATATAGATGCAAAAATACTCAATAAAATACTAGCAAACCAAACTGAACAGCACATTAAAGAAATAATTCACCATGTCCACGTGGGCTTCATCCCAGGGATGCAAGGATGCTTCAACATACATAAATCAGTAAATGTGATTCATCACATAAACGTAAGCAAAAACAAAGACCAAATAGTCATCTCTATATGTGCAGAAAAGGCATTCAACAAAATTCAGCACCTTTTTATGAAAAACCCACCCCATCTAACTAGGCATTGAAGGTATATATCTCAAAATTATAAAACCCATATACAACAAACTCATAGCCAACATCATACTGAATGGGTAAAAGCTGAAAGCATTCCCACTAAGAAATGGAACAAGACAAGGTTGCCCATTGTCACCACTTGTGTTCCACATATACTGGAAGTCCTAGCCAGAGCAATCAGGCAAGAGAAAGAAATTAAGGTTATCCAAATTGGGAAATAGAAGGACAAACTACCACTTTCTGCTGACAATATGATTTTATATCTAGAAAACCCAAAAGATTCCACCAAGAGACTTCTGGAATTGATAAACAAATTCATCAAAGGCTCAGGGTACAAAATCAATGTACACAAATCAGTAGCATTCTTACACACCAATAACAGTCAAGCTGGGAGTCAAATCAAAGATTCAATACCATTCACAATAGCTACAAAGAAAATAAAATACCTAGGAGTATGCTTAGCCAAGGAGGTGAAAGATCTCTATAAACAGATTATTTTTATTATTCACCCACTCATGTATTAAATTATTCAACATTCATTGAGTACTTTCTATGTACCAGACCACCATGTCACATAGTTATTAGCCTGGCCAAAGTAAAGATGAAAGAGGCAATCATTTTAGCAGTAAGACAAAAACATCATATAACCTACAAAAGAAAATCTATCAGACTAACTTCAGATTTCTCAACTGAAACCTTACAAGCCACAAGGAACTGAGGATCCATCCTCAATCTTCTAAAATCGAGTAATGGCCAAACTATATATATATTTTTTTTTTTGAGACAGAGTCTCGCTTTGTTGCCTAGGCTAGAGTGAGTGCCGTGGCGTCAGCCTAGCTCACAGCAACCTCAAACTCCTGGGCTCAAGCAATCCTGCTGCCTCAGCCTCCCAAGTAGCTGGGACTACAGGCATGTGCCACCATGCTCGGCTAATATTTTTCTATATATATTAGTTGGCCAATTAGTTTCTTTCTATTTATAGTAGAGACGGGGTCTCGCTCTTGCTCAGGCTGGTTTCGAACTCCTGACCTTGAGCAATCCGCCCGCCTCGGCCTCCCAGAGAGCTAGGATTACAGGCGTGAGCCACCGCGCCCGGCCTCAAACTATAATTTTTTACACAGCAAAACTGGGCTTCAACTATGAGGGAGAAATAAATACTTTCCCAGACAAGCAATCACTTATGGAATTTGAGAAGACCAGAACAGCCCTGCAGGAGGTACTCAAACCTGCATTATTTACTGAACAATATAATAGACACCCACCAAAGTAAAATCACTCAAGAGTTAAAGTCCAGAACCTGGATACCACAATGTCTTGAGAGGTAAAACAAAACAATAAGAATTTATCCAACAATATGAACAGAAGTTTTCCTCAAATATCAATTCTCTCAATAAATGTGAATGGTTTGAATTGTCCATTGAAGAGACATAGACTGGATGAGTGGATAAAAAATTCATAAGCCAAGAATCTGCTGTCTTAAGGAAACACATCTATCCCACAAAGACGCTTTCAGACTCAAGTTCAAGGGTGGGAAAACAAACTTCCAGGCAAATGGAAACCAAAAGAAAGCAGGGGTAGCTATTCTTATATGAGATAACATAAATTTTAAAATAGCAAAAGTAAAGAAAGACAAATATGGTCATTATATAATGGTGAAAGAAAAAATCCAACAAGAAGAATTAACGATTCTTTTTTGTTTGTTGTTTTTATTAGTCATTTATTTTTTTATTTTTTTATTTTAGCATATTATGGGGGTACAAGTGTTAAGGTTATGTATATTGCCCATGCCCCCTCCCCCTCCAGTCAGAGCCTTAAGTGAGACCATCCCCCAAACGTTGCACATCTCACTCTTGTGTTTGTATATACCCATCCTCTCCTTCCCCCTCCCATCTGCCCAACACCCAATAAATGTTATTCCTATATGTCCACTGCGGTGTTGATCCATTAATAACAATTTGCTGGTGAGTACACGTGGTGCTTATTTTTCCATTTTTGAGATACTTCACTTAGTAGAATGGGTTCCAGCTGTATCCAGGAAAATACAAGAGGTGCTATATCACCATTGTTTCTTAAAGCTGAAAGTACTCCATGGTATACATATACCACATTTTATTAATACACTCATGAATTGATGGGCACTTGGGTTGTTTCCACAACTTTGCAATTGTGAATTGTGCTTTTATAAACATTCAAGTGCAGGTGTCTTTTTCATAAAGTGACTTTTGATCTTTTGAGTATATGCCCAGTAGTGGAATTGCTGGATCAAATGGTAGACCTACTTGTATCGCTTTAAGGTATCTCAATATTGCTTTCCACAGAGGTTGAACTAGTTTTCAGTCCCACCAGTAGTGTAGGAGTGTTCCTATCTCTCCGCATCCATGCCAACATTTATTGTCTGGGAACTTTTTGATAAAGGCCATTCTCACTAGAGTTAAGTGATATCTCATTGTGGTTATTTATGCACCCAACACAGGAGCACCCAGATACATAAAGTTAATCCTGTTTGATCTAAATAACATAATAAACAGTAATACCACAGTACCTGGGGTTTCAGCTCTCAACTTACTGAACTGGACAGATCCTCCACGCAGACAATAAACAAAGAAACAATGGAATTAAACAGAGTTCTAGAACAAATGGGGCTAACAGACATATACAGAACATTCTACCCAAAGAAAGCCAAATATAGGTCAGGTGTGGCGGCTCACGCTTGTAGTCCTAGCACTCTGCGAGGCCAACGTGGGAGGATTGCTCAAGGTGAGGAGTCTGAGACCAGCCTGATTAAGAGTGAGACCCCATCTCTACTAAAAAAAGAAAGAAATTATCTGGACAACTAAAAATATATAGAAAAGTTAGCTAGGCATGGTCATTCATGTCTGTAGTCCCCAGCTTCTCGGAAGGCTGAGGGAGAAGGATCACTTCAGCCCAGGACTTTGAGGTTGCTGTGAGCTAGGCAGATCCCATGGCACTCTTGCCTGGGCAACAGAGCAAGACTCTGTCTCCAAAATAAATAAACAAATAAAGCCAAATATACATTCTTCTCATCAGCTCATGGAACTTTCTCTAAAATCAATCAACTCCTAGGCTATATATCAGACCTCAACAAATTAAAAAATATAAATTATTCCATGTATCTTCTCAGACCACAGTAGAATAAAATTAAAGATCAATTCCAACAGAAACACTCACCAATTCACAAAGTCATGGAAATTAAACAATCTATTTTTGAATGACTATTGGGTCAAGGAGGTGATCCAGATGGAAAGTAAAAGATTCTTCAACCTAAATGATAACAGGGACACAAGTTATCAAAATATGTGGGATTAGCAAGAGCATTCCTGAGAGGAAAATTAATAGCATTAAATGCTCATATCCAATAGACAGAATGCTAACAAATCAAGAAACTAATAAACCATCTCAAGGAACTGGAAAAGGAAGAGTGAATCATTCCTAAACCTAGCAGAAAAAAAGCAATAACTATGATCAGAGCAGAACTAAATGAAATCGAGAACAAAAGAACTATACAGAAGATTAATACAACCAAAAGTTGGCTGTTTTGAAAAGATAAACAAAATTGACAGCCGTCTTGCTAGATTAACAAAAACTAGAAAGGGAAGGACTCTAATAAGGTCATTTGAAATGAAAAAAGAGAGGTCACTGCAGACATCATGGAAATAAAAAACATTATCTTTGAATACTATAAAAATCTATATGCCCCAAACTACAAAATGTGGAGAAAATGGAAAATTCTTGAGAACATACAACCACTGTAAGCACACTAAGCAGGAAATAGAATTCCTGAACACAACAATATCAAACACAGAAATTGGAGCAACAATTAAAAATCTTCCAACAAGAAAAGTCCCAGATCACATGGGTTCACACCTCAATTTTACCAAACTTACAGTGAAGAACTCATACCTATACTGCAGAAATTATTCCACAATATTGAGAAGGATGGATCCCCAACTCATTCTATGAAGCTAATTTTACCTTGATACCAAAGCCAGGAAAGGACACAATAAAAAAATAAACTACAGACTAATATCCCTCTTGAATATAGATGCAAAATTCTTCAACAAAATCTTAGCAAACCGAATTCAACAGCACATGAAAAAAAATAATTCTTCATGATCATGTGGGCTTTATCCCAGAGATACAAGTTCAACATACACAAATCTATAAATTCAATTCACAACATAAATAAAAGCAAGAATGAAGACAATATGATTCACTCAATAGACACAGAAAAAGCATTTGACAAAATCCAGCACACTTTTAGGATAAAAACTCTTAATAAAATAGCCATAGATGGGTCATACCTTAAAATTATTAAAGCCATCTATGATAAACCCACAGCTAATATCATTCTGAATGGGAAAAAAATTGAAAGCAAGGGCGACTTCCGGGGCCCCTGCTCTTGGGGCCCCAGAACCTCGTCCACCTAAATATTTGTAAAAAAAATTATAATAAAAAAAAAAAAATTGAAAGCATTCCCACTTTGAACTAGAACCAGACAAGGTGGCCCACTATCTCCACTTCTATTCAACATAGTGCTGGAAGTCCTTGCCAGAGCAATCAGACAAGAGAGGTGAATTCAGAGTGTCCAAAGAGGGATAGAAAAGGTCAAACTCTCACTCTTTGCTGAAGATATGATATTATATCTAGAAAATCTCAAGGATTCAACCAAGACACTCCTGGAATTCATAAATGATTTTGGTAAAGTCTCAAGATACAAAATCAATGCACACAAATCAGTGGCATTCATATATGCCAATAACAGTCAAGCTGAAAGTCAAATCAAAGATGTAGCACCTTTCACAATAGCATCAAACAAAATTAAATATCTAGGAATATATTTAATGAAGGATATGAGAGACCTGTGTAGGGAGAAATATGAAACATTGAGAAATGAAATCACAGAAAATATAAACAGGTGGAAAATTCTAGCATGCCCATGGATTGGCAGAATCAATATTGTTAAAATGTCCATACTACCTAAAGTTATCTGCACAATTAATGCAATCCCCATTAAAATATCATCTTCATTCTTTACAGATCTAGAAATAATAATTCTACGCTTCATATGGAATCAGAGAAGACCTTATGTAGCCAAAGCAATCTTAAGGCAAAAGAACAAATTGTGAGGCATCAGTCTACAAGACTTCAAGCTTTGCTACAAGTCTATAGTAACCAAAACAGCATGTAATTGGCACAAAAACAGAGATATAGACCTTTGGAACAGGACTGATAAAACAGATATAAAACCATCCTCATATTGTCATCTAAACTTTGACAAGGCAGACAAAGATATACAATGGGGAAAAGAATCTCTCTTCTATAAATGGTTCTGGGAAAACTGGATAACCACATGCAAAAGATTTAAACTGTATCCCCACCTCTCACCTCTCACAAAAAAATCAACTCATGATGGATAATAGACTTAAACCTAAGGCATGCAACCTTAAGAATTCTAGAAGAAAATGTTGGGAAAACTCTAATAGACATCCGCCTAGGCAAAGAATTTATGAAGAAGACTCCAAAGCAATCACAGCTGCAACAAAAATAAATAAATGGGACCTGATCAAATTAAAAAGCTTCTGCACAGCCAAGGACACTATAATTAGAGAGGACAGACAACCTACAGGATGGGAGGTACACATGGTACACATCTGATAAAGGGTTGATAACTAGAATCTATATAGAACTCAGGAAAATCAGCAAGAAAATATCAAACAACCCTATCAAAAAGTGGGCAAAGGACATGAATAGAAACTTTTCATAAAAAGACAGAATAATGGCCAGCTAACATAAGAAAAAGTGCTCAACATCTCCAATCATTAGGGAAATGCAAATCAAAACCACAATGGCATATCACCTAACTCCAGTGTGAATAGCATTTATCAAAAAGTTCCAAAACAACAAATGTTGGCATGGATCCAGAGAGGGAGGAACACTACTACACTGCTGGTGGGGCTGCAAACTAGTACAACCTCTGTGGACAGCAATATGGAGATACCTTAAAGCAATACAAGTAGATCTACAACTTTTGATCCAGCAATCCTACTACTGGGCATCTACCCAAAAGAACAAAAGACATTCTATAAAAAGGACATCTGTACTTGAATGTTTATAGCAACACAATTCACAATGGCAAAGATGTGGAAACAACCCAAGTGCCCATCAATACATGAGTAGATTAATAAAATATGATATATATATATATATATATATATATATATATATATATATATATATATATAAACACACATACATACACACACACACTATGGAATACTACTCAACTAAAAAAATCACTGGTAATCTAGCACCTCTTATATTATCTTGGATAGAGGTTGACCCCATCTTTGATGTGAGGTATCACAAGAATGGAAAAATAAGCACCACATGTACTCACCATCAAATTGGTACTAACTGATCAACACTAAGATGCTCACATGGAAGTAATATATTTTGGGTGCTAGTCAGGTGGGAGGGCAGTGGTGGGGATGGGTAAACTCACAACTAATGGGTGTGGAGCACACTGTATGGGGGAAGGGCATGCTTGTAGCTCTGGCCTGGGTGAGGCAAAAGCATTATGTGTAACCAAAATATTCATACCCCCATAATATTTTGAAATAAAAATAAAAACATTCTTGGTCTCCCTATTGCCTTCCAGCTTCTGCCCCATTTATCTACTCACTTTTATAATAAAATGCAGTGTTGCCTATTTTCTCTGTCTTTAATTGCTCACTTCTCAAGCTGTCCTAGACCTTTCTGTCTATCCCAAATCACATATTTATCATCACCTAAAAAATCATTCCCCTTATTGGGTCATTCACCATCATAGAGATATATGGAAATGATTGTGTTACTTGAAGAAAAATTGTATAGAAAGTTCATTGACACCTCTTTGTAAATACAAATTCATATATGTGTCCTTAAACTATATCTCAATTAATCCGGACTTCAAAGTGAACAAAGATACTTCCTCCTGAAATAAACACACCCATATCAATGAGCTGTCCACACAAGGGTGGGGAAACTGTGGCCTTAAGGCCACATGTGGCCTTCTAGGTCTTCAAGTGCAGCCTTTTGACTGAATCCAAATTTTACAGAACAAATTATTTTATTAAAAGTGGTATATCAGAGAAAGATGAAGCATTCTTACCTACTTTGGTGTTTACAAAAGAACAATCTTGAAATCAGAAGGCTTCACATTCCCCAGCACTCTCAGTTCTTGGCTACCACATCACTTATTCCATTGCAGAAATAAGCAGCCCACAGTATTTCCTTTCTGAGGGACTCACATTACTAATGAAGTCAAAATGCATAAACTACTCTCAAATAATCCCTGAGATACTAGCTTTACCTCCACTAACCCCTTCCTCGCTGTAAGAAACCAACACTTACTAAGTGCTTACTCTTTGCTTAGTATTATTCTAAGCACCAGGAATACATTCACTCATTTAATCCTCACAACAACTCTACAGAGTAAGCATTATGATCATCCTCAGCTTACAGGTCAGGACACTGAGGCCCAGAAAGTAAAAGTGACATGCCTAAGGTCACATAGTTAATGAAGGAGCGGAGGTCAGAATTAAACCAAGGTGCCAGGCTCAGTGCATATACTCTCAACCATTCTGCTTCATTGCCCCACTTTTTCAATTCTTACTAAAGAGACCAAAAATAAGTAGATGAGGATGAAAGTATTAGGGGACTAACCTTGCAAAAAAACATCTACAAACACCCATGCTCAAATATTAACTAATGACTTCCTACCCCTCTCCTTTTATCAAGTTCCACTCTTACTCATGCCTACTGTGCTTCATTTCAGTCGCTCCACCATGCCAATTTTTCCCATGTTTCAGAGACCATGCATATCCTATTCCCTCCACTGGAATACTTTTTCTCTGGCTCTCACATAGCTTGCATCTTCATATCCTTCAGCCTCACCATCCAACTACCTCCTCCTCTTCCATTATTTACCACTATACAATTTTTCCTTATAACTATAAGCAGAAATCATATATTTATTTTTTGATTACTTTATTTCTATTTTTCTGTCTAAAATCTCAAATCCATTAGGTCTGAGAATTTCATCTTTATTGTCAACGACAGTATGGACAATCCTTGGCACACAGTAGGTGCTCCATATATATGTACTGAATAAACGAATGAATACCTAATCCAGTGCAGAACAGAGATTAGGCACTCAGTAAATACTCATTGCATGAACTGAATGAATAAATCTGGCATAGTGCTTATCACATAGCCAATATATAGTAAATATTTGTTGAATGA
The DNA here is from genome assembly GCF_040939455.1 of Microcebus murinus. Lineage (NCBI taxonomy): Eukaryota > Metazoa > Chordata > Mammalia > Primates > Cheirogaleidae > Microcebus > Microcebus murinus. The sequence goes on along the minus strand of NC_134136.1, from coordinate 73,667,770 downwards.
ATTAAAGGGAGTTGAAAATTTTACAAATAATTGATATATCAGTGTAACCTAACAAGGCAAACAAAAACTCTTTTTGTTGATATCCCAGTCCTGGCACCATCGGGGCAGAGCTTAGGGTATGGCCACATCTGCCTGAGCACAGGGAAATGATTATCCAGAAAAATTAAAGCCTGATACACTTTGAATAGCATACCAAATAGTAATAATCAATGCTTTTTATATATTTTCATATGTATCCACCTAAATTTGTTTCTAACTTCTTCATTTATTATAGCCCTAGCTGTTAGCACAGTGTCTGACATCTAGTAGATGCTCAATAAATGTTTGCTGAAGGAATCAATAATAATGAGTCAATTAAAGACCTACTCCAGGTAGTCTCCTCTATGAATGCCATAAGGCGAATTGATATGTTCTCTCTCAGAAACAGAGAAAAAGCTTGCTGGTTTAATGACTGACAAAGGAAATGGAGCTATTCAAATGTCATACTCATATGACATTTTAATCCTACTTGTTCAAGAGACCTAGGAAAGCCCAAATCCTGCCTGATGTCACTGTAACATCTCCCCATAAATCAATTGAATTGTATTCATGAGGGAAACATAACTAAGCAATGTAACATTTATTGTTAACTAGAGCTTTCACCTGAAAAACCCAAGGTACATCGCAATGATATTAGTCAGGATGTTTACAGTTGCAAATGACAGAAAAACTTGGATTCAAACTACCTCAAATAAATAATGTCATTTGTTCTCTCAACAAATAAGAAATCCAGAGGTTGTGTGGGCCATGGACACAGTCCTAAAGATCAACTCTCCATGATTCTTTGACTCTTCCCTCTTCCGTGTACTGGTACAATCCTCAGTATAATTGTAGCAGTTCCCAGTGCCACATACAGAAATGATAAAGTCCAAAAAGTAAAAAAAAAAAAAAAAAAAAAAAGAAAGAAAAGGTCCATCTTCTCTGGTGTCGTTTAAGAATCTAAAAAGAGAGAGATATGAATACTACAAAAATCTTTATGCACACAAACTGGAAAATGTGGAGGAAATGGACAAATTTCTAGAAACACACAGCCTCCCTAGGCTCAACCAGGAAGAAATAGATTCCCTGAACAGACCAATCTCAACAGCTGAAATAGAAACAGCAATTAAAAATCTCCCTAAAAAGAAAAGTCCCGGTCCAGATGGCTTCACACCTGAATTTTACCATACTTACAAAGAAGAACTAGTACCTATCTTGCAGAAACTATTCCACAACATCGAGAAGAACGGAAACCTCCCCGACACCTTTTATGAAGCGAATATTACTCTGATACCAAAACCAGGAAAGGATGCAACAAAAAAAGAAAACTACAGACCAATATCCCTAATGAATATAGATGCAAAAATTTTCAACAAAATCTTAGCTAACCGAATCCAGACACTTATCAAAAAAATAATCCACCACGACCAAGTGGGCTTCATCCCAGGGATGCAGGGATGGTTCAACATACGTAAATCTATAAATGCAATTCACCACATAAACAGAAGCAAAAACAAAGACCACATGATTCTTTCAATAGATGCAGAAAAAGCTTCTGACAAAATTCAACACCCTTTCATGATACGAACACTTAAGAAAATAGGCATAGAAGGGACATACCTAAAAATGATACAAGCCATATATGACAGACCCATAGCCAACATCATACTGAATGGGGAAAGATTGAAATCATTCCCACTTAGAACTGGAACCAGACAAGGCTGCCCACTATCTCCACTTCTGTTCAACATAGTGCTGGAAGTCTTGGCCACAGCAATCAGACAGGAAAATGGAATCAAAGGTATCCAAATAGGGGCAGAAGAGATCAAACTTTCACTGTTTGCTGATGATATGATATTGTATCTAGAAAACCCCAAGGATTCAACCAAGAAACTCCTGGAACTGATCAATGAATTTAGTAAAGTCTCAGGATACAAAATTAATACACAGAAATCAGAGGCATTCATATACGCCAACAACAATCTAATTGAGAACCAAATCAAAGACTCAATTCCCTTCACAATAGCAACAAAGAAATTAAAGTACCTAGGAATATATTTAACCAAAGAGGTAAAAGACCTCTACAGGGAGAACTATGAAACACTGAGGAAGGAAATAGCAGAGGATGTAAACAGATGGAAATCCATACCATGCTCGTGGATCGGCAGACTCAATATCATCAAAATGTCCATACTACCCAAACTGATCTACAGATTCAATGCAATACCTATTAAAATCCCATCAGCATTCTTCACAGATATAGAAAAAATAATTTTACGCTTCGTATGGAACCAAAGAAGACCCCGAATATCAAGAGCAATTCTAGGCAACAAAAACAAAATGGGAGGCATTAATATGCCAGATATCAAACTATACTACAAAGCTGTAGTAATTAAAACAATTTGGTATTGGCACAAAAACAGGAATATAGACCAGTGGAACAGATGTGAGAATCCTGATATAAAACCATCCTCATATAGCCATCTCATCTTTGACAAAGCAGACAAAAACATACGCTGGGGAAAAGAATCCCTCTTCAATAAATGGTGCCGGGAAAACTGGATAGCCACCTGTAGAAGGCTAAAACAGGACCCACACCTTTCACCTCTCACAAAAACCAACTCACGCTGGATAACAGACTTAAACCTAAGATATGAAACTATTAGAACTCTAGAGGAAAAAGTTGGAAACACTCTCCTAGACATCGGCCTGGGCAAAGAGTTTATGAAGAAGTCCCCAAAGGCAATCACAGCAGCAACAAAAATAAATAAATGGGACATGATCAAACTACAAAGCTTCTGCACAGCCAAAGAAATAGTCATGAAAGTAAACAGACAACCTACAGAATGGGAGAAAATTTTTGCATCCTATGCATCCGATAAGGGACTGATAACTAGAATATACTTAGAACACACGAAAATTAGGAAGAAAAAATCAAATAACCCCATTAAAAAGTGGGCAAAGGACTTGAACAGAAATTTTTCTAAAGAAGACAGAAGCATGGCCAACAAACATATGAAGAAATGCTCAACATCTCTAATCATCAGGGAAATGCAAATCAAAACCACAATGAGATATCACTTAACCCCAGTGAGAATGGCCTTTATCAAAAAAGCTCCAAACAATAAATGCTGGCGTGGTTGCGGAGAGAGAGGAACACTCCTACACTGCTGGTGGGACTGCAAACTAGTTCAACCTCTGTGGAAAGCAATATGGAGATACCTTAAAGCGGTACAACTGAATCTACCATTTGATCCAGCAATCCCATTGCTGGGCATCTACCCAAATGATCCAGTGACACTCTACAAAAAAGACACCTGCACTCGAATGTTTATAGCAGCACAATTCATAATTGCAAGGCTGTGGAAACAGCCCAAGTTCCCATCAATCCAAGAATGGATTAATAAAATGTGGTATATGTACACCATGGAGTACTATTCAGCTCTAAGAAACAATGGTGATATAGCACACCTTATATTTTCCTGGTTAGAGCTGGAACCCTTACTACTAAGTGAAGTATCCCAAGATTGGAAAAACAAGCACCAGATATATTCTCCAGCAAACTGGTATTAACTGAGTAGCACCTAAGTGGACACATAGGTGCTACAGTAATAGGGTATTGGGCAGGTGGGAGGGGAAGGGGGGCGGGTATATACATACATAGTGAGTGAGATGTGCACCATCTGGGGGATGGTCATGATGGAGACTCAGACTTTTGGGGGGAGGGGGGAAATGGGCATTTATTGAAACCTTAAAATCTGTACCCCCATAATATGCCAAAATAAAAAAATTAAAAAAAAAAATTAAAAAAAAAATAAAAAGAGAGAGAGTTTAGAACAAATCTCCCCAGAAGATTCTCCTTCAGGTATTAGTTGGCCACAATGGAGTTACAAGTTTATACATTAATTAATCAATGGCAAAGAGAATGGGATCAACATGAGCACTTTACCAGTGTTGTCAACCACTACCCTATGGGGTACTGGAAAAGTGTAGGAGTGCTTTTTGCTGTCATGAAGCTTGCAAAGAACTACTGGCAATGTTTCAGATAGTCCCATAAACAAATAGTTTTCCTGAAAAATTTTAATAGCATCCCTGCCATTATTCAACTTCCTCTTTAAACAACAAAAAATACTTGCGTAAGGAATTCAAGAGCTACTCCTAGAACTGATTATGAGGTAACCCTCCTCTAAATCACATGGATGACATATGCCTACCTAAACATTATCAAGGTTTTCTTAGAGCAGGGTGTGGGGTGGGAAATAACTTGAATAAGCAGCTAAGCTGTCAACAATATCTGATAAGCAAGTCTAGAACCATTGGAGTTCTTTTGCCTAACTGGTCAAACTAAACCTCAAAACAAAAGTGGTCATCAGATTGATTTTTTTGCCCTACACCCACACCTTAATCTCACATCTTGTTTCAGTCAGTTAAAGAGAAAAGGCTGGTCTATGAAACACCTCTGAGTGTCAGAAATCAAGCAGGCAAGAGAACAAGAAATAATTTTTTCCACAATGCCTAAGAGAAGAGCTAATCAAATCTCCAGATTTTGGAAACGGGAATAGAAGACAGAGATAGAGAGAGATGCCAGAGCCTCTAGAATTTAGGGAGCTGGCTTTAGTCATTGCTCAGTTCCAACAGTCTAGTGAATAGAAGAGGAAAAAAGAAGAGAGATTACCTCACCCTTTTTATGTCACCCTCATCATGAAATCATATGAAAAGAAGTCAAATCCAAGCTTTCTAGACCTTTAAACAAGGTACGGTACTTCCACTTGTCATCACAGGAATCCAATCAATACCTTTGAATTTAATGAATTTATTACACTCCTCTTTCTTGAGGGTGGAAGTAAGGATCTCAATACCCATAAAGCAATGAGGATCAAACTAGGGTACTTGTTAACTATGTGTATACCCTTGATAAAGTACCTGAGAGGGCTGGGATCTAAGTAAGTGTGTGTGTGTGTGTGTGTGTGTGTGTGTGTGTGTGTGTGTGTGTGTATTTAACACACACTCTAATGATTCTGATAATAGATGGTCATGTCCGGGAAACTACATTTTGAAACAAAATTTAGATAATACATCTAGGCATGGAATGGCCTGTTTATAAATGAATCAAACTGCTCCAACTGAAAAAATGGGGGCTTTTCAACTACATAGGAAATGTTTTACTTAAAACTAATGAACTTAAAATTCATATTAGACACAGAGGTAAAATATACACTGGATTCAAAAACAATATAATGTGAAGACATTTGTAGAGTTACAAGACATTTTAATTTTCAAAACTTGAGTTTAAGAAATGGTGATATTTTCTGATTTAACTATTCATAATTCACTGTATAAGATCATATAGAAATGTATAGAGCCCCCACTCCAACAGTAAACAGCAGGAAATTCAACATCAGCTTTCCAGACCCCTGTCTCATTTTATTTTTATTGTTACTTTTGTCATTCCTAAGGCTTACTCCCTTTTCTCTCACATATGTATGTAATAGATAGTATGGTTGTGTGTGTTCATGTGACTTTTATTTACAAATAGCCCCTGGTAGAAGTGGGAAAGCGAATGGATGTTCTGACCATGAAATGTCTAGCTGTTCTTGTCCAGTACTTCCCTCAGTGACTTCCTTTATTGAATTAAAACATATTTTCTTATCATTCCCATTTCAGAGTTGCTAATAGTGTTTCATGATGTTTTCTAGTACCTTAAGATCTTACTATTCTGCTAGTTTGAATGCTACTTCTATTGTAACACTAGAACATTTTCTCATGTTCATTATGGTCTATTAGTTGGTTTTTAGCTTTTGGTCTTAGTGCTTTTATATTTTTAACTACTTCTTAATGGGTTAAGACCTTATTAATTTGGTTTTACTCCAGCTTTAGAAGCATATTATTATACTTTAACTTTTGCTGTTTTTAAATATTTACCATGATAACCTCAGTCTGAAAAAAGAGCCCATGCCCTTCAGAATAATTGTCATTCTCAAAGCACAAAGGACCTGCATTTAAACAATGCTTTCTTCAGGAAGCAAAGAAACTACAGTATCATCAGAACTAAACGAAATTGAAAACAGGAAAGCTATTCAGGAGATTAATAAAACAAAAAGTTGGTTCTTTGAAAAAATAAACAAAATTGACACGCCATTGGCTAAGCTAACGAAAAGCAGAAAAGAGAAATCTCCAATAAGCTCCATCAGGAATAAAAAAGGAGATATCACAACTGATCCCAAAGAGATACAAGATACAATTTATGAATACTACAAAAATCTTTATGCACACAAACTGGAAAATGTGGAGGAAATGGACAAATTTCTAGAAACACACAGCCTCCCTAGGCTCAACCAGGAAGAAATAGATTCCCTGAACAGACCAATCTCAACAGCTGAAATAGAAGCAGCAATTAAAAATCTCCCTAAAAAGAAAAGTCCCGGTCCAGATGGCTTCACACCTGAATTTTACCATACTTACAAAGAAGAACTAGTACCTATCTTGCAGAAACTATTCCACAACATCGAGAAGAACGGAAACCTCCCCGACACCTTTTATGAAGCGAATATTACTCTGATACAAAACCAGGAAAGGATGCAACAAAAAAAGAAAACTACAGACCAATATCCCTAATGAATATAGATGCAAAAATTTTCAACAAAATCTTAGCTAACCGAATCCAGACACTTATCAAAAAAATAATCCACCACGACCAAGTGGGCTTCATCCCAGGGATGCAGGGATGGTTCAACATACGTAAATCTATAAATGCAATTCACCACATAAACAGAAGCAAAAACAAAGACCACATGATTCTTTCAATAGATGCAGAAAAAGCTTTTGACAAAATTCAACACCCTTTCATGATACGAACACTTAAGAAAATAGGCATAGAAGGGACATACCTAAAAAGGATACAAGCCATATATGACAGACCCATAGCCAACATCATACTGAATGGGGAAAGATTGAAATCATTCCCACTTAGAAGAGGAACCAGACAAGGCTGCCCACTATCTCCACTTCTGTTCAACATAGTGCTGGAAGTCTTGGCTACAGCAATCAGACAGGAAAATGGAATCAAAGGTATCCAAATAGGGGCAGAAGAGATCAAACTTTCACTGTTTGCTGATGATATGATATTGTATCTAGAAAACCCCAAGGATTCAACCAAGAAACTCCTGGAACTGATCAATGAATTTAGTAAAGTCTCAGGATACAAAATCAATACACAGAAATCAGAGGCATTCATATACGTCAACAACAATCTAATTGAGAACCAAATCAAAGACTCAATTCCCTTCACAATAGCAACAAAGAAATTAAAGTACCTAGGAATATATTTAACCAAAGAGGTAAAAGACCTCTACAGGGAGAACTATGAAACACTGAGGAAGGAAATAGCAGAGGATGTAAACAGATGGAAATCCATACCATGCTCGTGGATCGGCAGACTCAATATCATCAAAATGTCCATACTACCCAAACTGATCTACAGATTCAATGCAATACCTATTAAAATCCCATCAGCATTCTTCACAGATATAGAAAAAATAATTTTACGCTTCGTATGGAACCAAAGAAGACCCCGAATATCAAGAGCAATTCTAGGCAACAAAAACAAAATGGGAGGCATTAATATGCCAGATATCAAACTATACTACAAAGCTGTAGTAATTAAAACAATATGGTATTGGCACAAAAACAGGAATATTGACCAGTGGAACAGATGTGAGAATCCTGATATAAAACCATCCTCATATAGCCATCTCATCTTTGACAAAGCAGACAAAAACATACGCTGGGGAAAAGAATCCCTCTTCAATAAATGGTGCCGGGAAAACTGGATAGCCACCTGTAGAAGGCTAAAACAGGACCCACACCTTTCACCTCTCACAAAAACCAACTCACGCTGGATAACAGACTTAAACCTAAGATATGAAACTATTAGAACTCTAGAGGAAAAAGTTGGAAACACTCTCCTAGACATCGGCCTGGGCAAAGAGTTTATGAAGAAGTCCCCAAAGGCAATCACAGCAGCAACAAAAATAAATAAATGGGACATGATCAAACTACAAAGCTTCTGCACAGCCAAAGAAATAGTCATGAAAGTAAACAGACAACCTACAGAATGGGAGAAAATTTTTGCATCATATGCATCCGATAAGGGACTGATAACTAGAATATACTTAGAACTCACAAAAATTAGGAAGAAAAAATCAAATAACCCCATTAAAAAGTGGGCAAAAGACTTGAACAGAAATTTTTCTAAAGAAGACAGAAGCATGGCCAACAAACATATGAAGAAATGCTCAACATCTCTAATCATCAGGGAAATGCAAATCAAAACCACAATGAGATATCACTTAACCCCAGTGAGAATGGCCTTTATCAAAAAAGCTCCAAACAATAAATGCTGGCGTGGTTGCGGAGAGAGAGGAACACTCCTACACTGCTGGTGGGACTGCAAACTAGTTCAACCTCTGTGGAAAGCAATATGGAGATACCTTAAAGCGATACAAGTGAATCTACCATTTGATCCAGCAATCCCATTGCTGGGCATCTACCCAAATGATCCAGTGACACTCTACAAAAAAGACACCTGCACTCGAATGGTTATAGCAGCACAATTCATAATTGCAAGGCTGTGGAAACAGCCCAAGTGCCCATCAATCCAAGAATGGATTAATAAAATGTGGTATATGTATACCATGGAGTACTATTCAGCTCTAAGAAACAATGGTGATATAGCACATCTTATATTTTCCTGGTTAGAGCTGGAACCCATACTACTAAGTGAAGTATCCCAAGAATGGAAAAACAAGCACCAGATATATTCTCCAGCAAACTGGTATTAACTGAGTAGCACCTAAGTGGACACATAGGTACTACAGTAATAGGGTATTGGGCAGGTGGGTGGGGGGAGGGGGGAGGGGGGTGTGTATATACATACATAATGAGTGAGATGTGCACCATCTGGGGGATGGTCATGATGGAGACTCAGACTTTTGGGGGGAGGGGGGGAAATGGGCATTTATTGAAACCTTAAAATCTGTACCCCCATAATATGCCAAAATAAAAAAAAATTAAAAAAAAAAAGAAACTACAGTATCAATGGCAGTATGATAAGTCTTGACCATCTGGAGGACAGGTATTCTCTCAGACCATATTTCTGTGGATTATCGGTGCTGTGTGACCCGGAAAAAGGTTCAGTCACTAAAATGGAATATGGTGATCATACTAATTTTCACAAATCTTTTTATATATAATTTTCTTATTTATATGGCTTTAATGAAATAACAGTTATCCTTTTCATTGTGAAAATTATACATTCTTATTATGAAGAACTTAAACAAATGAGAAAGGTGCAATGGGTAAACTAAAAATTATTCTTTCAGTTACCAGCTATGCTCCTGTTGTAAAAACTACAATTAATATATTTGTGCTTTCCCTTACAGTACTTTTAATATGCATATGCATAAGCTTTATAAAAACTGGGATCACACTGCATATATTAGAGTATATTCTACTCTTCATTTAATATAGCATGAAAATTTAACCTTTCATTATATTATTTTAAACTCAGGAGTGAGTTAATCATATTCCTCTGTTCACTGTCATTTCATCATTATGGCAAGTTCCAGGCCCCTGTCTTATTTTATTTTTATTGTTACTCTTAACATTCCTAAGGCTCACTCCCTTTTCTCTCAGATACATTGGTTGCATGTGTCTATGTGACTTTAATTTTCATAAAAAAACCTTATACTATAGAACTCATCTTATTTTATTTTTTTACTCACTTATAAATTTTAAAGATTTATCCTTGTTACCATAAATAAAGATAGTTAATTGATTCTAACAATTGCCAAATATTTTATGGTATGTATCTACTACATTATATTTACTTATTCCCCTTGTGATGGACACCTAGCCTAAAACTCCCTGCTACTATCTAGAAATTTATAAATGGACTGTGTGAAAGTCCCTCCAGGGCAAATGCCTGGAAGATGTGTCCTAATAGGTACACACACTTATTAATTTCACTAATTAAAGCCAAATTCTCTCCAGAATGGCTTTCCCTTGTCACATTCTAAACAAGTAGTTTATGAGACTTTCCTTTTCCCACATCCTTACCAACATTTGATATTATCTGATTCTCTAAATTTTGCAAATATGATAGATAAAAAGTAATATATCATTGTTATTTTAATTCCTATATTCCTAATTAGTAGTAAGGTTGAGCCTCAATTTTACTAATAAAGAGCTTCTCCACAGCAAAAGGGGCTCCATAGCTAAGTATCTGTATTCTCTGAGGCCAAATTATCCAATACCACTAAAAACAAAACAAAACAACAACAAAATAAAGAAATCCTTCAGAAATTTCAACATTGTACTAGTGGTCCTATCCAGTGGATTAAGGAAAGAAAAATAAATACAAGGCATAGAAATTGGAAAGGAAAAAGTAAAACTGACTTTATTCACAGATGGCATTACCACCTATGTAAAAAATTATGGATAATCTACAGAACAGCTAGCAGAACTAGTAAAGGAATATGGCAATGTTTCAGGGTACAATGTCAATACAAAAAATGAATTGTATTTTTCTGTGTACAAACAATGGACAATTAGAAAATGAAATTCATGATGTAATATTTATGTCAAGAAAAACAAGAAGTAGTAATACAATATATGCAATATAAGTATCTTGAATACTTCAAAACACTGATGATGACAGAAATTTTAAAAGACTTAAAATAAGTGTATATATATATATATATATATATATATATATATATATATACCATAATGATAAATCAGAAGGCTTAATTGTTAAGCTATAAATTGACCCCAAATTGGTCTATCAATTCTTTTTTTTTATTTCAGCATAATATGTGGGTACAAATGTTAAGGTTACATACATTTCTCTTGCCTTCCCTCCCCCCTCAAGTCAGAGCTTCAAGTGTGTCCATCCCCCTGACAATGGACATCACACTTATAATGTGTGTATGTGTGTGTGTGTGTGTGTGTATATATACTGTTGTAAACCAGCGGATCAAGGGGACTCGGACACCAGAATCCAATCAGCTAAATTAGTTTATTTCTACCTGTGCAGGGGCTGTCACCACTCCATGCAAGGAGGGAGAAGGAACCCCAAACAAAGCTTTTGCGGTTTTTTTATACTCCTGGGGGCTGGCAGCCATGCAAGCAAGTAATCACAGAAAATCACAGAAGCAGAACTTTGCGGTTAGCCGTTAGTTAAGCGGACAATGGAAAGGTACACTATGGGACAAGGGACTTTCCTGGAACAGGACCTCTCTATTATTTTTGAGAACAGCCCTCCTCGACTCCCTCCTCCCTCCTCTGGGAACTTTCTTACGCGGTTGGGACCTTTTACTAATAGTTAGAGCAAGACCAACTCCATTGTAGATCTACAGAAGCCATCTTTAGTCTATCTACTTACTTCATTCTCCACTGGTCTATCTACTTACTTCATTCTCCACTGGTCTTATTAGCTAATCAAATCCTTGATTCTACAAGGGGATCTGTGTCAGGTAAAGTTTGGTATTGGGTGCTTAAGACCAACAGCTTGACTGTTTGTACCCAGTTTTGCACAAATGCCATGATATGGTTAATTATGAGGGGGCCACAAGTAAGTCCTAGGAGGAGTATAATTAAGGGGCCTGCAAGGGCATATATTAGGGTTGTTAACCAGGGTGACCAATTGAAGAGACTTTCATACCAATAAGACTCTTTCTTTTGTTGTTCTTCTCTTAATTTGATTCGTTTTCTCACTAAAGCTAGACTATCTCTGATTATTTCAGATCTATTAGCATAAAAGCAGCATGTTTCTCCAAGAGCCATACAGAGCCCCCCTTGCTTTAGAAAAAGTAAGTCCAAACCGTGGGGGTTTTGCAGAGCAACTTCAGCTAAAGAGTTTAGAGAAACTTCTAGGTGGGAAGTGGAATCTTCTAGCTCTGTTAGGTCTGCATTGATCTGGGTGGTGAAGGCCCGGAAGCTGGGGGTTAGAGGTCTGGTAGCCAGGGCAGTGACGCTGATAGTGGTGTATCCAGCCAGTCTGGGAACTTTCTTACACGGTTGGGACCTTTTACTAATAGTTAGAGCAAGCCTGACTCCATTTTAGATCTACAGGAGCCATCTTTAGTCTATCTACTTACTTCAATACCCATCCCCACCACCCCCCTCCCACCTGCCCAATACCAATAAATGTGGGTGTTTTTTGCTTTTTTTTTTTAACATTTTGATTAGGTTTTATAACTTTACTTTTACCTACCAAGGGTTAGGGCATACCTCTAACCCTTGGTCTATCAATTCAACGTAATCCCAATCTAAGTGCCAGAAAGTATTTTTTTAGAAATAGATAAGTTAGTTCTGAGATTTGTATTGAGACAAAAAGGACCAAAAATAGCCAAAATAATTTTTAAAAACAATGAATTTAGAGGTTTTACACTGCTTCATTTAAGACTTCCTATGAATCAACAGTAATCAAAGTAGTATGGTATTGGAGAAAAAGAGGGACATGTAGATCCATGAAACAGACCAGAGATTCCAAAAATAAACCCACATATACTGATCGTTGACAAAGTTTCCATAGTAATTCAATAAAGAAAAATGTTCCTTCCAACAAATAGTTCTGAAACAACTGAACATCCACTTAGAAAAAATTAACCTTGACCCTTGCCTCATGATATACAAAATTGAAACAGATGACAGACCTAAAAGTAAGAGCCAATGCAAAAATGTCTTGACAAATTCATAGGAGAATATCTTCATAACCTTAGCATAGTCAGATTCCTTAGATAGGACAAAAAGAGCACAGACCAAAGAAAAAAATTACAAATTGGACTTTATCAATATTAAAAATGTGTGGTTTTATAAAGATACTACTAAAGAAAATGAAAAGGCAAACTACAGACTGGGAGAAAACATTCACAATACATATATCTGATAAGGAATTAGTATCCAGAATACATAACAAAACTCTACAATTCAGTAATAAGACAAACAACCAAATAAAAATGGGCAAACTATTAGAATGGGTACTTTAAAAAAGAAGATATACGAATGATTAATAAGCACATGAAAAAAATGTCAACATCGCTAGTCACAAGGGAATGCAAATTAAACCCACAATATGATACACAGTCACTATTATGGCTAAAATCTGAAAGACTAACAATTCCAAATGTTGAGGATGTGAAGCAACTGGAAATATATGCACTGTAGGAATGAAAACAGTTGGATAGTTTCATATAAAGTTAAACATGTATTACTATACATCCCAACAATTTCACTTCCAGGTATTTACTGCCCCCAAATGAAAATATATATCCAAAGATTTTCTCAGTAATGTTCATAGCAGTTTTATTTAAAATAGCCAAAAAGTAGAAATAAACCGAATGTCCACCAACTGATAAATAAGTAAAAAGTGGCGCTTCCATACAATGGAATATTTCTCAAAAGTAAAAGGAAATTGGCCATTAATACCTACAACAACATGACTGAAATAATTTTGATAAATGTCAGAAAAAACCTATTGTATAATTTCATTTATATGAAATTCTTAAACAGTCTAAACTCTAGCTAGAGAAAACTGATAAGTAGTTGCATGGGGCTAGAGGTGAAGGAAGCGAATTGACTGCAAAGGAGCACCAGGGAATTCTTGGAGATGATGAGTGTTCTATGTCTAGATTGTGGCAGTATCAATATAGCTTGAACTGTATTGAACTGTATACTTACAATGGGTTCATTTTACTTGCTATCAATTATACCCCAATAAAATTGACAAAAATAATGTAAATAGGCCTCGCTACAAAAATTATAAAAAGACAAAAATATCACTACAATGAGATTCTAATATTACAAAACTATGTTTATGAATACTCAAAAGTCCAGGATTATTTAAAATATTGTATCAGATTGATGAATGAAACAAACTAGATATATTAGAAAATTTAGAGACACACTAGATTTTGAAGAAAAGAAAATCTTAACTACAGAGGAAGTGTAAAATTGTACATGTACACACATATGTGTATGCACATGTGTGCTTCTTAGAGCAGGGTGGTGTTATACTTAGTTACATGGTTATTAAATTAGCAAAAGGCGGTTTCAGTGATTACTCTGTAAGCTAAAGGAAAGAAACAGGGAAATAGCTACAAGACATGAATAATATTTGAGATTTCTTGATAAGGAATGGCAAAATTTATGGATATTTGAAATACCACATAGAGGAAAACACATACATTCTAATGTCTTTGAGAGCAAAATTACCAAATTGGTCCCTGAAACTGTAATTTTTCTATGTAATTCAAGAGAGAAAAATATGATTCATGTCAGAGACTGAGAAATTCAAACATGGCCTCTGACGTCTAAAACCCATATAGTGAATAAATAGGTTATTAGGTGGGAGCAATCCACAAATGTCTCTGTGTATGACAATTCCTTTTCCTATTAAAGGAGTTTAAGATAAGATTCCCAAATAATCTTCAGTAAAAAAATATTACCATTGAGTGGAAAGAGGAAAAGAGTCCTGCCACCTGTGACTAGAAAATTATATTATGAGGATTTTTCTCCCCTCAAAGAGAAAACAACTTTTGGTTATTGAAAGAAAAACTCATTGGCCATTAATATTAATATATATAATGCAATTTGATATCTCAGGGGGGAAGGATCAAGATTGTTTCCATTTAAGATGTAGGGAGGATAAATGAGGATCAAGATGGCAGATGAGAAACACCACCAGACAGAGTGTCTCTGCAGAAATGACAGATTCTAGCAGAAATTAGAAAAAAGAATCAAGAAGATGAGCATACAGCGGACGAGGGCCGGAAGGAGGGGTACCTGAGACCCCGGGAGACTCCACAGGAGGAGGCTGTGGAGGAGAACTGGAAGCTGAGACCGCCAGAGCAGCCTGGAGACCAGCGGGAAGGGTAGGTGGATTTGCTGTTTCCCCTCTCCTGCATTTGGGACTGCTGGTGGGCTCCACAGCGGGTGGAGAGACTTGTGGACACCAGCCCAGAGACGGCCGCCACCAGCTAGGGGTGAGACTGTAGCGGACATGGCACAAAGCTCCCAACTCCCTCTGGGCACCTCCGTATGCACAGACCCGAGCCGCATGGCAGGCGCCATATTGCCTCCTCCTCCCCTCCGCCAACACTACCCACGGCTGCCCAGAGATACAATATAGCCACCAGCCGGAGGCCCCTCCAGTGAATAGGAGCTTCCTTTTTGGGACCCTACAGCTGACTAAGGGGAACTCAGACTGTGAGCTCCCTACCCGCCAGCCATCCCAGGTGCTGCTGGCACGGTGTCCCCAGGAGAATGGTGCCGACTCAGAGGCTGAGAGACACAGACCCGGCTTGGGCTCCCTGTGGGTGAATTAGAACCGGAACTCCTCTCCCTGGTGGGACTGGGAACTCTGGGACCCAGATGTCGGACCTGCAGACCAGATCCCCTGCAATGAGGTCTACCATTGTCCAGGGCACAGAAGGGTTATACATGAACAACCTACTGAGGTGTGTGTGCTTCCAGGGGCAGATCAGCCTCCTAGAGGGCAAACCTCCTCCCAAAAGGAGGTCATAAACCCAGCCCAGGTGGCGTTCATGCACAGGGAACCTCCTCGCCGGCATCACAGTCTGGGGAGGCCTGGTGGCATGTGGTCTGGCTGGCAGAGGCCCAGGAGTAGCTGCGGAGTTGGGGAGAGTGGAAAGAAGCGAGGCGTGCTCCAGACTGTGGGTCTCAGACATCCCCACACCCCAGAAGCAGACTTTCTGGCTGAGCAGGACCATTCCAGCCCCTCGCTGACAGCTTTTCCTGGAAGCAGAGAACAGAACTTTGACCCCTGCTAATGGCATTGGTGGTGCCTGAGGGCAGGCTTATCCAACCCAGCTCCACCCAGAACAAGAGCTGATAACAGGACACAAAAATAACAGCATAGCCTGTTCCTCCAAGCAAGCGCCACCTACTGACAGGGATGGCATCCTGCACAGCCTTTTCACGGCACCCACTGACTCATTATAAAGGGAGTGGTCGAATCTCACACACAGACATCACCTAATGGCTCTGAAACTAAACAAGGCGTGTGAATACCCAAACAAAAACCTAAAGGAAAAAAACAACAACTGATCAACATGGGAAGAAATCAGCGAAGGAACTCAGGAAATATGAAGAATCAAACGGAAAACACACCCCCAAAGAGGAGCACCAGCCCCCTAGACAACCTACAGAATGGGAGAAAATTTTTGCATCCTATGCATCCGATAAGGGACTGATAACTAGAATATACTTAGAACTCATGAAAATCAGCAAGAAAAAATCAAATAATCCTATTAAAAAGTGGGCAAAGGACTTGAACAGAAACTTTTTTAAAGAAGACAGAAGAATGGCCAACAAACATGAAAAAATGCTCAATATCTCTAATCATCTTGGAAATGCAAATCAAAACCACAATGAGATATCACTTAACTCCAGTGAGAATGGCCTTTATCTAAAAGTCTCCAAACAATAAATGCTTGGGTGGATGCGGAGAGAGAGGAACACTCCTACACTGCTGGTGGGACTGCAAACTAGTTACACCTCTGTGGAAAGCAATATGGAGATACCTTAAAGCAATACAAGTGAATCTACCATTTAATCCAGCAATCCCATTGCTGGGCATCTACCCAAATGATCCAGTGACACTCTACAAAAAAGACACCTGCACTCGAATGTTTATAGCAGCACAATTCATAATTGCAAGGCTGTGGAAACAGCCCAATTGTCCATCAATCCAAGAAATGATTAATAAAATGTGGTATAAGTTTACCATGGAGTACTATTCAGCTCTAAGAAACCATGGTGATATAGCACATCTTATATTTTCCTGGTTAGAGCTGAACCCATACTATTAAGTGAAGTTTCCCAAGAATGGAAAAACAAGCACCACATATACTCACCAGCAAATTGGTATTAACTGAATAGCACCTAAGTGGTCACATAGGTACTACAGTAACAGGGTATTGGGCAGGTCGGAGGGGGGAGGGGGGCGGGTATATACATATATAATGAGTGAGATGTGCACCATCTGAGGGATGGTCATGCTGGAGACTCATATTTGTGGGGGGAAGGGGGGAAATGGGCATTTATTGAAACCTTAATATCTGTACCCCCATAATATGCTGAAATAATTTTATATATATATATATATATATATATATATATATATCTTAATATATATAATGCAATTTATACCTAGGATGCCTCTGTAAATTATATACCATGAAATCTATGATCAAGAATACATCTCTGGTTTCAAATTAACTTCCTTCTCTTTACTCTAACACATTCCTTTTTGGCTTGCTGATTCACGTTTTTCATTTTGACATCATGTTTTCTTTACTATTTTATTTGACTCCCTCCTTTTCTTGTTTAATCTCTACCACCCCTAGTAACACAGGTTGGAAACCTAGCATATGTCATCCCATATTTTTCTTTAAGTTCATATAATCATATACACACTTATCTTTGCATGGTTGTATAGGGAGGTAGTTTTTATCACCATTTTATAAGAATTGATTATACACATTTCGTTTTTTTCACCTAAAAAATGCACCATGGGAAGTTCCCCAATTCAGTACATTTCCAATTCATTTTTTGATGGTCCTATAATAATACACAACATACCTGACCCATAATTTAATTAACCATTTCCTTATTACTGGGGATTTACTTTATTTTCTAAATACACATATATACACATCCTTCTAAACTGGACTTTTCTGTTTATGGAGAATCACCAGAAATGTAAATGATGAGTTGAAGGGTACATAATTTTTAAAAATTTTAATAGATATGAAATTTCTTTCCCAGAAGACTGTATAATAATCCATAGTTTAACAGCAGTATCTGAGAATATTTATACCTGTAGCTCTATATTCAATAGATGATAATGTTTTTAATTTTTTTTTCTTAACCTGACAGGAGTGGTATTTCATTATTATTTTATTTGCATTTTCCTAACTAATGAGTTTCAATATTGTTTAATCCATTTTTTGGCAATTTGGATTTCCTATTTTGTAAACTTTCTGTTCATTTATTTGCTCACGTTCTGCTGGATTATTCGTCTCCTTTTTAATGGGTAAGAACTCTTTATATTGTAGATAAAAATCTGTCTTTCTGTATTCCATGTGGCAATCTTTTTGTTTTACAAGTCCATTGTGTATTCACTTTAATGATAATTTTCCAGAACATTTATAAAATTTATATATTTGTATTTCTTTCATAGCTTCTAAATTTACAGTGTTATTTAATAAAATTTCCCTCACCTCTAGATTATACCCATAATCTCCTAAATATTTTTGCAGAGTTTTATTTTACATTTCAACAGTTAAGTCTCAATCCATCTGGAATTATTATTGCATTTGGTATAAGATAGTGGTAGATTTTTATTTCCTTCCATATGGAGAGCTAGTTGTACCAGAACCATTTGATGAATAATCCATAATTATCTTACCAAATTGAAATCCTACCTTTGACATATATATACATTTTTCATATATATGAGGATCTATTTCTATATGTTATAATATTTTTATACCAATATCACCAATATTCACCGAATGGTCCCTTTTTCCTTTTTGCTACAAATGAAATCTAAAATCCCTTTGGGGGCTCTAGTTTCCCTACAGCCCTCTCAAATAGTATCTAATTTCTCCATTACAATTTCATACCATTATGCCCACTACCCTATAGAGAGGTAGGGTAAGTGTTCTCCCTCCTTCTTATTACTGCATCCACACCATCTTTCTCCTTTTTGACCAATACTTCTCAGCTTTGAACCCTGTGTCACCAGCCTATACAACTCTAAACTCATCATTTACGGGGTCAACTACTGACCCTGGGCCATTCCCCTCATTTTTCAAAGACTATTTCTGGATCACTGTCACTATTTCTAACAAATCAAGAATGCACCCCACCCACCATCCCATATCCACTCCCTGAAATTTCTTTTGTTAAGGTCACCAATAATTTCCATAAAGCTAAATTTAATAGTTAATTATTAGCTTTATATTAGCCTTCCTTAGCTGTGGTAGCTGATTAGCTAATCACTTCCCTTATTGTGAAGCACTTTATTAGTCACTTGGCTTCCAGAAACATTTCTTTTAAATGATAGAAAGTCAAAGGGCTCTATCTAAAATCACTCCTTTTGCCATTTAATCATTTCATAGCTATAAATACCAGTTATATATAAACAACACCCAAATTAAATCCCCAGCCCTTCTTCTGCCCTAAACTCAAAATTCTTGTGTTCAACTTCATTCTCAACATCCTTACTTGTGTGTCTAACAGACATCTAAAACTTATCATTTCTATGTCAGGGTTCAGAGAAGGAAACTGAAATCACACTAGCTATTATAAGCAAGCAGAGATTCAATACAGTGATTAAAATGCTCAAAAAGTCATTAGAATGCTACAGGGTGTAGCCATACTGGCGTCCTTGTTTCTCTTCAATATACCTTAAAAAAATTGCACTGGATGTTCCCCATGCCTGAGGTGCTCTTCCCCCAAATATCAGCTTGGCTATTTCCTTCCATTCAGGTTTTTGTTTAAATATCATTTTCTCCGATCAACCTACTTTAAATTGTAACCCCTGCCCACTACATTGCCCATCCGTCCTTGCTTTTCTCTATACCACTTATAACACTATAATACATTTCTATATTTAACTTCCTTTTCTTTTGCCTACTCTCTCCTCCAATAAAGTGCCAGTTTCATGAAGGAAGAACACTTTTGCCTGTATTTTTCACTACTTTATCTTCACTACATAGAACAAGTTGAGCTCATATCAAGGGATCAAAAAACATTGGTTAGATAAATGAAGGCTTCAATTTCATTATAACAGTTTTATGTTGTGTTCTGATATCTGGTAAGTCCTCTCCAAATGATTTTTTTAACACATATTTTTTGGCTATTTTCTGGTATTTGTTTTTCCATTTAAATTTTGAATTCACTGAGCACATGATTTATCTATACAGATTAAACAGTCCTGTGAAAACCTTAGATGTGTTATTATTTGTTGGCTCTTTAATGTTAATATCAGTTGGTTGGCATATCCAAAAATTCTGTCGTGCCTCAAATAGAGGAAGCAGAAGTTTTCCCACTGTGGGAAGCAGGGGAGAAGCAGGTGACTAGTTAATTCCCTGATGAGGCACCTTGAGAAAGCCTGCAGGTTCTCACAGTCTGTTCTCTCAGGCTTAGGACAGAAGTAAATAGGCCACTGTTCATCTCCTTTTGGGGCCTGTTATGGACCAGGTAGATGAAACCTACTGATGTAGGGGTAGGAATTGACATTGACCTTATCCTGGAATTTCATAGAGCTCTGTGGTATATGCCTGCCCCCAAATTCCTCTGCATTATGACCCTAATCTGAAATCACATATACTTATCTCAAATATTTTTGCCAGTCACAGGAGAAGAAAGCTCTGCATTGGTTCTCTTTTCCCATAACACCTCAAATTCCTATTTGCACCCAGAGGTAATAGGATCCAGCAACTATTGACTTAGACAAGACATATACTGTGTTTTTCCTTCTCCAGAAAAATTTATTTTTGCTTTCCATATAGCTAGATGATATTTTTGAAATATTAACCAATGCAATTTCTTGCTATCTTCCCCTTGTCCTTTGTTCCACCAATTTGAGCTATTAGGTAATAAATTATCATCATTTATGGATGGGATGTGACAGCCTCAAGTGAAAGAAGTATTTTCTCTACTTTTGACACCCAAAACTTCTCTCCTTTTAGAGAATGAATTTTGAAATAAAGCTACAGAGTAAGAGAAATGCATCATCATTCCCTAGGCTACTGTGGGATTTCCCAGACTAGGGGAAAAAGAGAATCACAAGAGAAGTAATGAGAGTCCAAAGGCCTCTGTTGTGTCCTGAGAGAGGTCCAAAGCCCAGGATAGGCAAATCCTCCTAGATAGGTCTGTGACATATTAGGGCAGGATAGACTTCCACTCTGTTGCCAGAGGACAGATCAGGGAAGTGACGAATCGCAGAATAGGACTGGCTGTGTGGTTCTTTGGGATAATTGAGCCTTAGGCAGTCTCATGGATTTTTCTTCTTCCAAGTGTGATGTAGAGGCAGCACAGTGCTTTCTATATGCCCCAACATGAGAAGAATGTAGAGGAAAGGGGGACCCAAAGTGACTGCTAAATAAGGAATCACCTGGTGACTTGCATGCCCATTTTATTGCAGACAGGAGTACTTACGGATGTCTCATTAAATATCAGTGTGGACATAGGAAATAGAAGAATAAATTAATTACCAAAACTTTGACATGCATAACCTCCTTCAGAATTCAGTCACAGTTCCAAGCAAAGGAAGGAATCCTAGGTAGACTCACAGTAATTCTTTGCTGCCCCAGATAATGGGATTACAAAATAGAAATTAGATTGTTTTAGAAAATGTAGTTAAGATTTATGCATTCCTTATTTGTGGTCTGAAATTAATTTGCTTCTAGGATATCATTCTTTTACTTTTCATAATTATATCTCTATATTTCAGGTTCTCAGATGTTACTTAGATTTATGTAGAGACATCTTTGGCTCCTCGATTTCCTAATCGTTATCCATTTATGTGGCCATTTTTCATAATATCTAATATATTTTTTGTAGCCCTTCTAATATTTTCTTTTTTTCAATGCATCTCCTCCATGTATCATTAAATTATTCAGGAAAAATTACCACAGGGTACATGTCTTAATTGAATCGGATCAATTGTTTTAAGTATGTGTAAACTTGAAAAGGGTAATATAAAACTCATCAAAAATAATGCAAATCTACTAAATAGTGAAATGCTGACGATTTGTAGCAAGCCTGTTTAAAAAGCATTTGAGGAATCTAGTTATAACTGCATGGAAAAATCAGTGCAAAGAAGCTTCTAAATGTTATCTAATATTTCCTTTTGTCAAGGACAGAACTCAGGGACAAAAGACTCAAGTCTGTCAAATCCAGGGAAAGTCATTAGCCACTTATAACAAGTCTTGATATTTCTATCCCTTGTACTACTAAATTTCACCTATAAAACCTCTACTGTTTATTTTTTTCATATCCCTTAAACTCATCAAATTGCTGAGTCCCTCATCTCAGGCCACATGCATTTCCAACAGATGTAGTTATAATAAAATGGAATCAACTCTATCAGTGCCCTCAGACATATAGTTTAATTTAACATAAACCAAGATGAAAAGATAATTGAAGTATAAATTAAATAAAATATATTTGAAATGTTGAGGTTAATTCAAAACAGTAAGGAATGGTAAGAATCACTGTCATGGTAATGATCACAAGATAACACAGAAGTAAATAATTTAAACCAAATAATTGCTGCTTTTTATTAATCTTTTAATTTCAGCATATTATGGGGGTATAAATGTTTAGGTTACATATATTGCCTTTGCCCCACCCGAGTCAGAGCTACAAGCGTGTCCATCCCCCAGATGGTATGATCACTGTTTTCTTTCTTTTAATTGAATGATTCATTTATTTATTTTTATTTTAGGAAATTATGGGGGTACAAACATTTTGGTTACATGTTATGACTTTGCTACATCCCAACCATGATTTGAGATGTGCCCTTTCCATCCCTACGACGATCACTGTTTATTAAACAAAGGAATTAGAATTGAAATTTTGTGTTTCCATACTGTTAATATTAAGCTTAAATGTCTTTTGGAAGAAAAGAAATTAAGAACAGATTGGATTCATTCTCAAAAATGTTTGATTCACCTGTCCTTACCCATATATAGAATTTTCTTCATTTTATAAATTAAATAGTACAAGTAGAATTTTGTATTTCTGACAGTAGCAAAAACTTTTACATAAATCCTGATTCAAACTCCTGATAGTCTCCTATTACAACTATAATTAACAGATATTATGCATCTGGTATGTGTAACCTGCAGATGTTAATGTTTTATACTAATGATGTCAGCAATTTTCCTGTTAATTTGTATTTTACTACTGTAGTGAAATGACCTAAATATCCTCAGCACTTCCACACAAGTTTTGCTCTGCATACTAACATGGAACAGGCAAGAAGAGAGGGCCGCCTTCTTTCAATGGACTTGGAATAAAACTAAATAAATTAACAACAGAGGAGCATGGGCCTGGAGCATCACCCAGATGGATGCATCATCTCCAAGCACTGTAACATTCACATGAGGATGCAGACATTGTTCAGTGAAGTTCATCTCAAAAAGAAGGAATATTGCATGTTTCTATTTTTAATTGCATCTATATTACTTTTAAAAGAATCAGAACATAAAAATAACATTTAGTATTCATGCACAATCTCTCCCCTGTGAGGTCTGATAGTATTTTCTCAAAACTTGAGCAAAGGCTTTAGTTATGACACTTTTGCTAAGCTGCAATGAATTCCGGCATTTTTTTTTTTATTATTTCAGCATATTATAGGGGTAAAAATGTTAAGGTTATGTATATTGCCCATGCCTCCCCTCACCCCTGGAGTCAGAGCTTCAAGCATGACCATGCCCTAAATATTGCACATCTCACTCATTATGTTTGTATATACCCATCCCCTCCTACCCCTCCTACCCTTCCCACCTGCCTGACACCAGATAAAAGTTATTCCTATATGTGCAGTTAGGTGTTGATCCGTTAATACCAATTTGCTGGTGAGTACATGTGGTGCTTGTTTTTCCATTCTTGAGATACTTCACTTAGTACAGACATCCTCAAACTATGGCCCATGGGTCACATGCGGCCCCCCGAGGACATTTATCTGGCCTACCAGCTGTTTATGCCGCTGCTGCCTGTCCTGCTTAGCAGCCAATTTATCCTGGGCCCACAGTGTTCATCTGTGGAATGTGTGCCACACTCTTGAATAGCCCTCCAACAGCCTGAGGGACAGTGAACTGACCCCATGTTTAAAAAGTTTGAGGACCTCTGACTTAGTAGAATGGGTACCAGCTCTATCCAGGAAAATACAAGAGGTGCTATAGCACCATTGTTTCTTAAAGCTGAATAGTAATCCATGGTATACATATATCACATTTTCTTAATCCACTCATGAATTGATGGGCACTTGGGTTGTTTCCACAACTTTGCAATTGTGAATTGTGCTGCTATAAACATTCAAGTGCAGGTGTCTTCTTCACAAAGTGATTTTTGATCTTTTGGGTAGATGCCCAGTAATGGGATTGCTGGATCAAATGGAAGATCTACTTGTATCGCTTTCAGGAATCTCCACATTGCTTTCCACAGAGGTGTAACTAGTTTGCAGTCCCACCAGCAGTGTAGGAGTGTTCTTATCTCTCCGCATCCACACCAACATTTATTTTTGGGGGACTTTTTGATAAAGGCCGTTCTTACTGGAGATAAGTGATATCTCATTGCAGTTTTGATTTGCATTTCCCTGATGATTAGAGATGTTGAGCATTTTTCCATATGTTTGTTGGCCATTATTCTGTATTATTTTGAAAAATTTCTGTTCATGTCCTTTCCCCACTTTTTAATAGAGTTGTTTGATTTTTCCTTGCTGATTTTCCTGAGTTCTTAATAGATTCTAGTTATCAGTCCTTTATCGGATGTGTAGCTTGAGAAAATTTTCTCCCATTCTGTGGGTTGTCTGTTTGCTCTCTTGACAGTTTCTTCAGCTGTACAGAAGCTTTTCAATTTGATCAGGTCCCATTTATTTATTTTTGTTGCTGCTGTGATTGCCTTTGGGGTCTTTTTTATACATTCTTTGCCT
This sequence comes from Microcebus murinus, assembly GCF_040939455.1. Classification (NCBI taxonomy): domain Eukaryota; kingdom Metazoa; phylum Chordata; class Mammalia; order Primates; family Cheirogaleidae; genus Microcebus; species Microcebus murinus. The sequence continues at coordinate 73,642,998 of NC_134136.1, read as the reverse complement.
AGGCCAATGTCTAGAAAAGTATTTCCAATGTTTTTCTCTTGAATTCTAATAGTTTCACACCTAAGGTTCAAGTGTGTTACCCAGCATGAGTTGATTTTTGTAAGAGGTAAAAGGTGTGGGTCCTGTTTCAGTCTTCTACATGTGACTATCCAGTTTTCCCAGCACCATTTATTGAATAGGGATTCTTTTCCCCAGTGTATGTTTTTGTCTGCTTTATCAAAGATTAGTTGGCTATATGAGGATGGTTTTCTATCTGGGTTCTCTGTCCTGTTCCATTGGTCAATGTCCCTGTTCTTGTGCCAGTCCCAAGCTATTTTAAGTACTATAGCCTTGTAGTATAGTTCGAAGTGTGGTAAATTGATACCTCCTAATTTGTTCTTATTGCCTAGGATAGATTTTGCTATGCAGGGTCTTCTTTGGTTCGATATAAATCATAAAATTATTTTTCTCTATATCTGTGAAAAATGATGATGGTATTTTAATAGGGATTGCATTGACTGTATAGGTAACTTTGAGTAGTATAGACATTTTATCAATGTTGATTCTGCCAACCCATTAGCATGGTATAATCTTCCACGTGTTTACATCCTCTGCTGTTTCCTTCTTCAGTGTTTCATAGTTCTGCCTGTGGGGTCTTTTACCTCCTTAATTAAATATATTCCTAGGTACTTTATTTTCTTTGCTGACATTTTGAAGGGAATAGAGTCTTTGATTTGGTTCTCAATTTTACTGTTGTTGGCGTATATGAATGCCTCTGATTTCTGTGTATTGATTTTGTATCCTGAGACTTTACCAAATTCATTATCAATTCAAGCAGTCTCTTGGTTGAATCCCTGGGGTTTTGTAGGTATACTATCATGTCATCAGCAAAGAGTGAGAGTTTGATCACTTATACTGCCATTTTGATGCCCTTAATTCTGCTCTCTTTCCTGATTGCTGTAGCAAGGACTTCCAGCACTATGTTGAATAGAAGTGGAGATAGTGGGAAACCTTGTTTTATTCCAGTTCTAAGTGGGAATGCTTTCAATTATTTCCCATTCAGTATGATATTGGCTGTGTGTTTGTCATATATGGCTGGTATCATTTTTATGTAAGCCCCATCTATGCCTATTTTGTTGAGTGTTCTTATCATAAAAGGGTGTTGAATTTTGTCAAATGCTTTTTCTGTGTCTATTGAGAGGATCATATGGTCTTTGTTTTTGCTTCTGTTTCTATGGTGAAATACATTTATAGATTTGCACATGTTAAAACATCCCTGCATCCCTGGGATGAAGCCCACTTGGTTGTGATGGATTATTTTCTTGACAAGCATCTGGATTCGATTTGCTAGGATTTTCTTGTGAATTTTTGCATCTATATTCATAAGGGATATTGGTCTGTAGTTTTCTTTTTTTGTTGCATCCTTTCCTGGTTTTGGTATCAGGGTTATGTTCGCTTCATAAAATGTGATGGGGAGGATTCCACCCTTCTCGATGCTATGGAATAATTTCTGCAGGATAGGCACCAGTTCTTCTTTGTAGGTGTGGTGAAATTTGGGTATGAAACCATCTGGTCCAGGACTTTTCTTTTTAGGAAGGATTTTTATTGCTGTTTCAATTTCTGTACTTGATATTGATCTGTTCAGGAATCATATTTCTTCCTGGGTGAGCCTAGGCAGGCTGTGTGTTTCTACAAAATTGTCCATTTCCTTCGCATTTTCCAGTTTGTGTGCATAGAGTTTTTTGTAGTATTCATAAATTATATCTTGTACCTCTGTGACATCCATTGTAATTTCTCCTTTATTGTTCCTGATGGAGCTTATTAGAGATTTTCTTTTCTGCTTTTCCTTAGTCTAGCCAAAAGTGTGTCAATTTTGTTTATTTTTTCAAAGAACCAACTTTTGTTTTGTTAATCTTCCATAATGTTTCCCTGTTGTCATTTTAATTTAGTTCTGATTTGATCTTAATGATTTCACTTCTTCTGCTAGGTTTGGGGTTGGTCTGTTCTTTTTCTAGCTCTTTGATGTCTCATTAGGTTGTCTATTTGTCATCTTTTCGACCTTTGGATATAGGCATTTATGGAAATAAACTTTCCTCTCAGGACTGCTTTAGCTGTGTCCTGCAGGTTTTGATATGTGTGTCTCTTTTGTCATTTAGTTCAAAAAATCTTTTGATTTCCATCTTGATTTCCTTGTTTATGAAGTGGTCATTCAGCAGAAGGCTTTTTATTTTCCATGACTTTGTGTAGACATGAGAGTTCCTGTTAGGGTTGATTTCTACATTTATTCCATTGTGATCTGAAAAGGTACATGGTATAATTTCTATTTCTTCAAATTGTTTGAGACATGCTTTGTGTCCTAGGATATGCTCAATCTTAGAGAATGACCCATGAGCTGATGAGAAGAACATATATTCAGTGGTTTGGAGGTAGAATGTCCTGTAAATGTCAGTCAGTCCCATTTGTTCTAGAGTTCCGCTTAAGTTGATTATTTCGTTGTTGATTTTCTGTTTGGAGGATTTGTCCTGCGCTGTCAGTCGGGTGTTAAGGTCTCCGACTATTATGGTGTTGTTGTTTATCCATTTGTTTAGATCAAGTTGAGTTTGCTTTATGAATCTGGGTGCACCAAAGTTGGGTGAATATATATTAAAATTGTTATGTCTTGTTGTTGAACTGTACCCTTCACCATTATATAGTGACCTTCTTTGTCTTTTATTACTTTTGTTGATTTAAAAACTAAGTTATCTGTATTCAGCACCACCATGCCAGCTGTCTTTTGGCTTCCTTTTGCTTGAAATATTGTTCTCCACCTCTTTACCTTTAGTCTAACTGCATCCTTGCAGGTTAGATGTGTTTCCTGAAGGCAGCAGATACTTGGCTTGTATTGTTTTATCCATTCAGCCAGCCTATGTCTCTTGAGTGGGGAGTTCAAGCCATTCACATTTATTGAGATAATTGATAGGTGGGGCAGATTTCTGTTCATTATGTTGGGTTGAACTTTGTTGCTTTGTTTTCTCTCTTGAGCCATTGCGGTTTCTGTACTTTGATCTTTAGCTTTTTTACATTCGTGAGTGTTTATTGTGCTGATTCATGGGTAACACTGTTTTGAGTACTTCTTGAAGGGCTGGTCTTGTCTTGGTGGATTCCCTCAGTCTGCTTATCTGAGAATGTCTTTATTTCTCCTTCATATACAAAACTTATTTTTACAGGGAATAAGATTCTAAGCTGGGCATTATTCTGTTTCAGAATACTGAGAATGGGGCCCCACTCTCCATGCTTGTAAAGTTTCAGTAGAGAAGTCTGGCATTATTCAGATTGCCTTTCCTTTGTATATTTCTTGCTTCTTTCATTTTACAGCTCGTAGAAGGGCTTCCTTAGTTGATATTTTGGTCAGCCTGATGACTGCATGTCGTGACATCTTCCTGTTTGCATTGAATGTCCCAGGGTTCCTTTGAGCTTCTTGAACTTGTATCTGGAGATTTTTAGCAAGGCCTGGGAAATTTTCCTCTATTATATCTTCAAATAGCTTGTCCAACCTTTGAGTGTTTTCTTTTTCCCCTTCTGATAACCCTATGACCCTCACATTAGGTTTCAATCCTACATCTCTTGTAGGCTTTGCTCTTTTCTCTTGATTCTCTGCTCTATCTCTGTGACTGATTCATTTAATTGGAGGGTGTTCTCTTCAATCTCTGAGAGTCTTTCTTCTGTTTGATCTACCCTTTTCTGGAGGCTTTCCACTGTGCTTTGTAGTTCCCTGAATTGATTCTTCATTTCCAGGAGTTAAGTTAGACTTCTGTTCATTGTTTCAATTTATTTAGTGAATTATTGATCCAGGTCCTGGAATCTTTTTGATTTTTCTTTGTGTTGGCTTTCCTGTTTTTCTTGCAAGTCATTGAATTTTCTCACGATCCATGCTCGACATTCTTCTTCTGTCATTTTAGTGATCTGATTTTGGTTGATGTCCATTTCTAAGGGGCTGGTGGTCCTCTTTGGGGGTGTGCTCTTATTTCCAGAGTTCCTTTGCTGATTTCTGCCCATCTGGACCAGTTGTTGCTTTTTACCTTTAGGTTTTCATTTGGATAATGACACACCCTGTTTAGTCTCTGAGCCAGTAGGTGGTGTTTATGGGTGAGATGCCTTAAAAGGGTGTGCAGAACATCCTCCCTGTCAATAGGTGGTGCTTGCTGGGAGGAGCAGGATACACTGTTGTTTTGGGTCCTGTAACCAGCTCTTGTTCCTCTGGAGAGGCACTCTAGTGCCTCAGGTGGTTGGTGGGGACCTAGCACTTCCAGATGTATTCGTATTCTCCACCTCATTGAGGGCTTGTCTGGGAAGAGCTGGGTTGGCTAAGCCTGCCCTCAAGCACCACAAATGCTGTTAGCAGGGGTCAAAGTTCTGTTTTCTGCTTCTGGGAAAAGCTTTCAGGGAGGGGCTGGAATGGCCCCACTCAATCATAAAATCTGCCTGTGGCGGTGGGGCTGTCTGAGACCTGCAATCCGGAGCAGGCCTCGCTCCTTTCCACCTCCCCCAATTATGCAGTTTTTTGTGGGCTTCTTCCAGTAAGCCAGATCTCATGCCACTGGGTCTCCCCTGGCTGTGACATGGGCCAGTATGTTCCCTGTGCAGGGTCACTTCCTGGGTTGGGCATACGGCCCCCTCTTGGGAGGAGGGTTGTATCAAGTATGTTGATCTGCCCCTGAAGTACACACAACTTAGTAGGCTCATTCACTAATATCCCTTCTGTCCCCCAGGGCAATGCGAGACCTGTGTGCTCGGGATCTGGTCCTCAGGTCTGACCTCTGGGCCCTGGAATTCAATCCCTGACCCCACCAGGGAGCGGATTGCCAGTCCTAATTCACCCATGGGGAGCCCAAGCTGGGTTGATGTCTCTCAGCTTCAGGTTCAGCCCCGTTCTCCTGGGATCACTGGGCCAGAAGCACCTAGGAGGGCTGGCAGGTAGGGAGCTCACCATCTGAGTACCCCTTAGTCAGCTGAAGGTCCCTAAAAGGGAAGGTCCTGGTCCTTGGAGGTGCCTCCGGCTGGTGGCTATATTGTCTCTCTAGGCAGCCGCAGATAGGGAAGGGGGAGGGGAGAATGAAGCAATATGGTGCCTGCCACATGTCCTGGGTCTGTGCACATGGAGGTGCCCTGAGGGAATTGGGAGCCTGGGGCCACGTCCGTTACAGGCTTATTGCTCACTGGCTGTGGCCGTCTCTGGGCTGCTGTCTGCAGGTCTCTCCTACTGCTGGGGAGCCCACCAGGAGTCCGAGATGCAAGGTGGGGGTAGGTTAACCACTCCACCTACCCTTGCCGCTGGACTCCAAGCTTCTCAGGATGTCTCTTCTTCTAGTTCTCCTCCACAACCTCCTCCCATGGAGTCTCCCATAGTCTCCGGTATCCCTCCTTCCGACCCTCATCTGACGTCTGCTCTTCAGCTTGCTTCTTTCTTCTAATTTCTTCTAGAATCTGTTTTTTGCAGAGATACTCTGTCTGGTGGTATATCTCATCTGCCATCTTGCTCCGCCCCTGAATTCTGGCATCTTTATAGGAAAAAACTGCCACATATCAATCCAACATAGAGACTTCAATATCAGTTTTCTTGCCATGTTGGGAATTATCAATTCTTTGTGTAGATGCAAATACGGAAGTTGAAAGAAAGAAAGAAAGAAAGAAAGAAAGAAAGAAAGAAAGAAAGAAAGAAAGAAAGAAAGAAAGAAAGAAAGAGAGAAAGAGAGAGAGAGAGAGAGAGAGAGAGAAAGAGAAAGAGAAAGAGAAAGAGAAAGAGAAAGAGAAAAGAAGAAAAGGCATTTTAATTGGTTAGACAGTGTGCTATTTTGAAAACAAGTGAAATTTAAGCAGCTTCTATCTAACTAGGTTTTGTGACATCATGGAATATTTTATAAGTTTTTTCATTAGGGTTATTGGCAAATGGTAGCCTAGAAGAAGTCAAGCATGCTCAAGTCCTTCCAAGGAAATACAGTCAGATACGAAAGGTTGGGAATCCATAATAATAATGAACTGGCCAGGGGCCATAACGCAGGGTCACCTTGCACTGAATATCCAAATAATGTTTTTAGATCTCAGCCATATACCTTTACTGTGCCAAACAATCATGGCATATGTCATATCCCTATCCAATTAGTAGTTATCCTAAATTCCCAACATTTAGTAAAAATGTGTCAAGGACAGTTGAGAAAATTTCCGAATATAGATTCAAATTTGTGGATTATGCTTTTTTGTTCTCCATTTTCAATGTTCCCTTTTACCTTCCCATAAGAAATTGATTTATGTCCTAATTCAGAGAAGCATTCTGCTGAACACATAGCCATAGCTTTTCTGCACAAAAATGACAACCACCTTACAGGATCCACCTACAGTTATGGAAGCCCATGGTATCCAGTCCTGGTTTGCTTCAGTGGAATTTGTTGATAAGTTGGTGCTAAAAATAGCAAATGGTTGGAGCCAGAGAGTTCCAGAAAAGCCTGGAAGGAAATGTAGCTATCAAAAAGAGGGAAATAAAACAAAATGGAAGCCAATTTTATACTGAGGACTAAATTATATTGGCTTGCACACAGTAGATAACCAAAAAATAGTGATCATCAAAGTAAGGAACCAAAACAGGGAGAATATGAGTTACTTATCCCAATGAGTAACTTCCCTCAATTACATTAGTTTCTAATGCAAAGTAAAGGAAAAAATTCTAACATTAGTTCTACCACAAATATTTGCTAACTGACCTTGATAGAGGACTGTCAAACTTTAAGTCTGTGTCTTAATCTGTACAATGGGATGGAAATAATAACATATGTATTGCCTGGCTCCTCTGTGTTCATGTGTGTGTAGATGGGTATGTGTACTTATGCATGCACACAAGTTAAGGAACAATGGCATCATGTTTGTACCTTCCTACTAAACTATGTGATATATAATGCAATATTTACTTCTTATTTTCAACATTTCTTTTCTTCCAGGTTGATGTAGATCAAGCCTCACTCAAGCCAGTTCTTTCTGGTTCATATATTTTATAGCAATAACTAGTGCTAAGAATTCTTGCTTTTTTATATGAAGAGGTTAAGATGAGTAAGAAATATGTCAAACTGAAATACTTTCTCACAGTTACAATGAGGTGATATGGTTAAAAATATAATTCATAGATAATGAGGGGGTAGAGCAAGATGGCGGACGAATAACACCACCAGACAGAGTGTCTCTGCAGAAAAGAGAGATTCTAGCAGAAATTAGAGGAAAGAAGCAAGAAGACGAGCATACAGCGGATGAGGGCCGGAAGGAGGGGTACCTGAGCCCCCGGGAGACACCATGGGAGGAGGCTGCGGAGGAGAACTGGAGGCTGAGACCACCGCAGCAGCCCGGAGACCAGCGGCAAGGGTAGGTGGATTTGCTGTTTCTCCTCCCCTGCATTTGGGACTGCTAGTGGACTCCCCAGCGGGTGGAGAGACCTGCAGACACCAGCCCAGAGACTGCTGCTGCCAGCCAGAGGTGAGCCTGTAGCAGACGTGGCACCAGGTTCCCAACTTCCTCCAGGCACCTCCCTGTGCACAGACCAGAGCCGCGCGGCAGGCGCCATATTGCCTCCTCCTCCCCTCCGCCTACCCTACGCGCGGCTGCCCAGAGAGACAATACAGCCACCAGCCAGAGGCACCTCCAGGGAACGGGACCTTCCCTTTTGGGACCCTACAGCTGACTCAGGGGAACACAGACTGTGAGCTCCCTACCCGCCCACCCTCCCAGGTGCTGCTGGCAAGGTATTCCCAGGAGAACAGTGCTGACTCAGAGTCTCAGAGACATAGACCCAGCTTGGGCTCCCTGTGGGTGAATTGGGACCGGAAATCCTCTCCATGGTGGGGATACAGTTTGAACACTGCGACACAGAGGTCGGACCTGCAGACCAGATCCCCTGCACCAAGGGCTAGCATTGCTCGGGGCACAGAAGGGTTATACGTGAACAGCCTACTGAGGTGTGTGGGCGTCCAGGGGGGAATTGGCATCCTAGAGGGCAACCCTCCTCCCAGGAGGAGGCCGAGCGCCCAACCCAGAGTGCGTTCCTGTGCAGGGAACCTGCCCGTCGGCATCACAGTCCGGGGAGGCCTGGTGGCTTGTTGTCTGGCCTGCTGGCAGAGGCCCAGGAGTAGCTGCGAAGTTGGGAAGAGTGGAAAGAAGCGAGGCCTGCTCCAGACTGCAGGTCTCAGACAGCCCCACCCCCACACCCAGACTTTCTGGCTGAGTGGGACCATTCCAGCCCCGCCCTAACAGCTTTCCCTGGAAGCAGAGAATAGAACTTTGACCCCTGCTAATGGCCTGAGAGCAGGCTTACACAACCCACCTCCGCCCAGAACAAGAGCTGATAACAGGACACAAAATCAACAGCATACCCTGTTCCTCCAAGCAAATGACACCTACTGACAGGGACAGCATCTTGCACAGACTTTCCACGACACACACTGACTCAATATACAGGGAATGGTCCAATTTCACCCACAGACACCACCTAACCCCTCAGAAACTAAACAAGGTGTGTGAATACCCAAACAATAACTTAAGGAAAGAAAGAACAACTGATTGACATGGGAAGAAATCAGGGAAAGAACTCAAGAAATATGAAGAACCAAATGGAAAACACACCCCGAAAGAGGAGCACCAACCCCCTAGAAATGGACACCAACCAAAATCAGGCAACCAATATGACAGAAGAGGAATTTTGTATGTGGATCATAAGAACAATCACCTAGCTGCAACAACAACTCAATAACCAACACAAAGAAACCACAAAAAGCCTCCAGGATATGGGAATGGAAATAGACACAATGAAGAAAACTGTAACTGAACTCCTGGAAATGAAGAATCAATTCAAGGAACTACAAAATAGAGTGGAAAGTCTCAAGAAAAGGGTAGATCAAACAGAAGAAAGAATCTCAGAGCTTGAAGATAACACCCTCCAATTAAATAAATCAGTCACAGAAAAAGAGCAGAGAAACAAGAGACAAGAGCAAAGCCTACAAGAGCTGTGGGATTATGTGAAGAAACCTAATGTGAGGGTCACAGGCTTACCAGAAGGGGAAGACGACAACACCCAAGGGTTGGACAAGTTGTTTGAAGATATAATAGAGGAAAATTTCCCAGGCCTTGCTCAAAATCTTGATATACAAGTTCAAGAAGCTCAGAGGACCCCTGGGAGATTCAACGCAAACAGGAAGACGACACGACATGCAGTCGTCAGACTGACCAAAGTATCAACTAAAGAGGCCCTTCTAAGAGCTGTAAGACAAAGGAAGCAAGTAACATACAAGGGAAAGCCAATTCGAATAACATCAGACTTCTCTAATGAGACTTTACAAGCAAGGAGAGACTGGGGCCCCATTCTCACTCTTTTGAAACAAAACAATGCCCAGCCTAGAATATTATTCCCTGCAAAACTAAGCTTCATATATGAAGGAGAAATAAAAACATTCTCAGACAAGCAAAGGCTCAAAAAATTCACCAAGACAAGACCAGCCCTACAAGAAGTACTTAAAACAGTATTACGCATGGAACATCATAATAATAACCCACAAATATAAAAAAACAAAAACCCAAAGATATAAAAGGCCAGATATTACAATGGCTCAAGACAGAAATCATAGCAACAACATCGAACCCAACAGAATGAACAGAAATCTACCTTACCTATCAGTTCTCTCAATAAATGTGAATGGCTTAAGCTCTCCATTCAAGAGACATAGGCTGGCTGAATGGATAAGAAAATACAGGCCAGGTATCTGCTATCTTCAGGAAACACATCTAACCTGCATGGATGCATATAGACTAAAAATAAAAGGATGGAGATCAATATTCCAAGCAAATAGAAGCCAAAAGAAGGCTGGTGTGGCAGTTCTAATTTCAGATAATTTAGTTTTTACAACAACAAAAGTAGTAAAAGACAAAGAGCGTCATTATATAATGGTGAAGGGCACAGTCCAATGAGAAGAGATAACCATTTTAAAGATATATGCACCCAACTTAGGTGCACCCAGATTCATAAACCAAACCTTACTGGAGCTAAGCAAATGGATTAATAGCAACTCCATATTCGCCAGAGATTTCAACACTCCACTGACAGCATGAGACATTTCTTCCAAACAGAAAATTAATAAATAAATAATGGACTTAAACAAAACTCTAGAACAATTGGGTCTGACTGACAGTTACAGAACATTCTACCAAAAATCCACTGAATATACATTCTTCTCATCAGCTCATGGGACATTCTCTAAGATTGGCCATATCCTAGGACACAAAGAAAATCTCAAGAAATTTAAAACATTAGAAATCATACCATGTACCCTCTCAGATCACAGTGGAATAAAACTAGAATTCAACCCTAACAGAAACTCACATTTCTACACAAAAACATGGAAATTAAACAACCTCCTACTAAATGATTACTTCGTAAATGAAGAAATCAAGACGGAAATTAAAAAATTCTATGAAGAAAATGACAATGGAGAGACAAGTTATCAACTCCTCTGGGACACAGTTAAGCAGTTCTGAGAGGAAAGTTTATCTCCATAAATGCCTATAACCAAAACACAAGAAGATCACAAATAGACAATCTAATTAAACGACTCAAAGAGCTGGAAAAAGAAGAACAGACCAACCCCAAACCCAGCAGAAGAAGTGAAATCAACAAGATCAAATCAGAACTAAACGAAATTGAAAACAGGGAAGCTATTCAGGAGATTCATAAAACAAAAAGTTGGTTCTTTGAAAAAATAAACAAAATTGACACACCATTGGCTAAGCTAACGAAAAGCAGAAAAGAGAAATCTCTAATAAGCTCCATCAGGAATAAAAAAGGAGATATCACAACTGATCCCAGAGAGATACAAGATACAGTTTATGAATACTACAAAAATCTTTCTGTACACAAACTGGAAAATGTGGAGGAAATGGACACATTTCTAGAAACACACAGCCTCCCTAGGCTAACCAGGAAGAAATTCCCTGAACAGACCAATCTCAACAGCTGAAATAGAAACAGCAATTAAAAATCTCCCTAAAAAGAAAAGTCCCGGTCCATATGGCTTCACACCCGAATTTTACCACACTTACAAAGAAGAACTAGTACCTATCTTGCAGAAACCATTCCACAACATCGAGAAGAACGGAAACCTCCCCGACACCTTTTATAAAGCAAATATTACTCTGATACCAAAACCAGGAAAGGATGCATCAAAAAAACAAAACTACAGACCAATATCCCTAATGAATATAGATGCAAAAATTTTCAAAAAAATCTTAGCTAACCGAATCCAGACACTTATCAAAAAAATAATCCACCACGACCAAGTGGGCTTCATCCCAGGGATGCAGGGATGGTTCAACATACGTAAATCTATAAATGCAATTCACCGCATAAACAGAAGCAAAAACAAAGACCACATGATTCTTTCAATAGATGCAGAAAAAGCTTTTGACAAAATTCAACACCCTTTCATGATACGAACACTTAAGAAAATAGGCATAGAAGGGACATACCTAAAAATGATACAAGTCATATATGACAGACCCATAGCCAACATCATACTGAATGGGGAAACATTGAAATCATTCCCACTTAGAACTGGAACCAGACAAGGCTGCCCACTATCTCCACTTCTGTTCAACATAGTGCTGGAAGTCTTGGCTAGAGCAATCAGACAGGAAAATGGAATCAAAGGTATCCAAATAGGGGCAGAAGAGATCAAACTTTCACTGTTTGCTGATGATATGATATTGTATCTAGAAAACCCCAAAGATTCAACCAAGAAACTCCTGGAACTGATCAATAAATTTAGTAAAGTCTCTGGATACAAAATCAATACACATAAATCAGAGGCATTCATATTCGCCAACAACAATCTAATTGAGAACCAAATCAAAGACTCAATTCCCTTCACAATAGCAACGAAGTAATTAAAGTACCCAGGAATATACTTAATGAAGGATGTAAAAGACCTCTACAGGGAGAACTATGAAACACTGAGGAAGGAAATAGGAGAGGATGTAAACAGATGGAAATCCATACCATGCTCGTGTATTGGCAGACTCAATATCATCAAAATGTCTATGTTACCCAAACTGATCTACAGATTCAATGCAATACCTATTAAAATCCCATCAGCATTCCTCACAGATATAGAAAAAATAATTTTACACTTCGTATGGAACCAAAGAACACCCCGAATATCAAGAGCAATTCTAGGCAACAGAAACAAAATAGGAGGTATTAATATGCCAGATATCAAACTATACTACAAAGCTGTAGTAATTAAATCAATGTGGTATTGGCACAAAAAATAGGAATATTGACCAGTGGAACAGATGTGAGAATCCTGATATAAAACCATCCTCATATAGCCATCTAATCTTTGACAAAGCAGACAAAAACATACGCTGGCGAAAAGAATCCCTTTTTAATAAATGGTGCTGGGAAAACTGGATAGCCACCTGCAGAAGGCTAAAACAGGACCCACACCTTTCACCTCTCACAAAAACCAACTCATTCTGGATAACAGACTTAAACCTAAGGTATGAAACTATTAGAACTCTAGAGGAAAAATTTGGAAACACTCTCCTAGACATTGGCCTGGGCAAAGAGTTTATAAAGAAGTCCCCAAAGGCAATCACAGCAGCAACAAAAGTAAATAAATGGGACATGATCAAAGTACAAAGCTTCTGCACAGCCAAAGAAATAGTCATGAAAGTAAACAGACAACCTACAGAATGGGAGAAAATTTTTGCATCCTATGCATCCGATAAGGGACTGATAACTAGAATATACTTAGAACTCACTAAAATCAGGAAGAAAAAATCAAATAACCCCATTAAAAAGTGGGCAAAGGACTTGATCAGAAACTTTTCTAAAGAAGACAGAAGAATGGCCAACAGACGTATGAAAAAATGCTCAACATCTCTAATTATCAGGGAAATGCAAATCAAAACCACAATGAGATATCACTTAACCCCAGTGAGTATGGCCTTTATAAAAAAATCTCCAAACAATAAATGCTGGCATGGTTGCGGAGAGAGAGGAACACTCCTACACTGCTGGTGGGACTGCAAACTAGTTCAACCTCTGTGGAAAGCAATATGGAGATACCTTAAAGCGATACAAGTATATCTACCATTTGATCCAGCAATCCCATTGCTGGGCATCTACCTAAATGATCCAATGACACTCTACAAAAAAGATACCTGCACTAGAATGTTTATAGCAGCACAATTCATAATTGCAAGGCTATGGAAACAGCCCAAGTGCCCATGAATCCAAGAATAGATCAATAAAACGTGGTATATGTATACCATGGAGTACTATTCAGCTCTAAGAAACCATGGTGATATAGCACATCTTATATTTTCCTGCTTAGAGCTGGAACACATACTACTAAGTGAAGTATCCCAAGAATGAAAAAACAAGCACCAGATATATTCTCCAGAAAACTGGTATTAACTGAGTATCACCTAAGTGGACACATAGGTACTACAGTAATAGGGTATTGGGCAGGTGGGAAGGGGGAGGGGGGCGGGTATATACATACATAATGAGTGAGATGTGCACCATCTGGGGGATGGTCATGATGGAGACTCAGACTTTTGGGGGGAGGGGGGTAAGTGGGCATTTATTGAAACCTTAAAATATGTTCCCCCATAATATGCCAAAATAAAAAATATATATATAATTCACAGATTAATTTGATCAGATGGGTCAATAAAATGACTCTTGTAATATATAGTAAATTTTAGCAAGACAAAGGAAAAGTCTAAATCTATGCAGCCTGGAATATTATGAGGTTTATTAGGATCATGCCCAAGAAATCAATTATTTTCTAACGGCATTGAAATATGTGTCTTTGCTCTTTTAATCTCTTGTTAAGGAAGTGGTGCTGAGAGCTATTGGGTAGAACAGAATTCTTAAGTGTGGTTACAAAAAAAAAAACGCAAATATCTGCAAGCTCAAAGGAATGTGCTAAGAATTACTTCAGATGGATTTTAATCTGGAATTTTTAAAATAAGTTTTATAAATAGCATCCTTACTTTTGAATAGTATGATAATTTTATTAAAAATGGAATAATGGTTAATCACCCAAATTGAGAAATTGTTCATTTTTTTAAATTAAGGTTTCACTGTTAAATGTCATTTGAGACATAAAGGCAGTAGGTATAATCAACTTGTCATATGTATACTGTTTCACTGTGAAAAATATATTTCTAGCAAAATTCCACTGTATTTAAGTTTAAAAAATTATTCACATGTTGTTTTCAATCTTCTCTTATCATATTTTTAATTTCTACACTACTGTTATACCATGTTTTAAACTAATATTTTATTTTATTTAATTATAGCCAACTCTATTTTTTTCCTTTGGGCAATCTTGTCAGATGTTTGTCCTTTTTAAAACAAACAACTTTTGGGTTTGATGATTTATTGATCTAACAAGAAAATTACTTTTTTAATTTTTCATTAATTTTTATTATTAATTTCCTATTTTTTTAGTTTTACTTTCTTCTTTTTCTATGTTTGTGAGCTGAATATATATAGCCCATTAGCTCTCAGCATTCTTTTATATATGATACTTTATGCTTAAATTTTCCATCCATGTACCAATTGAACTGGATCATTTTTTCTGAAATGAGATACTTTTCTAGTCAACCATTACTAAATAATAATTTCATTATGTCTTTTCCTGGATCCATGAGTAATTGAAACATACGTTTTTATTATTAAGCATAGGCAAAAGTGATAATGTTGGCTTGCTTATTGCTATTTATCTTGTTTTATTTGATTTTGTTATAATCACAGAAAGTGATCTTCATGGCAGAGAATAAATCCTTTAGTAATTGTTTAAACTTCTTTTGTAGCCTAGTCCAAAATATTTTGTATTTATTTTATTTTGTAAATATTCCACGTGTTCTTTAAAAAGTGTATTATATTTGTTGGATGAAATGATTTGTATCTGTACATTAATAAAACTCACTTAGGAGGTTGATCATATTATCTGCACCCACATTATTTTTCTATTTTATTTATTGATGTTCTGTGGGTTCTTTATTAAACAATTACTCTCCTTGGCCGGGCGCGGTGGCTCATGCCTGTAATCCCTAGCACTCTGGGAGGCCGAGGCGGGCGGATTGCTCGAGGTTGGGAGTTCGAAACCATCCTGAGCAAGACCGTCTCTACTAAAAATAGAAAGAAATTAATTGACCAACTAAAAATATATATACAAAAAATTAGCCGGGCATGGTGGTGCATGCCTGTAGTCCCAGCTACTTGGGAGGCTGAGGCAGGAGGATCGCTTGAGCCCAGGAGTTTGAGGGTGCTGTGAGCTAGGCTGACACCACGGCACTCACTCTAGCCAGGGCAACAAAAGTGAGACTCTGTCTAAAAAAAAAAAAAAAAAAAAATTACTCTCCAGTTAATTCATTGTTACTTTTGAATTTTTTTTATTTTTTTCATCATTTTAAATATAGTTTTTTAATAGTCTTTTCCAGATTCTTGAAATCTGCTTTTCTTGAGGTGCTAAATCTGTAGTTTATAATATCAGCTTGTTCTTGCTCATTGTGGCTGGTTTCATCATATATTTTGTAATTCTTTTTTACAGAACTAATCCTCAAGCTTAGAGCTGTTTTACCTCTTTTTGTCTTTCTCATTGTGTTTCTTCTGCTCTACATTCCAAAAAATGCCCTTACAAAATAGTTTTCTATATCCTTTTAGGGAACCCCAATAAGATTTGATAGTCTGTGTCCCATTTTTATTTTGTTTTGAAGGCTTATAGGATTTAACCCACACAGTCAGTACAAGACTACAACTCATACCTATATGTGGCACATGTTTGGAATTTTTCATGGGTGATTTTTCTATTTTGTTTCTTTCACACAATATGAGCAAGTAGACAGAAGTTGAATGTCTTCTCTGCTTTCAAGGTCAGTTGGTGAAATTTTTCCATTTCCCTTTATTTTTATTTTTCCCCATGCCTACTCCTTCTCCGTTTCCCTTTTAAAAACTTTTTATTGAAATATATATATGTATATATATATATATACACACATACACACATACATACATACACACACTTAAAAGTGTGAAGCTTGAAGAATTTTTACAAACTTTCATTTGTGTAATCAGCACCCAAATAATAATAATAATAACAGAACAGATTGCACACATCCCAGAAGGCCCCCTTATATCCCTTTGCAGTCACTATCTTCCCACAACATTAACTGTTATCCTTACTTCTAACAGCATAGATTAATGTTGCCTGTTTTTGAACTTTATAGAAATGGAGTGATGCAGCATGTGCTCTATTGTGTCTGACATTCTCTCAACATTATGTTTCTGAGATTTCTTTGAATGGCTGCATGTAGTTGGATTTCATTACTTCTCATTGTTGCATTGTATTGCCTTACAAGACTACCCTACAATTTGGCCGATCTATAGTTGATGGTCATTAGGGTAATTTTTATTTTGAGGCATATCTTTTTGTAGACACACTAGCTCCATATTAAGGGACATGTAAATTCTGCATGGGTCTCAGTTCCAGCTCTTTGGTCTACCCCTCCCCAACTCTCTCTTGCAGGAATTCCTATCTTATGGGACACCATGACACAGCACAGCAAGTTAAGGTCACTGCTCAGGTCTTAACTTTACTTATTTTTGTCAATTTAGGTTGAGCTTAGCTCACACCCCTCTTTCTCTCTCGCTCTCTCTATGTATATCAATTTATATGTATAAATACACATGTGTGTACACATGTACATGAATACATTTATGTGCACATACATATGTGTATGTACACATTGATCTTTGACCTGTATGTTACCCAGAATATCTACATGTTTGTCAAAGGATATGGGCCTGTCCAAATTTGATTGGTCCTCCACGTACGCCATTTATTTTCACTACACAATCCTGCCTGAAGCCTTCCCAGACTCTTTTCTCTGACCAAGTATATTTGCTTGCTATCACCCTTGTACTTTCATGGCAGCACAAAGCTCTGTCTATTATAGCGGTAATCCCTCCCCTGCAATAATCCATTTATATGTTTTTTTTCCTCACTAGATTGTGAATTCCTTCAAGACTCAAGCTATGAATTCTTTTCCTCATCCCTTAACAATGGTGGAATCTGAGTATCAGATCCCTTAACAAATTTTGCCTTTATTGTGCTTTCTTACAGCATTCAAGGGGAAAGTTAGGGAGAGTATTATTTTAACAAAACAAATATTAGAAAACCAGAGCACCCTTGGATATAAATCTAAATACACCTGTTAGAAATGTATATGCAGTCGTGCCTTCACTTCAAAGTTACCCCAAAAGAGAAAATTTACCAAATTGTGTAAGATTGAGATGTCAATATATTATTGGTAAGCTTGAATACTACCTTGAGGATGGCCAAGCAGCATAGTAGAAACTGCAGCAATTAATTGGTTAATCTGTTCAGTTTGGCCAAGTGGCTAATTTGTGTCAATATTTTTGCTTTTACTTTGAAACCAATGGTTAGTCTTACTCTCCACTCTTGTAGATAAGCCATAAAAGAAAAGCAATGCATCCTGTTAGTATAATAGGAAGAGTATTTATCTAAATGAAATGCTTTATATAGCAGAATACTTTTATATCCCTTGCAATAAAATGTTAGAGCCAGAGAAGCAATGTGGTTACTTAGCAACTACTGTGTTGATGCTCTAAAACCAGGTGTTATGTAAGATAAAATAAATAAAATAAAGAAATCTGTATACAACAATATAAATCAAGGCTCATATTTCACCAATGTAAGTAAGATAAAGCAAATAAACCACACCTCCTTTCAAAAATATAAACCACCATACAAATGGTAACTCCATACCTTCCCCATGAAACTTGGCTCATGACAACCTAAAATTATTATACCTTTTACCATTATAAGGAATGATCATTTGCAGGTATCAGGAATGCTGATGCATAATCTAGCAATAATAGTAATGAACTTAACATAATGGTTTTGAGAGAAGGACATTTCTCTAAGGGATGCTAACAGTCAAGTAAACATAGGAGCCCAAAGGCACTATTACAAGGTTCCCAACACCCTTGCTGTTAGAAGTCCAGAATGGTAAATGGATATTCTTCAGAGGTATCTTGGTATAGTTGGGAAGAGAAGTGCTTATATGACCTGATTAAAAACTCCATGAGAGCAGGGACCGTGCTTGTTACATTCGCCACTGAATCCCTAACCCATAGCACACAGTGCATAGTAGACATTCAGCACATGATGAGTGGATTTGAGAGGAAATTTATTCCAGAATAATTAGAGACTGAGCAAGGAAAAGATTAACACAATTCATAGCTTCCTTTAAATCCAAGGGCCTAAAATAGCTGTGGAAGGAAAAAAAATTGAATTATCACATAGGAAATAGTCCTATTTTCTTTCTGTTTTACAGTTTTAAAGCCTTTTATTATCCATTATCTCAAGGGTACCCTATATCTCTCTGAGAGGATAAGGTCAAATGTTATTATTATTTCCAATTTACAGATACACAAGAAAAATAGCATCATGGACATTATATTGGGAATTCTAAAATGAAAATAATATTTTAAATTAATAAGTATAATACCATGTATTACCTATGTCCTCCTGAGAGCATATGTTCTTTATGCAGGACTTCTTCATCATGTCGTCCCACCCTTTAAGACTCAAGGCCTAGAAAGTAAGTTGTAGAAAGCCACACTTAGAATAACCATTTTCCTTGTATGCATTCATAATACAGAATTTAAAGGCAGGATATTCAATTATATTCAACATGGAGAATTCTTGGAGCCAGGCATTTTATTTTAATGGTGGCTCGCTCTCCAAAAGCATTGATGGAGAGCTGAGTGAAGGAAAGAGCAGATGTCATTCCCTCTGGAAATTAGTGAAAACCAGAAGAGAATAACAGGAAAGCCCCTGTTATATAAAAGATCAGGAGAACACATGACAACTACCATTTTTGAATCCATCATTCCCTCATTTTTATAATTTACTGATTTGAAATTTCAATAAGCATCTTCTGCCTCTGCAACATATTTCTACTTTCTCATATTTGCCAAAAAATTTTCCTAAACTTGCACTCCGAAAATATCTATGTTAGGTTCATCATTTTATCCTAGCTCCTGAAAATAATGGTACATAAGTATTATCAGCACTTGTGGTCACTGTGAGTGGACTGAACTAATACAGACATTGCAACTCTATGCAACAATTTCACTCCTGTTATACTTTAGATGCTGCTACAACAGAATGTGCTAGCCCTTAACATCTGGGAGTCTCCCCAATTGGCCCTGCAGACATGAATGATTCTCATTATAAACACATTTGAGGCTCAAGCTGGCACCCTTTTTGAAAAAATGTTTGTTGGTATAATATTAGGCACCATAATACATGCAAAAATATAAGTTGCTTCCACTGTAAATTCATAAACATCAACTGCCAATGAGCCCTCAATACTGCCTCTTAGCCTACCACATCCCTTTAACCAACATCCTTACTCTCCACGAACATCTATGTCAAACATCCTCCAAGCTACTCAATTCATAAACTCCCCTACCTCTCTCCCTGTTCCAGAGGACCTTACTTACTACTTTACAGAGAATATACAAGTCACCAGATGTGAATGCTCTTTTCTCTGTTACCAAATTTATATTTATACCTAATCTATACTCTATTTCTACCACATTTAACATCAGAGGAATCACTTCTTCTCTTGTCTATGGTCAACTTTGTACCTACACTAGGGTCCCATTTTTTGCAGGATCCCCTATCTTACAGTAGCAATTATATCTTACCTCTTTTGTATATTAAATATCTTCTTTTCACATAGATCCTCCCATTAGATTCAATCATGCTCATGCCTCCACTATTAAAAAAATATTAAACTTAAAAACACTTCACTGAACACCACAATCCCTCTCGTTATTTTCTTATCTCTTCTCCTTTCCTGAGCAAATCTGTATTGAAAGAGTTCTCTGTACTCATAATCTGCCTGTATTTCTTCACTTCTCATTCATTCAGAATTCACTCAATCATGCCTTCAGTAACATTACCACTAAAGTCATTGATGACCTTCATTTTGCTAAAAGACAACGGACACTTTACAGTTCCATTTACTATATGGCAACAACATTTCATATCATTGGCCAATCCTCTCTTTTTTTTAAAAAAAAACACTCTTTTCTCTTGGCTAACATGAAACAATATTTGTTTGTTTGTTTGTTTTTTACCCTTAACTTCTGCCTATTTTTTGTCCATTTCTCTTACATATGCATGTTCCTCTACCTGGTCCTTAAATATTGGAATATATTATGACTCAGTTCTAAGTTCAATAATTTCATCATTCCCAGGTGAAGTCACCCAGACTTATGGTTTAAATCACTTCCCATATACAAATGGTGCCCAGTTTTCATCTTCCATAAAAAATGAGTGAGATGTGCACTGTCTGGGGCATGGTCACACTTGAAGCTCAGACGTGGAGGGGGCAAGGGCATTATTTGAAACTTTAAAATTTGTACCCCCATAATATGCTGAAATAAAAATAGAAAAAAATATCAGCTCTGTATTTCCAACTGTGTACTTGAAATCTCTTCTTAAATGTCTGAAAGATACCTCAGAATCAATATGTCTAAAATTGAGCTAATAAACTTCCTACCAGAAAGAACTTCATCCTTTTCCACTGTTTCCTGTCTCAGTTAAGAATACCATGACCATTGTGTTATACAAACCAGAAATCCAGGAATTGTGATTATCACTTTCACCTCCCTCATTCCCATACCCAATGATCACCATTCCTGTTTATGTTATCTCCAAATGGGATTTACCACCTATCCCCAACTTAGCCACTACTACTCTAGTCAAACTTACCATCATAACTCACCTACACTATTGCAATAAATTCCTAACTACACTGCTGGCAGCAGCTCCGGTTCCCTTCCAATGCATCTTCTTCTTGTAGCCAGGTGCTCTATTCATTTTTAATTTTTTATTCCAGCATATTACAGGAGTACAAATGTATAGGTTACATATATTCTCTTTGCCCCACACAAGGCCGAGCTTCAGGCCTGCCCATCACACAGACAGTATACACTGCACCCATTAGGTGTGAATATACCCATCCCCTCCTCTACTCTCCCACTACTATATGTTACTATTATATGTGCACATAAGTCTTGACCAATTAATACCAATTTGATGGTGAGTACATGTGGTGCTTGTTTTTCCATTCTTGTGATACTTTACTTAGTAGAATGGGCTCCAGCTCTATCAAGTATAATACAAGAGGTGCTAGAACACCACTGTATTTTGTGGCTGAGTAGAACTAGAAGGTATACATATACCACATCATATTGATCCACTCATGTATTGATGGGCATTTGGGTTGTTTCCACATCTGCGCAATTGTGAATTGTGCTGCCATAAACATTCTAGTGCAGATGTCTTTATTATAGAATGTCTTTTGTTCCTTTGGTTAGATGCCCAGTAATGGGATTGCTGGATCAAATGGTAGTTCTGCTTTTAGCTCTTCGAGGTATCTCCATATTCTTTTCCACAAAGGTTGTACTAGTTTGCAGTCATACCAGCAATGCATGAGTGTTCCTATCTGTCTACATGCACACCAAAATTTATTGTTTTGGGACTTTTTGATAAAAATGATTCTCACAGGGGGTGAACCAAGATGGCGGACGAATAACAATGCCACACAGAGTGTCTCAGCAGAAAAGACAGATTCTAGCAGAAATTAGAGGAAAGAAGCAAGAAGATGAGCATACAGCGGATGAGGGCCGGAAGGAGGGATACCTGAGACCCTGGGAGACTCCACGGGAGGAGGCTGCGGAGGAGAACTGGAGGCTGAGACCACCGGAGAAGCCCGGAGACCAGCGGCAAGGGTAGGTGAATTTGCTGATTCCCCTCCCCTGCATTTGGGACTGCTGGTGGGCTCCGTAGCAGGTGGAGAGACCTGTGGAGATCAGCCCAGAGACGGCAGCCGCCAGCCAGGGGTGAGCCTGTAACAGACGTGGTACCAGGTTCCCAACTTCCTCCGGGCACCTCCGTGTGAACAGACCAGAGCCGCGCGGCAGGCGCCATAGTGCCTCCTCCTCCCATCCGCCGACCCTATCCGCACCTGCCCAGAGAGACAATACAGACACCAGCCAGAGGCACCTCGAGAATGGGACCTTCCCTTTTGGGACCCTACAGCTGACTCAGGGGAACTCAGACTGTGAGCTCCCTACCCGCCAGCCCTACCAGGTGCTGCTAGCAGGGTGTTCCCAGGAGAACGGTGCCAACTCAGAGGCTGAGAGACATAGACACAGCTAGAGCTCCCTGTGGGTGAATTGAGACTGGAAATCCTCTCCCTGGTGGGGATACAGTTTGAACTCTGGGACTCAGAGGTCGGACCTGCAGACCAGATCCCTGCACCGAGGGCTAGCATTGCCCGGGGCACAGAAGGGTTATACGTGAACAGCCTACTCAAGTGTGTGTGCCTCCAGGGGCAGATCGGCATCCTAGAGGGCAACCCTCCTCCCAGGAGGAGGCCGTGCGCCCAACCCAGGTGGCATTCCTTTGCAGGGAAGCTCCCCGCCAGCATCACAGTCGGGGAGGACTGGTGGCTTGCTGTCTGGCCTGCTGGCACAGGCCCAGGAGTAGCTGCAGAGTTGGGGAGGGTGGAAAGAAGCAAGGCCCGCTCCAGACTGCGGGTCTCAGACAGCGCCACCCACACAGCCAGACTTTCTAGCTGAGCCGACCATTCCAGCCCCGCCCTGACAGATTTCCCTGGAAGCAGAAAATAGAACTTTGACCCCTGCTAACGGCCTGAGAGCAGGCTTACCCAACCCAGCTCCGCCCAGAATAAGAGCTGATAACAGGACACAAAATCAACAGCATATCCTGTTCCTCCAAGCAAGCGCCACCTACTGACAGGGACGGCATCCTGCAAAGCCTTGTCATGGCACCCACTGACTCAATATACAGGGAGTGGTCCAATTTCACCCAAGACACCATCTAACGCCTCAGAAACTAAACAAGGTGTGTGAATACTCAAACAGTAACTTAAGGAAAGAAACAACAACTGATCGACATGGGAAGAAATCAGCAAAAGAACTCAGGAAATATGAAGAACCAAACGGAAAACACACCCCCAAAGAGGAGCACCAGCCCCCTGGAAATGGACACCAACCAAAATCAGACAACCAATATGACAGAAGAGGAATTTCGTATGTGGATCATAAGAACACTCACCCAGATGAAACAACAAATCAATAACCAACACAAAGAAACCACAAAAAACCTCCAGGATATGGAAAAAGAATTAGACACAATGAAGAAAAGTTTAACCGAACTCCTGGAAATGAAGAATCAATTCAAGGAACTACAAAATACAGTGGAAAGTCTCAAAAGCAGGGTAGATCAAACAGAAGAAAGAATCTCAGAGCTTGAAGATAACACCCTCCAATTAAATGAATCAGTCACAGAGATAGAGCAGAGAAACAAGAGAAAAGAGCAAAGCCTACAAGAGCTGTGGGATTATGTGAAAAAACCTAATGTGAGGGTCATAGGGGTACCAGAAGGGGAAGAAGACAACACTCAAGGGTTGGACAAGCTGTTTGAAGATATAATAGAGGAAAATTTCCCAGGCCTTGCTCAAAATCTTGATATACCAGTTCAAGAAGCTCAGAGGACCCCTGGGAGATTCAATGCAAACAGGAAGACGTCACGACATGCAGTCTTCAGACTAACCAAAGTATCAACTAAAGAGGCCCTTCTAAGAGCTGTAAGACAAAAGAAGCAAGTAACATACAAGGGAAAGCCAATTCGAATAACATCAGACTTCTCTAATGACACTTTACAAGCAAGGAGAGACTGGGGCCACATTCTCACTCTTTTGAAACAAAACAATGCCCAGCCTAGAATATTATTCCCTGCAAAACTAAGCTTCGTATATGAAGGAGAAATAAAAACATTCTCAGACAAGCAAAGGCTCAGAGAATTTACCAAGACATGACCAGCCCTACAAGAGGTACTTAAAACAGCGTTACGCATGGAATATCAAAATAATAACCCACGAATATAAAAACAACCAAAACCCAAAGATATAAAGGACAGATATTACAATAGCTTAAGACAGAAATCATAGCAACAACATCCAACCCAACAGAATGATCAGTAATCTACCTTACCTATTAGTTCTCTCAATAAATGTGAATGGCTTAAACTCTCCACTCAAGAGACATACATTGGCTGAATGGATAAGAAAATACAGGCCAAGTATATGCTGTCTTCAGGAAACACATCTAACCTGCAAGGATGCATATAGACTAAAAATAAAAGGGTGGAGATCAATTTTCCAAGCAAATAGAAGCCAAAAGAAGGCTGGTGTGGCAGTTTTAATTTCAGACGATTTAGTTTTTAAATCAACAAAAGTAGTGTAAGAAAAAGAGTGTCATTATATAATGGTGAAGGGCACAGTTCAACAAGAAGAGATAACAATTTTAAATATATATGCACCCAACTTAGATGCACCGAGATTCATAAAGCAAACCTTACTGGAGCTAGGCAAATGGATTAATAGCAACTCCATAATCGCCAGAGATTTCAACACCCCACTGATGGCATGAGACAGATCCTCCAAACAGAAAATTAATAAAGAAATAATGAACCTAAACAAAACTCTAAACAATTGGGTCTGACTGACATTTACAGAACATTCTACCAAAAATCCACTGAATATACGTTCTTCTCATCAGCTCACGGGACACTCTCTAAGATTAATCATATCGTAGGACACAAAGTGAATCTCAAGAAATTTAAAAAAATAGAAATCATACCATGTACTTTCTCAGATCACAGTGGAATAAAACTACAAATCAACCCTAACAGAAACTCACATTTCTACACAAAAATGTGGAAATTAAACAACCTCCTACTACATGATTACTTCTTAAATGAAGAAATCAAGACGGAAATTAAAAAATTCTATGAACAAAACGACAATGGAGAAAAAAGTTATCAACTCCTCTGGGACACAGGTAAGCAGTTCTGAGAGGAAAGTTTATCTCCATGAATGCCTATAACCAAAAGACAAGAAGATCACAAATAGACAATCTAATGAAACGACTCAAAGAGCTGGAAAAAGAAGAACAGACCAACCCCAAACCCAGCAGAAGAAGTGAAATCAACAAGATCAAATCAGAACTAAACGAAATTGAAAACAGGGAGGCTATTCAGGAGATTAATAAAACAAAAAGTTGGTTCTTTGAAAAAATAAACAAAATTGACACACCATTGGCTAAGCTAACGAAAAGCAGAAAAGAGAAATCTCTAATAAGCTCCATCAGGAATAAAAAAGGAGATATCACAACTGATCCCAAAGAGATACAAGACACAATTTATGAATACTACAAAAATCTTTATGCACACAAACTGGAAAATGTGGAGGAAATGGACAAATTTCTAGAAACACACAGCCTCCCTAGGCTCAACCAGGAAGAAATAGATTCCCTGAACAGACGAATCTCAACAGCTGAAATAGAAACAGCAATTAAAAATCTCCCTAAAAAGAAAAGTCCCGGTCCAGATGGCTTCACACCCAAATTTTACCACACTTACAAAGGAGAACTAGTACCTATCTTGGACAAACTATTCCACAACATCGAGAAGAATGGAAACCTCCCTGACACCCTTTATGAAGCAAATATTACTCTGATACCAAAACCAGGAAAGGATGCAACAGAAAAAGAAAACTACAGACCAATATCCCTAATGAATATAGATGCAAAAATTTTCAACAAAATCATAGCTAACCGAATCGAGACACTTATCAAAACAATAATCCACCACAACCAAGTGGGCTTCATCCCAGGGATGCAGGGATGGTTCAACATACGTAAATCTATAAATGCAATAAACCACATAAACAGAAGCAAAAACAAAAACCACATGATTCTTTCAATAGATGCAGAAAAAGCTTTTGACAAAATTCAACACCCTTTCATGATATGAACACTTAAGAAAATAGGCATAGAAGGGACATATCTAAGAATGATACAAGCCATATATGACAGACCCATAGCCAACATCATACTGAATTGGGAAAAATTGAAATCATTCCCTCTTAGAACTGGAACCACACAAGGCTGCCCACTATCTCCACTTCTGTTCAACATAGTGCTAGAAGTCTTGGCTACAGCAATCAGACAGGAAAATGGAATCAAAGGTATCCAAATAGGGGCAGAAGAGATCAAACTTTCACTGTTTGTTGATGATATGATATTGTATCTAGAAAACCCCAAGGATTCAACCAAGAAACTCCTGGAACTGATCAATGAATTTAGCAAAGTCTCAGGATACAAAATCAATACACAGAAATCAGAGGCATTCATATACGCCAACAACAATCTAATTGAGAACCAAATCAAAGACTCAATTCCCTTCACAATAGCAACAAAGAAATTAAAGTACCTAGGAATATACTTAACCAAGGACGTAAAAGACCTCTACAGGGAGAACTATGAAACACTGAGGAAGGAAATAGCAGAGGATGTAAACAGATGGAAATCCATACCATGCTCGTGAATCGGCAGACTCAATATCATCAAAATATCTATACTACCCAAACTGATCTACAGATTCAATGCAATACCTATTAAAATCCCATCAGCATTCTTTACAGATATAGAAAAAATAATTTTACGCTTCGTATGGAACCAAAGAAGACCCCGAATATCAAGAGCAATTCTAGGCAACAGAAACAAAATGGGAGGCATTAACATGCCAGATATCAAACTAAACTACAAAGCTGTAGTAATTAAAACAATATGGTATTGGCACAAAAATAGGAACATTGACCAGTGGAACAGATGTGAGAATCCTGATATAAAACCATCCTCATATAGCCATCTAATCTTTGACAAAGCAGACAAAAACATACGCTGGGGAAAAGAATCCCTCTTCAATAAATGGTGCTGGGAAAACTGGATAGCCACCTATA
The DNA here is from genome assembly GCF_040939455.1 of Microcebus murinus. NCBI lineage: Eukaryota > Metazoa > Chordata > Mammalia > Primates > Cheirogaleidae > Microcebus > Microcebus murinus. The sequence continues at coordinate 73,616,004 of NC_134136.1, read as the reverse complement.
GAAGGCTAAAACAGGACTCACACCTTTCACCTCTCACAAAAACCAACTCACGCTGGATAACAGACTTAAACCTAAGGTATGAACCTATTAGAACTCTAGAGGAAAAAGTTGGAAACACTCTCCTAGACATCGTCCTTGGCAAAGAGTTCATGAAGAAGTCCCCAAAGGCAATCACAGCAGAAACAAAAATAAATAAATGGGACATGATCAAACTAAAAAGTTTCTGCACAGCCAAAAAAATAGTCATGAAAGTAAACAGACAACCTACAGAATGGGAGAAAATTTTTGCATCCTATGCATCTGATAAGGGACTGATAACTAGAATATTCTTAGAACTCACGAATATCAGGAAGAAAAAATCAAATAACCCCATTAAAAAGTGGGCAAAGGACTTGAACAGAAATTTTTCCAAAGAAGACAGAAGCATGGCCAACAATCATATGAAAAAATGCTCAACATCTCTAATCAGCAGGGAAATGCAAATCAAAACCACAATGAGATATCACTTAACCCCAGTGAGAATGGCCTTTATCAAAAAATCTCCAAACAATAAATGTTGGCGTGGTTGCGGAGAGAGAGGAACACTCCTACACTGCTGGTGGGACTGCAAACTAGTTCAACCTCTGTGGAAAGCAATATGGAGATACCTTAAAGCGATACAAGTTAATCTACCATTTGATCCAGCAATCCCATTGCTGGGCATCTACCCAAATGATCCAGTGACACTCTACAAAAAAAAGACACCTGCACTCGAATGTTTATAGCAGCACAATTCATAATTGCAAGGCTGTGGAAATAGCCCAAGTGCCCATCAATCTAAGAATGTATTAATAAAATGTGGTATATGTATACCATGGAGTACTATTCAGCTCTAGGAAACAATGGTGATATAGCACATCTTATATTTTCCTGGTTAGAGCTGGAACCCATACTACTAAGTGAAGTATCCCAAGAATGGAAAAACAAGCACCAGATATATTCTCCAGCAAACTGGTATTAACTCAGCAGCACCTAAGTGGACACATAGGTCCTACAGTAATAGGGTATTGGTCAGGTGGGAGGGCGAGGGGGGCGGGTATATACATACATAATGAGTGAGATGTGCACCATCTGGGGGATGGTCATGATGGAGACTCAGACTTTTGGGGGGAGGGGAGGAAATGGGCATTTATTGAAACCTTAAAATCTGTACCCCCATAATATTCCGCAATAAAAAATAAAAAAGATGGTCACTATATAATTGTAAAGGGATAAATTTATAAAAAGAAAATAATAATCCTAAATAATCATTCATCCAACACAGGAGTGCCCAGATTCATAAAACCAACAATACTAGTTTAAGCAAAGAGATAAACATTAGCATTGTATTGCCAGGGATTCCAACACACCCCTGACAAAACTTAACAGATTCTATGTCCTGTTTTATACGAAAAAAAAATTAAAAAAAAAACTGAACAGATCATCTAAGTAGAAAATAAATAAAGAAATACCAGACTTAAACGGGACTCTAGAACAAATGAGCTTAACAGATATTTACAGAACATTTTACTCTAAAACTACTGAATATACATTTTTCTCATCAGCACATGGAATATTCTCTAAGACTAATCATATCTTAGACTAAAAACATGTCTCAACAAATTAAAAAAAAAAATAGAAATCATACCATGTATTTTCTCAGACCACAGTAGAATAAAACTAGAAATCAACTACAAAAGAAACAATTCTACAGAAAGTCGTGGAAATTAAACAACATGCTGCTGTACAATTATTATGTGGGTCAATAATGATATTAAGATTGAAATCAAAAGATTCCTCAAAGTGAATGGATAAGGAGACAGAAGCTAACAAAATACATGGGATTCAGCAAAAGCATTCTGAACAGTCTTAAAATGCCTACATTGAAAAGCAGAAAGATCCTAAGTCAACAATCTAATGACATGTCTCAAGGAACTAGAACAGGAAGATCAAGCCAAACCCAAAGCCAGCAGAAGAAAAGAAATAGCAAATGCCAAAGCAGAACTAAGTGAAATGGAAAAAATAAAATACAAAGGAGCAATGAAACAAAATTTGGTTCTATGAAAAGATGAATAAAATTGAGAGACCTGGGGGGTAGGAGCAAGATGGCGGACGAATAACACCGCCAGACAGAATGTCTCTGCAGAAAAGACAGATTCTAGCAGAAATTAGAGGAAACAAGCAAGAAGACGAGCATACAGCGGACAAGGGCCGGAAGGAGGGGTACCTGAGACTCCGGGAGACTCCACGGGAGGAGGCTGCAGAGGAGAACTGGAGGCTGAGACTACCGGAGCAGCCCGGAGACCAGCGGCAAGGGTAGGTGGATTTGCTGTTTCCCCTCCCCTGCATTTGGGACGGCTGGTGGGCTCCCCAGCGGGTAGAAAGACCTGCAGACACCAGCCCAGAGACCTCTGCCGCCTGCCAAGGGTGAGCCTGTAGCAGACGTGGCACTAGGTTCCCAACATCCTCCGGGCACCTCCGTATGCACAGACCCGAGCCGCGCCGCAGGCGCCATATTGCCTCCTCCTCCCCTCCGCCGACCCTACCCTCGGTTGCCCAGAGAGACAATACAGCCACCAGCCAGAGGCACCTCAAGGGAACGGGACTTTCCCGTTTGGGACCCCGCCCGCCCTCCCAGGTGCTGCTGGCACCGTGTTCCCAGGAGAACTGTGCCAACTCAGAGGCTGAGAGACATAGAAACAGCTTTGGCTCCCTGTGGGTAAATTGGGACCGGAAATCCTCTCCATGGTGGGGATACAATTTGAACTCTGGGACTCAGAGGTCGGACCTGCAGACCAGATCCCCTGCACCGAGGGCTAGCATAGCCCGGGGCACAGAAGGGTTATACATGAACAGCCTACTGAGGTGTGTGTGACTCCAGGGGCAGATCGGCGTCCTAGAGGGCAACCCTCCTCCCAGGAGGAGGCCGTGCGCCCAACCCAGGTGGCATTCCTGTGCAGGGAACCTCCCCGCCGGCATCAGAGTCCGGGGAGGCCTGATGGTTTGTGGTCTGGCCTGCTGGCAGAGGCTCAGGAGTAGCTGCGGAGTTGGGGAGGGTGGAAAGAAGCGAGGCCCGCTCCAGACTGTGGGTCTCAGCCAGCCCCACCCCCACACACAGACTTTCTGGCTGAGCGGGACCATTCCAGCCCCGCCCTGACAGCATTCCCTGGAAGCTGAGAACAGAACTTTGACCCCTGCTAACGGCCTGAGGGCAGGCTTATCCAACCCAGCTCCGCCCAGAACGAGAGCTGATAACAGGACTCAAAATCAACACCATAGCCTGTTCCTCCAAGCAAACGCCACCTACTGACAGGGACGGCATCTTGCACAGCCTTTGCACGACACCCACTGACTCAATATACAGGGAGTGGTCCAATTTCACCCACAGGCACCACCTAACGCCTCAGAAACTAAACAAGGTGTGTGCATATCCAAACAATAACTTAAGGAAAGAAACAACAACTGATCGACATGGGAAGAAATCAGCGAAAGAACTCAGGAAATATGAAGAACCAAACGGAAAACACACCCCCAAGGAGGAGCACCAGCCCCCTAGAAACGGACACCGACCAAAATCAGGCAACCAATATGACAGAAAAGGAATTTCGTATGTGGATAATAAGAACACTCACCCAGCTGCAACAACAACTCAATAACCAACACCAAGAAAACACAAAAAACCTCCAGGAAATGGAACAAAGGTTCAACAAAGAGATTGACAAAGTAAAGAAAACTTTAACCGAAGTCCTGGAGATGAAGAATCAACTCAGGGAACTACAAAATACTGTGGAAAGTCTCAAGAACAGGGTACATCAAGCATAAGAAAGAATCTCAGAGCTTGAAGATAACACCTTCCAATTAAATAAATCAGTCACAGAATTACAGCAGACAAACAAGAGAAAAGAGCAAAACCTACAAGAGCTGTGGGATTGTGCGAAGAAACCTAACGTGAGGGTCATAGGGTTAGCCGAAGGGGAGGAAGACAACACTCAAGGGCTGGACAAGCTTTTACAAGATATAATAGAGGAAAATTTCCCAGGCCTTGCTCAAAATCTCGATATACAAGTTCAAGAAGCCCAGAGGACCCCTCGGAGATTCAATACAAACAGGAAGACATCATGGCATGCAGTCATCAGACTGACCAAAGTATCAACTAAAGAGGCCCTTCTAAGAGCTGTAAGACAAAAGAAGCAAGTAACATACAAGGGAAAGCCAATTCGAATAACATCAGCCTTCTCTAATGAGACTTTAGAAGCAAGAAGAGACTGGGGCCCCAATCTCACTCTTTTGACACAAAACAATGCCCAGCCTAGACTATTATTCCCTGAAAAACTAAGCTTCGTATATGAAGGAGAAATAAAAACATTCTCAGGCAAGCAAAGGCTCAGAGAATTCACCAAGACAAGACCAGCCCTACAAGAAGTACTTAAAACAGCATTATGCACGGAACATCATAATAATAATCCATGGATATAAAAACAACCAAAACCCAAAGATATTAAAGGCCAGATATTACAATGGCTCAAGACCGAAATCATAGCAACAACATCCAACCCAACAGAATGATCAGTAATCTACCTTACCTATCAGTTCTCTCAATAAATGTGAATGGCTTAAACTCCCCACTCAAGAGACATAGCCTCGCTGAATGGATAAGAAAATACAGGCCAAGTATATGCTGTCTTCAGAAAACACATCTAATTGCAAGGATGCATATAGACTAAAAATAAAAGGGTGGAGATCAATATTCCAAGCAAATAGAAGCCAAAAGAAGGCTGGTGTGGCAGTTCTAATTTCAGACGATTTAGTTTTTATACCAACAAAAGTATTGAAAGACAGAGAGGGTCATTATATAATGGTGAAGGGCACAGTCCAACAAAAAGAGATAACAATTTTAAATATATATGCACCCAACTTAGGTGCACCGAGATTCATAAAGCAAACCTTACTGGAGCTAAGCAAATGGATTAATAGCAACTCCATAATTGCCGGAGATTTCAACACCCCACTGATGGCACGAGACAGATCCTCCAAACAGAAAATTAATAAAGAAATAATACACTTAAACAAAACTCTAGAAAAATCGGATCTGACAGACATCTACAGAACATTCTACTCAAAATTCACTGAATATACATACTTCTCATCAGCTCACGGGACATTCTCTAAGATTGACCATATCCTAGGACACAAAGAAAATCTCAAGAAATTTAAAAAAATAGAAATCATACCATGTACCTTCTCAGATCACAGTGGAATAAAACTAGAAATCAACCCTAACAGAAACTCACATTTCTACAAAAAAACGTGGAAATTAAACAACCTCCTACCAAATGATTACTTCGTAAATGAAGAAATCAAGACGGAAATAAAAAAGTTCTATGAAGAAAACGACAATGGAGAAACAAGTTATCAATTCCTCTGGGACACAGCTAAAGCAGTTCTGAGAGGAAAGTTTATCTCTATGAATGCCTATAACCAAAAGACAAGAAGATCACAAATAGACAATCTAATGAAATGACTCAAAGAGCTGGAAAAAGAAGAACAGACCAACCCCAAACCCAGCAGAAGAAGTGAAATCAACAAGATAAAATCAGAACTAAACAAAATTGAAAACAGGGAAGCTATTCAGGAGATTAATAAAACAAAAAGTTGGTTCTTTGAAAAAGTAAACAAAATTGACACACCATTGGCTAAGCTAACGAAAAGCAGAAAAGAGAAATCTCTAATAAACACCATCAGGAATAAAAAAGGAGATATCACAACTGATCCCAAAGAGATACAAGATACAGTTTATGAATACTACAAAAATCTTTATGTACACAAACTGGAAAATGTGGAGGAAATGGACAAATTTCTAGAAACACACAGCCTCCCTAGGCTCAACCAGGAAGAAATAGATTCCCTGAACAGACCAATCTCAACAGCTGAAATAGAAACAGCAATTAAAAATCTCCCTAAAAAGTAAAGTCCCGGTCCAGATGGCTTCACACCCAAATTTTACCACACTTACAAAGGAGAACTAGTACCTATCTTGGAGAAACTATTCCACAACATCGAGAAGAACGGAAACCTCCCCGACACCTTTTATGAAGCAAATATTACCCTGATACCAAAACCAGGAAAGGATGCAACAAAAAAAGAAAACTACATACCAATATCCCTAATGAATATAGATGCAAAAATTTTCAACAAAATCTTAGCTAACCGAACCCAGACACTTATCAAAAAAATAATCCACCACGACCAAGTGGGCTTCATCCCAGGGATGCAGGGATGGTTCAACATACGTAAATCTATACATGCAATTCACCACATAAACAGAAGCAAACACAAAGACCACATGATTCTTTCAATAGATGCAGAAAAAGCTTTTGACAAAATTCAACACCCTTTCATGATACGAACACTTAAGAAAATAGGCATAGAAGGGACATACCTAAAAATGATACAAGCCATATATGACAGACCCATAGCCAACATCATACTGAATTGGGAAATATTGAAATCATTCCCACTTAGAACTGGAACCACACAAGGCTGCCCACTATCTCCACTTCTGTTCAACATAGTGCTGGAAGTCTTGGCTACAGCAATCAGATAGGAAAATGGAATCAAAGGTATCCAAATAGGGGCAGAAGAGATCAAACTTTCAATGTTTGCAGATGATATGATATTGTATCTAGAAAACCCCAAGGATTCAACCAAGAAACTCCTGGAACTGATCAATGAATTTAGTAAAGTCTCAGGATACAAAATCAATACACAGAAATCAGAGGCATTCATATACGCCAACAACAATCTAATTGAGAACCAAATCAAAGACTCAATTCCCTTCACAATAGCAACAAAGACATTAAAGTACCTAGGAATATACTTAACCAAGGACGTAAAAGACCTCTACAGGGAGAACTATGAAACACTGAGGAAGGAAATAGCAGAGGATGTAAACAGATGGAAATCCATACCATGCTCGTGGATCCGCAGACTCAATATCATCAAAATGTCTATACTACCCAAACAGATCTACAGATTCAATGCAATACCTATTAAAATCCCATCAGCAGGCCGGGCGCTGTGGCTCACGCCTGTAATCCTAGCTCTTGGGAGGCCGAGGCGGGCGGATTGCTCAAGGTCAGGAGTTCGAAACCAGCCTGAGCAAGAGCGAGACCCCTTCTCTACTATAAATAGAAAGAAATTAATTGGCCAACTGATATATATATAAAAAATTAGCTGGGCATGGTGGCGCATGCCTGTAGTCCCAGCTACCCGGGAGGCTGAGGCAGAAGTATCACTCGAGCCCAGGAGTTTGAGGTTGCTGTGAGCTAGGCTGACGCCACGGCACTCACTCTAGCCTGGGCAACAAAGCGAGACTCTGTCTCAAAAAAAAAAAAAAAAAAATCCCATCAGCATTCTTCACAGATATAGAAAAAATAATTTTACGCTTCTTACGGAACCAAAGAAGACCCCGAATATCAAGAGCAATTCTGGGCAACAAAAACAAAATGGGAGGCATTAATATGCCAGATATCAAACTATACTACAAATCTGTAGTAATTAAAACAATATGGTATTGGCACAAAAATAAGAATATTGACCAGTGGAACAGATGTGAGAATCCTGATATAAAACCATCCTCATATAGCCATCTAATCTTTGACAAAGCAGACAAAAACATACGCTGGGGAAAAGAATCCCTCTTCAATAAATGGTGCTAGGAAAACTGGATAGCCACCTGTAGAAGGCTAAAACAGGACCCACGACTTTCACCTCTCACAAAAACCAACTCACGCTGGATAACTGACTTAAACCTAAGATATGAAACTATTAGAACTCTAGAGGAAAAAGTTGGAAACACTCTCCTAGACATCGGCCTGGGCAAAGAGTTTATGAAGAAGTCCCCAAAGGCAATCACAGCAGCAACAAAAATAAATAAATGGGACATGATGAAACTTCAAACTACAAAGCTTCTGCACAGCCAAAGAAATAGTCATGAAAGTAAACAGACAACCTACAGAATGGGAGAAAATTTTTGCATCCTATGCATCCGATAAGGGACTGATAACTAGAATCTACTTAGAACTCACGAAAATTAGGAAGAAAAAATCAAATAACCCCATTAAAAAGTGGGCAAAGGACTTGAACAGAAATTTTTCTAAAGAAGACAGAAGAATGGCCAACAAACATATGAAGAAATGCTCAACATCTCTAATCATCAGGGAAATGCAAATCAAAACCACAATGAGATATCACTTAACCCCAGTGAGAATGGCCTTTATGAAAAAATCTCCAAACAATAAATGCTGGCTTGGTTGCGGAGAGAGAGGAACACTCCTACACTGCTGGTGGGACTGCAAACTAGTTCAACCTCTGTGGAAAGCAATATGGAGATACCTAAAGCGATACAAGTGAATCTACCATTTGATCCAGCAATCCCATTGCTGGGCATCTACCCAAATGATCCAGTGACACTCTACAAAAAAGACACCTGCACTCGAATGGTTATAGCAGCACAATTCATAATTGCAAGGCTGTGGAAACAGCCCAAGTGCCCATCAATCCAAGAATGGATTAATAAAATGTGGTATATGTACACCATGGAGTACTATTCAGCTCTAAGAAACAATGGTGATATAGCACACCTTATATTTTCCTGGTTAGAGCTGGAACCCATACTACTAAGTGAAGTATCCCAAGAATGGAAAAACAAGCACCAGATATATTCTCCAGGAAACTGGTATTAACTGAGTAGCACCTAAGTGGACACATAGGTGCTACAGTAATAGGGTATTGGGCAGGTGGGAGGGGGGAGGGGGGCCGGTATATACATACATAGTGAGTGAGATGTGCACCATCTGGGGGATGGTCATGATGGAGACTCAGACTTTTGGGGGGAGGGGGGGAAATGGGCATTTATTGAAACCTTAAAATCTGTACCCCCATAATATACCAAAATAAAAAAAATAATTAAAAAAAAAATTATCTCAAAGAGGGAATCAAGATGGCAGATGAGAAACACCACCAGACAGAATGTCTCTGCAGAAAAGACAGATCCTAGCAGAAACTAGAAGAAAGAAGCAAGAAGACGAGCCTACATCGGACGAGGGTCAGAAGGAGAGGTACCTGGGACCACGGGAGACTCCACAAAAGGAGATCGAAGAGGAGAACTGGAAGCTGGGACCACCCAAGCACCCCGGAGACCAGCGGCAAGGGTAGGTGAATCGGCCGTTTCCCCTCCACTGCATCTGGGACTGCAGGTGGGCTCCCCAGCGGATGGAGAGACCTGCAGATACCAGCCCAGCGACGGCCACCACCAGTGAGCAGTAAGCCAGTAGCGGATGCAGCACCAGGCTCCCAACTCCCTGAGGGCTCCTCCGTGTGCACAGACCTGAGCCGCATGGCAGGCGCCATATTGCCTCCTTCTTCCCTCCCCTGACGCTACCCACGGCTGCCCAGAGAGACAATACAGCCACCAGCTGGAGGCACCTACAGGGAACAAGACCTTCCCTTTGGGGGCCCTACACCTGACTAAGGGGAATTCAGACTGTGAGCTCTCTACCCAGCAGACCTCCCAGGTGCTGCTGGCATGGTGATCCCAGGAGAACAGGGCAGACACTCAGGCTGAGAGACATAGACCCAGCTTGGGCTCCATGTGGGTGAATTGGGACTGGCACTCCTCTCCCTGGTGGGGACATAGTTTGAACTTTGGGACCCAGAGGTCAGACCTGCAGACCAGATCCCATGCACCAAGGTCTTGCATTGCCCGGGGCACAGAAGGGATATACGTGAACATCCTACTGAGGTGTGTGTGACTTCAGGGCCAGACCAGCGTCCTACAGGGCAACCCTCCCCCAAAAGGGAGGACATGTGGCCAGCTCAGGTGGCGTTCCTGTGCAGGGAACTTCCAGGCCAGCATCACAGGCAGGGGGTGCCTGTTGAGTTGTGGTATGGCCTGCTGGCAGAGGCCCAGGAGTAGCCCAGAGTTGGGGAAGGGGGAAAGAAGCCAGGCCCGCTACAGACTGCGGGTCTCAGACAGCCCCACCCTCACAGGCAGAATCTCTGACTGAGTGGGGCTATTCCAGCCCCTCCCTGACAGCTTTTCCTGGAAGCAGACAACAAAACTTTGACCCCTGCTAACAACATTGGTGGTGCCTGAGGGCAGGCTTATCCAACCCAGCTCCGCCCAGTCTCTCTCCTAGACCAGCCCTCGCTAAAGGGGAGAAAAGGACACACATGGAGGTCCCAGGGCCCTACGCACTACCTGAGGCACTAGAGTGCCTCTCTACAGGAACAAGAGCTGATAACAGGACACAAAAACAACAGCATAGACTGTTCCTTCAAGCAAGCGCCACCTACTGACAGGGAGGACATTCTGCATACCCTTTTCACAGCACCTACTGACTCATTATACAGGGAGTGGTCTAATCTCACCTGCAAACACAACCTACCGGTTCAGAAACTAAACAAGGCGAGTGAATACCCAAACAAAACCTAAAGGAAAGAAATGACAATTGATTGACATGGGAAGAAATCAGTGAAGAAATTCTGGAAATATGAAGAACAATATGGAAAACACACCCCCAAAGAGGAGCATGAGCACCCTAAAAACAGACACCAACCAAAATCAGACAACCAACATGACAGAAGAGGAATTTTTAATGTGGATCATCAGAAAATTCAATGACCTGCAAGAACAACTCAATAACCAACACAAAGAAACCACAAAAAGCCTCTAGGATCGGGAACAAAAGTTCACTAAAGAAATCAACACAATGAAAAAAAGTTTAACCGAACTCCTAGAAATGAAGAGTCATTTCAGAGAACTACAAAATACAGTGGAAAGTCTCAAGAACAGGGTAGATCAAACAGAAGAAAGAATATCAGAGATTGAAGATAACACCCTCCAATTAAATGAATCAGTCACAGAGATAGAGCAGAGGAACAAGAGAAAAGAGCAAAGCCTACAAGTGATGTGAGATTATGTGAAGAAACCTAATGTGACGGTCAAAGGGTTACCAGAAGGGGAAGAAGACAACACTCAAGGGTTGGACAAGCTATTTAAGGATATAATAGAGGAAATTTTCCCAGGCCTTGCTAAAAATCCCGATTACGAGTTCAAGAAGCTCAGAGGACCCCTGGGAGATTCAATACAAACAGGAAGACGTCACAACATGCAGTCATCAGACTGATCAAAATATCAACTAAAGAGACCCTTCTAAGAGCTGGAAGACAGAAGAAGCAAGTAACATACAAGGGAAAGACAATTCGAATAACACCAGACTTCTCTAATGAGACTTTACAAGCAAGGAGAGACTGGGGCCCCATTCTAACTCTTCTGAAACAAAACAATGCCCAGCCTAGAATCTTATTCCCTGCAAAACTAAGCTTTATATATGAAGGATAAATAAAGACATTCCCAGATAAGCAAAGTCTCAGAGAAGCTACGAAGACAAGACCACCCCTACAAGAAGTACTCAAAACAGTGTTAGCCACGGAACACCATAATAAAAACTCACGAAATACAAACAACCAAAACCCAAACATTAAATGTCTGATATTAAATGGCTCAAGAGAGAAATCAAAGCAACAACATCCAACTGACAGAATGAACACTAATCTACCTTACCTACCAGTTCTCTCAATAAATGTGAATGGCTTAAACTCTCCACTCAAGAGACATAGGCTGGCTGAATGGATAAGAAAATACAGGCCAAGTATATGCTGTCTTTAGGAAACACATCTAACCTGCAAGGATGCATATAGACTAAAAGTAAAAGGGAGGAGATTAGTATTCCAAGCAAGTGGAAGCCAAAAGAAGGCTGCCGTGGCAGTTCTAATTTCAGGCGATTTAGTTTTTATACCAACAAAAGTATTGAAAGACAAAGAGGGTCATTATATAATGGTGAAGGGCACAGTTCAACAAGAAGAGATAACAATTTTAAATATATATGTACCCAACTTAGGTACACCCAGATTCATAAAGCAAACCGTGCTGGATCTAAGCAAATGGATTAATAGCAACTCCATAATCACCGGAGATTTCAACACCCCACTGACGGCACAAGACAGATCCTCCAAACAGAAAATTAATAAAGAAATACTGGACTTAAACAAAACTCTAGAAGAGTTGGGTCTGACTGACATTTACAGAACATTCTACCAAAAATCCAAGGAATACACATTCTTCTCATCAGCTCACGGGACATACTCTAACATTGACCATATCCTAGATCACAAAGTGAACCTCAAGAAATTTTAAAAGTAATAGAAATCATACCATGTATCTTCTCAGATCACAGTAGAATAAAAGTAGAAATAAATCATAACAAAAACTCGCATTTCTACACAAAAATGTGGAAATTAAACAACCTCTTACTAAATGATTACTTCATAAATGAAGAAATCAAGATGAAAATAAAAAATATTCTATGAAGAAAATAACAATGCAGAGATAAGTTATCATCTCCTCTGGGACACAGCTAAAGCAGTTCTGAGAGGAAAGTTTATCTCCATAAATGCCTATAACCAAAAGTCAAAAAGATCACAAATATACAATCTAATGAATCAACTAAAAGACCTAGAAAAAAAAAAAGACCATACCAGCCCCAAACCCAGTAGAAGAAGTGAAATCAACAAGATTAAATAGGAACTAAACAAAATTGAAAACAGGGAAGCTATTCCGGAGATTAATAAAACAAAAAGTTGGTTTTTTGAACATATAAACAAAATTGGCATGCCACTGGCTAAGCTAACGAAAAGCAGAAAAGAAAAATCTCTAATAAGCTCCATCAGGAACAAAAAAGGGGATATCACAAATGATCCCAAAGAGATACAAAATATAATTTATTAGAACTACAAAAATATTTATGCACACAAACTGGAAAATGTGGAGGAAATGGACAAATTTCTAGAAACACACAGCCTTCCTAGGCTCAACCAGGAAGAAATAGATTCCCTGAACAGACCAATCTCAACAGCTGAAATAGAAACAGCAATTACAAATCTTCCTAAAAAGAAAAGTCCCGGTCCAGATGGTTTCACACCCGAATTTTACCACATTTACAAAGAAGAACTAGTACCTATCTTGCAGAAACTATTCCACAACATCGTGAAGAATGGAATCCTCACCGACACCTTTCATGAAGCGAATATTATTCTGATACCAAAACCAGGAAAGGATGCAACAAAGAAAGAAAACTACAGACTAGTATCCCTAATGAATATAGATGCAAAAACTTTCAACAAAATCTTAGCTAACCTAATCCTGACGCTTATCAAAAAAATAATCCGTCACGACCAAGTGGGCTTCATCCCAGGGATGCAGGGATGGTTCAACATACCTAAATCTATAAATGCAATTCACCACATAAACAGAAGCAAAAACAAAGACCACATGATTCTTTCAATAGATGCAGAAAAAGATTTTGACAAAATTCAACACCCTTTCATGATACGAACACTTAAGAAAACAGGCATAGAAGGAACATACCTAAAAATGATACAAGCCGTATATGACAGACCCATAGCCAACATCATACTGATGGGGAAAAATTGAAAGCATTCCCACTTAGAACTGGAACCATACAAGGCTGCCCACTATCTCCCCTTCTATTCAACATAGTGCTGGAAGTCCTGGCTACAGCAATCGGACAGGAAAATGGAATTAAAGGTATCCAAATAGGGGCAGAAGTAATCAAACTTTCACTGTTTGCTGATGATATGATATTATATCTAGAAAACCCCAAAGATTCAACCAAGAAACTCCTGGAAATGATAGATGAATTTAGTAAAGTCTCAGGATACAAAATCAATACACAGAAATCAGAGGCATTCATATATGCCAACAACAATGTAATTGAGGACCAAATCAAAGACTCAATTCCCTTCACAATAGCAACAAAGAAATTAAAGTACCTAGGAATATACTTAACCAAGGACGTAAAAGACCTCTATAGGTAGAACTGTGAAACACTGAGGAAGGAAATAGCAGAGGATGTAAACATATGGAAATCCATTCCATGCTCGTGGATCGGCAGTCTCAACATCATTAAAATGTCTATACTACCCAAAATGACCTACAGACTCAATGCATTACCTATTAAAATCCCATCAGCATTCTTCACAGATATAGAAAAAATAATTTTACGCTTTGTATGGAGCCAAAGAAGACCCTGAATATCAAGAGCAATTCTAGGCAACAAAAACAAAATGGGAGGTATTAATATGCCAAATATCAAACTATACTACAAAGCTGTAGTAATTAAAACAATCTGGTATTAGCACAAAAATAGGAATATTGACCAGAGTAACAGATCTCAGAATCCTGATATAAAACCATCCTCATATAGCCATCTAATCTTTGACAAAGCAGACAAAAACATATGCTGGGGAAAAGAATCCCTTTTCAATAAATGGTGCTGGGAAAACTGGATAGCCACTTGTAGAAGGCTCAAGGAGAACCCACACCTTTCACCTCTCACAAAAATCAACTCATGCTGGATAACAGACTTAAACTTAAGGTATGAAACTATTAGAATTCTAGAGGAAAAATTTGGAAACACTCTCCTAGACATTGGCCTAGGTGAAGAGTTTATTAAGAAGTCCCCAAAGACAATCACAGCAGCAACAAAAATAAATAAATGGGACATGATCAAACTAAAATGCTTCAGCACAGCCAAAGAAACACTCATGAAAGTAAACAGACAACCTACAGAATGGGAGAAAATTTTTGCATCCTACGCATCCGATAGGGGGCTGATAACTAGAATATACTTAGAACTCACGAAAATCAGCAAGAAAAAAATCAAATAACCATATTAAAAAGTGGGCAAAGGACTTGAACAGAAACTTTTCTAAAGAGGACAGAAGAATGGCCAACAGAAAAAGGATCTTGAAAAGAAATTAACATTTAACACATCTGAAGGTAGAACTTGTGTTCTCCCATTCTCAGTTCCTCTATTCAGTCTTCATGAAATGTGTGTGTGTGTGTGTGTGTATATATATATATATATATATATATATATATATATATATATATCAGGGGTCCTCAAATTTTTTAAACAGGGATCCAGTTCACTGTCCCTCAGACCGTCGTAGGTCCATTGGAGAGTGTGGCGCACATTCCACACATGCGCACTATGGGCCCAGGACCAGTCAGCTACTAAGCAGGACAGGCAGCAGCGGCAAAAACACCCCATGGGCCTGATAAATGTCATGGGTGGGCCGCATGTGGCCCGTGGGTGGTAGTATGAGGACGTTTGATATATATAATCACCATTCACCATAGCAGATACCTATACTCAACCCGACAATGGTTATACCAGTGCAAGGGGGCTGGGACCACCATCTCTATCAGTCTAACATGCAAACTTCTGAAGTAATATATCTGAGAAAATATTTGATTTAATTATTTCAGTGGCTACATGATATAGTGACCCCTTATGATTTTTTGCAACTTTTTTTTTATTTTAGTGTATTATGGGGGTACAAGTGTTAAGGTTACACATATTGCCCATGCCCCCACTTCCGCCTCCAGTCAGAGCCTCAAGCGTGACCACTGCCCAAACATTGCACATCTCCTTCTTTGTGTTTGTATGTACCCATCCCATCCTCCCCCCTCCCACCTGCCCAACACCCGATAAATGTTATTCCTATATGTCCACTTAGGTGTTGATTCATTAATGCTAATTTGCTGATGAGTACATGTGGTGCTTGTTTTTCCATTCTTGAGATACTTCACATAGTAGAATGGGTTCCCGGTATATCCAGGAAAATATAATAGGTGCTATACCACCATTGTTTCTTAAAGCTGAATAGTACTCCATGGTATATATATATACCACATTTTATTAATCCACTTATGAATTGATGGGCACTTGGGTTATTTCCACAACTTTGCAATTGTGAATTGTGCTTCTATAAACATTCGAGTGCAGGTGTCTTTTTCATAAAGTGACTTTTGATCTTTTGGGTAGATGTCCAGTAGTGGAATTGCTGGATCAAATGGTAGATCTACTTGTATTGCTTTAAGGTGTCTCCATATTGCTTTCGATAGAGGTTGAGCTAGTTTGCAGTCCCACCAGCAGTGTAGGAGTGTTCCTATCTCTCCACATCCATGCCAACATTTATGGTTTGGGGACTTTTTGATAAAGGCCATTCTCACTGGAGTTAAGTGATATCTCATTGTGGTTTTGATTTGCATTTCCCTGATGATTAGAGATGTTGAACATTTTTTCATATGTTTGTTGGCCATCATTCTGTCTAGAACTCAGATATAAAACCATCCTCATATAGCCAACTAATCTTTGACAAAGCAGACAAAAACATACACTAGGGAAAAGAATCCTTATTCAATAAATGGTGCTGGGAAAACTGGATAGCCACATGCAGAAGACTGAAACAGGACCCACACCATTCACCTCTCATGAAAATCAACTCACGCTGGATAACAGACTTGAACCTTAGGTGTGAAACTATTAGAATTCTAGAGGAAAACATTGGAAATACTCTTCTAGACATTGGCCTAGGCAAAAAATTTATGAAGAAGACCCCAAAGGCAATCACAGCAGCAAAAAAATAAATAAATATATAGATGGGACCCGATCAAATTAAAAAGCTTCTAAACAGCCAAAGAAACTGTCAAGAGAGCAAACAGACAACCCATAGAATGGGAGAAAATTTTCGCAAGCTACACATCCAATAAAGGGCTGGTAACTAGAATCTATTTAGAACTCAGGAAAATCGGCAAGAAAAAAATCAAACAACCCTACCAAAAAATGGGCAAAGGAAATATACCCTTTATTATTTTTACAGTCCTAAAACTTCTACCCATCAACCCCATTAATCAATCAATGTTCTCCTATGTCTCCCACATTCTCTAGGCGTGTCATTTGCTTTTTGGACCCAAGGGCAAGACTGGGCATTTATTCTTTTTACATTTCATTTTGAGAAAAAGACACCTGACTCCAGATACTGCTCTTTGTTAGCAAGGTGCTAAGATAGACTGACTGTTCTGTCATGTGCTGCTCTTCTTTCTGCTGACAGGTAAGTTCAAGGCTGCATATCCCCATGGGATAGAGAAAAGGTTGAGGCCAAAGTCTAGGTACACAAGGGCAGACAACCACAGCCATGAAAAAAAAAAAAACAGGTAAAATAAACAAACTGTTTTTCATCTTATAAATCCTTGTTATTTAGCATGTCTATGACATGCTTCTGGAAATATAAGTTAATAGAGACAAAAATTAATAAAATTATGAGATGAATCAAAATACTAATTATTCATGTGTGGATTTTTATGTGTCATCTGTGCACATATCCACAGACTCACACATGAATGCTTTGTTTCCTTCAATTATGATCATGCTGTATGTTAAGTTTTATGACTTTACAATTTACTTAATATTACATAATGACCTTTTCATGTCAGTATATATATTAATAGATAAATAGTAGTTAATTAATGGATAAATAGTAGTTCCTGGTATGCATGTCCCATAGTTTAACAATTCCTTATGGTGAATATTTAGGTTGCTTTCTGTTTTTCACTAATACAAATAAAAGCTTTTCTCTGACTCCTGGTCTTCTAGAAAACTTAACTTAGTATATTACATGCATTTACTCAGTCTAATACAGTAATTTTTGGTCAATGCAGGATTTATATTTCAGCCTCTCTTGGGTAAGTAATCAATTAAAGATTCTCCTCCTCCTCTTTTTTCTTCTTCCTCCATTTTTACCCCCTTGAGAGTGGTATTCTTTGATGGGGTTCTTATATATCATTCTGGTATCAGAGAAGGGCCACATGTCATCTGTTTGATCTGCTTACTGTTTTTTTGTTTTTGTTTTTGACATAGCACATTCATTTCTACTCTATGATTTATGGCCTGGATGCTAGGATTTTTTGGTCAACCTTTTTAGAAATTATATATTATAATCTGGGAATATATACATATACATACAGATACACATACATATAATTCTCAATATTTATGATAGTTATATTCTATAAAGTTACCACAAACACTGAATTAGTGAATATTGAGCCATTGTTCCTATGTAAAATAGATAGATAGATAGATAGATAGATAGATAGATAGATAGATAGATAGATAACCCACACACACACACTCATGTCCCATGTAGATTATAATCTAAATCCTAAAGTCAACTCATCCTGGTAGGTTCTATTTTCTTTACAGTATTTTACCAAAGAGGAAATGAGGTTCAGAAGTGATAAATGACTCACTGGAGGCCACTCCACTAACAGATACCAGAGCTGGGATTCAAACCTTATCCAACCAGTCCTGGAGCTGGAGTTTCTTACACTGCCCTGCACCATCCATGTTACCCTACTGTTCATCCACTGTCCCATCCTCTGGTCACTGTTGTATGAGAACTGAAGAAGGCAAAATGTTGCCTTGTTTGGTGTCATCTGGGAGCATGACGATCAGATGACAAATTTTTTATCACTCTATGCATCTCCATGAATGACAGGGAAAATCCTGCAAGTATTGATTTTGAGGTTACAAATAAAATTTACCAAGTTGGCAAATTCATAAATAGATGGAATTCACAAATAATGAGGATCCACTTTATCTTCATTAGTATGCCTTTCCAGATTATTTTGGAACCCAAAAGCAAGAATTTAATTTATTGTTCTCACTGGGCCATTTTGGGACTTCCCCTTGGGCTAGATCTTCAGACTCTGAATCTAGTTGGTGAAGATTAATTAATATAATTTGTCAAGGTTATCACTCAAATGTCTTTCCTTATTCAAAAACTTTTTCACTAATTTTCCTTATATTAAATGTGATGTTTGAATGAAGTAACATATAAGATCATTTCTAGATATAATTACATTAGTTGTGGCTGCTTTAACAAATTACCACAGACTTGAGAACTTAATACAGGAGTAATTTATTCTCTCAGAGAGAGAGGTCAGAAGTCCTAAATCAGTATAACTGAGCCAAAATCAAGGTGTTTTTCAAGGCTGTAGTACCTCTGCAGGCTGTAGGTGATAATTCATTTCTTATCTCTTCTAGCTTCTAATGGCTACCAATAGTCCTTGAATTGTAGCTACATCACTCCAATCCTCAAGATTAGAATCTTAAAATCTCTCTCTGCTCCATCTTCATATTGCTTTATCCTCTGTTTGTTAAATCTCCCCCTGCTTTTTATTTTTTATGATGCATGTAATTCCATTTAGGGCCCACCTAGATAATCTAGGATAATTTGTTCATCTCAAGATCAACTGTAATCATCTGCAAAGAACATTTTTCTTATAAAGAAACATTTATAAATTCCAGGGATTATGACCTGATATTTTTGGGCAGCCAGTATTCAGCCAACTACAGTAACTCTCCACAAATCTTTGTCCTTCCATGAAGTATAAAATCAGAACCTAGAAGTCAATAGAGAGCATATGGCCTATGGCACTTCTATACATATTTCAATTTACACGAGCTACCAGGCTTGGTCTTTTCCCAAAGTTATGCAGCTTTATCTAAGTGAGTTATGTTCATTCTAAATGACATCAGAGGATGTTTCAGATATGATCTAGAGTGCAATTGAGCTGTGCTTTTGTTAACAAACTGATGAGTATCCAAGGCTTCCTTATAGGAGGACTTGATAGACACAATTCCTCTAGAACCATTTGACAATGAGTTTGGAACTGCTAAAAATTCCTCAGGACAAATGTTACAGAGAACTGGTATAATTTCTCTGGTTCCCATAACTGCTAAAGTGAAGTCTGTTTTAGCATATTTACAGGTTAATTGGGCAGAAACCTGATGCTACGTGGGCTAACATTAGTCACATAGAGATTTACTATTCAAACAAAATTAAACTTAAATGAACAGAATACTTTTTCATTTTGATCTCCCATGCCTCTTAGAATCTGTACTTACCATTTCAAAGCAGAGTAACCTTGAATGGCCAGACATTTACAAAACAGCTTGCTGGACTTCCCTAAAATTTCCAAACTGACATAGGAGATAGGCTTTCTCTTTGCTGATTGGGTGAAATTTGCCACATGAGGGGCATCACTTTGGTAATGATATCCATTGACTTGCTTTTTTTTTTTTTTTTTTTTTTATTTATTTATTTATTTTTTTTTTTTTGAGACAGAGTCTCGCTTTGTTGTCCAGGCTAGAGTGAGTGCCGTGGCGTCAGCCTAGCTCACAGCAACCTCAAACTCCTGGGCTCCAGTGATCCTTCTGCCTCAGCCTCCCGAGTAGCTGGGACTACAGGCATGCGCCACTATGCCCGGCTAATTTTTTTTTATATATATATATATCAGTTGGCCAATTAATTTCTTTCTATTTATAGTAGAGACGGGGTCTCGCTCTTGCTCAGGCTGGTTTTGAACTCCTGACCTTGAGCAATCCGCCCGCCTCGGCCTCCCAAGAGCTAGGATTACAGGCGTGAGCCACAGCGCCCGGCCTGACTTGCTTTTTATTCATTGAATTCTTGTATTGAATGATTTGTGGCCCAGTTGGGAGAGATGGAATTACAGGGCTAAATAAGAGTAATTTTGCCACCATAGAAACTTGATTTCATAGTTGCTTTTTCCTGCAGATCTGAACAAGACTCTGGTTGTTTGCCTATCTAATTAAGCTGCAAATCTTGAAATTAAATGATGGAGTAAATAAGATGAACTCTTTATCTTCCTAGCTATTAGGCACATATACCCTTTTCACTTGCATACTCAAATCTCTAGGAATCCATGTTTCTATTTCTGAAGGTAGAATTATCTTCATTTGATTTTTCTTATTAGGCACACTAAGTAGCATTGATTATAGACTCTGACAGTTATCAACAGCAGGGCTTCTGATTTTCACATGTTTAGGCCACTTAAAATGCACTACAGCCTAGTAGATCTCTGCTCCTTCAATCAGCTACCATCAGCTTTCTGATTATTCTGACACCACCTCACTCCCGCTGCCAAATTGCTACCAACAATTATTCTTCTGAAGTGTGACAACTAGACTATAATTCAGGTTTGGTTATCACTTCTAGCCAAAGCTCCTAAGGGAATTTTGTGTCCAGTTAAATAATTTGGACCACTTTTACAAATTTTCTCTGCATTTTCCAGATCATCTTTCAGAATATAGTGTCTCTGTGGATAAACTAGATGTTTAGAAACATCCAGCCTTGACCATATTTTGATTCATCTCATAATTTTATTAATTTTTGTCTCTATTAACTTATGTTTCCAGAAGCATGTCATAGACATGCTAAATAACAAGGATTTATAAGATGAAAAACAGTTTGTTTATTTTACCTGTTTTGTTTTCATGGCTGTGGTTGTCCGCCCTTGTGTACCTAGACTTTGGCCTCAACCTTTTCTCTATCCCATGGGGATATGCAGCTTTGAACTTACCTGTCAGCAGAAAGAAGAGCAGCACATGACAGAACAGTCAGTCTATCTTAGCACCTTGCTAACAAAGAGCAGTATCTGGAGTCAGGTGTCTTTTTCTCAGCTTCCTTCATCTTCACCTACCCATGCATTTATTCAATCAACACATAATTATTGTGCCAGTCAATGTTCTAGGAGCTTGGAATATAATGATGAATATAGCAGGCACAATCCCCATCCTCATGAAACTTACAGTCTAAACCAAGTCATCTCAACCACAGAATTATTGACATTTAGGATTGGATAATTCTTTCTTGTGTTGGGCTTTCCTGCACATTGTAGCATAGAGGAGAATTTTTTTTTCTCTACCCATCTTAGATTTATTGGTGGGGGAACTGAAATCAGACTGACAAAAGATTAACAAGAGGAAAATAAAGTTTATGAACATGTGCATTGTACATACACATGGGAGCACTCAGCGACGAGTAACTCAAAGGGGTGGTTAAGACTTGGGCTTTTATAGCATCATAACAAAAGAACAATAAATTTATAGCAAAGTGACAAGACAATAAAAGAGGACTTTGAGATTCTGGGGTGGCAAATTGTGGGAAGGTAAATAGATACAAAAACGAATAGATGATAAGGGCTGGTTTTATCAAGGTTTATTATGTATTAATAATGTGTCAATTCCAGGCTGATAAGGGTCTAGAGTTTTCTCCAGTGATTAACTTCTCTTCTTCCTAGTAGAGAGGGAAGAGGGATATCGCTACAAATTTATGTCTTTCTTTTAGGCAAATAAGGGGAAGGCAGAGAACTTTCCTTCTATCTACTTATTCTTAATTGTCTTTAGCTCAAAATAATCAATATGGCAAAGTGACATTATTTTGGGTTGGTGCATTCTGACATCCTTCAGTAGAATGTGTAAGTAGCATTATTGACCCTCACCTACCACATGCCAGTAGCATGCCCCAGTTGTGACAAATGAAAATGTCTCCAGTCATTGCCAAATGTTCCTTGGAGGTTCAAAATTGTCCACAGTTGACAACCACTAGTCTAGATCTTCCATTGTACATAGAGCTAGTCTGACCTTGAACAAATAATAATGAACAAGTAGTCATAAGTATGTGTATTTCTACAAAGGAGTAGAACAGAGGAGCTATATGAAATGCTGAACTGGAGGAAAGGAAACCCTGCTTTTGATAGGGTAATCAGGAAATACTTAAGGTCTCTGTCACTTTCTGGTGTCTCTATTCAGAGTACTCTTCCACCAGAGAAGAACAAGGATCCAACAGCCATATAATGATCTGAAGGATGAGCACTCCAGGCAGAGAGAGCAGAAATTATAAAGGCCCTGAGGTGAGAACAGCTGAGGCAAGTATGAGCTCAATGTGTTCACAACATGCAAAGAAGACCAGTGTGACTGGAGGCCAGTGAATCATGAGGACAAAGACAGAAGAGCCACATAAAAAAGGTTTCACTCTTGCTCTGCCATTTTCTCCCCATATTTTCTTTCAAAATGTTTCACAGGAGGTTTAGATTAATCAGAAATAGAGATAAATCTAATTGTTACACATTAGGGAGCTCCAGGGACTTTCAGGAAGAGAGAATGTTGTGTTCACAATGTTCTACTTTATTTTCAATAAAGAAAAAATAAAAATATCTGAACACATACAACCTAGGAATTAGATTTACTAATAGTAAATGATTTGAAAGGAATACATGTGTATGGATTTACATCACCTGCTATTATCTGTTTTGGTCCATTCTGGCTGCTATAACAAAATACTCTGGACTGGGTAATTTGTAAACAACAGAAATTTATTGCTCACAGTTCTGAAGGTTTGGAAGTCCAAGATCAAGGCACCAACAAATTAGGTGTCTGTTGGGGGCCTTTTTTTACATAGACGGTGCTTTCTATGTGTCCTAACATGGCAGAAGGGGAAGGCAGCTCTCTGGAGCCTCTTTTATAAGTTCATTAATTCCATTCACAAGAGCTAAACCTTGACCTAATCACCTCTCAAGGGCCTAATATTCTGATAACATTACACTAGAGATTAGGAATCATCATATGAATTTGGGGGGGTGCAAACATTCAGACCATAGCATTGTCCAACTTTGGAGAACAAAGTTAAAGTTTCTGTACATGGAAAGATACTATCTTGAGTCATCTTACTCCCACTCTACCTCATCTTTAACCACTGCAGCATAAAGCATGAGAAAGAACCAAGCATACAACCTCTCACAGAGGAATGGAATTTCCCTCTAAGGTAGGTTGGGAAAATTCTAACTTCGACTCCAGCACTATGCATTGAAAATTTCAAAAGACCTCTCTGAATTGATCATTAGGGATTGTGACAGAAAGATGAATGCAACTCGCTATATATGTTTAAGGAGTCAGCACTTGGCGGCAGTGCCCTGCCCCTCCTTTCTTGACCCTGCCGTTAGGCTACAAGTGTCATGCTCCAACCCATCCAGCACTGCTCTATTTTTTCTAAGACAGCTACAAACCTCCAGTGAAGCTTACCACCATCATCAGTAGATAGAAACACAAGCTTCAGTGAAAGATAGGCCTGTGCTGATATATGGCTGTGCTATTTCTTAGCTGAGTAACACGATCAGGAGGCTTTACTTAGTTTCAATATCTGTAAAATTGGAATAATAGTAGTACCACTTTCTTAGGTATTGGTGTGGAATTATTTAAAATTTTCTACCTAATGTGCCACTACAATGCTAGGTACATAGTGAGTGTCATTATATCCTACTAGTTATCACTTTTGCTGTTATAATCATCCTTCATGGTGTATCCTTTGCCACATGCGGACTGAGGCTCTGACAGAATCTTTTATGGCCAATACTCTAACTTGATCCAGTTCTATCTCAAAGGAAGTCATGCGCCTTCTCAGAATATCTGTCTACTTGTTTATAAATGAAAAGGGGTAGGACTCTTAGGTATGCCACATAAAGCAGAGAGCCAAGTGGAGCCGTATCTGGACCTGATAGAGAGGACTATTTTTCACCTCATCTGACGTGGATGCAATAACCAGAGGGGGCTTTTGGCTACTATCTACCAATGTGAGAGGTAGATCGTTAACCTGTTATATGTGTGAGGAGAAAAGTGGCAGAAAAGTTGGTAATCAGAAGGGTGCGATGTGGCAAAGCATTCTACTGCTGACTAGTATCTGTTTTCTCCCCCTCTTCCTTGACACATCATTAGACCACATTTCCTGATCCACTTGCAACTAGGTAGGTCCATATGGCTGAGTTTTGGCCAATGAAATGTATGTCAAAGTTGATGGGTTTCTGTCATGTCTTCATTATCCTCCATGGCTTTTCTTTCCCTCATCTGCTAGTTGGATGCAAAAAAAAAAAAAAAAAAAAAATGGAGAACTCCAAGGTCCTTGAAGATGGTAAGAATACTCAAGTCACTGAATAACTACATAAAGTAGAACTTCCTTGTTGATACAATTAGACTATGAAAAGAATGAGAAATTAACCTTTGTTGTATTAAGCCATAAATTCTGGAGTCAGCTATCAGCCAAGTATGACTACTGCATAACTCTGTAAGTGTTGCATTGTCTATAATTTTAGATGAATAACATCTATCCCACAGGGATGCTGAGAAGAGTGACATGTAACAAGTCTAGCACAGTGTCTGGCCCATAATAAACATTCGAAAAAGATAATGATCCTCATCCTTAACTATTCACACAAATTCATTACAATTTCTGAACTTTTCCTCACTTTTTATGCTTTTTGATATCAATGCCTGCACATGGTAGCAATATAGACCCTTTAGAGTGAATCTGAGTTGTTTTAAATTGGCCTTGTGGTTAATTCCTTTTTTTAAAAATTCTTGAATAATGAGAAGATGAAGCCACTGGAAGCACTAAACAAGTTCACCAATGCCTGAATTTCTGTTTTTCACAGAAAGCACAACACTATTCATATGTGGGGGAAGAAAAATATGCCATTCAATCTGGTGACTGTAAGAAAACCTTTTCCTTCCTTATGTGGATTTCTATGTGAATTGTTTCTATTTTGAAAAAAAAAAAAATACAGGGCGGAGGGCGGGGGAGGAGCAGGAACGAGCCGGGCCAGGGGGCGGCTGCACAGACTCCGGGATCCCCAGGCCTGGAGGGGGGTCTGCGCGCGGCCAGCTGGCTCTGCCCCGCGTCCGGTCCCGAGCGGGCCTCCCTCGGGCCAGCCCGATGTGACCGAGCCCAGCGGAGCCTGAGCAAGGAGCGGGTCCGTCGCGGAGCCGGA
The DNA here is from genome assembly GCF_040939455.1 of Microcebus murinus. Classification (NCBI taxonomy): domain Eukaryota; kingdom Metazoa; phylum Chordata; class Mammalia; order Primates; family Cheirogaleidae; genus Microcebus; species Microcebus murinus. The sequence continues at coordinate 73,590,371 of NC_134136.1, read as the reverse complement.
GGGCGGGAGGAACATGACATCGCGGAGATGGTTTCACCCAAATATCACTGGCGTGGAGGCAGAAAACCTACTGTTGACAAGAGGAGTTGATGGCAGTTTCTTGGCAAGGCCCAGTAAAAGTAACCCTGGAGACTTCACGCTTTCTGTTAGAAGAAATGGAGCTGTCACCCACATCAAGATACAGAACACTGGTGATTATTATGACCTGTACGGAGGGGAGAAGTTTGCCACCTTGGCTGAGTTGGTCCAGTATTACATGGAACACCATGGGCAATTAAAAGAGAAGAATGGAGCTGTTATTGAGCTTAAATATCCTCTGAACTGTGCAGATCCTACCTCTGAAAGGTGGTTCCATGGACACCTTTCTGGGAAAGAAGCGGAGAAATTACTAACTGAAAAAGGAAAGCACGGTAGCTTTCTTGTCCGAGAGAGCCAGAGCCATCCTGGAGATTTCGTTCTCTCTGTGCACACCGGTGATGACAAAGGGGAGAGCAATGACGGCAAGTCTAAAGTGACCCATGTCATGATTCGCTGTCAGGAACTGAAATACGATGTTGGTGGAGGAGAACGGTTTGATTCTTTGACAGACCTCGTGGAACATTACAAGAACCCTATGGTAGAAACATTGGGCACAGTACTGCAACTCAAACAGCCCCTCAACACAACTCGTATTAATGCTGCTGAAACAGAAAGCAGAGTACGAGAACTAAGCAAATTAGCTGAGACCACAGATAAAGTCAAACAAGGCTTTTGGGAAGAATTTGAGACACTACAACAACAGGAGTGTAAACTTCTCTACAGCCGAAAAGAAGGTCAAAGGCAAGAAAATAAAAACAAAAATAGATATAAAAACATCCTGCCCTTTGATCATACCAGGGTTGTCCTCCATGACGGCGATCCCAATGAGCCTGTTTCGGATTACATCAACGCAAATATCATCATGCCCGAATTTGAAACCAAGTGCAACAATTCAAAGCCCCAAAAGAGCTATATTGCCACACAAGGCTGCCTGCAAAACACGGTGAATGACTTTTGGCGGATGGTCTTCCAAGAGAACTCCCGAGTGATTGTCATGACAACAAAAGAAGTGGAGAGAGGAAAGAGTAAATGTGTCAAATACTGGCCAGATGAGTATTCCCTGAAAGAATACAGGGTCATGCACGTTAGGAACGTCAAAGAAAGTGCCGCCCGTGACTATACGTTAAGAGAACTTAAACTTTCCAAGGTTGGACAAGGGAATACAGAGAGAACCATCTGGCAGTACCACTTTCGGACCTGGCCGGACCACGGAGTGCCCAGTGACCCCGGGGTCATGCTGGACTTCTTGGAGGAGGTCCACCACAAGCAGGAGAGCATCATGGATGCAGGGCCAGTCGTAGTGCACTGCAGTGCTGGAATTGGCCGGACAGGGACATTCATTGTGATTGATATCCTTATTGACATCATCAGAGAGAAAGGTGTTGACTGCGACATCGACGTTCCCAAAACCATCCAGATGGTGCGGTCTCAGAGGTCAGGGATGGTCCAGACAGAAGCACAGTACCGATTCATCTATATGGCCGTCCAGCATTATATTGAAACACTACAGCGCAGGATCGAAGAAGAGCAGAAAAGCAAGAGGAAAGGGCACAAGTATACAAATATTAAGTATTCTCTAGCGGACCAGACCAGTGGCGATCAGAGTCCCCTCCCGCCTTGTACCCCAACGCCACCCTGTGCAGAAATGAGAGAAGATAATGCTAGAGTCTATGAAAACGTGGGCCTGATGCAGCAGCAGAAAAGTTTCAGATGAGAAGACCTGCCAAAACTTCAGCACAGAAATAGATGTGGACTTTCACCCTCTCCCTAAAAAGATCAAGAATGGATGCAAGATAAAGTTTATGTGAAGAATGAATTTGGATTTGGAAGGCTTGCATTGTGATTGGCTACCTTTTAATAAGCAAAATTTGAAACCATGTAAAGACCTGTATTTTCACTCAACAGTACCTGATTTCCAATTACTCATTTCCTCAGATAAGAAATCATCTCTACAATGTAGACAGTGTTATAGATTTTATAGAATTTTGTTTTAAATTGAGGAAACAGTTAAATTGTGCTCTATGTTTTGCCAATTATGGATTCAAATTCTAGGTATGGGCAGTTTTTTCTTTTTATAACCTTAACCCATTTAATTTGTTTTCTCTTTGTAGGGGATGATAGGACACTTGTAAGAAGAAATGATTTGGGAAAATTAAGTAACAACATCCCAGAGAAGTGAGAACAATTTCATTTAGTATCACTTATCCAGTAGTGGATAATCCATTTTGACAGCTTCTTTTTTTGGCTAAATGATAATTAAGCCAGGGCCTGAGACTGTCAGATGCTGTCTACCTTTGCATTACCATTAAAGAATCATGGGGGAAAAAATCATAAAATTTTTATGAATTAGCATAAAGAGGTGTGTTTTCTTCTTAGCAGTTGACCAATTACCATTCAGCTGTTGAGTGAGAAGGTTGTGGTGGGAAAATGTTTGCCATATTTTCTTTGCATTTGAGTAATTGTCTTGTATTTAGAAAAAAGGCATCTGTGGATGACTAGTGTTTTTGGTTGTCAAATGTTGCTGACAAATCACCCCCAAATTTTTAAATGACCCCCTCCCCACCCCCATCTGTTCTTTCTGAGCTGGGCTCAGCTGAGCTGTTCTTCTGCTGACCTTGCCGGCGGTCACTCATGTGGTCAGCAGGTTGGCAGAAACTCTGGGATGGCTGGGCTTCTTTCTCCGTGTGCAGCCCTCAGGGTCTCTCCTCCTCTGTGTGGTCTCACTAGCAGAGTCCCTAAACCTCCTATTTGCAGCTCAGAGCTGCCAAGAACTTGAAAGCAGAAGCAGCCAGGCCTCCTTAAGACTTAAGTCCAGAACTGTTGCAGCATCCCTTCTACTGCCCCCTAGTGATGAAACGAGTCAGGAGCCCAGCCCAGATTCAAGAAGAGGGCATGCAGTAGAGGTGCAGTTCACTGGGGGGCCGCCAGTCTGACAGACTGTGACAGCCAGGGCTATGGAAAACCAACTATATTAGCAAAAGTAGAAACTGCTAGTGACCTTGGGAAGCTGAAGCTGCTTACACTAGCTGGTATAAGCTGAAAGTCAGACTGAGGAATAAAGAGAGGGCCTTCTAGAAGCTTCATGAACCAATTCTGCCAGCTCTGAGCATATTTTCTGAACCAGCACTTGGGAAAACTGGTCTTGTAAGGATAGACGTGTTTAGGGTTTTGAGAGTGGAACCACCCCATCATTGGGGCACCCCCAGACTGTGGGGAATGTGACGCTTTCTTGATGCCACTGGTTTCTAGTCAGACCACAGTGAGAAGGAGCAGTCATGACTGGCTTCCAGCCAGATTGAATTAGCTCATTTTTGTTTTAGCCAAGCAGTAAGATTTGCTAATGTTCTACCTTAAGTGCCTTCTCCAAAGACATCCCTCTTTGCCTCATGTGTTGAATCATCACTCAGTGAGTATATTTCAATGAAAATATCCTGGGTTGACTTTTGTAATGACGATAAAGTGCTACAGCCACTTTGCCATGACGTTGGGATCTCCTCAGATTCTTCTGGCTCCTGAAAAGAAGGCCTAGATCCAGCCCTGGCAGTAATTCCTTTCTGAGGTCTTTCAGTGTCTTAAAACCCTGAGGTCGTTTGGGAGCTCAGTGGCTGCCATGCTCACAGACAGAATGTCCGCTGATGCCCCCACGCCTGCCCCAAGACCCATTGGACTTACTTACAGTTGCTTCAGAACACAGGTGTGGCCCGGAGAGTACCTTCTTAGGGGAGTGCCATGACTGCTGTTTTCCTGGCAGGGCTGTCAAGAAACAGATTCCAGTTCAGTATTTGCAAAAAGGATCTTGAATCCTGTTCTTTTTATTTCATTATCACATTGAACCGTTCTCCATTTTGCTTCAATTTTGTGATAATGTCTTCACTTCACTTTGGGGACAAAGTCTTTCACCAGCATACAAGGGGTTTGGTTTTACAGATATATCCGCTGCATTAACATCTCTGCCTGTAGCTGAAAATCAGTTGTTTTTGCACGTGGGATGGAAGTACCTGATCATGGTCAGCTTTGTTCTAGGACATTGATTTCATTTAGATTTCCCTCCATGAGGTCAGCAAGCTGTCATGCTGTCATATAAACTTAATGCCAGGACAAGATTCATATGACAGTCCCTTGGTTGCTAAGGTTTGTTGTGTGTTTAGTAAAAGGTGATTGCAGGTTCTCAGATGAGGTTACTTTACTTGGAATGGAATCAGGCAGAAGGGCTGGGATGGTGTGGGGGGGAGCTTGAGGTTCAGGTTTAAAAAAAAATAGTGGAAAGGAAAGTTCCAAAGAGGTGGTGTCTGAGGAAGTCAGGGGCCCAGGGCCGGAGCAGTCAGTACTGGGTGAATCAGGTTACCTGGAAAATAGGTGCGAAGGTACACATATGCAGTCTACTTTTAGGTTGCTGGTAGACATTAAATATGCACAATGTTCCATATAGCTGGCTGAGTATTTTTAAATTATAAGCATAGGGTTTTATATTTGGGGTGCAGGAATTATCTGGCATGCAGTTATTGGGGTTAAAAAAATAAAAGCCAAATTTCAGAGTCTTAATAGCTTTTTTAAAAAAAATGAATAAATAAAAAGGCACCTCGTGTCCAGCGTGTGGCCCTTCTGAAACTTACAGTCCTCTCTCCCATGGAAATCAGTGACTTTTCAAATGCGGCTAAGTGGGGATGAGGAAATGTAGGTAGGACTTTCTTGGTGTCTGTGTTCTTTATGGGGCCCAGTTGCTTTGGAACAGCCAAGAAAATGGTCAAGATTATTTTTAGGGGATTCTTTTACTGGGGCTTTTAAGAACTTATTATGACATCTCGGGTTATTTCTAGTTCAGGAAAATGTGAAAAGGTATGCAATTGTGAAGTGTTTTGTTGTAGATTAGTATCTATAAGGGAAACTTAGACTGTAGACATAAATATAAGCCCAGTGCAGTTTTTATTTTCTGTATGTTGTTGGGAGAATAAAATTTTCTATATAGCAAGCACACGGCCTCCCCAATTGCAAGACGCCTTTCTTAGAGTCTGTATTAGCCCTTAATTTTGTTGAAATCTCTTTCCTTCTTCCTCTTGAAGAATAAGTTCCAAAATATAGTTTGTTGTATCTTCCATCACTAAAAAGTTTATTCCTTTTTCACTATGGGCAGTTCACACAAGGCAAACATATTAAAACAGTTGGTTTTAGTGTATTGTATAACTTTGCTGTATCTCAAACTAATTTTTACCAGTTTTTATCCTAAACCTCCAATCATGTAATTAATAATTTGCCTGTTTATTTATGACCTAATTGTGATTCTTTTATTAATAAAAGATAATGGAAAAGGATTCTTTATTAAGCATATGACTAGACCTACAATTAATTTTCCTGCAGTATATGAAGAAGTATTGTACCAGAGTATTAAAAGATATGTAATATTTTATTGATAAATCTATCCTTTAAAAGGAATACGTTTTAGGATGTCATCATTTTGATGTGAATCATGTAAATGTTGATAATATGCTGTTTATTATACATTTAGTGTTTCAAGAGATTCACGTAATTGCCTCTTTGCCCACATATATTATGTAGTCTCTTTGCAATTGTTTTTTTTTAAAAATGACATTAAAAGAATAGTTTATGTGGAGAAACATTAGTGGATGTTAATTGTCTCCCCACCTGTATTTATGGGTGTGTTAGTTCAACTGCTTTGCTAGTTGCAAAGCCGTATTATCAGAAGAAAAGTGTATTTGTAAACTGTATGGGAACTAAAAATTAGGAATAAAACCATTTTCTTATATTAAAAAAAAATACAGTTATTCACATTTACCATCATAGACCTGAATCAGAGTATAGGCTGGAACCAACGAGGATTTCATATCTGCAGCTAGAAAATGATTGAGGCCTGGTTTGAAATTCTGTATTCTATTTGTAATAGCTCAATTTTCATCTTAATTGTCCCAGCAAAGATAGATGCACTCCAATAAAACAGCTGCAATTCCTATGAAATCCATTGGAATATAACTCTCATTCAGGTAACCCATTCATTATTCCAGAAAAGCATTGATAGCTTTGACAAAATAATTATACAGAGAGTCAGACTGCTAAAAATTCCATTGATGTTATATGTAATCATACAAATGACACATCAGAAAATGTACTGGTGCATATGATCCTGTACATATGATCATTTATTGGATGCCTAATATGTGCAAAGTATCTACTAGAGACTGCATGACATACAGCTAAACAAAAGCATGAGAATGGAAGAATTATTCAAGGTTCAATTCTCTTTGGATTTCTTTCATTCTCAAAACTTTCCACAGGCTCCCAACTGCTTATTAAAGTAGTTAGAACTCTATTTTTATGACAGTCATGGGCATCTACAATAAAGCTTTATCCAATCGTGGTGAGCATACTGAACTACTGCACAAAACTTCCTGCATCTATGTTTTTCATCATACCATATCTTCTGCCTGAATGTCCTCCTAGTCTTGTTGGTTCCCACTGAAATCCAATTCATCCTTTAAAGCTCATCTCTAGTGCTATTGATTTCACGCAGGTTTATTTGATTACTTTTCAAAACTCTTGAAAAATACGTCTTATCTCCTCCTTCTCCCTGTGTTAATGCTTCTTTGGGCACTTCTCATCCTCATCTAGTTATCCTGTGAGTATTTGCCTTAGATACACTAGTACTACTACTACTTAAGGGCCATAACTGTCTTACTTTTTTTGTTTCTGACAGTTCCTAATATAGTTTTTAATATATAGTTCACACTTCTTAAATATTTTTAATAGAAAACTTTAAACCCAATAATAAACAAACAGATTTTTCAATGGGTAAAGGATTTGAATAAACATTTCTCCAAGGAAGATATAAAAATGGCTAATAGGCCGGGCGCGGTGGCTCACACCTGTAATCCTAGCTCTCTGGGAGGCCGAGGCGGGTGGATCGTTGGAGCTCAGAAGTTCAAGACCAGCCTGAGCAAGAGCGAGACCCTGTCTCTACTAAAAAAAAAAAAAAAAAAAAAAAAAAAAGTTAATTGGCCAACTGAAAATGGAAAAAAAAAAAATAAAGGAATAAAAAAAATTTTAAAAAAAAATGGCTAATAGCTTGGGAAATTTTTCTCCCATTCTGTAGGTTGTCTGTTTGCTCTTGGCGAGAGCAAACAGACAACACATCCAATAAAGGGCTGATAACTAAAATCTATTTAAAACTCAATAAAATCAGCAAGGAAAAATAAAACAACCCTATCAAAAAGTGGGCAAAGGATATGAACAGAAACTTTTCAAAAGAAGACAGAATAATGGCCAACAAACATGAAAAAATGCTCAATATCTCTAATCATCAGGGAAATACAAATCAAAACCACAATGAGATATCACTTAACTCCAGTGAGAATGGCCTTTATTAACAAGTTCCAAAACAATAAATGTTGGTGTGGAAGTGGAGATATAGGTACACTCCTACATTGCTGGTGAGACTGCAAACTAGTTCAACCTCTGTGGAAAGCAATATGGAAATATCCTAAAGCGATACAAGTGGATCTACCATTTGATCCAGCAATCCCATTACTGGGCATCTACCTAAAAGAAAAAAAGTCACTCTATAAAAAAGACATCTGCACTCGAAAGTTTATAGCAGCACAATTCACAATTGCAAAGATGTGGTAACAACCCAAGTGACCATCAATACATGAGTGGATTAATAAAATGTGGTGTATGTATACCATGGAGTACTATTCAGCTTTAAGAAACAAGGGCTATATAGCACCTTTTGTATTTTCCTGGATAGAGCTAGAACCCATTCTAATAAGTGAAGTATCCCAAGAATGGAAAAATAGGCACCACATTTACTCACCAGCAAATTGGTTTCACTGATCAATACCTACGTGAACATATAAGAATAACATTTATCAGGTGTCGGGCATGTGGGAGGGGGGATGAGGGGATGGGTATATACATACATAATGAGTGTGATGTACACCAACTGGGGAATGAACACACTTGAAGCTCTGACTTGAGAAGGGAGGGGGGCAAGGGCAATGTAGGTAATCTTAACATTTGTACCCCCATAATATGCTGAAATAAAAAAATGGTTAATAAACACATGAAAAAAACTCAATATCACTAGTCATTATGGAAATGCAAGTCAAAACCACCATGAGATACCATTTCACAACCGGTAGGATAGCTATTATCAAAATAAAAATATATAAACATTCAAGTTCAGATGTCTTTATTATAGAATGTCTTATGCTGTTTTGCATAGATGTCTAATAATGCTATTGCTGGATAGAATGGTATTACTATTTTTAGCTCTTTGAGATATCTCCAAAGGTTGCACTAATTTGCAGTCCCATCAGCAGTGTAAGAGTGTTCCTGTCCCTCCACATCCTCGCCAGCATTTGTTGTTTTGGTACTTTTTGATAGAGGCCAATATCACAGGGGTTAGGTGATATTTCATTGTGGTTTTGATTTGCAGCACAATTCACTATTACAAGGACATGGAAACAACCCAAATGCCCGTCAATTCATGAGTGGATTATTAAAATTTGGTATATATTCACAATGGAATATTACTCAATTCTAAGAAACGACAGTGAACTAGCACCGCTTATATCATCCTGGATTCAGCTTAAGCCCATTATCCAAAGTGAGGTGACACAAGATCAGAAAAATGGGTTCCATATGTACTCGCCATCAAATTGTTACTGAGTGATTAACACTATGGTGCTCAAATGGTGGTGGTATTCACCAGGGATTTGGGGGTTAGGGGGTTGACCCACATCTGAGGGATGTGGTGAGAATTGTGGAGGGGAAGGGCATACCTCTAACCCTTGCTAAGGAGAGGCAAAGATATAAAATGCAACCAAAATGTTTGTACTCTCATATTTTCTTGAAATAAAAAAAAACATTTAAGTTCCATATTTCAAACAATGGAAACTGGTAAAGAGATAACCAAGATTATATTTTAGTAAATTATCTTTTGATAATTACAACTGAAAATCCAAAATTGTGCTTTATAATTGTTGACAATAATCCTTACTGACATGCTTTTGCTCAGATGAGAACATAGGAAGAATTATATTTACTATGTGTTCTTTTTAAAATAAGAATAAATTTCAACTGTTGGTTGAAAATATTTCAAAGATAAAAACTGATTATTTCAAATAGCACACCTTATATTTTCCTGGTTAGAGCTGGAACCCATACTACTAAGTGAAGTATCCCAAGAATGGAAAAACAAGCACCAGATATATTCTCCAGCAAACTGGTATTAACTGAGTAGCACCTAAGTGGACACATAGGTGCTACAGTAATAGGGTATTGGGCAGGTGGGAGGGGGGAGGGGGGCGGGTATATACATACATAGTGAGTGAGATGTGCACCATCTGGGGGATGGTCATGATGGAGACTCAGACTTTTGGGGGGAGGAGGGGAAATGGGCATTTATTGAAACCTTAAAATCTGTACCCCCATAATATACCAAAATAAAAAAAAATAATTAAAAAAAAAAAAAGGTTTGGGACCAATAATAAATAAATAAATAAATAAATAAATAAATAAAATTTTAAAAATACATACAATAATTGTTGGTGAGGATATGAAAAAATTGGAACACTTCTGCATTGCTGGTGAGAATGACAATGGTGTAGAATCTGTGGAAAACAGTTTGATGGCTATTAAAAAAGTTAAACACAGAATTACCATATGATCCAGAAATTCCACCCCTAGGTATATAACCAAAAGAATTGAAAGCAGGGACTTAACAGACACTTGAACACCAGACACTTGCTTTATTCATAGCAACATTATTCACAATAATCAAAGGGTGGAAACAACCCAAATGTCCATCATCAAATGAATGAATGAACAAAATGTGGTATATACATACAATTGAATATTATTCAGCCTTAAAAAAGAAAGATATTCTGCTACATGCCACAACATGGATGAAACTTAAACTAGGCACACAAGGACAAATATTGTCTTAATCCACCTACATGAGGTACCTCGAATAGGCAAATTTATAGAGAGGGAAAGTAAAATAGAGGTTACCAGGGATAAAGGGAGTAGGAAATAGGGAGTTACTGTTTAATGAGTCCATAGTTTCTGTTTGGGGATAATAAAAAATACTGGAAATGGATAATGGTTGTGTTTGTACAACATTATGAATATACTTAATGTCACTGAATTATACACTTAAAAATTATTAAAAAGATAAATTTTATATTTTACCATAGTATGTTTTTAAATTAAAAATCACTTGAGAGCTATGATTTAGAGCCATAAAAATATTACTATGATATATGTAGAAAACAGTATAAAAAACATGAGAGTCCAGCAGAGGTGATTTTAAATTCAGTGTGTCCTTGGGGCAGTTATTAAAATCTCTAATTTCATTACCTTGAAAAGGAAGGTAATAACTGCATCTGCCACATAGAGTTGTTGAGACTATAGGATATAATCCATGGAAAGCACTTAATATGGTGCCTAGCACATGTTAAGCACACTAAAAGTACAGTATCATTATTCTTATGACCAATAAACAGCAATTAAGTGTCCCTTATGTACTTAATATGGAATAGTAAGCTAAGAAGTTTGAAATTTATTCTGCTAGTAAGACAGAAGATGTTTTGAGCAAGGTTTAGCCTTGGTGAGTGGCAAATTTAAAGTGCTGAACTCTGAGGCTAGTGTAGAAAAGAAATAGAAGATTTTGGTTTTAAAAAATTGGTTGAAATGGCAGCTAAGAAGAAACAGTGAACTGCCAGAAAATAAATGTTTTCCTGTAGTAGCTGGGTTAGTATTTAGCAAATCTTGTCTCCATTATTTTTAATTGGCCAATCAGAGGGAGTGGAATATCTAATTATGCATGGTGAAAGACACAAAATGTCTACTCCTGTTGTGAGGATTAACAAATAAGAAATGATCTATAGAATTGTAATGCGTATTTCAAAACTATCCAAACACCAAAACCAGTCATCTCCTATTCCTACTAGAAGATTTCTCTTTGTTTTTATTTTGTATAAACAAGGGAAATAAATATAAAATAAAAATCAACTTACAATGTTTTACAAATACTAAATAGAGAAAATACACCTCAATGGATAAAAAAAATTAAAATTTGAAAAGCAGAATTATCTAGAAAATGGAAAAACTATTTTGGGAATGCAAATATACTCTAAAATCACCTTGAAATGAACCAAAGTAATTAATAAGTGAACTAGTAGCTGGTAATATTGCTTTTGGCCATTTACTTCCTGACTATTCATATAGAGCTAGAGGCAAAATTTTAAAAATCAAACAACATTGAAAAACATGTAGAGCTGATATAATTGGCTAAAAATGAATTAGACATTTTTAATTTTAAAAATGAATTAAAATTACTAACAAAAATCCACTTAACAACTACAGAACCTTCCCATCATTTACAGAAATTACCAAAAATATCGTATAAGAATAAATGGCCAAAAATGCATAAAAATACATAAAACATTGCAAAATTGCCTCCAGGTACATAAAACTTAGCAGAGTGAATGTGCTCATGTAAGTGTGCACGTATACAGTTGTACAGTTACATGAGATTTTCAGCTTTGACACATATACTATTTTGTCAGGTTTTATTTTGATCAATTTCATTTCCTTGCCAACTGTTGTTTTTTTTTTTTTTTTTCCTTGGACAAATTCACCTGCAGTTCTGCCAACAGTGAATTGGAGTTGGTGGAATCATGAAGAAGAGTTGAGAGGCAGCTACAATCTTCCAACTATGAGGTGAGGTGGGCATGGATAAGGGTTCTGTGAGGGTCGTTTGTCATTCTTTAAGTTCAACCACTTTTAACAGGAGGCTGGACTAGTTTCTCCTCTAGGATCCCCACAGTGCCTTCTGCTTATCTCGATTATAGGATTTACCACATTCTGTTCTAATCATCTGTTTACTTGTGTTTTTCCCACTAGACTATAAGCTTATAACTGACAAGGACTTTTATTTTTATTACTGTATCCGAAGTGCCTAGCATAGAGTCTGACATACAATAGCTCCTCTAAAATATTTGTTAAATAAACATAATCTTTATGTAATTTTTGTAATTCATTAATGGACACTTTCTTCTCACACATTCTACAGCATCTTTTACAAAAGATTCTTCAATGATTCTAAATTGTGGAACAACACTGCAGTATAGGAAATGGGTGTTCTCTCTAAGTGAGCTCAGTGTTCTTTCCAACTGACTGTCTACTTGCATGCGCCAGGCAAATAGACTGTTCATTGGAAGAAATGTAAGTGAATCCAAATCAAAGATGAGGGTGGCAAATTGTAAATGAAATTGGCAAAGTGCATCAACCAAGTATGGCTGCTTCAGTGGCATATAGAGAAGACATAGGTTGAAGTTACACATGAAACTTGATTACCACTACAAAATGGTAGGGGCTGAAGATTAAAAGAAGTTCAAGGAAAAGTGAGAATAATTTCTAAACTAGGATATATATAACAACAGCTAATATTTATTGTCGCCTCCTAGTCAGAAATGTTCTAACTTCTTCCAACAAACATAGAAGATCAGTACCATTATAAATCTCATCTTACAAATGAAAAATCTGAGGCACAGAGAAGGCAGGTAACTTTTTAAAGGATGTACAACAAGAAAAAGGAAGAGCTAAGATGTAAACTCAGGCATTGTGTCTTCAGAGTCCAGAGTCTAAAGTTGACCACTGTGCTATACGAATTATACAAATTTATGATGCACGCAGACTTTGGGCATAAAACTAGAAAGGATAATTATCCCCAAGGCTCCTGTGATGGCAAACTAAGCCTCCAAGCTTGAGGGCATTATCCCTCATACCCTGGTGGGTTTAGTAGCTCTCGGGCCACAGAAGAGACTATTTTTTTGCAGTCATTGCAAAGAAGTGTGAACATTTATATGACCAAATCTAGCTCAAATATCCAGGGCATTTTCACATCTTGGTATCCCCAACTGAAGCAAAAGCAGGGTGAATCAAATGGACCAAATACTAAGCTGCATTCTGACACGCTCATAACTCCCCCCAATCTCTCAATTTTGTCATCTATAAAATTGGGATGATACTCCTCTCTACATCACAGGGTGTTGTGAAGATTATTGTATGAAAAGTACTCAATATAGTGCCTGGAACAAATGAGTACTCAGTGAACACTGTATTTGAAATGAATACTCTAGTTACTTTTCAATGTCTTGTCTTTTCAAATAGGCTGTGAGTTTGTCAAAAGTGCCAAAGATCTAGGATTTCATGGATGTTGAATTATGTCTACTCCACAATCCCAAATTGTGAGACAAGTGCTTAGGGCATGTGGCTGTTTATAATCTATTGAAAGTATAAATTAAAACACTCACCAGGATGATTGAAAACACAAAATTATATGGAGTCACAAAAGTAAGTGGAATGGAAACTTTTTGTAGAAGTTTCTGAAGAGGAGAGGAATATAACTTTCCAAAGGAAAAGCCCATGCATCTTTTATAGGGAGAAGAGGAATTAGGGTGGCCTTAAAGGGGGGCTCTTAAGTTTACTGAGCCTATAAACAAATTTAATGCTAAAGCATGGAGGTAAGTGTACCTGCCATATTTTAGAACATCACAATCCTCCTTGATGATTGTACTAAAAATTTCACACCCCTTCCTGCTTCAGTGAAGATGTGTGCAATACCAACATGATGGACTTTACTTGTGTAGTAGATGTTGCTGTGATGTTCAAATATGTATCTGAGATACTTTACAACAGTCACACTAGAGACAAAGAGTACTGTCTAAAACAAGAGTATATTCTCACCCCTTCACAGACTTTGAAAACAGGTAGGGAAAGTAATGAACTTAGATTTACATAATGTAATTTCCATGTAAAGCAGATTTCTTACAACCCTAGAACTGTGATTCTCAACCACTTGTCTGCAAACCAGCAATTAAATGTCTATTCTTTATCTACTTGTTCACTTCCTTTGTTCCTTCTCTGCTCCAATAATTCACCCAACTGTGCACTCTTCCCATTATCGGACTGGAAAAGAATTAATTAAGAGATATATTTTGGAAAAGGAACTCATACAAATCAGGTTGTATTTTAGGGGTAGTCTTATAAAAGGGGAAAGAGTGTGAGCATTTACTGTGGCTCCCTTCCTTATAAGGTTGAAAATATCTTACTCTATCTTATTTTGTTTAACATGTAGATAGCACTTACTGAGAACCAGGCACTAAGTCATTACAAAAGTGTAACTCATTGGATAGAATAAACATTGAGTATTGAAGATTTGGGCTTTAGCTAATAGTTCTGTGCTTTGAGGAAAATTAGTATATTTGTACTACAGCTATGTTCCAAGAAAATGCATTCTCCTGAATTATCAGATGTCACTTCAAGTTAGTGGTGAGAGAGGAGGCAGCAGCTAGATAGTGAAAACTGTGCATGTTGTACAAAGGAACTCAGACTTAATTCCCCAGGCAATGGAATGTTACTGTTATTGGAGAAACAGGATCCTGTGTGTACAGTGAGAGTATAGATTGTGACTAGGCTGGAGTTTCAGGATTAAGATGTTTTGTTCTTTGATGAAACGGAACAAAGTTATCACCTGGCTGTGTCTACATATTGAAAAAGAAAAAGAGAACTGAGAGAACTGTCCAGTGTTGGACCCACTTTAAGTCGTCCACAGATGCAGTTAAATAAATAGATGGATTAAAGCCCAGCTGCAGTTGTGCCTCAATTACCTTGATAAATCATGAAGAAATGGATTTTTTTTTAATTTCATATCATAGTCTCATTTTTTTTACCTTATGTTCATGTACTTACTTTACTGGTGGAAAATTCCAACCATATGGATAGTATTAATAATGACAACTACCATTTCCTAAAGGCTTGCTTTGTGATAAGCATTATGTTATGTGCTTTACGTATACTTTGTTTAATTCTTAGAGCTTGGTAGGTGTTATTATCACCATCTTATAAGTGGTAAAATTGAGTTTCAAAGAGGTTACGCCCCTTTCCAAGATCATTCAGCTAATAAGTAGTAAGGCTGTGACTCTTCCTAGTCCCCCTATAATCTTGACTTGGACCATCCCAGCCTGCTTGCTGTTACCTTGTTACATGTTCTCTTTTTATCCTCAAACCTTTTTCTTCTATGATTCCTCTGTTTAGAAAGCTTTTCTGAATCTTCTGTTCCCACCCCTCAGGGCCTAGCTCAAATGTCACTTCCTTTGGGATGTCCTTTCCTCACCCGACTCCCAGGTACTGGGAGTTAGTTATCAAAACTAAGTACTTACATCTACATTGAAAATGAACTGGTAGGTGTACAGTGTCCTAAGCAGGCCTAAGACAAGGTTTTCTCCCTATAGTCTAGATCACCTACATCAGAATCACTTGTTGTTGCTCTGTGTGTGCACTGGGAGTAGTGGTAAGAGACTTGTTTAAAATGTACTTTCCTGGGCCCCATTCTAGATGTGCAGAAACAGCTTTTCTGGTCCTAAATCCATGAAATATACAAGTACCCCATGTCATTCCTAAGGAAACTAAGGTTTAAGATCCTTTATAAGACCTACACAGTTTCTCTGGTGACAAGTCCCCCAGGCACAGACAGGGTACCTGGGTGGAATTCAACCACTTTTGCTAAATAAAAATCAATATCACCTATAAGATAGAGAAAGGATAATTGCAGAGATTGAGCCTTTTTGTTTAAATTTAATGGAATTTGCATTTGAAGGAATCTTTAATGTAATTCAAATTAATTTAATCAAAAATAACTACAAGATTTTCTTTTGTTTTTATTTATTTATTTATTTATTTTTAGGCAGAGTCTCACTCTGTTACCCCAGCTAGAGTGCTGTAGCATCAGCCTAGCTCACAGTAACCTCAAACTCCTGGGCTCAAGCGATCCTCCTGCCTCAGCCTCCCGAGTAGCTGGGACTAAAGGCATGCACCACTATGCCCAGCTAAATTTTTCTATTTTTGGTCTTACTCTTGCTCAGGCCTCGAACTCCTGAACTCAAATGATACGCCTGCTTCAGCCTCCCAGAGTGCTAGGATTACAGGCATGAGCCACCGCACCCAGCCAAGATTTTCTTATTAAACCTGCAAAATGTGTTTGTTGTTGATTTGTAAATTTTCATTCTAAAATGTCGCTCTTTCCTGGTAAGGCCTGTCTCTTTTACCTGGTTTTCATCCAGCTCTATACCCCTATCTAGACCAAGCACACAATTTGGGATAAAAGTCCATACTTACTGAAACAAAAAACTGGAGGAGGAAATTAAAAATACCACCACAAGCATTACAGTCCACCCAGGGGCTTCATTCAGTGGACACTCCCAGCCAAGTGGTGGTTTTTAGTAAACACAACTTTGGATAACCCCTCATAGCTGGCTTCAAGAACTTTACAAGGTAGTAGAAGAGTAACAGGTATGCAAAGAACTATAATACATGAACTGTCATGAATACCATGAAGAAGGTAGAAAAAAGACCAATGGGAGGATGGAGAGAGATGTGATATTCTATTCTTGAATTAGGGAGGACTGTATGGAGGAGGAGGCCCACAGTTAAAAGTACAGTAGCCTATATCTTTAAGATAGAAAGTGGATGGTAAATATTTCTGTTAGTGCATACTATGAATTATGTTCAAATAAAAATGAGTGAGGAAGGCAGTAGGAATTGTCCTTATTTTTTACACCAGTAGATACAGAATCCATAGGCAGATTATTTGAAATTTTTTTCAACTAATAAAATGTCAGCAATGTATTAAAAATTGTCACTGAGAACTATGAAATAAACATAATAAATTACTTTAATGGTAATAAAATCCAGATAAATCAAAGTCCCAGTATTGACTTTCTAGCTATCTTTGAACTACTTTGTATCTTGAGCACAAATGTCGACATAATTCCAAATACTTATGGAGGATAGCATGTAAATATTATATTAAACAGTTTTTCATTTAAAGGACTTGCCTGCCTCACATTTTATAGCCTCCCCATTGAGAGTGTGAATTTTTGCCTGGAAGATGCTTTGTTTTATTATTTCTGCCACATATGCTTTCTTTTTTCAGAACATTTTGGGGATACAAACATTAAGGTTACATACATTGCCCTTATCTCCCCTCCCACCACAAATCAGAGCTTCAAGCATGTCCATCCCCCGACAGTGTGCATCACACTCACTGTGTACATATATACCCATCCCTTCCTACCCCCTCCCACCTGTTCCACACTCGACAAATGTTTGTTTCTCTTTTTTTCTTGACATTTTGGTTACATTTTATATCTTTGCCTCTCCCTAGCAAGGGTTAGAGTTATGTCCTTCCCCTCCACAATGTTCACCACATCCCTCAGATGTGGGACTACACCCCCAACCCCCAAATCCCTAGTGAACACCACCACCCTTTGAGCACCATAGAGTTAATCAGTCAGTACCAATTTCATGGCAAGTATATATGGAGCCCATTATTCTGGTCTTGCATCACCTCACTTTGGATAATGGGATTAAGCTGAATCCAGAATGATATAAGCAGTGCTACCTCACTGTCATTTCTTAGAATTGAGTAATATTCCATTGTGAGCAAATACCAAATTTTAATAATTCACTCATGTATTAATAGGCACTTGGGTTGTTTCCACGTCCTTGTGATAGTGAATTGTGCTGCCATAAACATTCGGGTGCAGATGTCTTTATAATAGAATGTCTTATGCTCTTTTGGGTAGATGCCTAATAATGCTATTGCTAGGTTGAATGGTATTTCTTTTTCTAGCTGTTTGAGGTATCTCCAAATTCTTTTCCACAAAGGTTGCACTAATTTTCAGTCCCACCAGCAGTGTAAGAGTGTTCCTGTCTCTCCACATCCTCGCCAGCATTTGTTGTTTTGGGATTTCTTGATACAGGCCATTCTCACTGGGGTTACATGATATCTCATTGTATTTTCGATTTGCATTTCTCTAATGGTTAACAATGTTGAGCATTTTTAATATGTTTGATGACCTGCTGCATATGCTTTTAAAGAATTGTGTAGCTGAATACTAATTTAGAGATTCTTCTTACATTTTTTTAATTCCCTGGACAGAGTTTAATTTCTTTGCTATGACTACTCAAGTTTTTGGAAATAAAGTAAACTTTAATGTACACAGATTTATCCTGACTTTGGGGCATCTTAAAGTCTACTGATATCAAATGCTATGCACAAGTAACCCACAGGTTTAATGCTTACCACTTTTCTTTTGTTAATGAAATGTTTGCATAGTTGCTACAGTATGTACAGGAAGATTAAAACCTGTTGTCACTTTGTTAAGAGAAACCTGGGGGAGACTTAACACATCTTGCTTGGGGATTAAGGAAACCTGGTAAGATCAAAATTGCCCATTAGTTTACAGGAGTGTTGACCTGAGGACTAGAAGCATGAAGGAAGATTCTCTGATCTTTAAAATTGACTGAAATCAATTAACCCGTGTACCTGTCAACTATTTGTGATTTGTGTTTATGTTGTAGCCACCTTTAGCACTGCTATGCATTCCTATCTGAACACAAATTCTTCATTGGTTTAAGATGAGGTGAAATAACTGACCTGAAAAAGAAGTTTCCCATCTTAATGGCAAATGTAGTTCCAGCCAAGCAGGTTATAGCCTTTGAGAAACAAATAAAATAAAATAAAAATAAAGTAAAAAGCCACTGAGATGGCCCAGATCAGTAATTTGACAAGTTGTGTGAAACAAAGTAAAAGAAAATGTTCCTGGACATATGCAGCTTCAGCAAGAGGTAATGCACAGTTTCCCATCTCTGTGTCAAGCATTGAGAACAGATTGAGGGTGGAATGGCTTGTCACTCACCTGAAGGCTAAACGAGCTGCCTATCTATAAGTCTGCACACACTTCTGAACTACTAACTTAAGGGCAGAGTTGAGGGTGTGCAGAAGCAACTGGCACAGCAGGCTTAGAGGATTTCACATCTTGACTCTTTGTACTTGAGTGGGTCTTTCACTGAGGATACTCAACACGGTTTAAAGAAGCAGACAGAACAGCAGAGAGGCCTAGAAAGTTTAAGGATTTGCCCAAGGCTAGTCAACCTGGTCTTGAAAGTCCCATGGAGGTGGGGGTGGGGGAATCAATCTTTTTATCCTAACCACCAGGCCAAGATTCCCTCAACAAAGCATGTTTCTCTTGGAACACTAGGGGAGGCACTCTGGTCAAAGGAAGACCAAATGAGAGGATCAAAAACAAACAAAAAAACTGTTGTTGAAAAGAGAGCCCAGTGGGTTGTGTTCGTACAAGCAACTTATTGATTTTAAAACAGTTACAGTTCACTTCAGCACCCAAACTCATTTGCAGGGATATAGATGCACCCATGTGTAAACCTGGTGATGACTGGAGTTGTTCTAAGTGGGGGCTTGTCATCTACATGGCAGAGATTCTCTCCTCTCCTGTCTCTTCTGATCATCTTTGGACTTAGAAGCCACAGAAGGGTAAGATTTACCATTAGCACAAGAGGCTTTGAGCCCAGTAGGGTCCTTCAGTGAAGATTATGCCTGATCTGTGTTTTGAGAGTTTCTGAATGGGAAATTCTCTGCCCCATTTCCATTAAAAATCACTAGTTGATCAAGCCAGCTTTTCACTTTTTACTTGTAAGTGCTATTATTGTTTGTCAACAGTATGTTCCAAGGTGAAGGGCAGTTGGCTTTCAGAAGTCACCGGCTAAATTTGACCGACAGACATGAGACAAGACAGCAGATGGACGCTGCCAGAAAGTCGTGCCTCCCTCTTGCTCCTCTTTCCCACCTGCTGACAGAGCCTGCTGCTGTTTCTCTGCACAGTCTGGTTGGTAGCTCTGCCTTCCTTTCCCTTCATAGCCATTCTCCAGCAGCTCAGCAGGCTACTACCATATTCTCCTCACAGCTCTTTCTGGTCCAGGCTCACTTCACAAAGCTAGTCTTCAGGGACCCTGCCTAAGTCATTTTTTTTTTTCTATCTGACATTTTGACTACCTCACTCTGCTCAATCCTTGAAGTGTATCATTTTTCTGCGAACTGCAAGGTGGCTGGTATCATGAAATAAAGCTCACTGTGTGTTATTTGGTATAATAAAATGATTGAAAATTTCCCCCCTAGTAAGAGCCCACACTCTGGAGTTAAACTGCTTGAGTTTGAAACCTGTCTAATTCCACTCATGTGATGTATAATCTTGAGCAGTTTATTTCACAGTTTTGTGCCTTAGTTTCCTCATATGTTGAATAAAATAATAATAGTAATTACCTCATAGTGTTAAGAGAATTAAATAAGTGAATATGTGCAAAGTACCTAGAACAGTGCCTGACGGACTGTAAATATTACATAAATTTAAATAAAAATCAATATATATAAACTAACATAAATATGGCTTCAAATATTTCAGCTGTTCAGATAGTTACATGATAAAACAATTCTTACCCAATAGAAAAACTAAATAAATCTAAAATGACCACCACAATCTCATATATAATATTCTTTCTCTGTAATATTTGATACAAATGTTGCTATTTTAAATCATTTTCTACTAGGACAGTTATTTTATAATGTCTTTCCTAAAACCACTGAGGTATTTAGAAATAAGCCACCAGCTCCCAAGAAATGCCATAGAGATGCTATATACTCTCACCTCCCTATATTTTGCTCATGATTTTCAGTTTCTATTGTTGTTGGATCCTCTTTTTCCTGTCATAACTCCACACATCCCCAAGGTTCCAAGGACAATCTTTCTGATATCCCTGGTTTCCCAAGATGAGAAGAGCAGCTTCCTCATTGACCCTCCCACAAGACAGTGTATCCCTGGATCAGAAATACAGAGCATGCTCTGAGGCATCCATAGTTAGCTGCCTTCATGTCCACCTACTCACTGGACTAAGAACTATTTCAGGGCAGGGACAGGTTCAATTCATCTTTGAACCTTGGTGCCTACATAGCTTAGGACCTGGAAAAGAATACTGTTAAGCCAACACAAAACTGACTTGGAAGGTGACTTACTTCATTAGGTTTCTCACTTTTAGGCCAATTAATTGGCATTTGAAAAATATAATGACAGACACTGTTGTGTAACTATTTAAAAGTTCAACTACAGTAATGGTACTTATACATTTGACCCTGCCTTTCTCTCCCAGAAAAACAAACAGTGGTGCTTATAGAAGTTTCTTAACTCTTCTTGCCATGCACTTACCCTGTGATTTTCCATTACATTCTCTTGGCAGTCATATTTTAAGATATCAGTGTCTTTGCATGTGGCTATAATGCTAGATATCTATAATCCCCATATGTAGACACTGCTAGCACTCAACAACATTTGTGTTCTCTTCTTCCTCGAGTCACAGGATGACTGCATCTTCCAGTTTTCTTTCTGTTTAGGTTTCTGGTCAGCCATGTGGCCAAGGTTAGCCAATGGGATGTGAGTGGAAGTGGTATGTACCACATCCAGGCCTGGCTTATATCCCTCTCCCTCTGCCCACTGAATAAAAAAGGCCTCCAAGGACCAAAAAGGGAGTGAGCTTCAAGATGAATGAAGCCCAGCTCACTGAATGACTACATGGAGAAAAGTTTCTTCCACTGACCCACTGAGGGCTGTGGTCAGAGCAAAAGTTAAACCTTTATTGGATTAAACTATTGGGATTTTAGAGTTGCTTATTATAAAATTTATCACTCTACATAATATATCTCAGGACCTAAAAGAGTCTGCCACATTACAGTCTCCTAGTAAATGACAAATGAATGAGTGACTAATTAATTGTAGTTGGATATATGAGGAATAAAATTTTCTCAAAAGACCCTGAGTTCCTTCTAGCTACAATAAACTAGTGGGGGGACAAGGTAACCCAAGTCAGACATGAACCAAACCAGAATAAACACACAGAGGTTTGCTCTTGGACTGGGTAACTGAAAAATGCTATGATGACAACTCTCAGACCCTTGACCCACCCAATCAGCCTGGGCTCCTTTCGCCTTAGTTAACCTCCCTTCCCTTAACTGCTAGTCTGCCTCATATATCCAGGACCCTTTTACCTTTCTGGGTTTTAGAGCCTGTACCTTCTGACCTGCCCTTAACCACTACCTCCCATATGCCAATGAACTCCAATATGTCTATAACTTAGGAAAATTTTAAGAGATTAAGACTTTTGTTTTCTGGAATACAACCAATTTGCCAAGTTTGATGAACCAGCATTTGAAAATAATCATGTTGATCGTATTTATCTAACTGGGTTCTGAGACCTATACCCTAAGATCAACAGCACAAATTAACACAGCCACATTATGTCAGAAAGCATGGACTCAGAATATATAAAGTGTTCATACAGGGTATCTTTACTACACTATCTTAATTCATCAAATTATCTCAGTCATCTACCTCAAAAGCATTTCAGCATTGACACATCCACCAATGTGAGGGATGTAAGTGGGAGGTGAGGTTACAGAGGATAGAAGGGACTGGATCATGAAGGGCATCAACTCTATTTCATCCTTAGAATCTCAAGGAGACATTAAAGGCCTTTAATAAATGGTATGCAAATGTTTGAACTTTTTTTCTAGGAATATCTCTCTGTCTGCTTTGTGGAGTAAGTCTGAAGTGATAAGACTATAGACAGGCAGTGGATTGTTAAAATGGTAAAGAATTGTGAGCTCTTAAATGAAGGCTGTACCTTGAGGGAAAAGGAGAGAAGTATAAACTGAAAGCACAAGTATGGCCAGATCTGAAACATGACCTGGTTCTTTACTATGCCATATATAACAAGCTTTCCTAATGTCCCATAGATAAATAGGGTTCTCTAGGGGAGAGAAAATTGTTATAGAATACAGTAGGTCTTGGCTTGAGCACCACACTTCCATATATTTGTCTTAAAATGAACTTTTTGCATTGATCATGTCACACTGTGGGGTCACTATGAACCTGTAATAAATTAAATCTCTGTGGCCTTACTAATATGAACTGCTCTAAAGCCATATCTCTCCCATCTAAAATCAGTGCCCATTACCTAGAGAAGAGATTATTGTTTTACAGCACAAACAAAGGCAAACTTTAATATACAACTTCATTATAGAGAGAAAACCACAGCTCAAGTCAGATCCAGAATAAGAGCTTATATCCCCTTTCTAATGTTCCACTTAGCAGCAGTTTCCAACGTTTTTGGCACCATGGACCAGTTTCATGGAAGATAATTTTTCCACAGTTGGGGGGTGGGGAGACAGAGGAGGTGGAGCTCAGGCAATGATGTGAGTGATGGGGAGCAGCTGTAAATACAGATGAAGCTTCTTTCACTCACCTGTTACTGACCTCCTGCTGTGAGGCCCCATTCCTAAGTTCCATGAAACTGTGTGGGTGGAGGGACAGCAGAGTTCTGCAGCCTGGTCTGTGGCCTGAGGGATGGGGACCACAGACTTAAAGAACCTCTTATAATAATATTGTAACATATAAGAGCAAGCTCAGGACAGATGTATCTGTATCTTAACCCTGTCTCCAGTACTTCCCACCTAGAACAGGTTGATAAACCTGTCTGAGTTTAGGTTTCATTATCTTTTAAATCAGTAATCCCCAACCTTTTTGGTACCAGGGACTATTTTTATGGAAGACAATTTTTCCATGGATGGGGGTGGGGCAGTTTCAGGATGAATCAAGGTCATTACATTTATCATGCAGTCAAACCTCTCTGCTAATGATAATCTGTATTTTCAGCAACTCCCCAGCACTAGCATCACAGCCTTAGCTCCACCTCAGATCATCAGGCATTAGATTCTCATAAGGAACCCACAACCTACATCGCTCCCATGCATGGTTTACAGTAGGGTTTGCGCTCCTATAAAAATCTAATGCTGCCACTGATCTGATACAGCAGAGCTCAGGTAATGATGTGAGTGACGGGGAGTTGCTTTAAATACAGATAAAACTTTGCTCATTTGTCTGCTGCTTATCTCCTGCTGTGCAGCCCAGTTCCTAACAGACCACACACCAGTATCAGTCTGCAGCCTGTGGGTTGGGGACTGTAGCTGTAAATTGTAATAATGCTACTTATCTTATAGGGTTTTCATTCTTTCATTCAACAAATATATTGAACAGCTACTACATGCTGCGTGCTGACTAAACACTAAGAATAAAACAGTGGTCCAGATCAACATGAAGTCTATGTTCTAATAGTGTTTGAGTATTAGAAATAATATATATGAAGTACCTAGCACATGGCCTGGAAAATAGCCACTGGGGAAGAGTGGCTATCATTTGTAATTGAATAGAGTTATACTCATCACATGATATATTTGAACTTATGCTCAAATGGTTAAAAATGGCAGAAATGTTACATATGTGGGCTGTACATATCCCTTTACCAGCACATTTACAGATATCTACAACATCACTGAAAAAAAGAAAGACTATAATCAATGACTAAATTTGTGAGGAGCTTCTTCAAATAAATGTGATTGAATTATCTGAGATACAGAAATGAAAGAAACACAGCCTGAAAACAGACCAGAAGAAACATCTTCTAAAGTAATGACAGAATTAAAGAAACTCTAAGAAGAAAACAATACAAAGAACCAGAGACATCCCTGAGACAATTTTCAATGTAATTAACGCAGAATATTCAGAATATAAGAGAAAATTGTCCTCTCTCAGGAAGTTCCATAGCCTAACACACACACACATACACACACACAGTGTGACATGTGGTTCTGGCATTTGGCCCTTGGCTAAAACCAAAAATGAACTACCAGCCTTAAAAGAGCTTCTTACCAGACTACTGGAACTTGACGGAGAAGGAAAGAAGGGCTTGTAGCACTTACAGACCTCTCTAGCAAGCATGTGGTGTATATGTGGTTGTGGCATGTGTATAGGTGGAGAGTTATTATTGCCCAGGAGAAAGATAATCTAAAATCCTGCTCCATTATCACATAGTGCTACTTACATTGGAAGTAGCTTAGAGAAGACCCCAAGCCCGCCCATTCTGAAGAGAAGCCTACCAAGTGACACACTCTAGCTACTCCCCCTAGAGACTTAGTCAACCACCTTCTGCAACTCAAAGGAGAGGACTATTTGATTGACATACCTGCTCCCCTCAAGCCTAGACTAATAAATACAGAGCTTAATTCAAAATTAGAGTGGATCATCAGATGAGATGAAAATAAGGAAGATGAAAGAAAAGGATTAGGATATGTGAATGGATAAAAGCTCCACATCTGACTCTATAGGAAACATAACTTAGGGAACAAAGAAAACCTGTATAATACTTAGAAGAATGTGAAAGGAGTTTGTATCCATTAAACAAGTAAAGACTGATATAAAGAAAAAACAATCAGATGGTAAGAAAAAGTATTTAAAAACTAAAAATATGACTGGCAAAATAAGGAGCTTAATAGAAAGGCTGAAACAGAAATAGTTAAAAACTAAATTCATGATCTGGAAGATAAAGTTGAGGGATTCTTTCAGAATGTAAAATAAAATGACAAGACATGGAATACTGGGAGAAAAGTTCAGAGATACAAATTTCAACAACCACTAATAAGACTCAGACAGCAAGAATCAAGTGAATAGATAAGAAGAAATAATCTGAAAGTTAGCAGGGGAACAATCTTCAGAGCGAAAAGTCCCACAGAGTATCACACAGACCAAATAAGGCAGGACTCTCCCCCACATCTGGACACATCCTGATAATATGTCAAATCTATAACTCTGAAAAGCCACCAAAGGAAGAAAACAAAAATCAGAACAGGATCAGGTTTATCATTAGTAATTCTGAATGATAATGGTTTTGCACTTAAAAACCAATATCCAGCCAAGCTAGCTTTCAATTGTAGGGTAAGTTAAAGACATGTTTGAACAAACAAGGAATCAAAAGTTTACTATCTACAGAATCTCTCTGAAAGAAAAAGTTAAAAAAGTTGAAAAAATATTTTAACAAAAAAAAAAAAAAAACAAGAAAAAAAAAGATGATGAGGGATACACAAGGAGTGAGCAGCAAGCCATTATAATTTATGTTTACATTGAAATAAAAGTTTTTACATTATGTACAATCTTGTTAGTAATTGAGAGCAAAAACCTCACATGATTATTACACAGGGACCTTAGGGGAATAGGAGAAAGTCATAGACTTGCTTCTATTTCAGAGGAAGCATAGAAATATTAATTAGTTTTATATGTTCATATAAAAATAGAAGTTTAAACGTGTTAAAATTTTCAACTATTAGAAAATAGAAATAATAGGAAAAATAGAATAAATTTTGAACAACCTTACAAATGGCTAGGGGTGAGGATAGAGAAAACCAAACATAAAGGCATAGGAAACAGAAAACATGAAATTAGTTGGCAAGAATACGAGCAAACAAATTTATAATAGTGGTAAATGTGTATGTATTAAGTCCCACAATTTCAAAATATGGGTTTTCAGAGACAATTTTAAAAAGCCAGCTATGTTTTATTGATAAGAGGATCTATGCCAACAGATCATAGAATAATTGAAAATTATGGCACAGAAAGAGGAAAAAAAGGAATATATGTAGAAAAAAAGACAGGTATGTTGATATTAATACAAAAGAGAATTTTAATCTGAAAGGATGAACTTGGACAAAGAGGAGCATAGAACAATGTTTAATATTGAGAATATGTTCAATTTGCCTATAAGATATGGCATCCATAAACCTTTCTGAGCCTAGTAACATTTTATAAGTATACATAGCAAAAATTCTGGATAAAAGACACAATTTTGGCATTTTTTCACAATCATGTTGAGAGACTAACACAGCTCTCCTTTTACTGTAAACACTAATAAAAATAACAAAATTGATACAAAGAAACAAAATAGGGGAATTATAATAAATAAAAGCAAAAATTATATAATAGAGAACATTAAAAACATAGACTTGGCTAATAACACCAAAATCCAGTTTTTAAAAATTGTTATAAACTTGTTTCAGTCTTCTACATGTGGCTATCCAGTTTTCCCAGCACCATTTATTGAATAAGGATTCTTTTCCCCAGTGTATGTTTTTGTCTGCTTTGTTGAAGATTAGTTGGCTATATTACGATGATTTTATATCTGGGTTCTCTGTCCTGTTCCACTGGTCAATGTCCCTGTTTTTGTGCCAATCCTAAGCTGTTTTAATGACTATACCATTGTAGTATACATTGAAGTCTGGTAAATTGATACCTCCTATTTTATTTTTATTGCTTAGGATTGATTTTGCTATGCGGGGTCTTCTCTGGCTCCATACAAAGCATACAATTATTTTTTCTATATCTGTGAAAAATAATGGTGGCATTTTGATAGGGATTGCATTGACTCTGTAGGTCACTTTAGGTAGTATAGACATTTTAACAATGTTGATTCTGCCGACTCATGAGCATGGCAACCCTATCAAAAAATGGGCCAATGACATGAACAGAAAGTTCTCAAAAGAAGACAGAATAATGGCCAACAAACAAATGAAAAAATGGTCAACATATCTAATCATCAGGGAAATGCAAATGAAAACCACAATGAGATATCACTTAACCCCAGTGAGAATGGACTTTATCAAAAATTCCCTGGCAGAGCAAATAAACAACCCACAGAATAGGAGAAAATATTTGCTCTTTACACTTCTGATAAAGGTCAAATAACAAGATCTATCTAGAAGTTAAAAGAATTAACAAGAAAGAAATCAAACAACCCAATCAAGAAATGGGCAAGAGAAAGGAACAGAAACTTCTCCAAAGAAGACAGAATAATGGCCTGCAAACATATTAAAAAATGCTCAACATCTCTAATCATCAGAGAAATGCAAATCAAAACCACAATGAGGGGGCAGAGCAAGATGGCGGACGAATAACACCGCTAGACAGAGTGTCTCTGCAGAAAAGACAGATTCTAGCAGAAATTAGAGGAAAGAAGCAAGAAGACGAGTATACAGCAGACAAGGGCCACAAGGGGGGTTACCTGAGACCCCAAGAGACTCCACGGGAGGAGGCTGCAGAGGAGAACTGGAGGCTGAGACCACCGGAGCAGCCCAGAGACCAGCATCAAGGGTAGGTGGATTTGCTGTTTCCCCTCCCCTGCATTCGGGACTGCTGGTGGGCTCCCCAGTGGGTGGAGAGACCTACGGACACTGGCTCAGAGACCACCGCCACCTGCCAATGGTGAGCCTGTAGCAGACGTGGCACCAGGTTCCCAACTTCTTCCCGGCACCTCCATGTGCACAGACCCGAGCTGCGCAGCAGGCGCCATATTGCCTCCTCCTCCCCTCCGCCAACCCTACCCGAGGCTGCCCAGAGAGACAATACAGCGACCAGCCGGAGGCACCTCCAGGGAACAGGACCTTCCCGTTTGGGACACTAAACCTGACTCAGGGGAACTCAGACTGTGAACTCCCTACCCGACTGACTTCCCAGGTGCTACTGGCACGGTGTTCCCAGGAGAACGGTGCCGACTCAGAGGCTGAGAGGCTGGAGACCCAGCTTGGGCTCCCTGTGGGTGAATTGGGACTGGAAATCCTATCACTGGTGGGGATACAGTTTGAACTCTGGGACCCAGAGGTCGGACCTGCAGACCAGATCCCCTGCACCGAGGGCTAGCATTGCCCGGGGCACAGAAGGGTTATACGTGAACAGCCTACTGAGGTGTGTGTGCCTCCGGGGACGGATCGGCATCCTAGAGGGCAACCCTCCTCCCAGGAGGAGGCCGTGCGCCAAGCCCAGGTGGCGTTCCTGTGCAAGGAACCTCCCCGCCGGCATCACAGTCCGGGGAGGCCTTCTGGCTTGTGGTCTGGCCTGCTGGCAGAGTCCCAGGAGTAGCTGCGGAGTTGGGGAGGGTGGAAAGAAGTGAGGCCCACTTGAGACTGCGGGTCTCAGAGAGCCCCACCCCCACACACAGACTTTCTGGCTGAGCCAGACCATTCCAGCCCTACCCTGACACCGGTCGCTGGAAGCAGAGAACAGAACTTTGAGGCCTGCTAACGGCCTGAGGGCAGGCTTACCCAACCCAGCTCCTCCCAGAACAAGAGCTATTAACAGGACACAAAATCAACAGTATAGCCTGTTTCTCCAAGCAAATGCCACCTACTGACAGGGACACCATCTTACACAGCCTTTCCACAGCACCCACTGACTCAATATACAGGGAGTGGTCCAATTTCACCCACAGACACCACCTAACGCCTCAGAAACTAAACAAGGTGTGTGAATACCCAAACAATAACCTAAGGAAAGAAACAACAACTGATCTACATGGGAAGAAATCAGCGAAAGAACTCAGGAAATATGAAGAACCAAACGGAAAACACAACCCCAAAGAGGAGCACCAGCCCCCTAGAAACGGACACCAACCAAAATCAGGCAACCAATATGACAGAAGAGGAATTTCCTATGTGGATCATAAGAACACTCACCCAGCTGCAACAACAACTCAATAACCAACACAAAGAAACCACAAAAAGCCTCCAGGATATGGGAAAAGACATAGACACAATGAAGAAAAGTGTAACCGAACTCCTGGAAATGAAGAATCAATTCAAGGAACTACAAAATGCAGTGGAAAGTCTCAAGAACAGGGTAGATCAAACAGAAGAAAGAATCTGAGAGCTTGAAGATAACACCCTCCAATTAAATACATCAGTCACAGAAATAGAGCAGAGAAACAAGAGAAAAGAGCAAAGCCTACAAGAGCTGTGGGATTATGTGAAGAAACATAATGTGAGGGTCATAGGGTTACAAGAAGGGGAAGAAGACAACACTCAAGGGTTGGACAAGCTGTTTGAAGATATAATAGAGGAAAATTTCCCAGGCCTTGCTCAAAATCTTGATATACAAGTTCAAGAAGCTCAGAGGACCCCTGGGAGATTCAATGCAAACAGGAAGACGTCACGGCATGCAGTCATCAGACTGACCAAAGTATCAACTACAGAGGCCCTTCTAAGAGCTGTAAGACAAAAGAAGCAAGTAACATACAAGGGAAAGCCAATTCGAATAACATCAGACTTCTCTAATGAGACTTTACAAGCAAGGAGAGACTGGGGCCCCATTCTCAATCTGATGAAACAAAACAATGCCCAGCCTAGAATATTATTCCCTGCAAAACTAAGCTTCGTATACGAAGGAGAAATAAAAACATTCTCAGACAAGCAAAGGCTCAGAGAATTCACCAAGACAAGACCAGCCCTACAAGAGGTACTTAAAACAGCGTTATGCATGGAACATCATAATAATAACTCACAAATATAAAAACAACCAAAACCCAAAGATATTAAAAGCCAGATATTACAATGGCTCAAGACAGAAATCATAGCAAAACATCCAACCCAACAGAATGATCAGTAATCTACCTTACCTATCAGTTCTCTCAATAAATGTGAATGGCTTAAACTCTCCACTCAACAGACATAGGCTGGCTGAATGGATAAGAAAATACAGGCCAAGTATATGCTGTCTTCAGGAAACACATCTAACCTACAAGGATGCATATAGACTAAAAATAAAAGGGTGGAGATCAATATACCAAGCAAATAGCAGCCAAAAGAAGGCTGGTGTGGCAGTTCTAATTTCAGACGATTTAGTTTTTAAACCAACAAAAGTAGTGAAAGACAAACAGGGTCATTATATAATTGTGAAGGGAACAGTCCAACAAGAAGAGATAACAATTTCAAATATATATGCACCCAACTTAGGTGCACCCAGATTCATAAAGCAAACCTTACTGGAGCTAAACAAATGGATTAATAGCAACTCCATAATCACCGGAGATTTCAACACCCCACAGATGGCGCGAGACAGATCCTCGAAACAGAAAATTAATAAAGAAATAGTGGACTTAAACAAAACTCTAGAACAATTGGGTCTGACTGACATTTACAGAACATTCTATCCAAAATCCACTGAATATACGTTCTTCTCATCAGCTCACGGGACATTCTCTAAGATTGACCATATCCTAGGACACAGAGAAAATCTCAAGAAATTTAAAAAAATAGAAATCATACCATGACCTTCTCAGATCACAGTGGAATAAAAGTAGAAATCAACCCTAACAGAAAATCACATTTCTAAACAAAAACGTGGAAATTAAGCAACCTCATATTAAATGACTTCATAAATGAAGAAATTAAGAGGGAAATAAAAAAATTCTATGAACAAAATGGCAATGGAGAGACAAGTTATCAAATCCTCTGGGACACAGCTAAAGCAGTTCTGAGATGAAAGTTTATCTCCATAAATGCCTATAACCAAAACACAAGAAGATCACAAATAGAAAATGTAATGAAATGACTCAGAGAGCTGGAAAAAGAAGAACAGACCAACCCCAAACCCAGCAGAGGAAGTGAAATCAACAAGATAAAATCAGAACTAAACAAAATTGAAAACAGGGAAGCTATTCAGGAGATTAATAAAAAAAAAGTTGGTTCTTTGAAAAAATAAACAAAATTGACACACCATTGGCTAAGCTAACGAAAATTAAAAAAGAGAAATCTCTAATAAGCTCCATCAGGAATAAAAAAGGAGATATCACAACTGATCCCAAAGAGATACAAGATACAATTTATGAATACTACAAAAATCTTTACGCACACAAACTAGAAAATGTGGAGGAAATGGACAAATTTCTAGAAACACACAGCCTCCCTAAGCTCAACCAGGAAGAAATAGATTCCCTGAACAGACCAATCTCAACAGCTGAAATAGAAACAGCAATTAAAAATCTGCCTAAAAAGAAAAGTCCCAGTCCAGAAGGCTTCACACCTGAATTTTACCATACTTACAAAGAAGAACTAGTACCTATCTTGCAGAAACTATTCCACAACATCGGGAAGAACGGAAACCTCCCCAACACCTTTTATGAAGCGAATATTACTCTGATACCAAAACCAGGAAAGGATGCAACAAAAAAAGAAAACTATAGACAAATATCCCTAATGAATATAGATGCAAAATTTTTCAACAAAATCTTAGCTAACCGAATCCAGACACTTATCAAAAAAATAATCCACCACGACCAAGTGGGCTTCATCCCAGTGATGCAGGGATGGTTCAACATACGTAAATGTAAAAATGCAATTCACCACATAAACAGAAGCAAAAACAAAGACCACGTGATTCTTTCAATAGATGCAGAAAAAGCTTTTGACAAAATTCAACACCCTTTCATGATACGAACACTTAAGAAAATAGGCATAGAAGGGACATACCTAAAAATGATACAAGCCATATATGACAGACCCAGAGCCAACATCATACTGAATGGGGAAAAATTGAAATCATTCCCACTTAGAACTGGAACCAGACAAGGCTGCCCACTATCTCCACTTCTGTTCAACATATTACTGGAAGTCTTGGCTACAGCAATCAGACAGGAAAATGGAATCAAAGGTATCCAAATAGGGGCAGAAGAGATCAAACATTCACTGTTTGCTGATGATATGATATTGTATCTAGAATACCCCAAGGATTCAACCAAGAAACTCCTGGAACGGATTAATGAACTTAGTAAAGTCTCAGGATACAAAATCAATACACAGAAATCAGAGGCATTCATATACGCCAAGAAAAATCTAATTGAGAACCAAATCAAAGACTCAATTCCCTTCACAATAGCAACAAAGAAATTAAAGTACCTAGAAATATACTTAACCAAGGAGGTAAAAGACCTCTACAGGGAGAACTATGAAACACTGAGGAAGGAAATAGCAGAGGATATAAACAGATGGAAATCCATACCATGCTCGTGGATCGGCAGACTCAATATCATCAAAATATCTATACTACCCAAACTGATCTACAGATTCAATGCAATACCTATTAAAATCCCATCAGCATTCTTCACAGATATAGAAAAAACAATTTTACGCTTCGTATGGAACCAAAGAAGACCCCGAATATCAAGAGCAATTCCAGGCAACAAAAACAAAATGGGAGGCATAAATATGCTAGATATATAACTATACTACAAAGCTGTAGTAATTAAAACAATATGGTATTGGCACAAAAACAGGAATAATGACCAGTGGAACAGATGTGAGAATCCTGATATAAAACCATCCTCATATAGCCATCTAATCTTTGACAAAGCAGACAAAAACATACGCTGGGGAAAAGAATCTCTCTTCAATAAATGGTGCTGGGAAAACTGGATAGCCACCTGTAGAAGGCTAAAACAGGACCCACACCTTTCACCTCTCACAAAAACCAACTCACGCTGGGTAACAGACTTAAACCTAAGATATGAAACTATTAGAACTCTAGAGGAAAAAGTTGGAAACACGCTCCTAGACATTGACCTGGGCAAAGAGTTTATGAAGAAGTCCCCAAAGGCAATCACAGCAGCAACAAAAATAAATAAATGGGACATGATCAAACTACAAAGCTTCTGCACAGCCAAAGAAATAGTCATGAAAGTAAACAGACAACCTACAGAATGGGAGAAAATTTTTGCATCCTATGCATCCGATAAGGGACTGATAACTAGAATATACTTAGAACTCACGAAAATCAGGAAGAAAAAATCAAATAACCACATTAAAAAGTGGGCAAAGGACTTGAACAGAAATTTTTCTAAAGACAGAAGAATGGCCAACAAACATATGAAGAAATGCTCAACATCTCTAATCATCAGGGAAATGCAAATCAAAACCACAATGAGATATCACTTAACCCCAGTGAGAATGGCCTTCATCAAAAAATCTCCAAACAATAAATGCTGGCGTGGTTGCGGAGAGAGAGGAACATTCCTACACTGCTGGTGGGACTGCAAACTAGTTCAACCTCTGTGGAAAGCAATATGGAGATACCTTAAAGTGATACAAGTGAATCTACCATTTGATCCAGCAATCCCATTGCTGGGCATCTACCCAAATGATCCAATGACACTCTACAAAAAAGACACCTGCACTCGAATGTTTATAGCAGCACAATTCATAATTGCAAGGCTGTGGAAACAGCCCAAGTGCCCATCAATCCAAGAATGGATTAATAAAATGTGGTATATGTATACCATGGAGTACTATTCAGCTCTAAGAAACAATGGTGATATAGCACATCTTATATTTTCCTGGTTAGAGCTGGAACCCATACTACTAAGTGAAGTATCCCAAGAATGGAAAAACAAGCACCAGATATATTCTCCAGCAAACTGGTATTAACTGAGTAGCACCTAAGTGGACACATAGGTGCTACAGTAATAGGGTATTGGGTAGGTGGGAGGGGGGAGGGGGGCGGGTATATACATACATAATGAGTGAGATGTGCACCATCTGGGGGATGGTCATGATGGAGACTCAGACTTTTGGGCGGAGGGGGGGAAATGGGCATTTATTGAAACCTTAAAATCTGTACCCCCATAATATGCCAAAATAAAAAAAAATAAAAAAATTAAAAAAATATATATCACAAATAGACAATGTAATGAATCGACTCAAAGAGCTGGAAAAAGAAGAACGGACCAACCCCAAACCCAGCAGAAGAAGTGAAATTAACAAGATCAAATCCGAACTAAATGAAATTGACAACAAGGAAGCTGTACAGAAGATAAGAAAACAAAAAGTAGGTTCTTTGAAAAAATAAAAATAAATAAAAATGACACGCCTTTGGCTAGACTAACGAAAAGCAGAAAAGAGAAATCTCTAATAAGCTCCATCAGGTACAAAAAAGGAGATATCACAATCGATCCCAAGGAGATATAAGATATATTTTACAAATATTACAAAAACCTTTATGCACACTAACTGGAAAACGTGGAGGAAGTGGACAAATTTCTAGAAACACACAGTCTACCTAGGTTCAACCAGGAAGAAATAGAATTCCTGAACAGATCAATATCAAGAGCTGAAATAGAAACAGCAATTAAAAATATTCCTAAAAACAAAAGTCCCAGTCCAGATGGTTTCAAGCCTGAATTTTTCCACACTAACAAAGAATAATTGGTCCCTATCTTACAGAAATTATTCCACAACATCTAGAAGAATGGAAACCTCCCCAACAACTTATATGAGGCAAACATAACCCTAATACCAAAAGCAGGAAAGGATGCAACAAAAAACAAAAGCTACAGACCAATACCCATTATGAATATAGACACAAAAATTTTCAACAAAATCCTAGCTAACTTAATCCAGTTATATCCAGTTATCAACTATATCCAGTTATTAAAAATATAATGAATCACGACCAAGTGAGCTTCATCCCAGGGATGCAGGTATGGTTCAACATATGTAAATCTATAAATGTAATCACCACATAAACAGAAGCAAAATCAAAGACCACATGATTCTTTCATAAGATGCAGAAAAAGCTTTAGACAAAATTCAGCATCCTTTCATGATAAGAATACTTAATAAAATAGGCATAGAAGAGACATACCTAAAAATGATACAAGCCATATATGACAGACTCATAGCCAACATCATACTGAATGGAGAAAAAATGAAAGCATTCCCACATAGAACTCGAACCAGGCAAGGCTGCCCATTACTCCACTTCTATTCAACATAGTGCTGGAATTCCTGGCTACAGCAATCAGACAGGACAGTGGAATTAAAGGTATCCAAATGGGGCCAGAAGTGATCAAACTTTCACTGTTTGCTGATGATATGATATTATATTTAGAAAACCCCAAGGATTCAACCAAGAAACTCCTGGAATTCATAAATGAATTTAGTAAAGTTTCAGGATACAATATCAATACACAAAAATCAGGGGCATTCATATACGCCAACAACAATCTAATTGAGAACCAAATCAAAGGCTCAATTCCCTTCACAATAGCAACAAAGAAAATAAAGTACCTAGGAATATACGTAACCAAGGAGGTAAAAGCCTTTTACTGGGAGAACTATGAAACACTGAGGAAGGAAATAGCAGAGGATATAAACGTATGGAAATCCATACCATACTCGTGGGTCGGGAGACTCAACATCATTAAAATATCTATACTACCCAAACTGATCTACAGATTCAATGCAATGCCTTTTAAATCCCATCAGTATTCTTCACAGATATAGAAAAAATAATTTTACGCTTCGTTTGGAACAAGAGAAGACCCCGCATATCAAAAGCAATTCTAGGCAACAAAAACAAAATGGGAGGTATTAATATGCCAGATATCAAATTACACTACAAAGCTGTAGTAATTAAATCAATATGGTACTAGCACAAAAATAGGAATATTGATCAGTGGAACAGACCTGAGAACCCTGATATAAAACCGTCCCCATATAGCCATATAATCTTTGACAAAGTAGACAAAAACATACACAGGGGGAAAAGAATCCCTTTTCAATAAATGGTGCTGGGAAAACTGAATACCCACTTGTAGAAGGCTGAAGCAGGACCCACACTTTTCACCTCTCACAAAAATCAACTCCTGATGGATAACAGACTTAAACCTAAGGTATGAAACTGTTAGAATTCTAGAGGAAAATGTTGGAAACATTCTCCTAGACATTGGCCTAGGCAAAGAATTTATGAAGAAGACCCCAAAGGCAATCACAGCAGCAGCAAAAATAAATAAATGGGACATGATCAAACTAGAAAGCTTCTGCACAGCCAAAGAAATAGTCATGAAAGTAAACAGACAACCTACAGAATGGGAGAAAATTTTCGCATCCTACACATCTGATAAGGGACTGATAACTAGAATCTACTTAGAACTCATGAAAATCAGCAAGAAAAAAATCAAACAACCCTATCAAGAATGGGCAAAGGACATGAACAGAAACTTTTCTAAAGAAGACAGAATACTGACCAACAGACATATGAAAAAATGCTCAACATCTCTAATCATCAGGAAAATACAAATCAAAACCACAATGAGATATCACTTAACTCCAGTAAGAATGGCCTTTATCAAAAAGTCCCTAAACAATAAATGCTGGTGTGGATGCAGAGAGGAAGGAACACTCCTACACTGCTAGTGGGATAGCAACCTAGTTCAACCTCT
This sequence comes from Microcebus murinus, assembly GCF_040939455.1. Classification (NCBI taxonomy): domain Eukaryota; kingdom Metazoa; phylum Chordata; class Mammalia; order Primates; family Cheirogaleidae; genus Microcebus; species Microcebus murinus. Next base: position 73,553,444 of record NC_134136.1, on the reverse strand, counting down.
GTGGAAAGCAATATGGTGATACCTTAAAGCGATACAAGTGGATCTACCATTTGATCCAGCAATCCCATTACTGGGCATCTATCCAAAAGAACAGATGACACTCTACAAAAAAGACATCTGTACTCAAATATTTATAGCAGCACAATTCATAATTACAAAGCTGTGGAAACAACCCAAGTGCCCATCAATTCATGAGTGGATTAATAGAATGTGGTGTATATATACCATGGAGTACTATTCAGCTGTATGAAACAATGGTGATATAGCACATCTTGTATTTTCCTGGTTAGAGCTGGAACCCATACTACTAAGTGAATTATCCCAAGAATGGAAAAACAAGCACCACATATACTCACCAGCAATCTCATATTAACTGAGCGGCAGCTAAGTGGACTCATAGGAATTACATTTATTGGGTATTGAGCGGGGGGGGGGGCGGGGTATATACATATATAATGAATGAGATGTGTACCATCTGGAGGATGGTCACACTGGAAGCTCTGACTTGGGGGGGGAGGGGGAGCAAGGGCATTATTTGAAACCTTAACATTTGTACCCCCATAATATGCTGAAATAAAAAAACAATTCAATACAATCCTAATTTTTAGAAATCTAGTATTTTTGTGATAGGACTTCACAGGATGATTCAAAAGAATCTATATAGAACTTAAGAAAATGAAAAAGAATAAATCAAACAATCCCATCAATAAATGGGCAAAGGATATGAATCGAAACTTTTCAAAAGGAGACAGTATAATGGCCAGCAGACATACAAAAAAAGTGCTCAACATCTCTAATAATTATGGAGATGCAAATCAAAATTACAATGATTTACCACCTAACTCCAGTGAGAAGGCCTATATGAAAAAGTCCCAAAACAACAAATGCTGTTATGGACATGTAGAGATAGGAACACTCTTACACTGCTGGTGGGACTGCAAATTAATATAAGCCCTGTGGAGAGTAATTTGGAGATAACTCAAAGAGCTAAAAATAGAAATACCACTTGATCCAGCAATCCCACTACTAGGCATTTACTCAAAGAACAAAAGACATTCTATAAAAATGACATCTGCACTTGAATGTTTGTAGCAGCACAATTCACAAGTGTAAAGATGTGGAAACAACCCACGTGCCCATTAATACATGAGTGGATTAATAAAATGTGGTATGTGTATACCATAGAGTTCTACTCAACTACAGAAAACAATGGTGATCTAGCACCTCTTATATTATCCTGGATAGAGCTTGAGCCCCATCCTTCAAAGTGAGGTATCACAAGGATGGAAAAACATGCACCACATGTACTCGCCATCACACTGGTCCTAACTGATCAACACTAAGGTGCTCATATGGTACTAATACTCAATGGGTGCTGGTCAGGTGGGGGGAGTGGAAAGGTGGGGGATAGAGAAGGTGGGGTAAGTAAACCCACAGCTAATGGAGACGGGACGCACTGTATGGAGGAAGGACACACTTGTAGCCCTGGCTTGAGTGAGGCAAATGTATTTCATGTAACCAAAATGTTTGTACCTCCATAATATCCTGAATTAAAATAAAAAAAGCTTATTTGGAAAAGAAACTGAATGAAAATCGAGGGGACATTTCATACTGCAAAATGGTGGTGGGAGAGCTGCCCCACCTATAAAGTTATAATAATCAATAGTGTAGCACTGGAATAAGAATATAAAAGTAAATCAATGGAATAGAAAATAAAGTCTAAAAACAAACAAGTATTTATAGAGGAACTTGATATATAATAAATCAGTAAGGGATGAATTGAATATTTATCATATGGTTTTAGGACAATTATCTATCTGTAAAATATATATAAGATTAGATTATTTCCTCAGACCATTCAAGGATTAAATTTCATGTGGATTAAAGATCTCTGTGTGAAAACTATACAATTTTAAATAAACTGGAAAAAATTGTGAAAATCTTTTCATTGTTTCAAGGTAGAAAAGACCTTTCTAAGCAAAACACAAAACCCAGAAGCCTACAGGAAGAGATCAACAGATTTGAATATGTAGACACTTATCATTTAACAACAGACACCATAAGGAAAAATAAAATACTAGTGTCGGGCTGAGAAAAAATATATAAAACATAAACTACAGACAGAAGATTAATATCTGGAATATACATAGAGCTTCTAAAGGCAAAGTCAAACAACCCGTTAGGAAAATAGGCAAAGTCATAAAAGTATTTCACAGAAAGATCATATGGAAAAAATTACCTGAAGTTATACCCAATGCAAATTAGGAAATTAGGAATTAATTAATTAGGAAAATTAGAATTAATAACAGGCATAAGAGTTTTTCAGTAAACATTTAGTGTCATATACTATTGGGGATAGGATAAATGGATAGTCTTTTTGGAGATTAATTTGACATATTCTACATGAATTTTAAATGCACAGATGCTTGAAACCCACAGTTTGGTTCCTGGGTATCTATCTTTAGGTGAACAAAGAGGCATGTATTTATGCCACATCATTGTTAAGAGGCAATTTAAATGTCCATTAATTGGAACATGGCTAGAAAAATTGCAGTAACATCAATACTATAGATTAAAATGATATTATATTTAAATATAATGATGTTACACAGACAGTAAAATCTCCAGTATACATCATTTAGTGAAAATAAGACAGTAGTTGAATAATATATAGAGCAAAGTCCAATTTTTATACAAAGATCTATTTGTACAAGTACTTAGCTAGAAAGATATACTCTAAACTGTTCATACTAGTTGTTTCTGGGAAAGGGAGGGGGAATTAAATATTTTATTATATTAAATATTTTATCTTATATTCTACAGTGTTTTAAATCATTTTACTGTAAGATGGTATCCATACATTGCTTTCATGAAAACAAATTATCTCTATTTTCTCTCTGAATTCCATCTTCGGAATAAATCATATTTCTATAAGTTTTATGTCTCATATTTTCCCTTAATATGATAAGTGCAATTACCCATTTAAAAGTTTCACCAGTTTCATTAATGTATTCTAAAGTCAACTTTGTAATCTTAATGAATTTATTCCACTTAATTGGAGAGTTACAAAGAAAAAAAATGCCTTGCATAACTACCCAATTTCATTTATCTTCCTGAGCCAAAAAAATCACTGGACATGTTCTCAACCATCATAGTACAATCAATAGCTTACTGATAAAGCTAATCCAGTAGTCCTGCATTCTGGTTGGTAGTCAAATGACAGTGGTGAATAATTCACTTGTTTCTTTCATTTCTGAGTCATTGTATCCATAAACCTTATGAGTCATAATTAAATTAGTCTTTAAACAAAAATAGGGTCTTAGAGTGTTCTAGATAATCTGGGTGGCCTGATTCAATCAATTGAAAGGCCTAAAGAACAGATTTTAAGCTTCTCAGAAGAAGATACCCCAAAGGTAAGTGGCAGCTTCAGCCCATGCTTAAGAATTCTAGCCTTCATTTCCTGACAGCCTGCCCTATGGATTTCAGAGTTGATGAGCCTGCCCCACAATGAGTAACCGATTCCTTGCTATAAATATCTTACTGTAAAAAAAAAAAAAAAAAAAATTGGATCTTGGTAAATATAAGTAACTGGCAGCTTTTAATACTTAAGCAGGACATGAAAGTTTTATACTTCAAAGCAGTTTCCATTAATGAATATTTCATTTCTTTTGCATCTCATGTAAATGGAATAAAGAAACAAATGTTCTACATTTGTTATTACGCACAAAGCCATATTTGATAAAAGCTTGGACTGAAATCACAGATGACTTCCTGTGTTTTGTCATAGTAATATCTCCCCAGCAATGTAGTGTAGCAGAATGACCCTTGGAAGGACTTGAGCAACTTAGGATATATTGACATCTTTTACATTTCTTGCTTTTGACATTGAAAGGAGCATATAACTTCTATAAACCTCATTTTCCTTATATGCATGACAAAGATAGTAATACCTGTCCTTGTCCCCTTACAAGAGTGTTAGAAGATTCACATGCAATAGTGGAGCGCAAAGTCTCTCCACTGCAAAGAGCTATACCCACAAGAGATATGAATATTAAATGAGAATCAGCAAGTTGATGCTATATAAATTCAATCAACAGAAAGCCAAAATAATGATTGAAGCTCTATGCTTCTCTTTAATTTTTTTTTCTTATATCATAGAGTCAAGTCTACAGAATAAAATGCAATAAATTCATTTCCCAAAGCACTGTCATTGAGTGGACAAACCCCCATAAGGAGGTATAGACTCTTGTACTATTCTGAATAGTGTGGAAAAATAGTTGTCAGTCCTTGTCACACCTTGTTATCTTTCAGTTAGTGATGCTCTTTGGTTTTGGAGCTGCTGCTTTAGTCTCCTGGGGAAAAGACTCAATATTTGTACAGTGGGAAGTTAGCAGAGAACCGAGGTAGGCACAAGCAACCATTAATCGCATGATGATTCAGTGCTTTCCTTTAACTATATGGAACATTATTTTAAATGCTGAGACCATAAATAAATAAAGTTAGCTTTTAATATTTTTGCACATTATATATTATATTTCTGTTTAAAATAGTCTGTAGGTTTGGATATTAGTGAAAAGAAAGGGTGAAAGAAACAGCATTAGGTAGGGAGAATCTCAGACAGCTATGAGATTTGAAAAATTATGGGCAACCGAAAACAGAGCTCCACAGCAAAGAAAAAGAGTTAGAGGAGTTCCACCCTGGCCAAAATGGCCATGCCCTTGTGCTTCTAGTGTTTCCAATCATTGGCCAATAATTACCTAGGGAGAATGCAGCTTCACCTGAAAAGATGAGGTATTTCCTGAAAGAGCTAATGGTTGGAGGCTGTCAGTTAGCTGCATTCATTGCAGCTGGCAAGTTCCTTCCTGTCGGGAGATCCAGGCACACACTTCCATAGCTGCTGCATGCTGAAGCTCAAGTGAAAAAGATAAGGACAAAAAAGTCCTCTAGTTGAGGGGGATAATGAGTATGTTAGGTAAATGAAGTAGGATTTCAACATAGCACTAGGGGGTCACTTAAAATTAGTGGTCATGTATTAAAATGGAAACCAACCAGCATGATCCTGGCTTTTCTCAATTCCTGTTCACTTATTCCTGTTCACTTAAGTGGAGAGTTGGATTTGTCAGGGTTACAATTTTGTCATTTGAGCACAACAGAGGACAATGTCTGTGGAATTCATTCGGTTCCTAAATTTTACAATTTTATGTGTATGAAGGTAATTTGACTTTCACCCCAATGGCTCTTGTACTGATTCCAGGGACTGTAAACTGGCCAATGGACCAAATCTGGCCTGTTTGTATAAATAAAGCTTTATTGAAACACAGCCACACTCACTCATTTACATATTGTCTGTTGCTTTTTTCCTGCTAAAAATGCAGATTTGAATGGTTGCAACAGAAAATGGGCGGACCTCAAAGCCTAAACTATTTAATATATGGTCCTTACAAAGTTTGTCTCTGGATTAGGCTAATCTAGCCAGTTCTCCCTGTGAATCCCTCCCAAAATTTTGGCTTCAAACAGCATGTCTAGCATGGCCTAGACAAGGAGCATTCCATGATCATAGGCATGGGAGCAGGTTTCACCCCTGCTAGATCTCTCAGCCCCTAGCAAATTATTTGACACTAAGTTGGTACACAATACATTTTTGCTGAATTAATCTGTATTAAATGTTATCTCATTTTTATATTAATTCCACAAATATCCAGGCCACTGTTATAAGGGCTAGAGATACAACATATAATTATGTTACTGTTCCTATGCAAAACTTGATAATAACTATGTATTTTTATCTTATTTTTCCCATCTATATTGCCTTATCTATAACTAATATCCAATTAATTTTATATTAAATAAAATTATATGTGAGCAAATATTTGAAAAAGCAAAACCAGGGTTCTAAAATTCTGCTAAAAATTTTATAGTGCTTTTTGACATGAAGCATTCCATGCAAAGTCTATAAACCACTCCTATTTCTAGTTCCAGTCAATCCTGCCATTAAACTTGTTCCCTAGCATTCATTCAGCATTCATTTAATGGACTAGTCTATCAGGTGTGAACTTTGGGAAGTGTTGTGGCATTCACAGTTCACATGCCCCATCAGGTTGCAGAAAAGGGAGCTGAGGCTAAAGGACCATCCTCTGTGTCTATAATTCTGATGAAAAAAGTTGGTTTGCCACTTCTAGGAGGGTCTGAAAGTTATAGAGGTAAAGGGATTATGGCTTGGGGAAATGGAGAAGTCAAGGGGTTGTTGTCAGAGAGGATAAAAATAGAGTAAAACATGGAGTGCAATGTTAAATTTGGGGATGATCAGGCTGTTCAGAGTACTGAGTAATGATTACCTGGGGATGAATGATAAATTTCTGTGTCTACATCAAAATTGATTTATTGAAGCTCCAAATCTCAATGTGGCTGTATTTGGAGATAGAAACTTTATGGAGGTAATTAAGGTTAAATTATGTCATAATGGTGGGATCTTGATCTGATATAACCAATGGCCTTTTAAGAAGAAGGACACCAAAGATCTCTCTCTCTCTCTCTCTCTCTCTCTCTCTCTCTCTCTCTCTTTCACTCTTGCTCTCATGCTCATATACACAAAGAGGCCATGTGAGGACACAAAGAGGAGATGTCCAGAGAGAGAGGCCTCACCAAAAACCAAATCAGCCAACATCTCAATCTCAGACTTCCAGCCTCAAGAACTGAGTTCTGTTGTTCAGGCCACCACTCTCACCCAGTCTATGTTGTTTTGTTATGGCAGCCTGAGCAGATTAATATAGATAACCGGTGTATTCTAGATACAGGTTAATGACACATATAGAAACCTAAAGCTATATGTCTGTGGTCAGGGCTAACTGTGAATTTATAGGAGTTTTCTCATTGATCTCCCTATATCCTGTCCATCCTATACACTAAAGCCGCAAGGGTGCCTTTCTAAAGCACGTGTCACTCACAAATCATCAAGGGCTACCACCTATAGAACAATGGATATAAGACAAATACCATATGCCTTCAGCTGCCTTTCAAGGTCCTCACCAATCCTGCTCCAATTTGAATTTTGGGGGCTACCACTCAGGCCCCTTTGCAGCCAGATACCCTCAACTTCAGCTCTACCACTTTCACTTCCTCAATGTGCCATGCTCTTGTGTGCTTCAGTAACTTTGAGTCATTACCTTGCCCAGAATGTCCTCCTCTACATCAAGCCCCTGCTCAAGGCCCTTTTTATCCTCCTAGGGCTAGTTCAAGTGTTGCTTGATTTCTGTTGCTCTCTCATACCTGAGGTAGGACTAACTGTTCCCTCATTTTTGTCTCTTACATATACTTCCCTTTTATAATACTTGTCACATTAAATTGCTTTTTTTATATTTTTTTTTATTTCGGCATATTTTTTGTTTGTTTTGTCTGCAATATTTATTTATTTTTTTTTTATTTCGGCATATTATGGGGGTACAGATTTTAAGGTTTCAATAAATGCCCTTCCCCCCTCCCTCCACAAGTCTCAGTTTCCAGCATGACCATCCCCCAGATGGCACACATCTCACTCATTATGTATGTATATACCCTCCCCCCTCCCCCCTGCCCAATACCCTATTACTGTAGTACCTATGTGTCCACTTAGGTGCTGTTCAGTTAATACCAATTTGCTGGTGAGTATATGTGGTGCTTGTTTTTCCATTCTTGGGAAACTTCACTTAATAGTATGGGTTCCAGCTATAACCAGGAAAATATAAGATGTGCTATATCACTGTTGTTTCTTAGAGCTGAATAATACTCCATGGTATACATATACCACATTTTAGTAATCCATTCTTGGATTGATGGGCACTTGGGCTGTTTCCACAGCCTTGCGATTATGAATTGTGCCACTTCCCCAAAAAAGAATGAGCTCCTCAAAGAAGAGAACATGTCTTACTCATCTGAGAGAGAAAAACAAATATCAGCTCAATAAAAGGTGCTGAATGAATGTTGAACAAATTTACATTAATGCTCAAGAAGATAAGTATTAAAGAGCAATGAGGCCTCTTAGGAATAGCTAAATGAATAGCTTTCCAGTACAACCACACAAGATTCTATTCTCTAGCTAAACTACATAGTTATCATCAAGAGCATTAAACTGGTAAGAAATCACATTTTTATGAAAAGTCCATGATTATGGTAGATGAGGAGGAGGAATAAGACTAAAGTAGAAGTGAATACAAATATCTGAATTTTAAAGAAGCAAATTAGCCCAGTGTCTTTCTTATTTTTAAAATCAGGGATTTAGACAAGATGACTTCTAAGGGCTTTTCAAATCCCAAATTCTTTGCTTGTATCATTTCCCAGATAGGCAAGACAACACTTACCTCTGCATCCCTGGGTTCATAATTTTTTCAATTATTATCTGCTGAAGAAATCAACTCCTCATCATCACCAGAGAGATGGTTAACTGGAAAACACTTGGTCAAAAATATGCTTTACAAAGAAAAACAAAAACAAAAATAGATTCACTGCAGCACTCAATTATGCAGCTGCCTGCCTGGGCTGCCTCCCTGGACCCAACAAGCAGTCAGATTTAATGACTAGGGTTAGCTGGGGGCATTTCCCACATGTTTAACTATCAGCAAGTCTGACAGGCCACTGCTTCTTGAGGCATTGGGAACAATGCAAAATAGGCATTAGATTTCAAACATGCAACTAAAGCACTGGTCTTAAAAAATGTAAGCTGAGTAGTGTGCTTTTCAGGCTGTAGATGAGTCTTAACCATATAGCTAACCCAGTTTAAATAAATCTACTTTAGAAGCTCAGCTACACTGTCAAATTAAATTGCTAATTGCTTAACTACTTCACATTAATGGTATAGACCCAATTCAAGTACATTTTAATGCCAGAGCTATCATCATCTAAGTTGTGTCTAGACAAGTTATTAAAAACAGAATCACAGAAGCATAGGGTGGGAGGAACCTCAGAGGTCATATTCAATTTACAAAGGAGAAAACTAAAATCTAAAGAGGTTTAGCTATTTCACCATGGTCTACTATTCTTTCTAGTATGTAAATGCATTATGGTGCATAGGTGTGTATTAATATTTCTGCGGATATATTCAGAACATTACAGACTTTGGAGTTAGATGTATCAAGGTAAAAAATCATGAACACTCCTCTACCACATGTACACACTTAAACTTGTCAACAACTCCTGGCTGTCCATAGGATAAAGTACACATTTCTTACCTTGGCACATAAGACCATGTGTGATCTGGTCTCTTCTACTTCTGCAACAGCCCTCACTCCTGCTCTTCCCTGTCCTGAACTTGACATCAAAAGGATTCAAAGATCCTTGGGTTTTCCCTATAAATATTATGCCATCACTCACCTTGGTGCCATTCTTCATGCTGTCACTGCTGGCTGGAATGCCTATTACTTTGCTCAACTTTTACTTCTGTCTGTATACCTAGCCCTTTGATCACTTACTTCAATACACCTTTCTAGCTTCAGAACCAATCTCTCTGCTCTTTAGTCTTAGCACATTTATTGAAGTCCTAGTCACATCCTGCCTTGCAATTAGAAGCCATCTTCACATATGGCTCTCAACTTGATTGTAAGTTGGGAAGTCCCCAGACTCCTAGCCTAGAGATGGGCATATAGTAAGTACTCCGTGAAGTCTATTCCTTTGTGTTTGTGTTTTAACTGAGCATGTCCTGGGCAAGAATGCTGCAATGGAGACCAAAGGCAATACTGGAGCTTGTCAACTTGGCTGTTCTTCCAGAAGTATCTCTCTTGAAGAAAAATCTGAACTGCATACCTCCATGGCTGCCACATAAGCGAATGCATTTAATCTTGCCAAATTTCTGCTTCCTATTCTATAAAATGGGGGAAACAAAGCTTACCAATTATACTATCAAATAAACCAACCTGGTTTACTAATTGGTGGATTTTTCTGTGGTATGATATGGGTTTGTATACAGAGCAGATTTTTTACAGAACCAAAATTTACATAACATTTTGCCAAATAAAAGGATGACAGTCTGGGAAGTGGTTTAGAGCATGTTAGAGTGTGTGTGTTTAAACATATGATAGCGTCCCATATTTTACAACTGCATAATTTCTAAATAACTTTAACATATTAATACATTATATTTTACTCTAGACCTACATTTTATTGTCCCAAAAAAAAAAAAAAGTAAGACTCAGAGAGGGAAGTAAGTAGCAAAAAGTTCCAGAGCTAGGGAGTGGCTGGGCAGTGTTTCAAATTCAGATCTTTTGATTTCAAGTTCAGTGTTTTTCCTGTGACCTCATCATGTCTCTTAAGAAAAATAGAGCTCGTGGAAGAATAAGACAAAAATATATATTCCAAATGACATGGAATTTGTAGGGGACTTTTCAGACTTTTTCAGATATATAGGTCAATTACACTAAAAGGTATCATTGAAAAGGAAGATGTCGACAGATGTGTCTTTTTTTATTAATTTTTTTTTAATTATTTTTTTTTATTTTGGCATATTATGAGGGTACAGATTTTAAGGTTTCAATAAATGCCCATTTCCCCCCCTCCCCCCAAAAGTCTGAGTCTCCATCATGACCATCCCCCAGATGGTGCACATCTCACTCATTATATATGTATATACCCGCCCCCTCCCCCCTCTCACCTCCCCAATACCCCATTACTGTAGTACCTATGTGTCCACTTAGGTGCTACTCAGTTAATACCAGTTTGCTGGAGAATATATCTGGTGCTTGTTTTTCCATTCTTGGGATACTTCACTTAGTAGTATGGGTTCCAGCTCTAACCAGGAAAATATAAGATGTGCTATATCACCATTGTTTCTTACAGCTGAATAGTACTCCATGGTATACATATACAACACTTTATTAATCCATTCTTGGATTGATGGGCACTTGGGCTGTTTCCACAGCCTTGCAATTATGAATTGTGCTGCTATAAACATTCGAGTGCAGGTGTCTTTTTTGTAGAGTGTCATTGGAACATTTGGGTGGATGCCCAGCAATGGGATTGCTGGAACAAATGGTAGATTCACTTGTATTGCTTTAAGGTATCTCCATATTGCTTTCCACAGAGGTTGAACTAGTTTACAGTCCCACCAGCAGTGTAGGAGTGTTCCTCTCTCTCCGCAACCACGCCAGCAGTTATTGTTTGGAGAATTTTTGATGAAGGCCATTCTCACTGAGGTTAAGTGATATCTCATTGTGGTTTTGATTTGCATTTCCCTGATGATTAGAGATGTTGAGCATTTTTTCATATGTTCGTTGGCCATTCTTCTGTCTTCTTTAGAAAAATTTCTATTCAAGTCCTTTGCCCACTTTTTAATGGGGTTATTTTATATTTTCTTCCTGATTTTCGTGAGTTCTAAGTATATTCTAGTTATCAGTCCCTTATCAGAAGCATAGGATGCAAAAATTTCTCCCATTCTGTAGGTTGTCTGTTTACTTTCATGACTATTTCTTTGGCTGTGCAGAAGCTTTGTAGTTTGATCATGTCCCATTTATTTATTTTGGTTGCTGCTGTGATTGCCTTTGGGGACTTCTTCATAAACTCTTTGCCCAGGCCAATGTCTAGGAGAGTGTTTCCAACTTTTTCCTCTAGAGTTCTAATAGTTTCATACCTTAGGTTTAAGTCTGTTATCCAGCGTGAGTTGGTTGTTGTGAGAGGTAAAAGGTGTGGGTCCTGTTTTAGCCTTCTGCAGGTGGCTATTCAGTTTTCCCAACACCATTTACTGAAAAGGGATTCTTTTCCCCAGCGTATATTTTTGTCTGCTTTGTCAAAGATTAGATGGCTATATGAGGATGGTTTTATATCAGGATTCTCACATGTTCCCCTGGTCAATATTCCTATTTTCGTGCCAATACCATATTGATTTAATTACTACAGCTTTGTAGTATAGTTTGATATCTGTCATATTAATGCCTTCCATTTTGTTGTTGTTGCCCAGAATTGCTCTTGATATTCGGGGTCTTCTTTGGTTCCATAAGAAGCGTAAAATTATTTTTTCTATATCTGTGAAGAATGCTGATGGGATTTTAATAGGTATTGCATTGAATCTGTAGATCAGTTTGGGTAGTATAGACATTTTGACGATATTGAGTATGCCGATCCACGAGCATGGTATGGAATTCCACCTGTTTACATCCTCTGCTATTTCCTTCCTCGGTGTTTCATAGTTCTCCCTGTAGAGGTCTTTTACCTCCTTGGTTAAGTATATTCCTAGGTACTTTAATTTCTTTGTTGCTATTGTGAAGGGAATTGAGTCTTTGATTTGGTTCCCAATTAGATTTTTGTTGGCGTATATGAATGCCTCTGATTTCTGTGTATTGATTTTGTATCCTGAGACTTTACTAAATTCATTGATCAGTTCCAGGAGTTTCTTGGTTGAATCCTTGGGGTTTTCTAGATACAATATCATATCATCAGCAAACAGTGAAAGTTTGATCTCTTCAGCCCCTATTTGGATACCTTTGATTCCATTTTCCTGTCTGATTTCTGTAGCCAAGACCTCCAGTAATATGTTGAACAGAAGTGGAGACAGGCTGGGCGTGGTGGCTCACGCTTGTAATTCTAGCACTCTGGGAGGCCGAGGCGGCGGATTGCTCAAGGTCAGGAGTTCAAAACCAGCCTGAGCAAGACCCTGTCTCTACTATAAAAATAGAAGGAAATTAATTGGCCAACTAATGTATATATATAAAATTAGCCAGGCATGGTGGCGCGTGCCTGTAGTCCCAGCTACTCGGGAGGCTGAGGCAGTAGGATTGCTTGAGCCCAGGAGTTTGAGGTTGCTGTGAGCTAGGCTGACGCCATGGCACTCACTCTAGCCTGGGGAACAAGCGAGACTCTGTCTCAAAAAAAAAAAAAAAAAAAAAAAAAAAAAAGTGGAGACAGTGGGCAGCCTTGTCTGGTCCAGTTCTAAGTCGGAATGATTTCAATTTTTCCCCATTCAGTATGATGTTGGCTCTGGGTCTGTCATATATGGCTTGTATCATTTTTAGGTATGTCCCTTCTATGCCAATGTTCTTAAGTGTTCGTATCATGAAAGGGTGATGAATTTTGTCAAAAGCTTTTTCTGCATCTATTGAAAGAATCATGTGGTCTTTGTGTTTGCTTCTGTTTATGTGGTGAATTGCATTTATAGATTTACGTATGTTGAACCATCCCTGCATCCCGGGATAGATGTGTATCCTGAAGACAGCATATACTTGGCCTGTATTTTCTTATCCATTCAGCCAGCCTATGTCTCTTGAGTGGAGAGTTTAAGCCATTCACATTTATTGAGAGAACTGATAGGTAAGGTAGATTACTGATCATTCTGTTGGGTTGGATGTTGTTGCTATGATTTCTGTCTTGAGCCATTGTCTTATCTGGCCTTTAATATCTTTGGGTTTTGGTTGTTTTTATATTCGTGGGTTATTATTATGAGGTTCCGTGCGTAACGCTGTTTTAAGTACTTCTTGTAGGGCTGGTCTTGTCTTGGTGAATTCTCTGAGCCTTTGCTTGTCTGAGAATGTTTTTATTTCTCCTTCATATATGAAGCTTCGTTTTGCAGGGAATAATATTCTAGGCTGGGCATTGTTTTGTATCAACAGAGTAAGAATAGGGCCCCAGTCTCTCCTTGCTTGTAAAGTCTCATTAGAGAAGTCTGATGTTATTCGAATTGGGTTTCCTTTATATGTTACTTGCTTCTTTTGTCTTACAGCTATTACAAGGGCCTTTTTAGTTGATACTTTGGTCAGTCTGATGGCTGCATGTCGTGACGTCTTCCTGCTTGCATTGAATCTCCCAGGGGTCCTCTGAGCTTCTTGAACTTGTATATCGAGATTTTGAGCAAGGCCTGGGAAATTTTCCTGTATTATATCTTCAAACAGCTTGTCCAACCCTTGAGTGTTGTCTTCTTCCCCTTCTGATAACCCTATGACCATCACATTAGGTTTCTTCACAGAATCCCACAGCTCTTGTAGGCTTTGCTCTTTTCTCTTGTTTCTCTGCTCTATTTCTGTGACTTATTTTATTAATTGGAGGGTGTTATCTTCAAGCTCTGAGATTCTTTCTTCTGTTTGATCTACCCTGTTCTTGAGCCTTTCCACTGTATCTTGCTCCCAGATGTGTCTTTTTGATCTGTACTAAAGTCTCCAAAGGATTCTTGGGCTTTGCATTCAAAAAGTTAGCAATATAATTTTTATAACAGTTTTATTGAGATATAATTCACATACTATACAATTCTACCATTTAAAGTATACAATTCAGAGGGGGTTGGGAGCAAGATGGCAGACGAGAAACACTGCTAGACATAGTGTCTCTGCAGAAAAGACATATTCTAGCAAAAATTAGAAAAAAGAAGCAAGAAGGCAAGCATACAGCAGATGAGGGCTGGAAGGAGGGGTACCTGACACCCAAGGAGAATCCACCGGAGGAGGCTGCGGAGGACAACTGGAGGCTGAGACCACCGGAGCAGCCTGGAGACCAGCGCCAAGGGTAGATGGATTTGCTGTTTCCCCTCCCCTGCATTTGGGACTGTTGGTGGGCTCCCCAGCAGGTGGAGAGACCTGCGGACACCAGCCCAGAGACGGATGCCGCCAGCCAGCGGTGAGCCTGTAGCAGACGTGGCACCAGGTTTCGAACTTCTCCGGGCACCTCCATGTGCACAGACCAGAGGCGCGCGGAAGGCGCCATACTGCTTCCTCCTCCCCTCTGCCGACCCTACCCACGGCTGCCCAGAGAGACAATACAGCCACTAGCCAGAGGCACCTCCAGGGAATGGAACCTTCCATTTTCAGCCCTTACAGCTGACTCAGGGGAACTCAGACTGTGTGCTCCCTACCCGCCAGCTCTCCCAGGTGCTACTGGCATGGTGTTCCCAGGAGAACGGTGCCGACTCAGAGGCTAAGAGACATAGACCCAGCTGGGACTCCCTGTGGGTGAATTGGGACTGGAACTCCTCTCTCTGGTGGGGATATAGTTTGAAATCTGGGATCAAGAGGTGGGACCTACAGACCAGAACCCCTGCACCGAGGGGTAGCATTGCCCGGGGCACAGAAGGGTTATATGTGACCAGCCTACTGAGGTGTGTGTGCCTCCAAGGGCAGATCAGCATCCTAGAGGGCAACCCTCCTCCCAGGAGGAGGCCGTGCGCCAAGCCCAGGTGGCATTCGGGTGCAGGGAACCTCTCAGCCGGCATCACAGTCCGGGGAGGCCTTGTGGCTTGTGGTCTGGCCTCCTGGTAGAGGCCGGGGAGTAGCTGCGGAGTTGGGGAGGGTGGAAAAAAGTGAGGACGCTCCAGACTGCGGGTCTCAGACAGCCCCACCCCAACACCCAGACTTTCGGGCTGAGCCAGACCATACCAGCCCTACCCTGACAGCTTTTCCTGGAAGCAGAGAACAGAACTTTGACCCCTACTAACGGCCTGAGGGAAGGCTTACCCAACCCACCTCCGCCCAAGACAAGAGCTGATAACAGGACACAAAATCAACAGGATAGCCTGTTCCTCCAAGCAAATGCCACCT
Source organism: Microcebus murinus (assembly GCF_040939455.1). Lineage (NCBI taxonomy): Eukaryota > Metazoa > Chordata > Mammalia > Primates > Cheirogaleidae > Microcebus > Microcebus murinus. Next base: position 73,537,968 of record NC_134136.1, on the reverse strand, counting down.
ACTGACAGGGACGGCATCTTGCACAGCCTTTCCACGGCACCTACTGACTCAATATACAGGGAGTAGTCCAATAACACCCACAGACACCACCTAACACCTCAGAAACTAAACAAGGTGTGTGAATACCCAAACAATAACTTAAGGAAAGAAACAACAACTGATCGACATGGGAAGAAATCAGCGAAAGAACTCAGGAAATATGAAGAACCAAACGGAAAACACACCCCCAAAGAGGAACACCAGCCCCCTAGAAACAGACACCAACCAAAATCAGGCAACCAATATGAAAGAAGAGGAATTTCGTATGTGGATCATAAGAACACTCACCCAGCTGCAACAACAACTCAATAACCAACACAAAGAAACCACAAAAAGTCTCCAGGATACGGAAAAAGAAATAGAAACAATGAAGAAAAGTGTAACCAAACTCCTGGAAATGAAGAATCAATTCAAGGAACTACAAAATACAGTGGAAAGTCTCAACAACAGGGTAGATCAAACAGAAGAAAGAATCTCAGAGCTTGAAGATAACACCCTCCAATTAAATAGATCAGACACAGAAATAGAGCAGGGAAACCAGAGAAAAGAGCAAAGCCTAGTGGGCAAAGGACATGAACAGAAATTTTTCTAAAGAAGACAGAAGAATGGCCAACAAACATATGAAAAAATGCTCAACATCCCTAATCATCAGGGAAATGCAAATCAAAACTACAATGAGATATCACTTAACTCCAGTGAGAATGGCCTTTATCAAAAAGTCTCCAAATAACAGAAGCTGGCGTGGATGTGGAGAGAGAGGAACACTCCTACACTGCTGGTGGGACTGCAAACTAGTTCAACCTCTGTGGAAAGCAATATGGAGATACTTTAAAGCGATACAAGTGAATCTACCATTTGATCCAGCAATTCTATTGCTGGGCATCTACCCAAATGATCCAATGACACTCTATAAAAAAGACATCTGCACTCGAATGTTCATAGCAGCACAATTCATAATTGCAAGGCTGTGGAAACAGCCCAAGTGCTCATCAATTCAAGAATGGATTAATAAAATGTGGTATATGTATATCATGGAGTACTATTCAGCTCTAAGAAACAATGGTGATATAGCATATCTTATATTTTCCTGGTTAGAGCTGGAACCCATATTACTAAGTGAAGTACCCCAAGAATGGACAAACAAGCACCAGATATATTCTCCAGCAAACTGGTATTAACTGAGTAGCACCTAAGTGGACACATAGGTACTACAGTAATAGAGTATTGGGGGGGGAAAGGGGCAGGTATATACATACATAACGAGTGATAGTCGCACCATCTGAGGGATGGTCATGCTGGAGACTCAGACTTGTGGGGGGAAGGGGGAAGGGCATTTATTGAAACTTTAAAATCTGTACCCCCATAATATACCGATATAAAAAAAAAAAAGAGCAAAGCCTACAAGAGCTGTGGGATTCTGTGAAGAAACCTATGTGAGAATCATAGGGTTATCAGAAGGGGAACAAGAAAAAACCAAGGGTTGGACAAATTGTTTCAAGATATAATAGAGGAAAATTTCCCAGGCCTTGCTCAAAATCTTGATATACAAGTTCAAGAAGCTCAGAGGACCCCTGGGAGATTCACCGCAAACAGGAAGACGTCACGACATGCAGCCATCAGACTGACCAAAGTATCAACTAAAGAGGCCCTTCTACGAGCTGTAAGAAGAAAGAAGCAAGTAACATACAAGGGAAAGCCAATTCGAATAACATCAGACTTCTCTAATGAGACTTTTCAAGCAAGGAGAGACTGGGGCCCCATTCTCACTCTTTTGAAAATAAACAATGCCCAGCCTAGAATATTATTCCCTGCAAAACTAAGCTTCATATATGAAAGAGAAATAAAAACATTCTCAGGCAAGCAAAGGCTCAGAGAATTCACCAAGACAAGACCAGCCCTACAAGAAGTACTTAAAACAGCGTTACGCACGGAACATCATAATAATAACCCACGAATACAAAAACAACCAAAACCCAAAGATATTAAAGGCCAGATAAGACAATGGCTCAAGACAGAAATCATAGCAACAACATCCAACCCAACAGAATGATCAGTAATCTACCTTACCTATCAGTTCTCTCAATAAATGTGAATGGCTTAAACTCACCACTCAAAAGACATAGGCTGGCTGAATGGATAAGAAAATACAGGCCAAGTATATGCTGTCTTCAGGAAACACATCTAACCTGCAAGGATGCATATAGACTAAAAATAAAAGGGTGGAGATCAATATTCCAAGCAAATAGCAGCCAAAAGAAGGCTGGTGTGGCAGTTCTAATTTCAGACGATTTAGTTTTTAAACCAACAGAAGTAGTGAAAGACAAAGAGGGTTATTATATAATGGTAAAGGGCACAGTTCAACAAGAAGAGATAACAATTTTAAATATATATGCACCCAACTTAGGTGCACCCAGATTCACAAAGCAAACCTTACTGGAGCTAAGCAAATGGATTAATAGCAACTCCATAATCACCGGAGATTTCAACACCCCATTGAGTGCACGAGACAGGTCCTCCACACAGAAAATTAATAAAGAAATAATTGAATAAACAAAACTCTAGAACAATTGGTTCTGACTGACATTTACAGAACATTCTACCCAAAATCCACTGTACATACGTTCTTCTAATCAGTTCACGGGACATTCTCTAAGATTGACCATATCCTCGGACACAAAGAAAATCTCAAGAAATTTAAAAAAATAGAAATCATATCATGTACCTTCTCAGATCACAGTGGAATAAAGGTAGAAATCAACCCTAACAGAAACTCACATTTCTACACAAAAACGTGGAAATTAAACAACCTCCTACTAAATGATTACTGCATAAATGAAGAAATCAAGACAGAAATAAAAAAGTTCTATGAAGAAAATGACAATGGTGAGACAAGTTATCAACTCCTCTGGGATACAGCTAAAGCAGTTCTGAGAGGAAAGTTTTCTCCATAAATGCCTATAACCAAAAGACAAGAAGATCACAAATAGACAATCTAATGAAACGACTCATACAGCTGGAACAGACCAATCCCAAATCCAGCAGAAGAAGTGAAATCAACAAGATCAAATCAGAACTAAACGAAATTGAAAACAGGGAGGCTATTCAGGAGATTAATAAAACAAAAAGTTGTTTCTTTGAAAAAATGAACAATGTTGATACAACATTGGCTAAGCTAACAAAAAGCAGAAAAGAGAAATCTCTAATAAGCTCCATCAGGAATAAAAAAGGAGATATCACAACTGATCCTAAAGAGATAGAAGATACAATTTATGAATACTAAAAAAATCTTTATTCACACAAACTGGAAAATGTACAGGAAATGGACAAATTTCTAGAAGCACACACCCTCCCTAGGCTCAACCTGGAATAAATAGATTTCCTGAATAGACCAATCTCAACAGCTGAAATAGAAACAGATATTAAAAATCTCCCTAAAATGAAAAGTCCCGGTCCAGGTGGCTTCACACCCGAATTTTACCACATTTACAAACAAGAACTAGTACCTATCTTGCAGAAACTATTCCACAACATCGAAAAGAACGGAAACCTCCCCGACACCTTTTATGAAGCGAATATTACTCTGATACCAAAACCAGGAAAGGATGCAACAAAAAAAGAAAACTATAGACCAATATCCCTAATGAATATAGATGCAAAAATTTTCAACAAAATCTTAGCTAAACGAATCCAGACACTTATCAAAAAAATAATCCACCACGACCAAATGGGCTTCATCCCAGGGATGCAGGGATGGTTCAACATACGTAAATCTATAAATGCAATTCACCACATAAACAGAAGCAAAAACAAAGTCCACATGATTCTTTCAATAGATGCAGAAAAAGCTTCTGACAAAATTCAACACCCTTTCATGATACGAACACTTAAGAAAATAGGCATAGAAGGGACATACCTAAAAATGATACAAGCCATATATGACAGACCCAGAGCCAACATCATACTGAATGGGGAAAAACTGAAATCATTCCGACTTAGAACTGGAACCAGACAAGGCTGCCCACTATCTCCACTTCTGTTCAACATATTACTGGAAGTCTTGGCTACAGCAATCAGACAGGAAAATGGAATCAAAGGTATCCAAGTAGGGGCAGAAAAGATAAAACTTTCACTGTTTGCTGATGATATGATATTGTATCTAGAAAACCCCAAAGATTCAACCAAGAATCTCCTGGAACTGATCAATGAATTTAGTAAAGTCTCAGGATACAAAATCAATACACAGAAATCAGAGGCATTCATATACGCCAACAACAATCTAATTGAGAACCAAATCAAGGACTCAATTCCCTTCATAATAGCAACAAAGAAATTAAAGTACCTAGGAATATACTTAACCAAGGAGGTAAAAGACCTCTACAGGGAGAACTATGAAACACTGAGGAAGGAAATAGCAGAGGATGTAAACAGATGGAAATCCATACCATGCTCGTGGATCGGCAGACTCAATATCATCAAAATGTCTATACTACCCAAACTGATCTACAGATTCAATGCAATACCTATTAAAATCCCATCAGCATTCTTCACAGATATAGAAAAAATAATTTTACGCTTCTTATGGAACCAAAGAAGACCCCGAATATCAAGAGCAATTCTAGGCAACAACAACAAAATGGGAGTTGTTAATACGCCAGATATCAAACAATACTGCAAAGCTGTAGTAATTAAAACAATATGGTATGGGCACAAAAACAGGAATATTGACCAGTGGAACAGATGTGAGAATCCTGATATAAAACCATCCCCATATAGCCATCTCATCTTTGACAAAGCAGACAAAAACATCCGCTGGGGAAAAGAATCTCCCTTCAATAAATGGTGCTGGGAAAACTGGATAGCCACCTGCAGAAGGCTAAAACAGGACCCACACCTTTCACCTCTCACAAAAACCAACTCACGCTCGATAACAGACTTAAACCTAAGATATGAAACTATTAGAACACTAGAGGAAAAAGTTGGAAACACTCTCCTAGACATCGGCCTGGGCAAAGAGTTTATGAAGAAGTCCCCAAAGGCAATCACAGCAGCAACAAAAACAAATAAATGGGACATGATCAAACTACAAAGCTTCTGCACAGCCAAAGAAATAGTCATGAAAATAAAAAGACAACCTACAGAATGGGAGAAAATTTTTGCATCCTATGCATCCGATAAGGGACTGATAACTAGAATATACTTAGAACTCACGACAATTAGGAAGAAAAAATCAAATAATCCCATTAAAAAGTGGGCAAAGGACTTGAACAGAAATTTTTCTAAAGAAGACAGAAGAATGGTCAACAAACATATGAAGAAATGCTCAACATCTCTAATCATCAGGGAAATCCAAGTCAAAACCACAATGAGATATCACTTAACTCCAGTGAGAATGGCCTTTATCAAAAAATCTCCAAACAATAAATGCTGGCGTGGTTGCGGAGAGAGAGGAACACTCCTACACTGCTGGTGGGACTGCAAACTAGTTCAACCTCTGTGGAAAGCAATATGGAGATACCTTAAAGCGATACAAGTGAATCTACCATTTGATCCAGCAATCCCATTGCTGGGCATCTACCCAAATGATCCAGTGACACTCTACTAAAAAGACACCTGCACTCGAATGTTTATAGCAGCACAATTCATAATTGCAAGGCTGTGGAAACAGCCCAAGTGCCCATCAATCCAAGAATGGATTAATAAAATGTGGTATATGTATACCATGGATTACTATTCAGCTCTAAGAAACAATGGTGATATAGCACATCTTATATTTTCCTGGTTAGAGCTGGAACCCATACTACTAAGTGAAGTATCCCAAGAATGGAAAAACAAGAACCAGATATATTCTCCAGCAAACTGGTATTAACTGAGTAGCACCTAAGTGGACACATAGGTGCTACAGTAATAGGCTATTGGGCAGGTGGGAGGGGGGCGAGGGGCAGGTGTACACATACATAATGAGTGAGATGTGCACCATCTGGGGGATGGTCATGATGGAGACTCAGACTTTTGGGGGGAGGGGAGAAATGGGCATTTATTGAAACCTTAAAATCTGTACCCCCATAATATGCCAAAATAAAAAAAAATTAAAAAAAAAGAAATAAATAATGCTATACATTGTAAAAAAAAAATATGGCAGATATCAAACTATACTACAATGCTGTAGTAATTAAATCAATATGGTATTGGCACAAAAATGGGAATATTGACCAGTGGAACAGATGTGAGAATGCTGATATAAAACCATCCTCATATAGCCATCTAATCTTTGACAAAGCAGACAAAAATATACGCTGGGGAAATGAATCCCTTTTCAATAAATGGTGCTGGGAAAACTGGATAGCCACCTGCAGAAGGCTAAAACAGGACCCACACCTTTCACCTCTCACAAAAACCAACTCTTTCATCACAATAGATATATATATAAAAAAAAAAAAAAAAAAAACTCACGCTGGATAGCAGACTTAAACCTATGGTATGAAACTATTAGAACTCTAGAGGAAAAAGTTGGAAAGACTCTCCTAGACATCGGCCTGGGCAAATAGTTTATGAAGAAGTCCCCAAAGGCAATCACTGCAGCAACAAGATAAATAAATGGGACATGATCAAACTAAAATGCTTCAGCACAGCCAAAGAAATAGTCATGAAAGTAAACAGACAACCTACAGAATGGGAGAAAATTTTTGCATCCTATGCATCCGATAAGGGAGTGATAACTGGAATATACTTAGAACTCATGAAAATCAGGAAGAGAAAATCAAATAACCACATTAAAATGTGGGCAAAGGACTTGAACAGAAACTTTACTAAAGAAGACAGAAGAATGGCCAACAAACATGAAAAAATGCTCAACATCTCTAATCATCAGGGAAATGCAAATCAAAATCACAATGAGATATCACTTAACCCCAGTGAGAATGGCCTTTATCAAAAAATCTCCAAACAATAAATGCTGGTGTGGTTGCGGAGAGAGAGGAACACTCCTACACTGTTGGTGGGACTGCAAACTACTTCAACCTCTGTGGAAAGCAATATGGAGTTATCTTAAAGCCATACAAGTGATTCTATCATTTGATCCAGCAATCCCATTGCTGGGCATCTACCCAAATGATCCAATGACACTCTACAAAAAAGACACCTGCACTCGAATGTTTATAGCAGCACAATTCATAATTGCAAGGCTGTGGAAACAGCCCAAGTGCCCATCAATCCAAGAATGGATTAATAAAATGTGGTATATGTATACCATGGATTACTATTCAGCTCTAAGAAACAATGGTGACATAGCACATCTTATATGTTCCTGGCTAGAGCTGGAACCCATACTATTAAGTGAAGTTTCCCAAGAATGGAAAAACAAGCACCACATATGCTCACCAGCAAATTGGTATTAACTGAACATCACCAAAGTGGTCACATAGGTACTACAGTAATAGGGTATTGAGCAGGTGGGAGGGGGGAGGGTTGGCGGGTATATACATACATAATGAGTGAGATATGCACCATCTGGGGGATGGTCATGATGAAGACTCAGACTTGTGGGTGGAGGGGGGAAATGGGCATTTATTGAAACCTTAAAATCTGTACCCCCATAATATGCCGAAATAAAAAAAAAAGTATACAATTCAACCATTTATAGTATATTCATGGAATTGTACAACCATTACCACAATCGACTTAAGAACATTTGCATCATCCCCCAAAGAAACCCATATCCATCATTTGTCACTTCCCATTCCTGTATTTCCCATTCTTCTCCTCGTCTTTTGTGATGGACTTAATTTACTTAGGGTAATATTTTCAATGTTCATACATGCTGTCAAATGTCCTTCATGTTGGGATAGCATTTAATTCCTTTTCATGGCCAAATTATATTTCATTGTGTTGGTATACTATATTTTATTTATGTCATTCATCATTTGATGGGCATTTGGGTTGCTTCTACTTTTTGACTATCATGGATCACGAGGCTATGAACATTCATGTCCACATTTTCATGTAAACGTATATTTAAATTTCTCTTGGATAAATATGTAGAAGTGGTATTTCTGGGTCACATAATTTCATGTATAACTTCATGAAGAGCAATAATAGACCTAAAAGCTATGAAGTATCTGGAAATGACAGTTTTAGAAAGACTACCTTCTTCTCCTCTTCTGCACTATGGCAGGGACCAAATTCACATCATGAGACTAGTAGAAGTTACTGAGATCTCCTAAATATGGTCTGGTGGCTTCAGTTTTCCCCAACTGTGAGTATATAGCATGTTTCCAAATCTCAAGGATCCATCCCATAAGAAGGTCTATGAGCTGTGCCTCCAGACATACCCTATAGAAGGAAATGGAAAGCTCCAGAGGTAAATTAATAGCATGTATTTAGCACTTAGAATCCCCCAGGAAGAGGAGGAAAAAACTGCTTTCATTTTTATAGGCAGACAAGATAAAGAACATCAGAAACTCCTGTCAAGCAGAGTCAATCCAGTTCAAATTAAAGGAACAATATTGCCTGCGTGATGGACTGCATGGAAATTTTTACTATGTTTGGTTTAATTCACCAACAGAGAATACATGATAACACATTTCGTACCACATAGAAATCTCTAAGACATATGCCAGGGACCTCACGTTTTTGGGCAAACTGTACATTATCTAAATCATCGTAACTACAGATCATAATGCACTTTAGGTGTTGTTTTACAGTAATTATAACATTTTCATTTACAAAAACAATTAAACAAACAACTAATTAAGCAATTAAAGTTCCTAGTACTTTTTTAACGTATGGTACTGCGTAAAACATTTTCCTCTATGAAGAGGGACCAAACAAACTTTACATAAGTATCTAGATTCACTCCTTTTTCCATGGGTGGCACAAACTCTGCAGGCTCTTGTAGGAAATATTTTCTTTCCACTCACTGCAATACACATAGGTTCGTGCTGCTTCATATAACCTGACAACCTTTTGGATGGATCTTTACAAGGTGCTCTCCTTGCACCCCCAGGGGAAGGGCTGGACGGATTTGTCTCTGGTTCCGGAAAGCCTTCATTATTGTCATCCGTTATCCACTCTCTCGCCACCGATAGCAGAAACTGTTTATACTTCATTTTTGCTTGTGGATTGAGGATGTTGTACACTCTAAATGAATCGAAAAGTCCACAGTTTATAAGGTACAGCACTACTTTTTTTGTCCATTTCAACATTTTCCTTAGAATGGAACAACATGAAAGGAATTGATCCACACAGTCGACACCTTTCATGTGGGCATTGTATTCCTTGATGCAGGCAGGGTTTACAATATTCTCTCCCCATCTTCTATTTTTTTTTTCCTGTTGTCGAGACAGAAGTGTCATGGATCACTGATATCATTCGGACAACTCGATTGTCTTTCCATGCTAGGGGAAGAATGTCGCCTTTTCTGGAAAATATTATGTCACCTATCTTCATTCTTCATGTTTTCATTTTCAAATTTGGCGGTAAACCTCTACTCTCCCTGATGGACAAGACAGTGTGTTGACATCTAAAGTCCATAACAGATGGCGCCTGAAATAAGAGAAAACTCGTGAGCGGTATGAAAGGTGATAATATGTATTAAAATTACCTTTCTATTTGGCCTTAAATACTTTCTTTCTTCATCTTCAGTTAGGTAAAAAATATAATTTGCTATAGTCACTAAAATAGTAACATATGTCCTTAATTTGAGGGATATGTTAGTGGGCATACAATGGGCCTATAGTAACTTATACCTTCTATAAACAAAGAGAAATAAAGTTTGGAATAAGAATAATTTCTGCAGAATGGGTGCCAACTCTTCTTTGTAGGTCTGGTAAAATTCAGCTGTGAATCCATTTGGTCCAGGTTTTTTTTTATTAATATTATTATTTCTTTTTTTTTTTTTTTGGAGTAACAGGAATTTATTTTTAAACATTTGAAAATACATGGAACTTTCAAGAAGAGAATGAAAACTGCATATGATCCCACTATCTAGAGATAAACCTTGTTAAATTTTTTATGCATTCCTTTATAGGCCCTTGGGCATTTAGATGTCTCATTATTTTTTCAAAATTGTGATTCAACCATACATATAGTTTTTACATCCTGCCCTTTTGCCCCTCCTTTAACATATTGTAAACATTTATGATTTTTTTTGGTTCAATTTTCAGAATTCAGAGAATTGTATTGTATGGATGTGTTAAATAAAAATGATAGAAGCCCATGGTATTAGACTAAGCTCCTGCATGACACCCTAACACACAAGACTAAAAATTGTAATGGAGTTACTCGTGATGAAGTTCCATGTCATCAAACCAAAACTAAGCTGTTATCTGATCTTCTGAAAAAATCAGAAGAGAGAGGAAACAGTCAATTTCCCAAACAGGCCAGTTTATGTCTTTAACTGGCCTGATAAGGAAGTCCCCTCTGCTTTAATCTTTGCCCAAAAAAGGGAGCCTGAAGTAACCTGATGTTAACTACTCAGTTATTTTTCTATTGTTCTGTCTAAAAATAACTAATACACTCTTTCTTCTTGTTTCCACTTTCTTCACCCCTTGTCTGTCTGTAAAACCAACCTCTTCTGCTCAGCTCATTGGAACACTTACTCTATTTTTGCAATGAAATATTGCCTACTTCTAGAATCACAAATAAAACCAACCGAGATGATTAAACTAATTTGTTGTACGGTTGTCCCTTGAACAAAGTGGGGCTTTGAGACACTGACCACCCCACACAGTCAGAAATCTGCATATAAATTTGATACCCCCAAACTGAACTACTAATAGCCTAGCGCTGACCAGAGAAGCCTTATCAATAACAGACAGTTGATTAACATGTATTTTGAACGTTACATGTATTACATGCTCTATTATTTTTTTTTATTTCGGCATATTATGGGGCTACAGATTTTAAGGTTTCAATCAATGCCCATTTCTTCCCCCTCCCCTCAAAAGCCTGAGTCTCCATCATGACCATCCCCCAGATGGTGCACATCTCATTCATTATGTATGTATTAACCCGCCCCCCTCCCACCTGCCCAATACCCTATTACTGTAGTACCTATGTGTCCATTTAGGTGCTACTCATTTAATACCAGTTTACTGGAGAATATATCTGGTGCTTGTTTTTCCATTCTTGGGATACTTCACTTAGTAGTATGGGTTCCAGCTCTAACCAGGAAAATATAAGATGTGCTATATCACCATTGTTTCTTAGAGCTGAATAGTAATCCATGGTATACATATACCACATTTTATTAATCCATTCTTAGATTGATGGGCACTTGGGCTATTTCCACAGCCTTGCAATTATGAATTGTGCTGCTATAAACATTCGAGTGCAGGTGTCTTTTTTTTGTAGAGTGTCACTGGATCATTTGGGTAGATGCCCAGCAAAGGGATTGCTGGATCAAACGGTAGATTCACTTGTATCGCTTTAAGGTATCTCCATATTGATTTCCACAGAGGTTGAACTAGTTTGCAGTCCCACCAGCAGTGTAGGAGTGTTCCTCTCTCTCCGCAACCACGCCAGCATTTATTGTTTGGAGATTTTTTGATAAAGGCCATTCTCACTGGGGTTAAGTGATATCTCATTGTGGTTTTGATTTGCATTTCCCTGATGATTAGAGAGGTTGAGCATTTCTTCATATGTTTGTTGGCCATTCTTCTGTCTTCTTTAGAAAAATTTCTGTTCAGGTCCTTTGCCCAAAAACCAAGAAAAAAAAAAAAAAGTCCTTTGCCCACTTTTTTTTTTTTTCTTTTTTTTTCTTTTTTTTTTTTTTTTTTTTTTTAAATTATTTTTTTTATTTTGGTATATTATGGGGGTACAGATTTTAAGGTTTCAATAAATGCCCATGTCCCCCCCTCCCCCCAAAAGTCTGAGTCTCCATCATGACCATCCCCCAGATGGTGCACATCTCACTCACTATGTATGTATATACCCGCCCCCCTCCCCCCTCCCACCTGCCCAATACCCTATTACTGTAGCACCTATGTGTCCACTTAGGTGCTACTCAGTTAATACCAGTTTGCTGGAGAATATATCTGGTGCTTGTTTTTCCATTCTTGGGATACTTCACTTAGTACTATGGGTTCCAGCTCTAACCAGGAAAATATAAGATGTGCTATATCACCATTGTTTCTTAGAGCTGAATAGTACTCCATGGTGTACATATACCACATTTTATTAATCCATTCTTTGATTGATGGACACTTGGGCTGTTTCCACAGCCTTGCAATTATGAATTGTGCTGCTATAAACATTCGAGTGCAGGTGTCTTTTTTGTAGAGGGTCACTGGATCATTTGGGTAGATGCCCAGCAATGGGATTGCTGGATCAAACGGTAGATTCACTTGTACCGCTTTAAGGTATCTCCATATTGCTTTCCACAGAGGTTGAACTAGTTTGCAGTCCCACCAGCAGTGTAGGAGTGTTCCTCTCTCTCCGCAACCACGCCAGCATTTATTGTTTGGAGCTTTTTTGATAAAGGCCATTCTCACTGGGGTTAAGTGATATCTCATTGTGGTTTTGATTTGCATTTCCCTGATGATTAGAGAGGTTGAGCATTTCTTCATATGTTTGTTGGCCATTCTTCTGTCTTCTTTAGAAAAATTTCTGTTCAGGTCCTTTGCCCAAAAACCAAGAAAAAAAAAAAAAAGTCCTTTGCCCACTTTTTAATGGGGTTGATTTTTTCTTCATAATTTTCGTGAGTTCTAAGTGTATTCTAGTTATCAGTCCCTTATCGGATGCATAGGATGCAAAAATTTTCTCCATTCTGTAGGTTGTCTGTTTACTTTCATGACTATTTCTTTGGCTGTGCAGAAGCTTTGTAGTTTGATCATGTCCCATTTATTTATTTTGGTTGCTGCTGTGATTGCCTTTGGGGACTTCTTCATAAACTCTTTGCCCAGGCCAATGTCTAGGAGAGTGTTTCCAACTTTTTCCTCTAGAGTTCTAATAGTTTCATACCTTAGGTTTAAGTTTGTTATCCAGCGTGAGTTGGTTTTTGTGAGAGGTGAAAGGTGTGGGTCCTGTTTTAGCCTTCTACAGGTGGCTATCCAGTTTTCCCAGCACCATTTATTGAAGAGGGATTCTTTTCCCCAGCGTATGTTTTTGTCTGCTTTGTCAAAGATTAGATGGCTATATGAGGATGGTTTTATATCAGGATTCTCACATCTGTTCCACTGGTCAATATTCCTATTTTTGTGCCAATACCATATTGTTTTAATTACTACAGCTTTGTAGTATAGTTTGATATCTGGCATATTATTGCCTCCCATTTTGTTTTTGTTGCCTAGAATTGCTCTTGATATTCGAGGTCTTCTTTGGCTCCATACGAAGCATAAAATTATTTTTTCTATATCTGTGAAGAATGCTGATGGGATTTTAATAGGTATTGCATTGAATCTGTAGATCAGTTTGGGTAGCACAGACATTTTTTTTTAATTTGTAATGTATTTATTTATTTAAATATAGATATAACTCATACAAACAAAAGGTGACTGGGATCCTCAAAAACTTTTAAGAATATAAAAGGGATCTGAGATTTTTATGGAATCCTAAGGGACCCTAAAAAGTCAAAACAATCTTGAAAGAAAAGAACAGAATTGGAGCCCTCACACTCCTAATTTTAAAACATACTACAAAGGAATAGGAATTAAGACAATGTGGTACTGGCTAAAGATAAATATATAGACTAATGAAACAGAATAAAGATCCCAGAAATAAATCTCTTCATATATTGCCAAGTGATTTTCAACAAGGATGCGAAGACTACACAATGGGGGAAAGGTAGTTGCTTCAAAAAACACTATTTGAGAAAACTGTATATCCATATGCAAAAGAATAAAGTTGGACCCTTACCTTATCCTATACACAAAAATTAACTCAAAATGGATTAAAGGACTAAACATAAGACCTAAAACTATTAAACTCTTAGTAGAAGACATAGGGGAAAATCTTCAGGACATTGGATTTTTTTTTTCATTTTTTTTTAATTTTAATTAAATTGTTTATTTTACTTAATTTTAGCCTTTCTGGGGGTGTAAAAATATATATTATTGTGATTTTAATTTGCACTTCCTTCATGACTAATGTTGTTTTTCAGGTTCTTATTGGTCATTCATTTATATATCTTATTTTGAGCATCTGTTCAAGTCTTTTGCCCATTTTTATGTTGGGTTATGTTTTTTTTATTTGTGTGCATTTTTACATATTCTTAATTCCTTTATTTGGGGAATATATATACTGAATATTTTCTTCCTGTTTGTAAACTTGACTTTTTCATTTTTTTTTTATTGGTTTAGCTTGCTGTAACAGCACTATGAATATGGTTTTTTTTTTTTTTTTGGCATATTATGGGGGTACAGATTTTAAGGTTTCAATAAATGCCCATTTCCCCCCCTCCCCCCAAAAGTCTGAGTCTCTATCTTGACCATCCCCTAGATGGTGCACATCTCACTCATTATGTATGTATATACCCGCCCCCCGCCCCCCTCCCACCTGCCCAATACCCTATTACTGTAGTACCTATGTGTCCACTTAGGTGCTACTCAGTTAATACCAGTTTGCTGGAGAATATATCTGGTGCTTGTTTTTCCATTCTTGGGATACTTCACTTAGTAGTATGGGTTCCAGCTCTAACCAGGAAAATATAAGATGTGCTATATCACCATTATTTCTTAGAGCTGAATAGTACTCCATGGTATACATTTACCACATTTGATTAATCCATTCTTGGATTGATGGGCACTTGGGCTGTTTCCACAGCCTTGCAATTATGAATTGTGCTGCTATAAACATTCGAGTGCAGGTGTCTTTTTAACAGAGTGTCACTGGATCATTTGGGTAGATGCCCAGCAATGGGATTGCTGGATCAAATGGTAGATCCACTTGTATCACTTTAAGGTATCTCCATATTGCTTTCCACAGAGGTTGAACTAGTTTGCAGTCCCACCAGCAGTGTAGGAGTGTTCCTCTCTCTCCGCAACCATGCCAGCATTTATTGTTTGGAGATTTTTTGATAAAGGCCATTCTCACTGGAGTTAAGTGATACCTCATTGTGGTTTTGATTTGCATTTCCCTGATGATTAGAGATGTTGAGCATTTCTTCATATGTTTGTTGGTCATTCTTCTGTCTTCTTTAGAAAAATTTCTGTTCAAGTCCTTTGCCCAATTTTTAATGGGGTTATTTGATTTTGTCTCCCTAATTTTCCTGAGTTCTAAGTACATTCTAGTTATCAGTCCCTTATCAGATGCATAGGATGCAAAAATTTTCTCCCATTCTGTAGGTTGTCTGTTTACTTTCATGACTATTTCTTTGGCTGTGCAGAAGCTTTGTAGTTTGATCATGTCCCAATTTTTTATTTTGGTTGCTGCTGTGATTGCCTTTGGGGACTTCTTCATAAACTCTTTGCCCAGGCCGATGTCTAGGAGAGTGTTTCCAACTTTTTCCTCTAGAGTTCTAATAGTTTCATACCTTAGGTTTAAGTCTGTTATCCAGCGTGAGTTGGTTTTTGTGAGAGGTGAAAGGTGTGGGTCCTGTTTTAGCCTTCTACAGGTGGCTATCCAGTTTTCCCAGCACCATTTATTGAAGAGGGATTCTTTTCCCCAGCATATGTTTTTGTCTGCTTTGTCAAAGATGAGATGGCTATATGAGGATGGTTTTATATCAGGATTCTCACATCTGTTCCACTGGTCAATATTCCTGTTTTTGTGCCAACACCATATTGTTTTAATTACTACAGCTTTGTAGTATGGCTTGATATCTGGCGTATTAACAACTCCCATTTTGTTGTTGTTGCCTAGAATTGCTCTTGAAATTCGGGGTCTTCTTTGGTTCCAGACGAAGCGTAAAATTATTTTTTCTATATCTGTGAAGAATGCTGATGGAATTTTAATAAGTATTGCATTGAATCTGTAGATCAGTTTGGGTAGTATAGACATTTTGATGATATTGAGTCTGCCGATCCACGAGCATGGTATGGATTTCCATCTGTTTACATCCTCTGCTATTTCCTTCCTCAGTGTTTCATAGTTCTCCCTGTAGAGGTCTTTAACGTCCTTGGTTAAGTATATTCCTAGGTACTTTAATTTCTTTGTTGCTATTGTGAAGGGAATTGAGTCTTTGATTTGGTTCTCAATTAGATTTTTGTTGGCATATATGAATGGCTCTGATTTCTGTGTATTGAATTTGTATCCTGAGACTTTACTAAATTCATTGATCAGTTCCAGGAGTTTCTTGGTTGAATCCTTGGGGTTTTCTAGGTACAATATCATATCATCAGCAAACAGTGAAAGTTTGATCTCTTCTGCCCCTATTTGGATACCTTTGATTCCATTTTCCTGTCTGATTGCTGTAGCCAAGACTTCCAGCACTATGTTGACCAGAAGTGGAGATAGTGGGCAGCCTTGTCTGGTTCCAGTTCTAAGTGGGAATGATTTCAGTTTTTCCCCGTTCAGTATAATGTTGGCTCTGGGTCTGTCATATATGGCTTGTATCATTTTTAGGTATGTCCCTTCTATGCCTATTTTCTTAAGTGTTCGTATCATGAACGAGTTTTGAATTTTGTCAAAAGCTTTTTCTGCATCTATTGAAAGAATCATGTGGTCTTTGTGTTTGCTTCTGTTTATGTGGTGAATTGCATTTATACATTTACGTATGTTGAACCATTCCTGCATCACTGGGATGAAGCCCACTTGGTTGTGCTGGATTATTGTTTTGATAAGTGTCTGGATTCGTTTAGCTAAGATTTTGTTGAAAATTTTTGCATCTATATTCATTAGGGATATTGGTCTGTAGTTTTCTTTTTCTGTTGCATCCTTTCCTGGTTTGGATATCTGAGTAATATTCGCTTCATAAAAGGTGTCAGGGAGGTTTCCGTTCTTCTCGATGTTGTGGAATAGTTTCTGCAAGATAGGTACTAGTTCTTCTTTGTAAGTATGGTAAAATTCGGGTGTGAAGCCATCTGGACCGGGACTTTTCTTCTTAGGGAGATTTTTAATTGCTGTTTCTATTTCAGCTGTTGAGATTGTTTTGTTCATGGAATCTAATTCTTCCTGGTTGAGCCTAGGGAGGCTGTGTGTTTCTAGAAATTTGTCCATTTCCTCCACATTTTCCAGTTTGTGTGAATAAAGATTTTTGTAGTATTCATAAATTGTATCTTGTATCTCTCTGGGATCAGTTGGGATTTCTCCTTTTTTGTTCCTGATGGAGATTAGAGATTTCTCTTTTGTGTTTTTCGTTAGCTTAGCCAATGTTGTGTCAATTTTGTTTATTTTTTCACAGAACCAACTTTTTGTTTTATTAATCTCCTGAATAGCTTCCCTGTTTTCAATTTCGTTTAGTTCTGATTTGATCTTGTTGATTTCACTTCTTCTGCTGTGTTTGGGGTTGGTCTGTTCTTCTTTTTCCAGCTCTTTGAATCGTTTCATTAGATTGTCTATTTGTGATCTTCTTGACTTTTGGTTATAGGCATTTATGGAGATAAACTTTCCTCTCAGAACTGCTTTAGCTGTGTCCCAGAGGAGTTGACATCTTGTCTCTCCATTGTCGTTTTCTTCATAGAATTTTTTTATTTCCGTCTTGATTTCTTCATTTACGAAGTAATCATTTAGTAGGAGGTTGTTTAATTTCCACATTTTTGTGTAGAAATGTGAGTTTCTGTTAGGGTTGATTTCTAGTTTTATTCCACTGTGATCTGAGTAAGTACATGGTATGAGTTCTATTTTTTTAAATTTCTTGAGATTTTCTTTGTGTCCTAGGATATGGTCAATCTTAGAGAATGTCCCGTGAGCTGATGAGAAGAACATATATTCGGTGGATTTTGGGTGGAATGTCCTGTAATTGTCAGTCAGACCCAATTGTTCTAGAGTTTTGTTTAAGTCCATTATTTATTTATTAATTTTCTGTTTGGTGGATCTGTCTCGTGCCGTCAGTGGGGTGTTGAAATCTCCGGCGATTATGGAGTTGCTATTAATCCATTTGCTTAGCTCCAGTAAGGTTTGCTTTATGAATCTGGGTGCACCTAAGTTGGGTGCATATCTATTTAAAATTGTTATCTCTTCTTGTTGAACTGTGCCCTTCACCATTATATAATGACCCTCTTTGTCTTTCACTACTTCTGTTGGTTTAAAAACTAAATCGTCTGAAATTAGAACTGCCACACCAGCCTTCTTTTGGCTTCTATTTGCTTGGAATATTGATCTCCACCCTTTTATTTTTAGTCTATATGCATCCTTGCAGGTTAGATGTGTTTCCTGAAGACAGCATATACTTGGCCTGTATTTTCTTATCCATTCAGCCAGCCTATGTCTTTTGAGTAGAGAGTTTAAGCCATTCACATTTATTGAGAGAACTGATAGGTAAGGTAGATTACTGATCATTCTGTTGGGTTGGATGTTGTTGCTATGATTTCTGTCTTGAGCCATTGTAATATCTGGCTTTTAATATCTTTGGGTTTTGGTTGTTTTTATATTCGTGGGTTATTATTATGATGTTCCGTGTGTAACGCTGTTTTAAGTACTTCCTGTAGGGCTGGTCTTGTCTTGTTGAATACTCTGAGCCTTTGCTTGTCTGAGAATGTTTTTATTTCTCCTTCATATATGAAGCTTAGTTTTGCAGGGAATAATAGTCTAGGCTGGGCATTGTTTTGTTTCAAAAGAGTGAGAATGGGGCCCCAGTCTCTCCTTGCTTGTAAAGTCTCATTAGAGAAGTCTGATGTTATTCGAATTGGGTTTCCCTTGTATGTTACTTGCTTCTTTTGTCTTAAAGCTCTTAGAAGGGCCTCTGTAGTTGATACTTTGGTCAGTCTGATGACTGCATGTCGTGACGTCTTCCTCTTTGCGTTGAATCTCCCAGGGGTCCTCTGAGCTTCTTGAACTTGTATATCAAGATTTTGAGCAAGGCCTGGGAAATTTTCCTCTATTATATCTTCAAACAGCTTGTCCAACCCTTGAGTGTTGTCTTCTTCCCCGTCTTGTAACTCTATGACCCTCACATTAGGTTTCTTCACATAATCCCACAGCTCTTGTAGGCTTTGCTCTTTTCTCTTGTTTCTCTACTCTATTTCTGTGTCTGATCTATTTAATTGGAGGGTGTTATCTTCAAGCTCTGAGATTCTTTCTTCTCTTTGATCTACCCTGTTCTTGAGAGTTTCCACTGCATTTTGTAGTTCCTTGAATTGATTCTTCATTTCTAGGAGTTCGGTTACACTTTTCTTCATTGTGTCTATTTCTTTGCCCATATCCTGGAGAATTTTTGTGGTTTCTTTATGTTGGTTATTGAGTTGTTGTTGCAGTTGGGTGAGTGTTCTTATGAGCCACCTACGAAATTCCTCTTCTGTCATATTGGTTGCCTGATTTTGGTTGGTGTCCATTTCTAGGGGGCTGGTGCTCCTCTTTGTGGGTGTGTTTTCCGTTTGGTTCTTCATATTTTCTGAGTTCTTTCGCTGATTTCTTCCCATGTCGATCAGTTGTTGTTTCTTTCCTTAAGTTATTGTTTGGGTATTCACACACCTTGTTTAGTTTCTGAGGCGTTAGGTGGTGTATGTGGGTGAAATTGGACCACTCCCTGTATATTGAGTCAGTGGGTGCCATGAAACGGCTGTGCAGGATGCCGTCCCTGTCAGTAGGTGGCGTTTGCTTGGAGGAACAGGCTATGCTGTTGATTTTGTGTAAGCCTGCCCTCAGGCCGTTAGCAGGGTTCAAAGTTCTGTTCTCTGCTTCCAGGGAATGCTGTCAGGGCGGGGCTGGAATGGTCCTGCTCAGCCAGAAAATCTGGGTGTGGGGATGGGGCTCTCTGAGACCCGCAGTCTGGAGTGGGCCTGGCTTTTTTCCACCCTCCCCAACTCCGCAGCTACTCCTGGGCCTCTGTCAGTAGGCCAAACAACAAACCACCAGGCCTCCCCGGACTGTAATGTCGGCGGGGAGGCTCCCTGCACAGGAACGCCACCTGGGTTTGGTGTACGGCCTCCTCCTGGGAGGAGGGTTGCCCTCTAGGATGCTGATCTGCCCCTGGAGGCACACACACCTCAGTAGGCTGTTCACATATAACCCTTCTGTGTCCCGGGGAATGCTAGCCCTTGGTGCAGGGGATCTGGTCTGTGGTCCGACCTCTGGGTCCAAGAGTTCAAATTGTATCCCCACCAGGGAGAGGATTTCTGTTTCCAATTCACCCACAGGTAGCCCAAGCTGGGTCTATGTCTCTCAGCCTCTGAGTGGGCACTGTTCTCCTGGGAACACCGTACCAGCAGCACCTGGGAGTGCGGGCGGGTAGGGAGCTCACAGTCTGAGTTCCCCTGAGACTGTTGTAGGGTCCCAAAAGGGAAGGTCCCATTTCCTGGATGTGCCTCTGGCTGGTGGCTGTATTGTCTCTCTGGGCAGCTGCGTGTAGGGTCGGCGCAGGGGAGGAGGAAGCAATATGGCGCCTGCCGCGCGGCTCGGGTCTGTGCACATGGAGGTGCCCGTAGGAAGTTGGGAACCTGGTGCCACGTCTGCTACAGGCTCTCCGCTGGCTGGCGGCGGCGGTCTCTGGGCTGATGTCCGCAGGTCTCTCCACCTGCTGGGGAGCCCACCAGCAGTCCCAAATGCAGGGGAGGGGAAACAGCAAATCCACCTACCCTTGGCGCTGGTCTCAGGGCTGCTCCGGTGGTCTCAGCCTCCAGTTCTCCTCCGCAGCCTCCTCCCGTGGAGTCTCCTGGGGTCTCAGGTACCCCTCCTTCTGGCCCTCGTCTGCCGTATGCTCGTCTTCTTGCTTCTTTCCTCTAATATCTGCTAGAATCTGTCTTTTCTGCAGAGACACTCTGTCTGGCGGTGTTATTTGTCCGCCATCTTGCTCCACCCCAATATTACTATTTCTAACAATAAACAACCCTTCCAACAGGGTTTTTAATTGCTGCTTCAATCTCATTGCTTGTTATTGGTCTATATAGCTGTTTTATTTCTTCCTGATTGAGTCTTGGGAGGTTGAGTGTTTCCAGAAACTCATCCATTTCCTCTATGTTTTTGAGGTTATGTGCATAGAGATTTTCATAGTATTCACAGATGATATTTTATCTCTCCTTTTTCATTTCTAATTGAGCTTATTTGAGTTCTCTCTCTTCTATTCCTGGTTAATCTAGCAAGAGATCTTCCAGTTTTCATTATCTTTTCAAAGAACCAACTTTTTGTTTCATTGATCTTCTGTATAAGTTTCTTGTTTTTGATTTCATTTGTTCTGCTCTGACCTTAGTTATTTCTTTTATTCTATTGGATTTGGGCTTGGTTTGCTCTTCCTTTCCTAGTTCCTTGAGATGTGTTGTTAGATTGGTAACTTGTAGTCTTTCTTTTTATTGTAGGCATTTAAGGCTATGCATTTTCCCCTTAGGACTGCTTTTGTTGTATTCTATATCCAAATGCCCATCAATTCATGATTGAATTAACAAAATGTACATGTTCACCATGAAATGCTACTCAGCCATAAATAAGGATGACTTAATGCATTTTGCAACAATTTGATGAAACCGGAAGCCATTATCCTAAGTGAAGTATCTAAAGAATGAAAACACAAACACCACATGTACTCACTATTAAATTGGAAGTAACCAATCAGCACACATGTGCAAAGAGGGAAGTAAAACTCAAAAGAAATCAACCAGGGGAGAGGGGGAAGGAGGGGACAGATGAAAATCTATGTAACGGGTAAAATGGACAATATCTGGGTGATGGTCACTCAGAACCATGACTCAAGCTTTATAAAAGCAATTGATGTAACCAAAATTGTTTGTACCCCATAATACTTGAAAAAAAATGGAATAAGAGAAGGAGCAATTCAAGTGACATTTATTCAGTACCTCTTATGCACCAGGAACCATGCTAGATGTTTGGATATTTTCTCTCACTTAATCTATGCAGTGATTCTGTGTGGTGTTATAAACCAGTGGCTTAAGGGGACTCAGACACCAAAATCCAATTAGCCAAATTTTATTTACTCCTGGGGCAGGAGCTATCACCACTCCATGCAAGGAGGGAGAGCAGCCCCGAACTTTCTTAGTCTGGGGTTTTTATACCCCTTGGGCTAGCATCTGCACTGCAAAGCAAGCAAGCCGGTTACAGAAACCAAAGATTTGCGGTTAGCTACATCCTCTTACAAGTTGGCGGTTAGCTACATTTTGTTTTTCACAGACAATTTCCACTAAACTTTAACTTCCACTTAACTACTCCTCCCACCTCCCATCCCATAATAAGTATTGTCTACCTGGTAATTTTTCTTTCCTTCAGTGGTAAGGATACTTATGCTCATTTTACAGATAAAAACCCAAGGTTCACAAATATTAAATAACTTGTTCCTGGGCACAGAAGTAGTAGGTGACAGAATTAGCTCTATGGCTTTCTGATTCCCAAATCTGGTGAAAGTTGAAGAAAGGATTATTGAAGATGGATATTAGAATCTCTCTATCAGTGAAATGTGCTGCCTTGTGTGGTAGTGAGTTCCTCATTAATAGAAATATTAATAGAAGTATTCAAGAATATATCAGGCCGGGCGCTGTGGCTCACGCCTGTAATCCTAGCTCTTGGGAGGCCGAGGCGGGCGGATTGCTCAAGGTCAGGAGTTCAAAACCAGCCTGAGCAAGAGCGAGACCCCGTCTCTACTATAAATAGAAAGAAATTAATTGGCCAACTGATATATATATAAAAAATTAGCCGGGCATGGTGGCGCATGCCTGTAGTCCCAGCTACCCGGGAGGCTGAGGCAGAAGGATCACTCGAGCCCAGGAGTTTGAGGTTGCTGTGAGCTAGGACGCCACGGCACTCACTCTAGCCTGGGCAACAAAGCGAGACTCTGTCTCAAAAAAAAAAAAAAAAAAAAAAAAAAAAAAAAAAGAATATATCAGACAACCACTTATGAGTGATATCACAGAGAGACCTTAAACATGCACTAGAACTTGGATAACATATTACACTCCTCCACTGCGTTCTAATATTATGCAAATGAGTATGTATGTAAGCTTTAGTGATTCATTGATGGAAAGTGTCATATAAAATATTTCATCATGCAAGATTTTAATGAAATGTCCCCTTTCTTATCGATAACTAAAGTCTAAATATGTGGAAGACATAAAAATAAAGGTATATGTTACAGTTCCATTTACTCATTTATTCAATACTTACTAAGAGAATACTATGTGCCAGACACTATTCTAGATGCTTTGAGATAAATTTGAGAACAAGACAGACAAGGTTTCTGTTCTCATGTGGCTTATTATCTAGTGGTGAAAAAAGGATTAAATTATAGATGTATGCATGTGTGTGTATATATATATATATACATTATATATATTATACATCTATATAGTAGGTTAGATGGCAACAAGTGATATGAAGAAAAATAAAGCAAAATCAGAGGATAATGAATGACTGAGTGGAATCTACTTTAGATTAGCTAAAGAGATGATATTTGGGCTAAAGTGAGGATGACACAAAGAAGAGAGCCATGTGAAAATATGGGCAATGACTACCTCAAGGCAGAAGAACAAGCACATGCAAAACCTTTAGACAGGAAGGAGTCTAGGCTTCCTGAAGAGCATTAAGGAGGCCAATGAGGCTGGAGCAGAGTAAGGAAAGGAGAAATAAATAGAAAAAGAGGACAAAGAAAGGGAGTCCTATATCAGATCATGTGGGGCCTTGTAGGCCCTGGTAAAGTTCAATTTATTTTGAAAGAGACAGGAAGCAAATTGGAGTTCTAGATAGGGGAATGGCATGGTATGATTTATGTTTTATGAAAGATCAGTCTCTCTACTGTGTAGAGAATAGATTGTTGGGGGGGTGGGAAGCAAGAAACGAAGCATGGAGAAAAATTTTGGAACTATTTTGAAAGTACAGGTGAGGTCATGATTATTTAGACAGACCAGGGTCAGGGTAATGAAATTGAAGAAAAGTGGTTACATTCACATATTTGGGAGGTATCCCTGAGAGCATATGGTAATGGATTGGATAAAAAGGGTGAGGAAAACATAAGAATACAAAATAACTGAGCTTTCTGGCTTAACAACTAAGTGAATGTAATATTGACAGAGATGTGGAAATCAGGAGTAGGAAAAGATTGAAGGCTATTGATGGTGAATCAAGAGTTACATTTTGACCATATTAAGTTTTAGAGAGTGTGCTAGCTATGTATGTATTGCCTTGTAGTTCCAAATTGATCATTATTGCCTATTCTGTGAAAATGGGTCGAGAACCTTTACTTTTCCTCTTAGCTGGCATGATGCTAAGTTTGGTCAATAGAGAGCACTGAGGAGACATTACTAGAGAAAGGAATTTTGCTTCCTGGTTCCTGTGTGCTCTCCTGGCAGGCTCCTGCAGCACAAGTAGCTTCTTCTTTAGCAACTTCCCAGCTCCTATAGTGTGGGCACCTTTCCCAGTGCCTAGCTCCGGAAATGCAGGCATCTCCCAAATCTTCCCTATTGGCCATCTCCTACAGCACAGGCAGATTTCCCAACACCCAGCTCCTATTGCAGTCACACTTTTGG
This sequence comes from Microcebus murinus, assembly GCF_040939455.1. Classification (NCBI taxonomy): domain Eukaryota; kingdom Metazoa; phylum Chordata; class Mammalia; order Primates; family Cheirogaleidae; genus Microcebus; species Microcebus murinus. The sequence goes on along the minus strand of NC_134136.1, from coordinate 73,513,435 downwards.
TGTCCAGTTCCTACAATGCATTTCAAACATAACTCAGTTGTTGTCTTTTTGAGTATTTGGTTTCCCTTGAGGTGATTGAAATGCAGAGAAAAACTTTATGATGTGAGAGGAAAAATAATAGGAAAGAATCATGATATATGTAAAATATTGCAGTGGAATATAACTATATTACATTTAATTGGTCTCAAGAAATTCCAGCAAAGGGTTTGAGATATATTTAATAATTTTGATAGGTGAACAATGTTTCCTTGACTACAATCCAGTGAAAACAGTGCTTATGGTGTAGAATTTACAAAAGACTGGTAGGCTAATGGGAATGACTAGGAGAAAGAAACTTCCTTGCACTTTTAAATGAAGTACGTGGCTGCTGGGGCTACTTCTGCTGCTACTGCAGGTCTCCATTTGTGACCAGAGGATGCCAAGCTAAGGCCCATATGGTAGTATAAGGTAGAGTCAAGTTGAGAAGAGAATCCTGTTCAGCACTGTTTCAACTACACAGCCTGCAATATCTGGATGTGATTGTGCCCACCTTTACTGTGTTTTACTACACCCAATGGTATATCCTTAAGAATATATCAAAAAGGACATTGGCATATTTAGAAAAGCTGAGTAGGGAGAGGAATAGTGGCAAAGTAGGAGGAATTCTGGAATTCAAAGAATTCTGGAAGAGGGGCTGGGATCTTCCTTACCTCATTTTACGAAACCAATATCACCTTGATACTAAGCTAGGAAAGGACAAAACAAAAAAAGAAAACTACAGACCAATATCCCTCATGAATTTAGATGTAAAAATCCTCAACAAAATATTAGCAAATTGAATCCAACAGCACATAAAAAAATAATTCCAAAATGTTTGTACCCCCATAATTTCCTGAAATAAAAAAAAAGAAAAGAAAAAAATCAACATAACCAGGTAGACTTTATCCCAGAGATGCAAGGCTGGTTCAACATAAACAAATCTATAAATGCAATTTACCACATAAATAAAAACAAGAACAAAGACCATATGATTCTCTCAAAGAATCAAAGACAAAGACAGGTTGATCAGGAAGTACAGAAGGCAGAAATATTTTTATCTTTGCTTATTTATCTACTATCTGTTTCAGTCTGGCCTGGTTTATTTTCAGACTAATTAAATAGCCAAGATTTCCTACACTTTCCACAAACTATCTGTGTTAAAACATATAAATGAAAATAACTACTGAATTGACATAAATTGTGAAATGTTCAATATAATTCTGCCTTTTCACAATACTGACATAAGGAAAAAGGCACCCTTGAACTGAAGATAAATCAAATAACCATGAGATATAGTATTACTTCCTATTGACATTTTATAATACTTAATTTACCTTTAGAAATGTCAAATGGTCTTCTCTCCTTTATTTAACATGTCCTTCCTGCTTTTTTTCAAAATGACTTCTCTCTTGCCCTCCTAGAATTTCTGAACACAATGTAATAGTTTAAGTAAAATGGGGGGGCACTTAAGCCACTGTGTTATGAAAAATGTACACTATTTCTCAGGATAACTGAAATTAAGGGTACTAAAACATTTAGTCTTTGTATTCATAACAACCATAATTACCAGAATTCCTATGTGGTAAAGTAATTTGTATCTTTCCAGTTCATGGAGCCCTTTAACAATTTAACCCATACATACACAAAGGATTAAAGCTGGAAGAGCCCTGAGAGATCATGCACCTGAATGTTTCCTGTAATCACTCAGAGATCTGCAAATATGTCCTGAGAGTTCAGGTGATTATAGTGATCATTGTGTTTGTTTCAATTTCTATTTTTAAAATTCAGTTGACTATAAAAAATTATTTTAATGCTTGGTTTCCACTTAAAACACACCAAGTGGGCACATAGTGGCTGATCAGATAGCTGAGCTTGCTCATGATGTGTCTCTATCACCACCACTGGACTTCACCAATCACGGTTTTGATTGGTACAGAATAGAAACTGTTTTATCTTTTACTATATGTTTAGTTCATTTGGGCTGCTGTAACAAAAACCAGAGGCTGAGGGGGGAAAATGGCAGACTAGAGGCAGTCTATCAGCTTGCTCCAAAGGAAAGAAGTGAAAGGTGCAGGCAGCTGCCTACATACAGATCGCTCATCCTAGAAGCAGCATTGTGAATTTGCAGAGAAGCAACATGGGATGCTCAGTGTGGGGAAAAAAGGTGATAGGGTGATACATGCAAAAAGATTAGAAAACACAAGAAGAACAAGAAGAGAACAGAGTGCAGGAGCTTCCTGCTCACCCTGCTGGCTCAGTGTAGATTGAACTGCAAAATGGCACCCACCACCCCCACACACCTCCTACCTGCTCAGGGACATGCCTGGAGTCTATGTAGAGCTATTGCACTGGACAACAGGCACTGTGGGGATCAGGCAACAGCTAAAGCCATCCTGAACTCTTGGGTGCAACGCTCAGGGTCATGCCTGGAGTCTATGTAGAGCTATTGCACTGGACAACAGTCACTGTGGGGATCAGGCAACAGCTAAAGCCATCCTGAATTCTTGGGTGCACCGCTCAGGGTCTACACCAGGCTGGGGAAGGAGTGGACTGTCTTGTGGCTTCTCTGAGCTTTACCCTAGAACTTAAAACCAGTCACTTCACACCAAGAGTGCAGTGAGACTGGGCACAGGAATTGATCAGAGAGCAGTGGTAACAATCTTAGAGACTATGTGTGAACATTTTAGTTGGTTCTGGGTGGGGTGTGGAGAGCTACAACCTCTGCACTTCTGACCGGGCAATTGTGGGACATATGTGCCTAAGAAGCAACCTGTTGCTGGCTTGGCCCCTAAGTCACCGTCCGGGTCTCAGCCACCTCCTGACTATCTGACCCTGAGCCCACCTTATAGGTCCAGTCGGCCCACCATCTATATGGACCCTTCTTCAGGCTCAGAGCCGCAGCACAAAGGCTTTGCTTCTTGCTCCATTTCATTCTATACTCAGAGGCCCTCATGCTGGGGCAAAACAGGCTCTGCCCTGAAAGGCCTTAGGTGACCACTTTGGCAGGTCCTGGCTGGGGCATGGAGAGCTACGACCTCTACACATCTGACCTGGCATCTGCAGGACCTTTGTGCCTAAGGAGCAGCCTGCAATTTGCTTGGTCCCAAACGGCCCTCCAGGCCCCAGCCACTTCCTGCCTGCCTGGCCCTGACCCCACCCTTCAGGTCTGGTCAGCCTGCCATCTGCACACCCCCACTTCTGGTTCAGAGGCTTTACTCAAGGGCTTTGCTTCCAGCTCCACCCCAGTCCCAGCTGGGAGGCTCTTATGTAGGAATGCAGTGGGCCCAAACTGAGAGGCTCAGAGTGGCTGTGTCAGCAGGCTCCAAGAGGTGCACGGATAGCCAAATGGCCCCTGAGCCACCAGAGCCAACAACAGCCTGCCTTACTTGGCATTAGCAGGACCCTGGCACTTGCAGAACAGCCTGCTTCTTGCTCATTCCGACCCTACCATCCAGGCCCAAATTGCATCCTGCCTACTTGACCCTGAACCCCTCCCTCCAGGTCAGATCAGCTTACCATCTGCACAGCCCCATCTACCATCTCCACTACCCCACCCCTGGCTCAGAGTCCTTGCTCAGAGGTTCTGCTCACAGTCATTCCCAGTCCCAGCACTGAGGTTCTCACTCCAGAGCCTGAGGCTTACCCCTGTAACTCCAGAAATACCACCAGGTCCAAGACACCATCCTCAAGTCTCTAGCCCTACACATGAGCCCCAGGACCCCACCCCAGAGCCTCTACCACCAAAGTATGGTTGGAAGAGTGTCTCCAAAGTCCACTGCCCCACCAGAGTTACCCCAGCCTCAAGCCACTAGCAAACTGCAACCTGCTTTGGGCAAGCTCCCACAACCTGGGAACCCATGACAGTCTTATCCAACTGCTACAGTTACCTCTGTGGGGAGACCCTGAGTAGAGCAATCCACACAATACCAGCCTCAGTGAAGAGAGTTTCATCCAGATCCCAACTTGAACATTCTATAACGATCAGGAAAGTTCCTGACAAGGAACAGAAATCTGGCAAACCTATTAACATGGAATTTGGAAAAGATGGCTTAGATAAAAAGGAAACCAGCAAAAGAACCCTGGAAACATGACAAATCAAAACACTTCAATGCCCCCAAGGGATCACAACACAGCTACAGCAATGAACTCCAACTACAAGGAAATTGTTGAAACAACAGAAATGGAATTCAGAATATGGATGGCAAATAAATGGAATTGATGAGAAAGTTGAAGACCAATAAAAAGAAGCCCCAAAAATATCTCAGGAAATTAATGAGAAAGTCACTAAAGAGCTTGATAAAATTAGGAAGGATATAAAAGAACTTAAAGAAATGACTTGTGTATATTTATCCATTCGGCCAGCCTATGTATCTTTAGTGGGCAGTTCAAGCCATTCACATTTACTGAAAGAATTGATAAGTAAGAAATGAAAGTATCTTTCATGTATTTTCAAAATACAGCAGAAAGTTTCAGCAACATATTAAACCAAGGAGAAAAAAGAATCTCAGAGCTTGAAGACAAAGCTCTTAAGCTAACCCAATCATTAAAAGAGGCAGAGAAGAGAACAAGGGCAGAACAATCACGCAGAGAGTTATAGGACTAGATGAAGCAAACAAACATATGAATTATAGGATATCCCTAAGGGAGAAGAAGAAAGTTCTAAAAGCATGGAAAATATCTATTTGAGGGAATTACTGTAGAAAACTTCCCCAGTATCACCAGAGATCTGGACATCCAGATACAAGATAGTCTTCAAACTGTGGGAAGATTCATAGCAAATAGAACATCTCCAAGACACATGGCATTCAACCTGGCAAAAGTCAAAGTGGAAAAGAAATTTCTACAAGCAGCTAGATAGATGTAAGCAACAACTGACCTGCAAGGGGAAAACTATCAAGATAACAGCAGATTTCTCAGTAGAAACCTTATAATCTAGAGGTACTGGGACCCCAACTTCAATTTTCTCAAACAAAACAACTGCCAGCCTAGAATTTTCTACCTTGAAAACTATGTTTCATATTAGATGGAGAAATTAAGTCTTTTCCAGACAAGAAAATGCTGAGAGAATTTGCCAAGTCCATACCTGCCCCGCAGGCAGTACTCAGAATTGTACTATGCATGGATCAGCACAATAGATGCCCACAAGTGTACAAATCCCAAAAAGCTAAAGGAAAGATCCCAGTCACCAAAATGGCAATAATGTTCTTCTCAACAGGAAGAACAGAAATCCACCCCACTTATCAACTCTTTCAATAAATGTGAATGGCTTGAACTCCCCACTCAAGAGACACAGGCTAGGTGAATGGATAAAAAATAAAAGCCAAGCATCTGCTATCTCTAGGAAACACATCTAACCCACAAGGACTCATTCAGACTCAAGAATAAGGGATAGAAAACAATATTCCATGGAAATGGAAACCAAAGGAAAACTGACATAGCAATTCTAATATCAGATAACCTAGACTTCAAATTAATAAAAGTAAAGAAAGACAAAAACAGTCATTATATAATAGTAAAGAGAAAAATTCACCAAGACATAAAAATTCTAAATATTTATGCACCTAACACATGCATGCCAGATTCACAAAGCAAATCCTACTAGATCTAAACAAAATGATCAACAGAGGCATCATAATAGCTGGGGACTTCAACAGCCCATTGAAAGAACAGGACAGATCTTCCAAACACGAAATAAACAAACAAACAAAAAAAACAATGGAGGCCGGGCGTGGTGGCTCACGCCTGTAATCCTAGCACTTTGGGAGGCCGAGGCGGGCGGATTGCTCAAGGTCAGGAGTTCGAAACCAGCCTGAGCGAGACCCCGTCTCTACCAAAAAAAATAGAAATAAATTAATTGACCAGCTAAAAATATATATATACAAAAAATTAGCCGGGCATGGTGGCGCATGCCTGTAGTCCCAGCTACTTGGGAGGCTGAGGCAGTAGGATCGCTGAGCCCCGGAGATTGGGGTTGCTGTGAGCCAGGCTGATGCCCAGGCACTCACTCTAGCCTGGGCAACAAAGTGAGACTCTGTCTCAAAAAAAAAAAAAAAAAAAAAAAAAAAAACAATGGACTTAAACAGAACTCTAGAACAAATAAGCCTAAAATACATTTACAGAACACTCTACCACAAAACTACTAAGTTTACTTTCTTCTCATCAGCTCACAGAACATTCTCTAAGATTCATCACATCTGTGGCCAAAAAACATATCTCAACAAATAAAACAAAATAGAAATGATACAATGCTTCTTTTTAGACCAGAATGGAATAAAATTAGAAATCAACTCCAACAGAAACACTCATCTCTACACAAACTCATGGAAACTAAACAATCTATTGATGAACAATAGCCCAGTCAAGGAGGAAATTAAGATGTAAAATGAAATATTATTTAAACTAAATGACAAAGGGGACACAAGTTATAAAAAAAATACTGTAGAATATAGCTAAAGGAGTCCTGAGAGGAAAATTCATAGTCATATATGTCTACATCCAAAGGACAGATCACAAATCAACAATCTAATGAATTATATCAAGGAACAGGAAAAAGACAAGCAAACTAATCCCCAAACAAAGATTATTGCTGGGCAGGGGGAGTGGGGAGGAGTGGATGGGTATATACATACACAATGAGTGAGATGTGCACCATCTGGGGGATGGTCACCCTTGAAGCTCAGACTTGTGAGGGAAGGGGGGGGCAAGGGCATTATTTGAAACCTTAAAATTTGTATCCCCATAATATGCTGAAATAAAAATATATAAATAAATAAAAATATAAAAAGAAAAGCTCTTTGACCTTGTTATTTTCAATGATATTTTGGGAAGGGCACCAAAAGCATAGGCAACAAAGTCACAAATATCTAAGTAGAATTATAGCAAACTATAAAGCTTCTGCACAGGAAAAGAGGCAGCCAAACATTGAAAAGACAACCTATGGCATAGTAGAACTTTGCAAACCATATGCTATGGACTAAATTTTTGTGTCCTTCAAAAACATGTATTTTGAAACACTACCCACCAATGTGATGGTATTAGGAGATGGAGCCTTTGGGAAGTTATTCAAATTAGATGAGCTAATGTGAGTGCAACTCTCATGAATGGAATTAGCACTCTATAAGACTGACAAGAAAGCTTGTTTCCTCGCTATGTTTTTTGCCATGTGAGGATACAGGGAGACAGTCTATGACCCAGAATTGGGTCCTAGAACTCAACTATTTTGACATGCTGATCTTGGAGTTACAGCCCCTGAAACTGTGAAAAATAATTTTTTATTGTTTATAAACCACCCAATTTATGGTATTTTGTTATAGCAGCCTGAGCTAAGACATCATATATCTAACAAGAGGTTAACATACAAAATATATAAGGAACTCCTACAATTCAATGACCAACAAAAAAGGAAACTCAAGTTTAAAAATGAGCTAAGAATACAAATAGACAACTTGGGGGCTGAGGTGGGAGGATCACTTGAAGTCAAAAGTTCAAGACCAGTCTGGGCAACATAGCAAGCCCTCATCTCTAAATATTGTTTTTTTTTTTAATTAGCCTGGTGTGGTGGCTCACACCTGTAGTCCCAGATACTTGGGAGGCTGAGGCAGTAGGATCATCTGAGCTCAGAAGTTCAAGACTGCAGTGATCTATGATTGCACCACTGCACTTTAGCCTGGGCGACAGAACAAGACCTTGTCTCTAAAACAATAAATACATGAATAAATAAATAAATAGAATCTGAATATCCATTTATCCAAAGAAGACATGTAAATGGCCAACAGGCATATGAAAAGACAATCAACATCACTAATCATTAGCAAATGTGAATTAAAACCACAATGAGATCTCACCTCACACCTGTTAGGATGACTATTATTATTATTTTTTTTTAAAGATGACTTCTGGCAAGAAAGTGTAGAAAGGTGATCCTGGTACACTCTTGGTGAGAATATAAATTGGTATAGTCATTATGGATAACAGTATGGAAGTTCCTCAAAAATTAAAAGTAGAACTACTATATGACCCAGCAATCACACATCTGGGTACTTATCCAAAGGAATTGAAATCAGGATCTCAAATAGCTATCTGCACTCCCATGTTTATTACAGCATTATTCAAAATAGCCAAGATGTAGAAACAACTTAAATATCCCTTCACAAATGAATGGATAAAGAAAATGTGGTATATACATACAATGGACTATTATTCAGCCTTTCAAAAGGTAATCCTGACATTTGCAATAATATGAATGAACCTAGAAGACATTATGCTAAGGGAAATAAGTCAGGCACAGAAAGACAAATACTGTATATTCTTTCACTTTTATGTGGAATATAGAATAATCCAATTCATAGAAGCAAAGAGTAGAATTATGGTTGCCAGGAGCTGGAAGAGGGGAAAATGGGGGGTTGATTGTCAAAGGGCACAAAGTTTCAATTGTGTAAGATCAATAAGTTCTGGAGATCTACTATACAGCATAGCATCTATAACTAGCAGTACTGTATTACATCTTGAAATTCACGAGGAGAGTTTATCTCACGTTAAATGTTTGTACCATAAAAAAATAATTAAGGAAATGGGAAGAAACTTTGGGAGGTGATAGAAATATCTAAGGCCTTGATAGTGGTGGTGATTTCATGAGTGTATACTTATCCCCAAATCACTGGGTTGTATAAATTAAATATGTACAGCTTTTTACATGTCAATCACTTCTCAATAAAGTGGTTTAAAAAACATTTTTAAAAAGGCCTTTTTGTCCTCATTAAAGATGACACACATGTGTAATCTTGGTCAGCTGTTTAGGTTGCCCACACATGCCATGACACAGGCAAATCTTGTCTCTGCTGATCTAAATCTTAATATGTATATTTTTGCCAACCTACATTTAGCATATATTAATAATAGGCAAAAGTACCCATGCTGAGTTGTATAAATATATAATTTATCTATGCCCAAGTCTGCTCACATCAAGCAGCAAGAAGTAGTAGGAAGGAGCCAATTCTTCAATTTTACAGTAGTTTGGGTTCTAATTTATACTCACTTAGCCTCTTCTCCTAAGGGAATGCATACAAGTGTGTGTGTGCATATATGTTACAAAATATATCTCTCTCAACCTCATATAGCTCCTTTTCTACTGGCACTGAAGATTATGAGAGTAACGAGACAAAGGGACTCTCCCAATCTCCCTGCTCTGATCTCAGGCTAATACTGTAGCTAGCTCACCCTCATATAATATACACACACTGGTAAATGCTGTATATACATATCTATAAAATAGGGAAAATAAATGTAATTGTATCTTTCATATTTTGTGACCCCAAAATTTTTGCAAAGGCTATGTAGCTATCACAATTTTATTAGTGTTAATTAGATAGGCAACTTGACGTAAAAAGAGAAAGCGTATTTTCATACAATTATGCTAAGATGAGCAGTAACATTTTATACAACAATAAAATGATTTTCAGGGATTTTTAGTGAATCCAGATATTTTTCTAATGCTGCATTATGGGTAAAGATTGCAGTCAGGCTCTGGAAGACTATTCGAATAGACAATTAAATTCAATCTGTGCAATGACTGGCACAGAAGGTGAGAAGAGAAGAAGCTGTACCTGCCAGCAATGCTCTCAGTCACTGTGACAACCAGATTTGAGAAACCGGATGAGATCAAACAGAGAGTCCCTGATCCAGAGTTGCCCACTTTCCCAGTTAGAGGTATATATGAATGGCTTTTGCTCATTTTGTGCTGGGAAATGTCCACTTATGTTGCCTGAAAACTTCTGCCCCTCTCTAAAAACTATAGCTGCCTCATCACTGTTTAAGTCAGTGCTGGAACAATCAAAAAGATTAGTCCTTCTGCCCACTGCCAGTCAATCCAAAGCCTCTCAGTCACTGGTGATCTTGTTCCTCACCCAACATTCCCCTTTATTTCTTTCACTGGAATATAATCTTTGCCTTAAGAAAACAAGAGTATAACTATGGCCAATGCCTAGCAAATACTGAGGATAAAGGTTTTATTTAGTTGTAGGATGATGGCTGTTTCTTTTCTTTTATAAAAAAGTATTTTTTCAAGCACCACATGTACTCACCAGCAAATTGGTATTAACGGATCAACACCTCAGTGGACATATAGGAATAACATTTATTGGGTATAGGGTGGGTGGGAGGGAGGAGGAAGGGATGGATATATACAGACATAATGAGTGAGATGTGCAACGTTTGGGGGATGGTCACACTTGAAGCTCTGACTTAAGGGGGGAGGGAGGGCATAGGCAATATATATAACTTTAACATTTGTACCCCCATAATATGCTGAAATTTTAAAAATGGAAAAAATAAAAATAAAAAAATATTTTTATAATGTCAAAAGTTATTTTCGGTGCTGGGCACAGTGGCTCATGCCTGTAATCCTAGCACACTGGGAGGCCAAGGCGGGAGAATCGCTCAAGGTTAGGAGTTCGAGACCAGCCTGAGCAAGAGCAAGATCCCATCTCTACTAAAAATAGAAATAAATTAATTGGCCAACTAAAAATATATAGAAAAAATTAGCTGGGCATGGTGGCGCATGTCTGTAGTCCCAGCTACTTGGAGGCTGAGGCAGGAGGATTGCTTGAGCCCAGAAGTTTGAGGTTGCTGTGAGCTAGGCTGACACCACAGCACTCTAGCCCAGGCAATACAAGTGAGACTCTGTCTCAAAAAAAAAGAAAAAAGTTATTTTCTGGATATAACAATTAAGTACTGTGTAATTTCTAGGTTTGCCCCAATGGTGGCAGGGAAAACATCCTTATGTCCACTTGCTCCTGAGAAATACTGTTTAGAATTCCATGTCAAGTCACCCTGTTAACACTGTAACCTAGCATGTCAGAGTCTGTTAAGGACCTCTAAAAGCTCTATGCCTGACCACTGCATGAGTACTCAATTTCCAGTGTTGTGGCAATACAAAGGGAAAGAAAGAAAGAAAAAAAAAAACATGAGTGAATTGCTGATAAAGACCAGAGCTTTACCTTAGCCAAGGACTGAGCTTAAATATCATATTATAGTAATATAATAATATGTCTTCAGAGCCCTCACCTTATACATCTTCCATGTTTTCTTGGTAGCACCTGAAAATTATATATACTGCAACATCCCTTTTGCCCATTAAAATCTTGTCACGTTTTCTTAGGATTCCACTCATTGCAAGGAGAAAATAGGTAGTACTGGATTAATTACAGAAGTTGATTCCTGGTACTATCTATATAATGTTGTAACTCAGGCAAAATGCCTTTAAATAGCAAATATTTAGTCTAATTAGAAAAGACATATTGAGTAGTTCTACCAATATATTTCATATCGCACCCCTAACATAGCTGTTTAACATTTTTCTGGTTAACTGTAAACTCATCCCAAAACTACAGTATCATTCCTCATCAAGTGATCAGAGAGTCTTTCCTGTCCTTCATCCTTCTCTTCATTTAGAGCATCTCTTATATGACTCAAATAGTCAAAGACAATAGGCCAAAGAGAATGTTGGGAATTTAGGCAGCCCCCCTCCTCCTATAGCCAATCAAACTGTCTTTTCTAGTTCTGCAATGAACATGGAGTTTGCTGAACAGAACTGAACCTCTCTGAGCATCAGTTCCCTTATATAGGAAGGAGTTGTGATGATTAGAAATGATGGATGTAAAGATGGTAATTATAGACCTGGCTTTCAGTATGTAATCAATAAACTGTAACTATTTTTATTTTGCTTATAGTCTAGATTCTCTACTGGGTTGTATACACAATGGAAAACCTACACAGTCTAGACAAGGATCAAATATCCATACTTAATTAAAGCCATAGCCAGAGTCTGTGATAAGGAATAGATCTTTATAAAATGTTTACAAACATATTCTGAGATATATGTGGTACCAGTGAATAGAGCATATATTAAGACTTCAGTCCCTGGACTGAGACAAGTGAGGCACCTAGGGCACAAAACTTAAGGAGGAACTCACTTTTTCAGGTGCCAATCCTACATATGCACAATCGCGAGGTAGGTGCTTCCTTAAATTTTATGCACTAGATACTTCATTTATCCCACCCTAGTCCAGGATCTGATTTCAGTCTCCTTTCCCTCTTAGTGGGAATAAAAGAGAGTGTGGTGTATCATGTGGAGTGGCCTGGGGAGTCACACCAGCCACCAAGAGAACATACTGGCCTGAGCTGCTAGTGATCTGAGGTCATGGGTAAAAGAGGAGCCAGGAAACTATTATGGAAGAGAAAGACTACAAGTCACGCTCATCCACTGCTGTTTTAAATGTCTTTTAGTAACATACAACAGAGTGTTCCCATGTAAAGAGGGTTGCCCATTTAGAAGGAAGATCTGCCTTTTGGTAGAAATCCCTAAGTCAATTGAAATGGGCTAAGACATATGTTTAATTGTCTCTGGCATAAAGATTATAAAAGTAATGCCCTTAAAGAAGTTATAACTAAAAGGTCTCAAAAGGTTCACAGTTCTCCTACAGCTAATCTGTGAGTGTTGCTTTCCATTTTATAAATAGTTTTTGATTCATTATCTTATCTATTCATCACAACTCAGACAAGTAGCAATGTAGGCACAGATGCACCTCAGCTTTCAATTGGATTGGTTATATCTCGATACACCCATTGTACATTGAAAATAAAGTAAATTGAAAATGGGTATTTTGTAGACATAATGAGATGTAAAAACACAAAGCACAATATCCAAAAACTTCTGCCCACACAGTATGCTCTGCACCATCAGTTGTTTGCCCTAGTGATCATGTGGCTAACTGGGAAATCACTGCCACCATATGGCATCACATGAGAATATCCTGCGGCATATCACTAGCCTGGGAAAACATCAAAATTAAAAATTCCAAGTACAGTTTCTACTGAATGTGTATCATTTTTGCACCATCATAAAGTTGGGCCATCCTAAGCCAGATGTCTGTACTGTTATTTCCATTTTACAAAGGAAGAAGCCTGGAGGCAGAGTGGGGATTACAACTTTAGTAAATGCCAAAGCCTAGCTAGGAAAAATGCAACCTTTCAGTAGGGATCATGGAAGAGTGCTGAGAGTTTGAATTAGATCTTGTTTTGAATCTGGGATCCACCACTATTAGATGTATGGCCTCAGGCAACTAGTTTCACCCTTCCTTGCTTCTTGTTTTCTTATCTATAAAATCTATGATATCAAACACAGCTGGCTGGTCATGTTGTGGTGAGCATTAAACTAGAAAGCAGGTACAAACTGTTCAGAAACACATGTAGCACATAGTAAGTCCTCAACAAATGCTATGCTTTTTTTCTTCTTTGGATTTAATACTATACTGATTCCTGTTTTCTTTGCTTCAGATATTGTCATAAGCCCCTTTCTAGATGACTTCCCCAACCCCCAAATTCAGTGGTCAACTTCTCCAGCTGGAAGATGAATGACAAAGAAAGGTCTTTTGTTCATTAAACAAATCCTTTCACACAGCTAAATGAGAGGGGGCCTGGGAAGCAGAGCTGCAATGAGGACGGAGGCAGGCCATCATTTTCCTATTTTTTTTTTTTGCACATAAAATTTTATTTGAATGTACCTTGTATGTACAGTAAGATAAAATATTTTTATACTTTTTTATTTCAGCATATTATGGGAATACAAATGTTTAGGGTATGTGTGTTGCCTTCCCCACCCCTGAATCAGAGCTTTAAGCGTGTCCATCCCCCAGATGGTGTGCATCACACTCATTATGTATGTATATACCCTCCTCCTTCTCCCTCCTTCCCCCTCCCACCTGCCCAATACCCAATAAATGTTATTCCTATATGTCCAGTTAGGTGTTGATCAGTTAATACCAATTTGATAGTCACTACATGTGGTGCTTATTTTTCCATTCTTGGGATACTTCACTTAGTAGAATGGGTTCCAGTTCTACCCAGGAAAATACAAGAGGTGCTAGATCACCTCTGTTTCTTATAGCTGAATTAGTACTCCATGGTATACATAGACCACATTTTATTAATCCGCTCATGTATTGAGGGGCACTTGGGTTATTTCCACAGCTTTAAGGTATCTCCATATTGCTTTCCACAGAGTTTGTACTAGTTTGCAGTCCCACCAGCAGTGTAGGAGTGTTCCTTTGCCCACTTTTTGATAGGGTTGTTTAATTTTTTTCTTACTAATTTTCCTGAGTTCTAAACAGATTCAAGTTATCAGCCCTTTATCGGACGTGTAGCTTGTGAAAATTCTCGCCCATTCTGTAGGTTGTCTGCTCTCTTGACAGTTTCTTTGGCTGTGTAGAAGTTTTTTAATTTGATCAGGTCTCATTTATTTATTTTTATTGTTACTGTGATTGCCTTTGAGGTCTTCTCCATAAATTCTTTGCCTAGGCCAATGTCTAGAAGAGTATTTCCAATGTTTTCCTCTAGAATTCTAACAGTTTCACACCTAAGGTTTACGTCTGTTACCCAGTATGAATTGATTTTTGTGAGAGGTGAAAGGTGTGGATCCTGTTAGTCTTCTACATGTGGCTATCCAGTTTTCCCAGCACCATTTATTGAATAAGGATTCTTTTCCTCGGCGTATGTTTTTGTCTGCTTTGTCAAAGATTAGATGGCTATATGAGGATGGTTTTATATCTGGGTTCTCTGTGCTGCAGGCCAGGAGGTTCCCTGCTCAGGATCACAGCCTAGGCTGGGCACACAGTCCTCCCTTGGGAGGAGGGTTGCCTCTCATGCACACTGGCTGATCTGCCCCTGAAGGCACACACGCCTTAGTAGGCTTGTTCATGAATATCCCTTCTGTGCCCCAGGCAATACAATCGAGACCTGTGTATATAGGATCTGGTCTACAGGTGTGACTTCTGGGCCCCAGAATTCAATCGCTGACCCCACCAGGGAGAGGAGTGCTGGTCCTAATTCACCCACAAGGTGCCCAAGCTGGATCGATATCTCTATGCCTCAGGATCTGCCCCATTCTCCTGGAGTCACCAGGCCAGCAGCACCTGGGAGGGCTGGCGGGTAGGGAGCTCACAGTCTGAGTACCCCTAAGTCTGCTGTAGGGCCTCAAAAGGAAAGGTCCCATTTCCTGGAGATGCCTCCGGGTGGTGGCTAAATTGTCTCTCTCGGCAGCTGAGAGTAGGGAAGCTGGAGGGGAGAATGGAGCAATATGGTGCCTGCCCAGCGGATCAGCGGGAGGGCGGGTGCGCAGAAGTGCCTCAAGGGAGCTGGGAGCCTGGCATCTTGTCTGCAAGAGGCTCACCTCTCACTGGCAGGGGTCCTCTCTGGGCTGGTGTCCGCAAGTCTCTCTAACTGCCAGGGAGCCCACCAGCAGTCCGAGATGCAAGGGAGGGGAAAGTTAACTGCTCCACCTACCCTTGTCTGGTCTCCAAGCCTCTCGGGGGACTTTCTCCTTCCATTTCTCCTCCAGAACTTCTCGTGGAGTCTCCCGTAGTCTCAGGTACCTTTCCTTCCAACCTTCGTCTGATGTATGTTTGTCTGCTTGCTTATTTTATTTTCATTTTTTTCACTTTCTTCTAAAATCTATCTTTTTTTGCATAGACACTCTGGCTGGCAGTTTTTCTCATCTGCCATCTTGTATCCAGGCCATCATTTTCATTGGAAATAAATCAATGCACGAATCAAAGCAGTGCAGCTCAGGGACCAGAGCGGCAAGCATTTTTAGAACTGTCACTTTAAAAATATGTTCCCTCCTGCCTTACGGCTCTCTCAGTGAGCAGATTTTAAAATAGAAACAAGTAACATTAATTAGGTTCTGATTATGTCCACATGTTTGGTGAGCTAAGATAGTTTATTTTATTAAAAAATATAATAACAGAGGATTTTCCAGGTGCCAACTTTAATTATAATCCCAAACACCTCAAGCATGCTTATTGGGCCAATTAAATCAGCAGGGCAATGGCAAAGCTAATGCACTATGCTAGACCCAAGCTATGATGATGCTTTCTATTTGAGTTTGTTTCTAAAGTAATTTGAAAAGCAGATAACTTATAATGCTTACTTAAACAGAAGCAGGAGGCCTTTAAACTGTTGTTTATGCTCAATTAACTGGGATCTCAAAGATAGGGATTCTCTAGTCAGTGTCGCTCAACTGCATAATGTTTCTTTCTTCTTGTTTGCTTCCAACCCATCTCCTTAGACGGATCCCCTTGGGTCTCTCCCTCCCTCTCCCCTTTGAGCCTTGTTAGGAAATTCAGATAGATGGCCAGTCCCCAGAAAGAGACCAGAGAAAAACGATGCCCCTCTGGCATCTTCTGATGTATCAGTGAAGCCTGCCCACAGTAGATTTCCTTTAAACTCAAGAAGAAAGGGACCAGTTCAAAGAAAAGCAGTAAAAGTTACATACCTAGAAAATGAAAGGGGATGCAAGAGGCCCCTTGCATTTTCCTGACCACATCTGGGAGAATGATGAGGGTAAACATACACGTCCAAACTGACAATTCAACCTCTACCAGAAATTAAAATGAGAAGAAGTCCATGCAGGTAGGAAATGCTTTCCACAACTTCTCAAAAGTGCATTTTTCATATCATGGGGGAGAAAGAGAACATCTGTAGCCAATGAATGACCAAGTGGTTCCTGCCCAGATACACAGATCTAGTGAATATCATATAAGCAAGGGCCTTTGAGTGTGATGCTGTATGACAGGAGAATAGTCTGGGTCCTTCCTTTTGTTTCTTCAGAGTTATGTTGGAATAAAGCCATTCTAGCAAGTTAATGTTCTCATTTTAAATGACTAATCTGGTTAAAATAATAAAACAATTGACATATGGGTGTACCCCTATGTACCCACTGCTGAACACTGAACATAATGAAGGACTCCTATTATTTTTTTTATTTTCCATGGCATTATTCACTGATCTAAATCTGGTGCTCTGTGCAATTCATTCATTCATCTAAAAGATTGTTAATTCAGTGCCAAATGAGTGTCTGACACTGGGCTAGCTTCTGAAAGTACAAAAAGGAATAAAGCAGGGTCCCTCTACTTGAAGGACATGCTGCCTAGCAAGGGCGGAATACAGGACCATAAAGCCAGGGAAGGAGAAGGAAAAGCTGCACAGAAGGACTAGGAGGCACTCATCAAATGGAAAAGCTCTGAAAATTGACACTTGGATTTAACAAAGAACCAAACCAATGCTATTCAAAATCATTAATCTGTGAGGTTACATTTGAAATCAACTAAATAAAACAACCCTTGAGTAAACAAACAAACAGATAACTTCTTCCACCTTTCAATTCACCAAAGTCCCAAGGCCATTAACTTCATCAACCTATTTACTGTGACCAGTACTTCTCAGGCTTTTCCTACCTACAAGGAAAAATAACAGTCTCAAAATGGTATTTCTTTAGTGCTGGACCACTTCTCTTTCCTTCCAAATAATTATAGGAATTCTCAGAAAGAATATCACTCTCTTACACATTCTTTGACTGCTAACAGGCATGCCATTTTTTGTATTCAATTCTTTTATATAATTTATGTTTCTGGCCTCTGATAACAGCAAAAGTGATGGTGACATTAATAATAAAACTAACACTAACTAACATTTAAAAAGTGTGTACTGTGCATCAAGCACTGTGCTGATTTGTATTTGATTATAAATTGAGAGCTTATTTAACCTTTAAAACAACCTTCTGAAATAGATGATTATTTTCTCCTTTTTCCATATTAAGGAACGGAGGCTATTAAGAATGTCGACGGAAAAAAGCCAAACTCTGTAAAATAATTTTAAAGAGATTTATTCTGAACCAAATTTGAGGACCATGACCCGGAGCCACTGCCAAGAGGCCTTGGGCAAGTGGACTCGCTGTGGCTGGGTTACAGTTCAGTTTTATACATTTTCAGAGAGGCAGGGGTTACAGGCAAAGTCACAAATCAATACATGAGAGGCATACATTGGTTTGGCCCAAAAAGGTGGGACATCTCGAAGCGGGGGGGGGGGGGGGGGGGGGGGGGGGGGGGGGGGGGTTTACAGGTTATAGGTGGGTTTAAAGATTCTTTGGCTGGCAATTGGCTGAGAGAGTTAGTCTTTATCTAGAAGACCAGAAAGGATATGCTTACTTTAAGATAAGGGTATGAGCACTCTGGGAGGTCCAGACAGGAGGACACTTTAAATTTACAATAGGCGCCTGCTAGGATGTTTTAAGATGCTTTAAATTTAAGAATAGGCATCTGCTAGGATGCTTGAGTTAAGACAGGGGCTTCTTATCTTTTAGGTGATGTTAATGCCATACCAGAATCAGGTCAGGAAGTAAACCACTGCTTCGTTTGGTTAACAAAAGCCGCTTAGTGGGAATTTACTGTTTGTCAGCCTAACCCTGCTGGCCTCCTTACCATTTGCCAGCCTAACCCAGCTGGCCTCCTTAGGACAGAGTTTTTAGCAAAAAATTAGAGTTCAGTCCTCAAGAAGTAATTTCACCCAAAAATAAAAACTGATAGAGACAAGACTCTAACTCAGAAAGTCTAAATCCAGAGAAAATATTATGTTCTCAGTGGATGCTGCTGCTACTGCACAGAAGTAGATTATAAAAGGCACTGGTAGGAATGTTTGTACTAAGAGCCCTGATGCCTAATGTTATGTACTGAAGGCACTAATACTAAGACTACCACTGTTGACATCATTAACATCTATAATGAAATACCACTTCTATCACCATCATTACCAAGCCAAATGAAGCTCTTCCAATATCCTTCACTAAAGCAAAACTCAATTCTTTAAATAGCTCTTTTTACTCTTATTATATTTTTGGATACCCCATCCTTCCAGAAGAATTAGGTATAAATTCATAGGAGCTATTGTCAGAGGATGTGAGTGACAGACATTCTACTCTGGAGCCACTGGTCTATTGTCTTTGAACCAACTAGCTCCCCTCAAATCTTACTTCTCCAAAGGGGAGTCTCTCTCAGGGAGCTTCTCAAACCCTCCTTATAAATGTTTCCTGGTGAACCCCCTAAAACCACACTTCAGTTTTTGGATACTATCTGTAATGATTGCCCTGAAGATCTACTGTAGATCTTAAATCCTGAGTCTTCTATTCACTTTTCTCAAAAGTTAGAGCCACTGTTTTTGTGTATCCATCCTTCTTCTTACCTTCTTCATTTGATGGCTTAAAATCCTAAATAACTTTCCTAAGAAAGCAAGAGAAGCGAATTGTTCTGAACCCTTGCATATCTGACAAGATGACTATTTTCTACTCTCACACTTAAATAAAACCTTGCCTACGGTGGCAAAGATTATTAGTCATCTCCTAGTATCCACTATTTCTTCTTCAATAGTAATAACATATTTAACTGGTCATAGGGCTGTCAAGAATAAAGACATTTGCCAGCTTTCCTTACAAGAATATGTATGGCCAGTTAAATATGAGATGCAGTATAATGTGGTAGCTTCCTGGAATCATCAATAGGAGACACCTCATATGAATCATCTGTCCTCTTCTTTGTCAATCTTTTTTTAAGTTGCTGCCTGGAACATGAATATCATCATCTGCACCATAGAATCACAGTCATTTATAGCAGAGCAATACAACAGAAAAAGCCTGTGGCTCTAAATTCCATAGCAGCTCTGGAGTGCTTACCAGGACTTTTACATATGAAAGAAACTTTGAACTTGCTCAAGCCACTGTTATTCTGAGGTTTCTGACACTGACACAACACAGCTACACCTAATTCTAGGTGAAACAGTTTGGGTATAGAAGAAATAATTTTCACTAAGAATGCATAAAGCATTCTTCCACTGAAGACTAGATAAATTTTAAAATTCTTTAGAATAATAGTAATCTAATTCAGCTAGGATTTGTAACTTTCCTTACAGCTATATGTAATATATTTTGAAATATTAAAAAAAACAGTGTATGATAAAAAATGAAAATGAATTCAAACTGAGAATATATAGGAAAGTTAAGAACAAGCTTCCAAAATGGATGGCACTGTATTTTTTCAAGGTGACAAATATTGCAAGAACTCTTCTATATGTGTTGGTAGAACTCTGTGTGATGACCATTGAAACAAGAAGAAAGTTTTTTTTTCCCCAAAGGAGCCCAGTTTTTAGAACATTTCAGTCATGTAGAAAGAAAATATGAAGCTTAGGAACACCAGCATTTTCTCTTGGGGGTATACCTTGGACTGTGGGCTTCAAAAGATTCTGGAAAAAGTAGTTCTTAGTAACCTACATTGATGCTTTTAAACACCATTTTCTGAGAATTTATAGTTTGGATAACCTTTCTAGCTCCTACTCTAATGATGTGATTGATTTTCCTTTTCTAAAGTTTAAGGAGATATCTGTTGTCCTCTAAATATGGGTAATTAAAAATCACCCAAGATTTTTATAATTTTGATTTCTAGTTGTATCTTACCTTTATTTTAAATCAATATCAATATGATGATTTCAACTGATGAATCTAGCATGCCACATTTGGAAATAAATAGGGAAAAGGAGTGAAGTCCATGGAGAGTTATGAAAATTCAGTCATATTTTTAGTCCAGGTACAGTGGAGCTCTTGAGAATAATAGAGATCCCAAGACCTACACATTGCCACAAAACATGGTCAAGACTCAGGACAAGTATAGCTATTTCTGGACATTTATAAGACTATGCAGGTATATTGTACTGAATTCTGCATAGAACATATTTAAGGATTATTAAATAAAAGAATAATAAAATAAGTCAGGCAAAAATCAGATTAAATCTTGAGGCACAGACTTTTTTGCTCTTTGCCATCAGAAATTTATCAGAAAATTTCAGATTTGCAAATAGGCTCAGAAGCCATGTGTTTCTACTATCTTTATCATAAAGCGGAACTTCATTTTTCAATATCATTGCTTTAATAAATCCAGTGAAGTCTGTTACCCCTTAAGGTAGCTGTTTTTGAAACCCCCTCCCTACAGTTGTTGGAAAATTATTACTTTTATCTAGGTGAGATTTGTTCCTTTCTAATTTCCACTCATTGTTTCTCATTTAGCCCTTTGGAGACATATATTATCAGTCTAGCCCTTTTCCCACATGACAATTCTGAAAGTAACTACCATGTTCCCTGTGAATTTTTTTCTTCTCCAGATTAAATAATCCTCATTCCTTCATCTAGTCTTACAAGTCTCCTTTTCCCTCATGGTTGCCCTCCTCTAAATTCTTTTGCTTACTATAAGCTTATTCTGAATTGAAGATATTAAGTCAGCACCTGTTTTGTTATAGTCTCACTCTTGGGATAAAAGGGAAGGGAAGGCACAGCACAATTAGTCATAGATATAAAATGTATGGAAGGTTTAGAAGTCATTTGTTAATTCCTGAAATAATGTGTATGTGTGTATGAATAATATGTATCAATCATTCATTCAAGAAACATTTCATTGCATGCCCACTCTGTGCTATCCAATTACAAAGATAAAAAAGTCAACATAATTCATCAGGGAAATTAAAATTAAAACCATAATGAGATATCACCTTACCCAGTTAGAGTGGCTTTTATTAACACATTGACTGCTACACTAGGAAAAAAAATTCCTTGGGGGCCACGGTGTTTTATTATGAAAATAGAATAAAAACTTCTAAAATAAAACAATTCTTTCTAATTTAATGAAAAATTAATTATTTTGTTGTTGCTTTCTGTGTTGAGTTATAGGTGACTTGCAAAATAGTTCACCCCGAGGGGCGGGGCATGCGCCTGACAAAGGAAAGCGAAGCCAGAGCTGCCTGCGCTTTTTCTGCCTGCGGTGTCTCAGATTCAATCTTAAGGAACTGAGAACTTAATCTTCCAAAATGTCAAAAAGGCCATCTTATGCCCCACCTCCTACCCCAGAGCCTGCAACACAAATGTCCAGCACACCAGGGTTTGTGGGATACAATCCATACAGTCATCTCGCCTACAACAACTACAGGCTGGGAGGGAACCCAGGCACCAACAGCCGGGCCACAGCATCCTCTGGTATTCTGATTCCAAAACCCCCAAAGCCACCAGATAAGCCGCTGATGCCCTACAGGAGGTACAGCAGAAAGGTCTGGGACCAAGTAAAGGCTTCTAACCCTGACCTAAAGTTGTGGGAGATTGGCAAGATTATTGGTGGCATGTGGCGAGATCTCACTGATGAAGAGAAACAAGAATATTTAAACGAATACAAAGCAGAAAAGATAGAGTACAATGAATCTATGAAGGCCTATCATAATTCCCCCGCTTACCTTGCTTACATAAATGCAAAAAGTCGTACAAAAGCTGCTTTAGAGGAAGAAAGTCGACAGACACAGTCTCGCATGGAGAAAGGAGAACCGTACATAAGCATTCAGCCTGCTGAAGATCCAGATGATTATAATGATGGCTTTTCAATGAAGCATATAGCCACTGCCCGTTTCCAGAGAAACTACCACCTCATCAGTGAAATCCTTAGTGAGAGTGTGGTGCCAGACGTCCGGTCAGTTGTCACGACAGCTAGAATGCAGGTCCTCAAACGACAGGTCCAATCTTTAATGGTTCATCAGCGCAAACTAAAGGCTGAACTTCTTCAAATAAGAGGAACGACATCAGGAAAAGAAGAGGAAATTCCTGGAAAGCACAGATTCATTTAACAATGAACATAAAAGGTTGTGCGGTCTAAAGGTGGAAGTGGATATGGAGAAGATTGCAGCTGAGATTGCACAGGCAGAGGAGCAAGCCCGCAAAAGGCAGGAGGAAAGGGAAAAAGAGGCAGCAGAGCAAGTGGAGCGCAGTCAGAGCAGCATTGTTCCTGAGGAAGAGCAAGTGGCAAATAAAGCTGAGGAAAAGAAAGATGACGAGAACATTCCAATGGAGACAGAGGAAACACACCTTGAAGAAACAACAGAAAGCCAACAGAATGGTGAAGAAGGCACGTCAACTCCTGAGAACAAGGAGAGTGGGCAGGAGGGGATCGACAGTACGGCAGAGGAAGGAACCGGCGACAGCAACACCGGCTCAGAGAGCAACAGTGCCACAGTGGAGGAGCCACCAACAGATCCCATACCAGAAGACAAGAAAAAGGAATAGATGTTGCCTTGTTTTATGTGTTCTAAATACTTTTTTAAATGAAAAATGTTTTTTTGTTTTAATGGTGAAAAAAAATAGTTCACCCAGCTCTCAAGATGAAGAGACTTGTGAGTTACATATGCTTCATGATGCCCCAGGCTCAAAACTAGTGTGAGTTAAATACAACTCACATGGCAGTTAATGTGTTAAAAAAGTCCAAAAGAATAGATGCTGATGTGCAGGCAGAGAGAAAGGAATGCATACTCACTGTTGGTGGGACTGCAAATTAGTACAACCTTTGTGGAAAACAGTATGGAGATTCCTCAAAGAACTAAAGGTAGACCTACCATTCCATCCAACAATCCTGCTATTGGGTATCTATCTACCTAAAGGAAAAGAAGACTTTTCATTAAAAAGACACATACACTCAAATGTTTATTGCAGCACAATTCATAATTGCAAAGATGTGGAGTCAACCCAAGTGTCCATCAATTCATGAGTGGATTAATAAAATGTGGCATATGTATACCATGAAGTACTTACTCAACCATAAAAAGATGAATTAATTCCTTTTACAACAAGCTGGATGAAACTGAAGATCATTCTCCTAAATGAAGTATCTCAAGAATGAAAAAAACAAACACCAAGTATACTCATTATTAAATTGGAACTAACTGGTGAGCACACATGTATACATAGGTAAGTAACACTCAGCGAAAATCAACCAGAGGAGAGAAGGGAGGAGGGAAAGGGCAAAAACCTACCTAATGGGTATAATGAACACTATTTGGGTGATGGACACACCTATAGCCGAGACTCAAGCATTACAAAAGTAACCCATGTAACCTAAAACATTTGTACTCCCTTAATATTTTGAAATTTAAAAAAAGAAAAACAATCACTCTTATAGCTGAAATATATAATTTTATCTTCTTAATGTGACAACACAATAGAATGTTTCATAGGAAATACAATGACTTAACAAATAGAAGCAGCCCAGGACCCTTAAGCTGTCTTCAAATTTTCTGTATTCTACATTTCAGGAATTTAGTACAGGCTTCTCTGGGAAGACATTTTTTAATGAGCTACAGAAATCCAGGTACTAGATGCCCTGAGCATGGTATAACAGAAAGAACCCTAAACTGACATTCAGGTGACCTGAGTTTACCGCCTGGCTCTACCATCAACCAACTATATGACTTGTCACTTTACCTGCCTAGACATCAGATTCTCCATCTACAAATGTTACAAATAAATAAACCCCATTACTTATTTAATGTCAAACACCTAGACCATATGAACTATGGAAGCCCAGTCCAACTTAAAGATGTAGGCTTCTTTTCTGCCATTTCAGACAGAAATGGACTAGTTGGCCAGGTTGCTTCAAAAACACATTCCCTAGGGAATGTCATCTTTTTATCACCTAAACCTCTTCTGCAATTTTAAAGACTCAGAGAAGGTAGGTATGGAGAAATGTAAGAGGACTTGTCAGGACCAACAGAAAGAAAGTAGTTTGCTGCCTTTTTAAGGGTATGCTGAACGCTTAGGCTCATGGGAGAGAAGGAAAGAGAGTATCAAGCATCCCTTCCATTATCCAGTTTGGCTCATTAGGGGAATAAAAAAAGCAAGCATGTAAGAGTAAAGCCTTATACTGGAGAGAAAAAAGTATCAGACAAGAGTTGACTGGGTTAGTTAAAATTCCAATGGTAAAATATCATACCAAAATTTGGATAAAGTTCAAAAAAACAAAACAATCATAAAACAATATAGTAGTACCTACATATACAGACACACTCACCCACAAACACAGGAATCTGGAAGTCCTAAGAAATATATCCTTCCTTTTTTGCATAACTGTTAAACTTCCACCTTTCCCTCAAGGCCCAGCTTAAATTCAGCTTCCATTCTGTGATTTCCCCTGACCATCCCACACAGAATTAATTGAATTTTCTGTGTTAATCAAGCATTTGCACATGCCTTCATTACAGCCCTAGTCACATAGAGTTTTAGTCATTTCTGAAGGTGTTTGTCTTTCCCACTAGGTTGTGATTTTTTTAAGGAATGAATCATCATAGATAACCTAGATATTGTGGTATGTGAGGATCCAGAGTAGGTTCTCAGTAAATGACTTTTATTTATTTATTTTTTTATTGCGGCATATGATGGGGGTACAGATTTTAAGGTTTCAATAAATGTCCTTTCCCCCTGCCCCCAAAAGTCTGAGTCTCCAGCATGACCATCCCCCAGATGGTGCACATCTCACTCATTATGTATGTATATACCCACCCCCCGTCCCAATACCCTATTACTATAGTACCTATGTGTCCACTTAGGTGCTGCTCATTTAATACCAGTTTGCTGGTGAGTATATGTGGCGCTTGTTTTTCCATTCTTGGGATACTTCACTTAGTAGTATGGGTTCCAGCTCTAACCAGGAAAATATAAGATGTGCTATATCACCATTGTTTCTTAGAGCTGAATAGTACTCCATGATATACATATACCACATTTTGTTAATCCATTCTTGGATTGATGGGCACTTGGGCTGTTTCCACAGCCTTGCAATTATGAATTGTGCTGCTATAAACATTCGAGTGCAGGTGTCTTTTTTGTAGTGTCATTGGATCTTTTGGGTAGATGCGCAGTAATGGGATTGCTGGATCAAATGGTAGATTCACTTGTATCGCTTTAAGGTATCTCCAAATTGCTTTCCACAGAGGTTGAACTAGTTTGCAGTCCCACCAGCAGTGTAGGAGTGTTCCTCTCTCTCCGCAACGACGACAGCATTTGTTGTTCGGGGTCTTTTTGATAAAGGCCATTCTAAATGGACTTAAGTGATATCTCATTGTGGTTTTGATTTGCATTTCTCTGATGATTAGAGATGTTGAGCATTTTTTCATATGTTTGTTGGCCATTCTTCTGTCTTCTTTATAAAACTTTCTGTTCAAGTCCTTTGCCCACTTTTTAATGGGGTTATTTGATTTTGTCTTCCTAATTTTCGTGAGTTGTAAGTATATTCTAGTTATCAACCCCTTATCGGATGCATAGGATGCAAAAATTTTCTCCCACTCTGTAGGTTGTCTGTTTACTCTCATGACTGTTTCTTTGGCTGTGCAGAAGCTTTTTAGTTTGATCATGTCCCATTTATTTATTTTTGCTGCTGCTGTGATTGTCTTTGGTGACTTCTTCATAAACTCTTTGCCTAGGCTGATGTCTAGGAGAGTGTTTCCAACATTTTCCTCAAGAATTCTAATAGTTTCGTACCTTAGGTTTAAGTCTGTTATCCAGCGTGAGTTGATTTTTGTGAGAGGTGAAAGGTGTGGGTCCTGCTATAGCCTTCTACAAGTGGCTATCCAGTTTTCCCAGCACCATTTATTGAAAAGGGATTCTTTTCCCCAGCGTATGTTTTTGTCTGCTTTGTCAAAGATTAGATGGCTATATGAGGATGGTTTTATATCAGGATTCTCAGTTCTGTTCCATTGGTCAATATTCCTATTTTTATGCCAATACCAGATTGTTTTAATTACTACAGCTTTGTAGTATAGTTTGATATCTGGCATATTAATGCCTCCCATTTTGTTTTTGTTGCCTAGAATTGCTTTTGATATTTGGGGTCTTCTTTGGTTCCATACGAAGCATAAAATTATTTTTTCTATATCTGAGAAGAATGCTGATGGGATTTTAATAGGTATTTCATTGAATCTGTAGATCAGTTTGGGTAGTATAGACATTTTAATGATGTTGAGTCTGCCGATCCACGAGTATGGAATGGATTTCCATCTGTTTACATCCTCTGCAGTTTCCTTCCTTAGTGTTTCATAGTTCTCCCTGTAGAGGTCTTGAAATCAGAGGCATTCATATACGCCAACAACAATGAAATCAAGAACCAAATCAAAGACTCAATTCCCTTCACAATAGCAACAAAGAAATTAAAGTACCTAGGAATATACTTAACCAAGTGTAAGACCCCAAACTAGCCTAACCAGCTCTCTGCTTCTGTAACCACGCTTGCTCTTAGAAAACCAAGACCCCACACCCCTTCCGCCCTTCCAGGAAATAGCTGTTATAGCTGTTACAAGTTCCCGGAACTAAGTGCAACCAGTTATACAAGACAAGACCAGTGGAATTTCCCCACCCTAAACTCCCTAACCACCGGCTGCGGTTTTAGCTTATAAAAAAACCCCCCAAGCTTGAAAGTGGCGCGGCAGCTCCCCTAGCTCGGTGATGTTGTACGCCCCAGCGCTGGAAATAAAAAAACCCTCCTGCTCTTTTGCATCAAGCCTCTGGACTCTGAGTCTTTTTGGGCGGTCGTCTCTCTCTCCCAAACGGGCTGTACATTCCTACGGCCCAACATTTTGGGGGCTTGTCCGGGATCGGAGAGGCGACCCCTCTTAAAAAGACCGGTGGCACCAGGCTTGGAGGTAGACAGACTCCGGAGTCGTCCTTTATATTTGTCTCTGTGTTGTATGTGATGTGTCAATTTTGAAGTTTGAATTTGGAACGACAGGGTACTAACTCCGTAAGGAGGAAGTTCCTCTGGACCAAGATAGGGTTCTTGGTTAGAAAAACTGTCGCCCTGGAGGACGCTCCAGGGATTAGGAGTGACCAGGTGGCTTTGGTCGACTCCAGTTGTTTGCCTGCAGGTCGTTGCAGGATTGGGCACGATACTCCTAGGGTAGGATATCGTCCTTTGTCAGTGTTTGTGTGCAGAAGCAAGTGGCTTCGGTGTTTGTCTGTTGTCTATGTTGTCGGTCTTTTCTCTTTAATTATACTTTTTACTCATCCAGGAATTATGGGCCAAGGGAAGAGCACTCCTCTCTCTCTCACTCTGGCACATTGGAAAGAGGTCCGAGATCGGGCCCATGACCTGTCCGTCATCATCCGGAAGGGCCCCTGGCAAACGTTTTGTGCCTCTGAGTGGCCCTCCCTCAGTGTGGGGTGGCCCTCAGATGGAACTTTTAACCTTTCTGTTATTTCTGCAGTGAAAAAGAAGATCTTTGCACCGCACCCCCAAGGACACCCGAATCAAGGTCCCTATATCATTGTCTGGCAAGACCTCACCCAAAACCCTCCTTCTTGGGTAAAAGTGCCAGTGCTACAACCTCCTCTCGCCCTGGTAGCCCAGACGGCTCCATCAGATCCAGTGCGGCGACCTCTACCCCTAACTGATCCCCAGGCAGAATCTCTCCTTCTCGAGTCTCCCCCACCCTATGTCCCCCAGCAGCAGGCGCAGGTGGCCCAGCCAGGGCCGGGGACAGCCCAGCCCACGGCCCCTATGGTTGCGGGTCCGGCTCAGGGTACTAGGAGTAGGAGAGGTTTATCTCCAGATTCCACTGTCACCTGCCCCTGCGCCCAGTGCCGGTTCCCAACCCTGGGTCGGGATTAGAGGATGATACAGCCCCCATCCAGCTCCTTCAGTATTGGCCCTTTTCCACAGCTGATCTCTATAATTGGAAAACTAATCATCCTCCTTTCTCTGAGGACCCCCAGCGCCTGACCGGATTAGTTGAGTCTCTGATGTTTTCCCACCAACCCACCTGGGACGACTGTCAGCAGTTGCTCCAGACTCTTTTCACTACTGAAGAGAGGGAGTGGATCATTTTGGAAGCGCGGAAGAATGTCCCCGGGCCGGACGGGCGCCCGACCCAACTCCCTCCGTTGATGGATGCCGCTTTCCCTTTGACCCGACCTAATTGGGACTTCAACACGGCAGAAGGTAGGGAGCGACTGTCTACCGCCAGACTCTAGCGGCAGGCCTCAGAGGGGCTGCGAGACGCCCCACCAATTTGGCTAAGGTAAGAGAAATTCTTCAGGGACCGACTGAACCTCCCTCTGTCTTCCTTGAACGACTGATGGAAGCGTTCAGGCGGTATACTCCTTTTGACCCGACCTCAGAAGGGCAGAGAGCCTCAGTAGCCATGGCTTTCATAGGCCAATCGGCCCTAGATATCAAAAAGAAACTCCAAAGATTAGAAGGATTACAAGATTTTACTCTCCAAGATTTAGTTAAGGAAGCAGAAAAAGTATATCATAAGAGAGAGACAGAGGAAGAGAACGAACAAAGGAAGGAAAGGGAAAGAGAGGCCAGGGAGGATAAAAGAGAAAGAAGGCAAGAAAAACGGCTGACGCGTATCTTGGCTGCCGCTGTGGGTGACAATGAGTCCCCACGTAGAGAAAAGGGTAAAAAAAAAACATGCAGCTCAGGTACCAGGCCACCGTTAAGACCAACCCAATGTGCTTTTTGCAAGGAGGACAGACATTGGAAGAAAGACTGCCCTAAACTGCAAAACAAAAACAAGGTCCTAGCCCTCCAGGAAGATAGTGAATGAGATAGTCAGG
This sequence comes from Microcebus murinus, assembly GCF_040939455.1. Lineage (NCBI taxonomy): Eukaryota > Metazoa > Chordata > Mammalia > Primates > Cheirogaleidae > Microcebus > Microcebus murinus. The sequence continues at coordinate 73,484,130 of NC_134136.1, read as the reverse complement.
ACTCGGCCCCCCTCCCCGAGCCCAGGATAACTCTCAATGTGGAGGGGAGACCCGTTGATTTCCTAGTCGATACGGGAGCCCAATTTTCGGTCCTACGAAAGCCATTAGGACCGCTCTCCAAAAGGACTTCTTGGGTGATGGGGGCCACGGGCCAGGAGCGGTACTCATGGACCACTAGTCGGACTGTGGACCTGGGAACAGGAAAAGTGACTCACTCCTTCCTAATAATTCCCCAGTGTCCTGCTCCCCTCCTAGGAAGAGATTTATTAACTAAAATGGGAGCCCAAATCACTTTTACTCCCAAAGGACCAACCCTCACCCAGCATGAAAAAGTTACCCTGTTGACTCTCCAATTGGAAGATGAGCACCGGCTGTTCGAGGCCAGTGCAAAAGACAAGCAAATAGTAGATAGTGAGTGGCTGCGGCTGTATCCCGAAGCCTGGGCAGAAACCGCGGGAATGGGTCTTGCCCGCGAACAGCCCCCGGTGGTGGTGGAATTAAAATCTACCGCAACCCCAGTTGCCGTGCGGCAATACCCTATGGCAAAAGAGGCCTGGGACGGGATTAAACCACATATCCACCGCTTGCTGCACATGGGGATTTTGATCAAGTGTCACTCCCCCTGGAACACCCCGCTCCTTCCCGTCCGAAAGCCGGGAACAAATGACTATAGGCCCGTGCAAGATCTTAGAGAAGTTAACAAGCGAGTCCAAGACATTCACCCCACGGTCCCCAACCCTTATAACTTGCTAAGTTCCATCCCTCCGTCCCATGTGTGGTACTCGGTCTTAGACTTAAAAGATGCTTTTTTCTGCTTGCGACTGCATCCAGAAAGTCAAAAATTCTTTGCTTTCGAATGGAGAGACCCGGACTCTGGGGCTACAGGACAATTAACATGGACTCGACTCCCTCAGGGGTTCAAGAACTCCCCCACCATCTTCGATGAAGCCCTCCATCAAGACTTAGCCACCTTCCGAGCTGAGCACCCGCAGATTACTCTTCTCCAGTACGTAGATGACCTTCTCCTAGCGGGAGCCACGGAAGAAGACTGCAAAGCAGGTACACAGGACTTACTTGTAGAGCTCTCCCGCTTAGGGTACCGAGCATCGGCCAAAAAGGCTCAACTATGCCAGCAGGCGGTGACTTACTTGGGGTATGTACTAAAAGGGGGCCAGAGATGGCTCACAGAGGCCCGCAAGAAAACGGTCACTCAAATTCTAAGACCCCGCTCCCCCCGCCAGGTACGTGAATTCTTGGGAACCGCAGGTTTCTGTCGCCTGTGGATCCCAGGGTTTGCAACGCTGGCCGAGCCTCTATACACCCTGACAAAACAGGGAAACCCCTTTGAGTGGGGAGAGACTCAACAGAAGGCGTTTGATGACATCAAAAGAGCCCTTCTCTCTGCACCGGCTCTTGCTTTGCCGGATGTATCCAAACCCTTTACTCTCTTCGTAGATGAGAAGAAGGGGGTTGCTCGAGGAGTATTGACTCAAACCCTGGGGCCTTAGAAAAGGCCAGTAGCTTACCTGTCCAAAAAATTAGACCCAGTGGCTAGGGGATGGCCGGCTTGTTTAAGGGCCATAGCAGCCACTGCCTTGCTTGTAAAAGATGCAGATAAACTCACCCTGGGGCAAAAACTGACAGTTATAGCCCCACATGCGCTAAAAAGCATCATCCGGCAACCCCCCGAGCGGTGGATGTCAAATGCTCGGCTGACTCACTACCAGAGCTTGTTGCTGGACGATGATCGAGTCCTTTTCGGGGCTCCAGTAACTCTCAACCCAGCTACCCTGCTGCCGGAGGTGCACCCGGAGAGTGGAGCAGTTCTTCACTCCTGCCATGACATTCTGGCGGAGGAGACGGGGCCCAGAAGAGACCTCCGGGACGAGCCGTTACCCGACCCACATTACACCTGGTATACGGATGGGAGCAGCTACCTACATGAAGGTAAAAGGGTCGCGGGGGCAGCGGTGGTCAGTAAAGACAAGGTTATATGGGCTAGCAGCTTGCCCGAGGGAACCTCCGCCCAGAAAGCTGAACTGATTGCTTTGACCCAGGCTCTAAGACTGGCGGAAGGTAAAAAGGCTAACATTTACACAGACAGCCGTTACGCCTTTGCTACAGCCCATATCCATGGAGCCATATACCGCCAGAGGGGCCTCCTCACCTCTGCAGGCCGAGAAATTAAAAACAAGCAAGAGATCTTGCACCTCCTCGAAGCTGTCCATGCTCCCCAGGAGGTAGCTATTATCCATTGCCCTGGACACCAAAAGGGGACCTCTGAAGTGGCCCAAGGGAATAGAAAGGCCGATTTGGAGGCGAAGCAGGCTGCCCTGCAGTCAGAGACACTAGTCCTCACTATCAGTCCCTCAGTGGCCCCGCCGGAATTCCTTCGTTATTCCTCAGAGGAAGAAGAGAGCCTAACAAAAAAACCGGCAAGATACTCTAGGGACCTGCAGGGGATATGGAAAACCCTAGAAGGAAAAATTATTATACCAGAAAAAACAGCAAAAGTATACCTAAGGCAGCTGCATCGTCTCACCCATTTAGGGGCAAAGCACCTGCATTCCCTTTGCCAGTCATCAAAATATCATATCCGGGGGATTAGCCACCTATCTGAAGAAGTAGTCCGCCAGTGTAAAGCTTGTCAACTAATTAACTCTCACCCATCCCAGGTTGGCCCCGGACAACGACTCAGAGGCGAACGTCCTGGGAGCTACTGGGAAGTGGACTTTACAGAAGTAAAGCCCGCCCGATATGGATATAAATATCTCTTAGTTTTTATAGACACCTTTTCAGGATGGGTAGAAGCCTTCCCCACAAAAAAAGAAACGGCAATAGTGGTGGCCAAGAAGATCCTAGAAGATATCTTTCCTAGGTTTGGAATTCCTAAGGTAATAGGATCCAATAACGGCCCGGCTTTTATTGCCCAGGTAAGTCAGGGAATGGCCAAGATACTAGGGGCGGATTGGAAATTGCATTGTGCCTACAGGCCCCAAAGCTCAGGTCAGGTAGAAAGAATGAATAGAACGTTAAAAGAGGTCATGACTAAATTATCCTTAGAGACTGGCGTAACAGACTGGACAGTCCTCCTTCCTTTCGCCCTCTTCCGCGTTCGCAATACGCCTGGCCCTTTAAGAATAACACCGTTTGAAGTTTTGTTTGGGGCCCCACCACCTCTCATGTCCGATCCATGGTCCATGCCACCTGATACTGATGCTAATATTCCCCATTCCCTACTCGCCAGGTTAAAAGCCCTTGAAGTTGTTCACAGGGAGATCTGGGCACCCCTGGCCGCCCTCTACAAGCTGGGAGAAGTACAGGTGTCCCACCCGTTTCAGGTTGGTGATCTCGTCTACGTCAGGCGACACCGAGCTGCCAACCTCGAGCCGAGGTGGAAAGGACCACACTTGGTGCTGCTGACGACTCCGACGGCCATCAAAGTGGACGGCATCGCGACCTGGATTCACGCCTCACACGCAAAGCGGGCGCCTCCCGAGGACAACAATGATGAATAGACTGTGGAGACAACTAACAACCCCCTCAAGCTTCGAGTTCGCCATCATGTGTCTCATGATACACCTGTTGCCGATAAGTAGTTACATCCCCCATATGCCCCAAAGACTGACCTGGAAAATAATCTCCCCCACTACGCGACAAGTAGTATGGCAGTCCAATACCACCATAGCCCCACCGGGTACCTGGTGGCCCTCTCTTTTTCCTAGTGTCTGCTCCTTTGGGCTGACAGACTTTTGTTACATCAACCCCCAAGATTTTGCGCTTTATGGGCTCCCCCACTCACCAGAAGGGCCTCCACTCCTTCTCACCCCTCCCTCCCCAAGACACCTCAAGGCAACCCCTTTCTATGTTTGTCCCGACAACAGAATAAGACAGGAGTTGGGGCATAAGCGAGACTGGCGAAAGGGTGACTGTAATCGAGCACCAGGTTCTGAATATTATTGTGCCTTCTGGGGATGTGAAACAACGGGAACCGCCCGCTGAATACGAAACCCCCCTTCCTGGGATCTCATCCAAGTACAAGCAACTACCCTTAGCTCTATCCTCAACATCACTTTCACCCCGGGGGGGAGAGCAATGCCCTGGCCCAGGTGGGCTGCAGGATATACCTGGGGGTTAAGACTCTACCAGGCAGGGTATGATCCCGGGTTCTCTTTTAAAATAGAATTGCAAGTAGAAGCTTATAACCCCATGCCCATTGGGCCAAACCTTGTGTTACCCAACACTGTATACCTACCTAACCCTGCAATCCGCCCGCGTGGCCGAGCCAGAAAGGGCAAAAAGAGCAACGCCAGCTGTCGACCTAACCCACGCCGCCCCTCGGGTACCCCGTTGTCACTCCCCGTCTCCTCCTCCCCCACACCCGCTTTCGTAAACCGGGCCCCCCTAAACTCCAGTACAAGTCACAGGCTGTTGAGACTAGTGCAAGGTGCCTTTAGCTCCCTAAATAACACTGATCCCACCTTAACTAAATCTTGTTGGCTCTGCCTAACAGTAGAGCCACCCTATTATGAAGGAGCTGCTTTTCTTGGAAACTACACTAACACCAGTAGCCCCAACTCCTGCACCTGGGGAAGCCAGGGAAAACTAACCTTAACCAAAGTTTCAGGCTGAGGCATCTGTATAGGAAATGTTCCTAATGACCGTCAAGGTCTCTGCCATGAAATAAAAGAAGCTCCCTCCTCCTACAGAGAAAATAGCTACTTAATTCCTCCAAAGGGCGGTTGGTGGGCTTGTAATACTGGACTCACCCCCTGCCTAGCGACTCAAGCCTTCAACAAAACATCAGAATATTGTGTTCTTGTCCAGCTAGTTCCCACCATCATGTACTACCCAGATGCCACATTTGAAAGTGAGTACGACCCTCACCCCTCATCACTGAGAAAAAAAAGAGAATTAATATCTCTGACCCTAGCCACACTCCTAGGTCTAGGGGTAGCAGCAGGGGTGGGGACAGGGACTGCAGCCCTCATCAAGAGACCCTCCTATACTAGAGAGCTTGAAATGGCCATAGATGAAGACTTAAAAAATATAGAACAGTCCATTACCAAACTTGAAGAGTCCTTAACCTCCCTGTCTGAAGTAGTGCTCCAGAACAGGCGAGGACTAGATCTCCTCTTTCTAAAAGAAGGAGGTCTATGTGCAGCCCTCAAAGAGCAATGTTGTTTTTATGCTGATCACTCTGGTGTAATAAAAGACTCTATGTCCAAACTCAGAGAAAGACTAGAAACCAGGAGAAAGGAGCGAGAATCACGCCAAGGATGGTTTGAGGGATGGTTTAATACATCCCCCTGGTTAACAACTTTACTCTCCACCTTGCTGGGACCCCTGCTTATACTCGTCTTGCTCCTAACCTTTGGGCCTTGTATACTTAGCCGCCTAGTGACATTTATCCGAGAGCAAGTTAGCACGGTCCAATTAATGGTGTTGCAGCAAAGCTATCAACCCCTTGCAAGTAATGAAGACCTATAGTTTCAAGATTAAAACTGTACAAAAGAAAAAGGGGGGAATGTAAGACCCCAAACTAGCCTAACCAGCTCTCTGCTTCTGTAACCACGCTTGCTCTTAGAAAACCAAGACCCCACACCCCTTCCGCCCTTCCAGGAAATAGCTGTTATAGCTGTTACAAGTTCCCGGAACTAAGTGCAACCAGTTATACAAGACAAGACCAGTGGAATTTCCCCACCCTAAACTCCCTAACCACCGGCTGCGGTTTTAGCTTATAAAAAACCCCCCAAGCTTGAAAGTGGCGCGGCAGCTCCCCTAGCTGGGTGATGTTGTACGCCCCAGCGCTGGAAATAAAAAAACCCTCCTGCTCTTTTGCATCAAGCCTCTGGACTCTGAGTCTTTTTGGGCGGTCGTCTCTCTCTCCCAAACGGGCTGTACATTCCTACGGCCCAACACAAGGAGTAAATGACTTTTAATTTGACCTTAGGCATTAGTCATTACTGGTTATTACAATTTCTAAGAATTTTTCTTAACAGAAATTTTATAAATAACTACAGAAGGAAAGGTGTGTTCTGTTTGCACATAATTAATTGCAGCCAGTTTGAGTTTACTAGGATACCATGAAGTTTGTATGTCTTGCTAGAAATTGTTTCAGGCTGATGCTAATCTCTGTTCTTGCTTTGATAATCATGGGCTTCACATAAAGCTCTAGGAGTAAGTATTAGGGGAGCACAAATTAACTATCAAGGATTTGGAACTTCAGAACCATCCCAGTTCTGACTTTCTTAACTGAGTGAGAGCATTTTACTTAGAACCTTAAACTCAGTACAGAGAGATCTTTGCCTTTACCATTTGATTGTCTGCTCACTTGCTTCCTTGTCTAAAAGACTCAAGAACACCTTTAAAGTACAGCCAAAAGGTTTATCTATAAAAAGCACCTGAATTGGGAGGCAAAAAAAGCTCAGACACAAGGATACATGCTGTTTGATTGTAAAATGCTGTTACTGCACAGTATAGCCAGAGTGTTCCTGCCTTTCTGAGCACAGTTTGCCTCTCCACAATGACACAAACACATACATACATCTCTGTAATCACTACAGAGTGTTCTGATTGTTTCATGAGACCATAAATGTCCTAGTCAGTTTGGGCTGCTATAACAGAATAGCATAGACTGGGTAGCTTAAAAACTAACATTTAGGTCTCACAGTTTTAGAGGCTTGGAAGTTCAAAATCAAGGCACCAGCAGATCCTGTGTCTACTGAGGGCCTTCTTTCTGGTTTGCAAATAGCCATCTTTTCATTGTATCTTCTCATATTGGGAGAGGGGAGCGAAAGAGAGAGAGAGAAAGCAAGTACTCCTATGTATCTTCTTATCAGGGCACTAATCCCATCAGTGGGGCTCCATTCTCATGACCTAATTACCTCTCATAGGTCTTATCTCCAAATATTATCACATTAGGGATTAGGATATCAACATATGAATTTGGGGGACACAAATATTCACTCCATAGCAACAAGGAAAGTCATGGTAGAATCTCTTTGCTAGTCCTTTTCTGATACCCACCTCAATACCCTTAGAACACTTCAGAGGCTGTCTAATTCACTCATTTGTAGTGTGGTCCCAAACATAGTCATATTAAATTTACATGTTCTAGGAAAAATATATCTTTATTTTCCTGAAATTTTACTGATGTTCTTAATGAGTCCCCATCCTCTCCACATCCTGACTGGGAAGAGCTAGATATAATTCAATCTAGTAATCTCAGACCCATCCCATAATTTAATTTTGACTGATTCTAGGTAATTATCTCCTACCTTTGATGGCTCCAGTTAATGGCCAGTCTTTCAGAGTTCAGACTCTTTTCAAATATGGCATTGTCTTGATTTATTCAAGCTACTATATTACATGGGGGTTAGTTTCTACATAAGGATTTTAGGAAGACACAAACATTCAGACCATAGCAGGCATTTACATATTATAAATGGAAGAGTGTTATAAACATGATCTTAGAGAACCATGGGGGAAGTAAATTATTCTCTGCTGTCTTGCTAGTCTCTGGTACTGCTTGACTACTATGGTTTGCAACCTTGACGTATGCATAACCTTTGAAGTATGGTCTCAGGCATGAATATACTGGTGCCCACTGCTGGAGCTCATGGTTACAGCAAATTGTCCCCTGTTCAAAGTCTCCTTCTTTGGCTGCCTCCTTGTCTCAACCCCAGTCTACTGGAGGATGTTTTCATTGCCTCATATCCCCAAATATTCCCTCACAAGGCACTCTGGAACTCCTGGCTTGCCTGCTGCCATGGTCTGAATGTTTGTGTCCCTCCAAAATTTACATATTCAAACCTAACACCCTGAAAGGGATCACATCATGAGGGCTCTGCCCTCATGGATGGGATTAGTGTCCTTATAAAAGAGGCTTGAGTGTACCTGTTTGTCACTTCTACCACATGAGGACATACAGAAGTGAACTATCTATATGTGAAAAATAGGCCCTTACCAGATACCAAATCTGCTGGCACTTTGATCTTAAACTTCCCAACCTCCAGAACTGTGAGCAATAAATTTCTGTTGTTTATAAATTACCCAGTCTAAGATACTATGTTATGGAATCTCAAACAGACTAAGACACCTGCACAATATGGTAGGCAAGAGTGTGGCTTTAAACTCCCCAGTGTATCTGCCTCTCATAGACATTTCTGCAACATTGTTGTATCTTGTCCTGTGAAAGAGCTGGCATAGGGCTTTTCCTAAGGACTGGCAGCAGCTTCCATCTAGAATGCTCAGGATAAGCATGACACAGGGGTTTCCACTTCCTCAACATCATATACTCTTTTGAACCTAGAGTACCAAGCCTCGTGGATAAAAACTCTTTGGTCTGGGTCTTTGTCTATCCGGGTATCTGTCTATTTCTCTGCCAAATCTTGCTTGAAAGCCTGTTAACTTCCTGTGAATTCAATTCAAAATGTAATTTAAAGTGAGCAATGTCTCCTTAGTTCTAGCAGATATTACCCTTTCCCCAAAAGCCTAACAACAATAAGGCAATGGAATCTATATAGATGGACCTCTCTCTCAAAATATTTCAGAAAAATATATTATCTATGCTATACATTCATTCACATGGACTGAGTACCTACTGTCCTATTGGATGGCCCACTCTATACTAGATGCAGAGGATACATAAATATACAGGACAGATAAGGTCCTTTATCCAGAGAAATACACAGATGGGTGGGGGGAGAGAGAGCAGAGAGGAGAGAGAGAGAGACGGAGAGAGAGAGAGAGAAGTTCAATATAGTATGATAATTCCAAAACCATGAATGGTTCCAAGGTCTTAATGTTTAATGCTTGGAAAAAACATTTGATAGAAATACAACATGTTGATCCAGAAATCCTTTTATAAATCCTCCAGTCTGTTAGTTCTCAATGCTAGCACTCTGTCAGAATCATTCATTACTTAAGGAGTTATCAAATCAAACACATGATGCCCTGGACTCCACCCCAGATATACTGAATCAGAGTATATGGGGACTAGACCCAAGATTTCCTATTTAACAAAATTCTCATATTATCATGTTGCCAGTCCATAGTCCTGTGTTTAGGAATCATCAATATAGTACAAATGTTCAAGTTTTTTTTTTTAAATCTAGGTGCTCTTTGATAATTAAAAGAAAATAAACTTTCCTTTCCTTGCTAGACACCCAAAATATATGAGTCCGTAAGTGTGCCAGAAGACACATGCTATGAGACAAGAATGTTCACAGTAGCTTTAGGTATAATAGCCACAAACTGTAAACAACACAGATGTCCATCAATAGTAACTAAATAAACTGTGATATATTTATACAAAATATTGAAATACTCAGCAATAAAAAAGACTGATCTACTTCTACAGAAAATGACTTAGGGAAATCTCACAGATGTTTTGTTGAGCAAAATAAGTCAGACACAAATGAGTACAAGCACTGATTGAACTCATTTATATTAAATTCAAGAATAAGCTTTACAAAACTATGGTGATCTAAGTTAGAATAGTGGCTACTTCAGGGGTGTCAGGTTGCAGAGAAGATGGTGGCATTGTAGTTTAACCCAGAAGAGGCTCAAGGGAACCTCTGTGGTGATCAAAATGTTCTGTCTCTTGATCTGGGTAGTGGTTATGGGAGTGTGCTAACTTTATAAAAATAAATCGAGTGTATATATAATATTTGTGGACTTTGTTGTATACAACTTCTATCACAATAAAAATTAAAAATCCAACAATCCATGGAATCATAAGTGAGCACAACAGAGAAAACGGAGAGGCTCTGACTGAAACCAAAGGGTAGAGGGCCTCGTCTGGGCTTCCTGTAGCAGCATCCATAATACGCACTGTGAACACAACAGATTTGGCTAGTCATCTACACTGTTCAGATGAAGGAACTTACTTCCAAAGAGGGGGTATGCCTCATATGAAGGGGATGACAGAGCCAGGAGTGAAGATGAATCCAAAACAAGTAACTACATTAGAAACCCATTAGACTCAAAATGGAAAAAAAAAAGAAAAGCACTATTATTGTCACTGTAACCTAAAACAAGGCAAAATGGAAAAAAAGACAAGGTCAGAATGTTTCCTTCTGAGCATCTTTTCATTTCCTGGATCACCTTTATCCTCCTCAATTCTATTTGCACTGTTACAAAGCCTCATTCATTCAATCTCTACTAATTGGGAACTGATGATAATTTAGAAGTGACCTATAACTCAGCAAACTGTTTCTTCAAAGATTAAGCAAATTAGCAGCGGAAACACTACTAGAGGCATTATGCCTGCAATACTTAAATATTAGGCAGATTTCAAGCAACACTAAGCACCTCAGAAATGCTTGAAAATCCCCTGATCACCCTCCAAGCCCAGGTTCAAATGCTGCCTATTTCCTGTGGCTTTCATTGACCCACTAGACATAACTGACAGCTAACTCACCTATACCCCTCAGCAATTGGACCCTACTTCTACCAAAACCTTTTCCTCATTATTGTCTAATTATTTGTTTAAACTTTTTTTTTTTTAATTATTTTTTTTTATTTTTATTTTATTTTTTTATATTTTGGCATATTATAGGGGTACAGATTTTAAGGTTTCAATAAATGCCCATTTCCCCCCCTCCCCCCAAAAGTCTGAGTCTCCATCATGACCATCCCCCAGATGGTGCACATCTCACTCACTATGTATGTATATACCCGCCCCCCTCCCCCCTCCCACCTGCCCAATACCCTATTACTGTAGCACCTATGTGTCCACTTAGGTGCTACTCAGTTAATACCAGTTTGCTGGAGAATATATCTGGTGCTTGTTTTTCCATTCTTGGGATACTTCACTTAGTAGTATGGGTTCCAGCTCTAACCAGGAAAATATAAGGTGTGCTATATCACCATTGTTTCTTAGAGCTGAATAGTACTCCATGGTGTACATATACCACATTTTATTAATCCATTCTTTGATTGATGGGCACTTGGGCTGTTTCCACAGCCTTGCAATTATGAATTGTGCTGCTATAAACATTCGAGTGCAGGTGTCTTTTTTGTAGAGTGTCACTGGATCATTTGGGTAGATGCCCAGCAATGGGATTGCTGGATCAAATGGTAGATTCACTTGGATCGCTTTAAGGTATCTCCATATTGCTTTCCACAGAGGTTGAACTAGTTTGCAGTCCCACCAGCAGTGTAGGAGTGTTCCTCTCTCTCCGCAACCAAGCCAGCATTTATTGTTTGGAGATTTTTTGATAAAGGCCATTCTCACTGGGGTTAAGTGATATCTCATTGTGGTTTTGATTTGCATTTCCCTGATGATTAGAGATGTTGAGCATTTCTTCATATGTTTGTTGGCCATTCTTCTGTCTTCTTTAGAAAAATTTCTGTTCAAGTCCTTTGCCCACTTTTTAATAGGGTTATTTGATTTTTTCTTCCTAATTTTCGTGAGTTCTAAGTATATTCTAGTTATCAGTCCCTTATCGGATGCATAGGATGCAAAAATTTTCTCCCATTCTGTAGGTTGTCTGTTTACTTTCATGACTATTTCTTTGGCGGTGCAGAAGCTTTGTAGTTTGATCATGTCCCATTTATTTATTTTTGTTGCTGCTGTGATTGCCTTTGGGGACTTCTTCATAAACTCTTTGCCCAGGCCAATGTCTAGGAGAGTGTTTCCAACTTTTTCCTCTAGAGTTCTAATAGTTTCATATCTTAGGTTTAAGTCTGTTATCCAGCATGAGTTGGTTTTTGTGAGAGGTGAAAGGTGTGGGTCCTGTTTTAGCCTTCTACAGGTGGCTATCCAGTTTTCCCAGCACCATTTATTGAAGAGGGATTCTTTTCCCCAGCGTATGTTTTTGTCTGCTTTGTCAAAGATGAGATGGCTATATGAGGATGGTTTTATATCAGGATTCTCACATCTGTTCCACTGGTCAATATTCCTGTTTTTGTGCCAATACCATATTGTTTTAATTACTACAGCTTTGTAGTATAGTTTGATATCTGGCATATTAATGCCTCCCATTTTGTTTTTGTTGCCTAGAATTGCTCTTGATATTCGGGGTCTTCTTTGGTTCCGTACGAAGCGTAAAATTATTTTTTCTATATCAGTGAAGAATGCTGATGAGATTTTAATAGGTATTGCATTGAATCTGTAGATCAGTTTGGGTAGTATAGACATTTTGATGATATTGAGTCTGCCGATCCACGAGCATGGTATGGATTTCCATCTGTTTACATCCTCTGCTATTTCCTTCCTCAGTGTTTCATAGTTCTCCCTGTAGAGGTCTTTTACCTCTTTGGTTAAATATATTCCTAGGTACTTTAATTTCTTTGTTGCTATTGTGAAGGGAATTGAGTCTTTGATTTGGTTCTCAATTAGATTGTTGTTGGCGTATATGAATGCCTCTGATTTCTGTGTATTGATTTTGTATCCTGAGACTTTACTAAATTCATTGATCAGTTCCAGGAGTTTCTTGGTTGAATCCTTGGGGTTTTCTAGATACAATATCATATCATCAGCAAACAGTGAAAGTTTGATCTCTTCTGCCCCTATTTGGATACCTTTGATTCCATTTTCCTGTCTGATTGCTGTAGCCAAGACTTCCAGCACTATGTTGAACAGAAGTGGAGATAGTGGGCAGCCTTGTCTGGTTCCAGTTCTAAGTGGGAATGATTTCAATCTTTCTCCATTCAGTATGATGTTGGCTATGGGTCTGTCATATATGGCTTGTATCATTTTTAGGTATGTCCCTTCTATGCCTATTTTCTTAAGTGTTCGTATCATGAAAGGGTGTTGAATTTTGTCAAGAGCTTTTTCTGCATCTATTGAAAGAATCATGTGGTCTTTGTTTTTGCTTCTGTTGATGTGGTGAATTGCATTTATAGATTTACGTATGTTGAACCATCCCTGCATCCCTGGGATGAAGCCCACTTGGTCGTGGTGGATTATTTTTTTGATAAGTGTCTGGATTCGGTTAGCTAAGATTTTGTTGAAAATTTTTGCATCTATATTCATTAGGGATATTGGTCTGTAGTTTTCTTTTTTTGTTGCATCCTTTCCTGGTTTTGGTATCAGAGTAATATTCGCTTCATAAAAGGTGTCGGGGAGGTTTCCGTTCTTCTCGATGTTGTGGAATAGTTTCTGCAAGATAGGTACTAGTTCTTCTTTGTAAGTGTGGTAAAATTCAGGTGTGAAGCCATCTGGACCGGGACTTTTCTTTTTAGGGAGATGTTTAATTGCTGTTTCTATTTCAGCTGTTGAGATTGGTCTGTTCAGGGAATCTATTTCTTCCTGGTTGAGCCTAGGGAGGCTGTGTGTTTCTAGAAATTTGTCCATTTCCTCCACATTTTCCAGTTTGTGTGCATAAAGATTTTTGCAGTATTCATAAATTGTATCTTGTATCTCTTTGGGATCAGTTGTGATATCTCCTTTTTTATTCCTGATGGAGCTTATTAGAGATTTCTCTTTTCTGCTTTTCGTTAGCTTAGCCAATGGCGTGTCAATCTTGTTTATTTTTTCAAAGAACCAACTTTTTGTTTTATTAATCTCCTGAATAGCTTTCCTGTTTTCAATTTCGTTTAGTTCTGATTTGATCTTGTTGATTTCACTTCTTCTGCTGGGTTTGGGGTTGGTCTGTTCTTCTTTTTCCAGCTCTTTGAGTCGTTTCATTAGATTGTCTATTTGTGATCTTCTTGCCTTTTGGTTATAGGCATTTATGGAGATAAACTTTCCTCTCAGAACTGCTTTAGCTGTCTCCCAGAGGAGTTGATAACTTGTCTCTCCATTGTCGTTTTCTTCATAGAAGTTTTTTATTTCCGTCTTGATTTCTTCATTTACGAAGTAATCATTTAGTAGGAGGTTGTTTAATTTCCACGTTTTTGTGTAGAAATGTGAGTTTCTGTTAGGGTTGATTTCTAGTTTTATTCCACTGTGATCTGAGAAGGTACATGGTATGATTTCTATTTTTTTCAATTTCTTGAGATTTTCTTTGTGTCCTAGGATATGGTCAATCTTAGAGAATGTCCCGTGAGCTGATGAGAAGAACGTATATTCAGTGGATTTTGGGTAGAATGTTCTGTACATGTCTGTCAGACCCAATTGTTCTAGAGTTTTGTTTAAGTCCATTATTTCTTTATTAATTTTCTGTTTGGAGGATCTGTCTCGTGCCATCAGTGGGGTGTTGAAATCCCCGGCGATTATGGAGTTGCTATTAATCCATTTGCTTAGCTCCAGTAAGGTTTGCGTTATGAATCAGGGTGCACCTAAGTTGGGTGCATATATATTTAAAATTGTTATCTCTTCTTGTTGGACTGTGCCCTTCACCATTATATAATGACCCTCTTTGTCTTTTACTACTTTTGTTGGTTTAAAAACTAAATCGTCTGAAATTAGAACTACCACACCAGCCTTCTTTTGGCTTCTATTTGCTTGGAATATTGATCTGCACCCTTTTATTTTTAGTCTATGTGCATCCTTGCAGGTTAAATGTGTTTCCTGAAGACAGCATATACTTGGCCTGTATTTTCTTATCCATTCAGCCAGCCTATGTCTTTTGAGTGGAGAGTTTAAGCCATTCACATTTATTGAGAGAACTGATAGGTAAGGTAGATTACTGATCATTCTGTTGGGTTGGATGTTGTTGCTATGATTTCTGTCTTGAGCCATTGTAATATCTGGCCTTTAATATCTTTGGGTTTTGGTTGTTTTTATATCCGTGGATTATTATTATGATGTTCCGTGCATAACGCTGTTTTAAGTACTTCTTGTAGGGCTGGTCTTGTCTTGGTGAATTCTCTGAGCCTTTGCTTGTCTGAGAATGTTTTTATTTCTCCTTCATATATGAAGCTTAGTTTTGCAGGGAATAAGATTCTAGGCTGGGCATTGTTTTTTTTCAAAAGAGTGAGAATGGGGCCCCAGTCTCTCCTTGCTTGTAAAGTCTCATTAGAGAAGTCTGATGTTATTCAAATTGGCTTTCCCTTGTATGTCACTTGCTTCTTTTGTCTTACAGCTCTTAGAAGGGCCTCTTTAGTTGATACTTTGGTCAGTCTGATGACTGCATGACGTGACGTCTTCCTGTTTGCATTGAATCTCCGAGGGGTCCTCTGGGCTTCTTGAACTTGTATATCAAGATTTTGAGCAAGGCCTGGGAAATTTTCCTCTATTATATCTTCAAAAAGCTTGTCCAGCCCTTGAGTGTTGTCTTCCTCCCCTTCGGCTAAACCTATGAGTCTCACGTTAGGTTTTTTCACATAATCACACAGCTCTTGTAGGCTTTGGTCTTTTCTCTTGTTTCTCTGCTGTATTTCTGTGACTGATTTATTTAATTGGAAGGTGTTATCTTCAAGCTCTGAGATTCTTTCTTCTGCTTGATCTACCCTGTTCTTGAGACTTTCCACAGTATTTTGTAGTTCTCTGAGTTGATTCTTCATCTCCAGGACTTCGGTTAAAGTTTTCTTCACTCTGTCAATCTCTTTGTTGAACCTTTGTTCCATTTCTTGGAGGTGTTTTGTGTTTTCTTGGTGTTGGTTATTGAGTTGTTGTTGCAGCTGGGTGAGTGTTCTTATGATCCACATACGAAATTCCTTTTCTGTCATATTGGTTGCCTGATTTTGGTCGGTGTCCGTTTCTAGGGGGCTGGTGCTCCTCCTTGGGGGTGTGTTTTCCGTTTGGTTCTTCATATTTCCTGAGTTCTTTCGCTGATTTCTTCCCATGTCGATCAGTTGTTGTTTCTTTCCTTAGGTTATTGTTTGGGTATTCACACACCTTGTTTAGTTTCTGAGGCGTTAGGTGGTGCCTGTGGGTGAAATTGGACCACTCCCTGTATATTGAGTCAGTGGGTGCCGTGGAAAGGCTGTGCAAGATGCTGTCCCTGTCAGTAGGTGGCGTTTGCTTGGAGGAACAGGCTATGGTATTGATTTTGAGTCCTGTTATCAGCTCTCGTTCTGGGCGGAGCTGGGTTGGATAAGCCTGCCCTCAGGCCGTTAGCAGGGGTCAAAGTTCTGTTCTCAGCTTCCAGGGAAAGCTGTCAGGGCGGGGCTGGAATGGTCCCGCTCAGCCAGAAAGTCTGGGTGTGGGGGTGGGGCTGTCTGAGACCTGCAGTCTGCAGCAGGCCTCGCTTCTTTCCACCCTCCCCAACTCTACTCCTGGGCAGGCCAGACCACAAGCCACCAGGCCTCCCCGGACTGTGGTGCCGGCGGGGAGGTTCCCTGCACAGGAACGCCACCTGGGTTGGGCACACGGCCTCCTCCTGGGAGGAGGGTTGTCCTCTAGGGCGCCGATCCGCCCCTGGAGGCACACAGCCCTCAGTAGGCTGTTCACGTATAACCCTTCTGTGCCCCGGGCAATGCTAGCCCTTGGTGCAGGGGATCTGGTCTGCAGGTCCGACCTCTGGGTCCCAGAGTTCAAACTGTATTCCCACCAGGGAGAGGATTTCCGGTCCTAATTCACCCACAGGAAGCCCAAGCTGGGTCTATGTCTCTCAGCCTCTGAGTCGGCACCGTTTTCCTGGGAACACGGTGCCAGCAGCACCTGGGAGGGCGGGCGGGGTCCCAAACGGGAAGGTCCCATTCCCTGGAGGTGCCTCCGGCTGGTGGCTGTATTGTCTCTCTGGGCAGCCGCGGGTAGGGTCGGCGGAGGGGAGGAGGAGGCAATATGGCGCCTGCCGCGCGGCTCGGGTCCGTGCACAGGGAGGTGCCCGGAGGAAGTTGGGAACCTGGTGCCACGTCTGCTACAGGCTCACCGCTGGCAGGCGGCGGCAGTCTCTGGGCTGATGTCCGCAGGTCTCTCCACTCGCTGGGGAGCCCACCATCAGTCCCGAATGCAGGGGAGGGGAAACAGCAGATCCACCTACCCTTGCTGCTGGTCTCCGGGCTGCTCCGGTGGTCTCAGCCTCCAGTTCTCCTCCGCAGCCTCCTCCCGTGGAGTCTCCCGGGGTCTCAGGTACCCCTCCTTCCGGCCCTTGTCCGCTGTATGCTCGTCTTCTTGCTTCTTTCCTCTAGTTTCTGCTAGAATCGGTCTTTTCTGCAGAGACCCTCTGTCTGGCGGTGTTATTCGTCCGCCATCTTGCTCCGCCCCCTCTAATTATTTGTTTAAACTTTGACCTCTTGGAAATACTTGGTCTGGTCAATGAATAGGGAGTAGTTGGCTGTGACTAGAACAGATGGCATGTCTGGGGGTGCATCTGAACAGCAGCTGGAGATGAGAGTTGAGGGTATATTTTAAATCCATGTCTAAAACCCAGCATTTATGAAAGCAATATGATGCAGCAGAGTTTCAGAAAATAGCAAGTAGTTCCTTATGGCTAGAGTATGGGACAAGGAGAGACACAGGAGGAAGAAATAGTGAAGGACAAGAACAGAAAGGACCTTGTAAGAAGCCATGTTAGGTCTTTATCATGTAACAAATGGGAATCCGCTGAAGGTTTGTAAAGCAGGAAATGATTTGATTTCTGCTGAGGAGGTTACCTCTTGCTACAGTAAGGACTGTTAATTGAAGAGGAGCATAGTGGACACAGAGGGCCTAGTAGAAGTCTCTGGTAGTCTAAATTAGGGAGGAAAGAGTAGATATGGGGAGCAGGAAGGTGGATCCCAGTGATACTTATGAGGTGGAACCTCTAGGACTAAGTTTCTTGTTTAATGACATGGGTAGATGCTGCCATTTTAAGTCAACTGGCAACTCCTTACATCACACATGCACAGGCCAAGTGTTTATTAAATAAAAATATTTAAGTGATGAGCGAGGTGACTGTCATTTGTCTTTGTTATTGGATCACTAGTTTCAACCCCATCTACCCAAGTGCACAGCCCTTCTCTAATCCTGACCACCATGCCCAGAAGGCCAGATCCTAAACTTCCATCCTCACAATAAAAGTGCTACCCAACTCCCAGTATTGCTCCCTCTCAATGCTACTCAGTTTGGATCTAGCCCTCCTGTGCTTCATGCTAGATACACAAAGATACTTGCAATGAGCTTTCTGGCTATTGGGGGGTGGGGCTGATAAATTTACAAGGTATGGTGCATGTGAAGGTAGTTTTTATCCATCCATCCTTCCAGTCTGCACATATATTGGTAGTGTCAATCTGTATTAATTGCTATTTTGTGCGTGGAAGGTAGAATAATACAGCTCAAGCCCTGCAGTGAGAGGCTCTCAGTCCCCTGGTCCCACTTATTTCACTTCAGGTTTCTAATACTTCTCACACCTCTGCCACTAAAATCTCTACAATTCTCTACAAGCCTTTCTAAGACGCATCTTACACATTTAAGGTCCTCTATTTCTGACATCACAACTCAGGTTAATACAAGATGAGATACTGCAGGGAATTTAAAGGAAAACTGACATCAGAGCAAGTGCACAGAAATAACAGTCTCATAAAATATTGATTGCATATGAACATGCTCTAGGACTTTTTTTCCATCTAGAAGAGCTGAGTCACTGGGGAAGCATTTCTCCCTCAGAGTTTTCTGCTATAGAAACATCTAAGCAATGTGTGTGCCTTTCCAGTGGTCAAGAGATATATTGCTTTCCTCAGACACATTCTAAGGCTTCTGACCTTCCCTCTAAGTTGACAGTCCCCTATGTAGCTTGCAGCATTTCCAAAAATTGAGAGAGACTCTCTAAAACCAGACTGAATTTCAGAACATGTGGACATTGTTGATTGGTACAGATTGGTGGTATCCAGAACAAGCTCCCTGTCAGGATCATCAATTTTGTTCAGGTCACTAAACTATTAGGATACAACAAATTGTCTTGGTTCTATATACTCAACCCCAGGAATTTTGTTCTATTTTTTCCTTAACATTAAACCTAAGAAGTCTCAGTGGAGAATTGGGAAGCACTAGGCACTAGAAAAATATCATGATCTATGAACAGACATGAGGCATTTTCCTGGACTGTCTTAGTCAAGATTCTACCAAGAAACAGAACCAATAGGAGATATAAGTATAGATAGAGATAAATATAGATATATCTATCTACATAGGTATATCCAATAGGATATATATAGAGCTAGATCTATATAAATAGATATGAATATTATATATTAATATATAACATATGAAGGTATGGGGGGAGAGAGAAAGAGAGACTGATTATTATGAGATCATGTAATTATAGAGGCTGAGAAGTCACTAGATCTGCAGTTGGCAAGCTGGGGACTGAGGAGAGCCCATGGTATGGTTCCAGTTTGAGTCCAAAGCTCTGAGAAGCAAGAAAGCCAATGGTATAAATGCCAGTCCGAATCCAACTCTGAAGGAAGGAGACTAATATTCCAGCTCTAAGATAGGCACAGAGTAAATTCTCTTTTACTCAGCCTTTTGTTTTATTGAAGTCTTCAGTGGATTAAATGAAACCTACCCACATTGGTGTGGGCAATATACTTTACTCAGTATACCAATTCAAATGTTAATCTCATCTACAAATACCCTCACAGAAACTCCCAGAATAATACTTGACCAAATATGTAGGCATCCCATGGCCTAGTCAAGTTAACAAATAAAATTAACCAGCACATAGACCATCACATTTCCTCAGCTCTACCATATTTCATTGGGCTTTCTAAGTACCATTAGCTAAGGGTTGGCTCTTAGCCCATGGTAGGTGTTCAAAACACACACGGAAAATGTTGTCTTCTAATAAGGTAAATTCTTGTTTTGCTCATGTAGACTCAATGAAAAATCAGTGCACACATACTGATTTGATTTCAAAAGCATATACAGAAAACACATGATGATATGCTAAGGTGGGAGACATCCTAGACAAGCCAATAATAACAATAGCTACCATTTATCTAGTGTTTTTAATATGTTAGGCATATTTTCTTATTTATTCTCAGAACTTCTTTTGGATGCTATATTATTATCATCCTAATTTCATGCATGAGGAATCTGGGGTCCATTGAGGTGATGTGACTTGCCCAAGGTCACATAACAGCTTAAGTGGCAGAGCTGCAATTTGAATCCAGATCTGCCTGACTCTTAACCACTATGATTTATGTCCTCCTAGCAGGAAAACTTGCTTTGCGTATTTTCAAAACCATAAACAATAAAATTTAAGAATCTAACAAGCAAAAGACAATTCAAAGATGGTAATGTTACATAGGGAAACCATAATGTTATCAGATCATGGGCCAGTGATGTTCCACTCTTGATATAATGCTGGAAAGCGGACACTGAGAATCAAAATAGCCAGTTTGTGGCTGATGCAGCCCTGTGACTTTTTACCCTTTTTGGCACTACCAGCTCCTCTCTGCTGGGCCCACTTGTACCTGGACCTGACATTTTATGCCCATTCTGTTTCTAAGCAGGTCTTCATGACAGGGGAGAAACAATGTACCTTTTCCCCACCACCTTCCAGTGGGGACTTTGGGCTCCTTCCCAGTGCTGACTTCTGCATCCCTGAGTTACCCCATGCATAAAGCACAGATCTCTCCCTCAATGAGCCCTAGTTCCCAGGACTGGGTTTCTCCTTGCTCCCTGGTGCGCTGTCTGGTCTTACTGAACTGCTACATCAGGGACTGATGCCACACCCTAACTCCTGCCCAGGGTTAGTGAGCAGAGAGCGGCTCTCTGGCTAGCTCTTGCCAGGCTTCTTCTCTATAATCAAAGTAAATCCCTGAGGTCCATAGCAGTAGAAGCATGTGAGTACTAAAATTAAAGGGTTTTAGTGCTGGAAAGGAGTTTAGAGATTATCTTCTTCACGGTACATGTTATTATAGATGGGCAAAGTGAGGTGCAAGCAGGTAGTCCAGGCAAAGGTGCCTGGGAACTGACTATCCTACAGCACCTGGATTACACTGAGGAGGTGAGTAACCACAACAGCCCTGGTTCCCCTTTCCTGAGCAAAGTGGGTTTGCATCTCACAATTGCAGCACTTGATATCCTTGCTATATTGAGTTCACATCAGTTCCTCCAATAATCAGCATTGATGAAGTCAATACTTGAAAAGTCCACATGGATAAGATAAACAGAAAGAAAGAGCTAAGCCAAAGTGGGTTGTTTTGTGTAAATTGCTCTCGCCCAAACAAAGGATTTCTAAAACATCAGATGGTTAATACAGATTAAGCAAGATGCAGTATATTGTTAATATAAGGGATACTCAAAGTGATGGGCAAATAACCTTGAAGTAAATTTTGTCATTAGGAAATCAAGACAACCTTGATTGTGGGAGAGGGCCTATGTCATTTCGAAAACAAACAGGAAATGGATTATGACAAGTGAAAAGAAGCACAAATGTTTTAAAATTCAGAGTCAGATATATCTTTATTATCCCTGTGTGATAAATGCTGAGGAAACAATGTTCAATGCCTCTAAATGCTGCAGTCTTGGTTAACTATTGTCAAGAAAGCAGGCTCTGTAGTTACACTGCCTGGGTTTGAATCTTGGCTTGGGAAAGGGATTTAAATTCTCTAAGCCTTGTTCTCCTCATCTTTGAAGCAGGGATAATAATAAAGATGATGATTATGAAGATAATAATGCAGGCTAGGTGGCTAAGATTATATAAAATAATGGATGCATATACCTCACATAATGTTAATTAGGAATTCACTTAATGTTAGGGCCCTATACCTCACTTATAGCTATTGGTTCCTGACCAAAAACAGAACAAATATTCCAAGATTCTTTGGCAGGCCAAATTCAGGACAATGTCCCACAGTATTAGATGGATAACAGTCCCTCTAGGTCAATATTTTATTAATGATGGAAACAAGTATGCTCTCCCCTTGGAACCTCACTCCCAGTTATATCCCTATACAAATGCCAAATGTAATTTAGGCCTTTTCAAACTAATCCTGTGATATTCAAGTCAGTCAATATAGTTGAATGATTTAAAGGTAGAGGACCCAAGCTTAAGTCC
Source organism: Microcebus murinus (assembly GCF_040939455.1). Taxonomy (NCBI): domain Eukaryota; kingdom Metazoa; phylum Chordata; class Mammalia; order Primates; family Cheirogaleidae; genus Microcebus; species Microcebus murinus. Next base: position 73,462,309 of record NC_134136.1, on the reverse strand, counting down.
CACCTTCACCACTTACTTATTGTAAATGGTAAATGACTTCAAACGAGCATCTAATATAAGAAAAACTCCATTTCCTCATTTGAAATGAAAATATGAAAAAAAAAATGAAAGAGAAAACATATTGGCTACTGGAAACCATCATCTTTGTAGGGGAGCCATAGTAAACATTGCAGATGGGCAAGAGTATAATGATATTTACCATAATCAATCACTTCCACCTCTGACTCACTCCCATAGGCTTAAAGGGAATAACTTTGCCCCATCCAACTGTCCCAACATCTCCAGCTGAAGTACTGATATTCACTCTGGTTTACCTGTCTAGGGTCTTATGCCTATCCCTTAACCAATCACTGTGGTCAGGGGAATTATTCTTGCTAATTTTCCAAAGTCTGAGACACATGACTAACTCCTTAGGCTCTATGCAGACTACATGGATTAAGATTCAATTGACAAAGAAAAATCAGGGCTGTTTCCGGTAGAAGAGAATGGATGGTGGGGAGAAAACTAGGTGTCACTAGAGTATTTCAACTTAAAAAGGTGGAGATGTGAGTGAATAATGGCCCTAGAAGATGTCTACATCCCATTCCCTAGAAACCATGCATGTGTTATCTTGCATGGCAAAGTGGATTTTGCAGATGTGATTAAGTTAAGGATCAGAAGGCCGGGCGTGGTGGCTCACGCCTGTAATCCTAGCACTTTGGGAGGCCAAGGCGGGGCATTTGCTCAAGGTCAGGAGTTTGAAACCAGCCTGAGCGAGACCCCGTCTCTACCAAAAATAGAAATAAATTAATTGACCAGCTAAAAATATATATACAAAACATTAGCCGGGCATGGTGGCGCATGCCTGTAGTCCCAGCTACTTGGGAGGCTGAGGCAGTAGGATCGCTGAGCCCTGGAGATTGAGGTTGCTGTGAGCCAGGCTGATGCCCAGGCACTCACTCTAGCCTGGGCAACAAAGTAAGACTCTGTCTCAAAAAAAAAAAAAAAAAAGTTAAGGATCAGAGACCCCAAGATTGGAAAATTATCCTGGGTTACCCTGAGGAATCCAATGTAATAATAGGTGTCCTTGAAAGTAGAAGTGAGACAAAAAAAGGTGATGTCAGAGTGATGCAATGTAAGAAGGGTTTGACTCTCCACTGCTGCCTTTGAAGACAGAGGGAGGGGCCACAAACCAAGGAATGCAGGTAGTCTCTACAAGGTGGAAAAGGCAAAGGAACACTTTTCCCCCAGAACCTCCAGAAGAAATGTGGCTCTACCAACATCTTGATTTTAGCCCAATGACACTACTTATCTCTAGGACTGTAAAATAATAAATTTGTGTTGTTTAAGCCACTGTTTGTAAGAATGTGTTATAGCAGCAATAGAAAACTAAACTTCATCCTATGCTTTCTGATACTATGGTGAAGAAACTACTAGTTATCAATACCTTTTGCAACAATCTGGATGGAACTGGAGACCATTCTCCTAAGTGAAGTATCACAAGAATGGAAAAACAGGGCTGAGCGCGGTGGCTCATGCCTGTAATCCTAGCACTCTGGGAGGCCAAGGCGGGCAGATCACTCAAGGTCAGGAATTCAAGAGTGAGTAAGAGTGAGACCCCGTCTCTACTAAAAATAGAAAGAAATTAATTGGCCAACTAAAAATATATAGAAAAAATTAGCCGGGCATGGTGGAGCATGCCTGTAGTCCCAGCTACTCAGGAGGCTGAGGCAGGATTGCTTGAGCCCAGGAGTTTGAAGTTGCTGTGAGCTAGGCTGATGCCATGGTACTCTAGCCAGGGCAACAGAGTGAGACTCTGTCTCAAACAAACAAAAAAAAAAAAAGAATGGAAAAACAAGCACCACATTTATTCACTATTAAATTGGTATTAACTGATCAACACTTATGTGCACATATGGTAGTAACATTCATCAGGTGTCAGGCAGGCGGGAGTGGGGAGGAGGGCATGAGTATCTTCACACCTAATGGGTGTGGGGCACACCATTTGGGGGACAGACATGCTTGTAGCTCTGACTCAGGTTGGGCAATGGCAATATATATAACCAAAACTTTTGTACCCCCATAATATGCCGAAATAATAAAAGAATGAAAAAACAAACAACACATGTATTCATTATTAAACTGGAACTAACTGATTAGCACACATATGCACAGAGGGAAGTAAAACTCAGTGAAAATCAAGTGGGGGGGGGAGAAGGAAGAACAAAAAAAGCTAGGACAGCTTCAAAGTTCATATGCAAATTTTCACTGTCAGACCACCAGTGAAAAGGGCCAGTCCCAGCCTTCAGAGTTGAAGGTTTACATCAACAAAAATCTTATTTCTCTAGTAGATATTTCAATTACATAAAGACATTCTTTATCAGGGAGAGGAAAACTTCAGTTTGAGGAGGATGAGAACAGGGCTGCATAGAGAAATGACACCCAGACTGTGCTCTCTGACTCTACCAACAGAGCAAGTGGCAGAATGACACACTTTATTGCTGCAGGATAATCAGGCACTGACTTCTCTTTCTCCAAGCCCCTCCTGTCAGCTGTAGATGAGGCACAGCCATCAGAGCATCTAGCAGTGTCTTGTGGTACCATGGGCAAAGATGAGGTCTGAGCCAGCCGGCAGAGTAGAGAACACAGCTCATCCTAGGGAATCCAGGTCACTCATCATGCACACAGTTGTTAGCCTTCCAAGTCAGCCACCCCCTTCTCACCTCCTAGAACAGGATTACATGAGCCACACCAAAACTGGCAAGCTCCATACTCAGGGTACTTGAAATGTGTTTGAGACAGAAAAGGTGAAATGTGAGTAATACAAGCCACAGCTGGACAAACTTCACTGTCCAACAAAGAGAAAATCAACAGTCACTCCTTGTCTACCTAGAAATGTGGGATTTACCATAATATTAATGCCTGGACTTTAGAGTTGAATCCTAGGTGATCTAGCCCCTCAACGTGTGGTCCCTAGACCAGCATTGTCATCACCTGAGAGGTTTATAGATATTCTGAATCTCAGACCCCACCCCAGACCTGCTGGATAATAATTTGCATTTTAACAAGGTAATTCATATGCACATTAAAGCTGGAGAAGAACTGAGCAAGTCTATTTATTCCTCTCTTGGTGTAGATAGGGAAACTGAGACACAGAAAGAGGAAGAGACCTGCTCAAAGCCATTATGACTGTTTTTTAACACAGCCAGTATTAAAGCTCAGGTCCCATGTTTTCTAGCATTTAAAAAATCATCCTTTTAATTCTTATTTTGTTTCCAAATTTTTCTTTAAATAACATTTGATCATTTTAAAAGAGGATTATTCTAGAATGTGTTACAAATTTTTGTACCTTGGTAAATGAAAAATCTGAAGCAACGGAATTTTTCCTAATGATTTAGTGTCCCCATCACTGTTTGCCTCTGCACTGTTTTTAAAGTTCATCCATCTCTTTGTGACCACCACCTGTGGTATGTGAGTCAGTGTAGTGATTAAGAGCCTGGGCTTTGCGGCTGTATGGACCACGTGGGTTCAAGTCTGCATTCTGCCAATCCTAGGCTGTGCTACCTTGGGTAAGTCCCTTAACAACTCTGTGCCAAACCTCCTTCACCTGCAAAACGGGGCTAACAATACTCCACAGGAGTCAGTGAAATAACACACATACAGCCCTCAGCACAAGGGCTTAGCATGGAATGAAAGGTCAACAAAGTTTAGTTCTCATGACTGACACAACTAACACAATGATAAGCAGTCCTGTGAAGGTTTGTGCAGAGCAGCATATCCTGGGACAGCCATTATCCTTAATGCTACGCAAATGTAGGGGCTTTTATTTTTCCTTCCAACCATTCAGCTTTGTTCTGGATGAATGAGGTCAGCAGATTAGGACCTGGGGCATAGTCCCCTCATAATCTTTACTGTGGGAGCCCCAATAGAAATGAAATAAGAGAAGCTGCATTTGGATAACAGCTCCACCTCTCACGTGCCTGAGTAAGTCAGAGTTTTTGTTTCCTTGCCTACAAAGATTAGCGTCCACATAGCCTGCCTTAGAGGGTGTATGACTGAGAACAAAGTCAGAGATATGAAGGTACAATGTATTAATATATTTAAACACTAGAATCTTAGAATGCGAGAAATGAGAAGGCTCCTTAGTAATCACCTAGCTCAACGTACTTGTTTTACAAATGAGGAAACTAAGCCCAAGAGAATGGATGTAACATACTTACCAAAGGTTATATCAGAGCCAGAAGTAGATAATAGTATAATAAAGGTGATAATAAATAATAGCTACAACTTCAGCACCTACTGTACATTTGGGGTCTTATAAACCTAATTTCATTAAATCCTCACAATTTCTGAGATAGGTACTATCATTGCTCCTAGTTTGTAAATGCAGAAATTGAGGCACAGAGAGATTAACTAACTAACCCAAGACAATAAGGCTAGGAAATGTCATAGCCAGTATTTAAATCCACCTTAACCACTCCAAAGCCTGTGGCCTTGGCATTGGGTCCCACTCCCTGCCAGCACTTGGCTCATTGATCTGCATACTCGTGATGCTGAAAGAAGAGAGTTAGAGCTAGTGAAACTGTACTGTGCAAAGAAGTATTATTTTTTTGTGATTTCATTTGGGATTCTACTTTTGAGTTGCTGAATTTCCTGAAAACTGTGATTTCATCCACTCAGGCTCAAAGTTGGAGCTTTTTTTCTTAGCTGCTATGCCAGTATTTGGTCAAGCCTTAAAGCTGTCAGCTTCTTGACATACTGCTTGAATTACAAGTATCCATTTCTAAGGCATCCAAGTGCCAGGAACTCCATGGTTGTGATTAACTTATTTGAATGTAATTCCCTAGTTATAACTCCCAGCTTTCCCCAAAGGAGCTACAAAAATCACAGTATGCAACATCCTGTAATAATGCAGAATATCAATAAAAAACATAGACTGGGTATCAAGAGATTTGGTGCTACCACTACTGTGGGACCTTGGACAAATTGCTTTCTCTCTCTGGGCCTCAATTACCTGACAGCTTGACACCCCAACCCATGCTCAACCCAGTGTGGGTGAAGGGCCATTCCTCTGGACTATAATTGACTCATAGGCTTCACTCCACCATAGCACTTAGCACTCTGTGTTGTCAATGTCCATTCATTTTTCATTCTCTGTCCATCACCCTATAGACTCCCTAAAGTCATGGAGTATATTAAATTCATTTCTGCATCCCTGGGGTCTAGCATAGTGCTCAGCATGTAACTGGTACTAGATAATGAGCTGTAAGTAATTTCCCTTATGCTCCTCACAGTTTCAGATGGTATTTTACCCTGAATAATATAGAAAGAGAACAACTGAATCTCTCAATAAGAGAACTAAATTTGTTGTGGTTATTTTGTATATAAATATTATTCAACACTTTATAGGGGAAACCACAAAATAAGTAGAGCTGCAGCCATGTTAACAAGGGATCTTAGGTCTCAGAGAGATGAAAAGAGTTTGCGGTTTAGGACAGGGCTAGGATCAATTCCACATAATCAAAAGCACTTATCCCTCTCCCTTCTCATGGCCATAATTTCTTCCATTTATTATATTTTATTGCTAAAATAGGGGTAGAAGACATGGAATCACATGATTATGGTTTCTGGAAGCTTCTGGTAAAGTATATCATTCATATTTCTAATGATTCCTGAGCTCTGCAAAATTTCAAGGGGCAGGGTTCATTGTGCAAGTTGGTAGGATTCAGCCTGACATCCCTGCATCTTGGAGCTAAACATTCTATATGTTTCTGTTTATTCAGTCAGTCACATAAACATATTTAGAATTTTGCTTCTGTGTTCGTCACTGTGCTGGGGTATGTGGAATCCAGAGATGAACAAGATCAGCTTTGCACCCTTGATGTGTTCACAGACAGTGGGAGGTGCAGTGATTTTGACCTAAAGAAAAATTATAATACCAGCATAGTAACTGTTTATACTGAAATGAGAACTAACTGCTGTCAGATATGAGAGGAAGTAGTGACCAACTCTGCCTCTGGAGGTGGAATTTCTAGGGGAAAGAAAAAAAGAGGAGGAGGTGGAAGGAGAGAATCAAAAGCCTGAGAAGAAAGAGAACAGTTGAGCTGTGTCCACAAGAATTAGCACCAATCTGCCAGGTGGAGGGAAAAGGTGGGTCGTCAGAGCATTTCTGGCAGAAGGAACCACCTGTATGTAGAATGATGAAAAAGGCAGAGAATAATGAAAAGTTAAGTGTAGCTAAAGAGACTGGAGGAGGCTATTGAAGGAAAGGGGGGATAGAGAAGCAGATTGTAGCCAAACCTACAATGTGGATGAAAGGAGAATAGAGAGGAAGGAGAAGTGGGAAAATAGATCAGAAAGTCATGGACGAGATTGGTGAAAATGGAGGATAAGAACAGAAGAGAAAATATAGTTTCTTTACATTTAGAAATAATTGGAAAGTTCTGAAGTATCTGAGTTGGCAAGAGTCAATATAGAAAATAAGTTCAGTTTCAACTATAAACTAGTTAACACCAATTTAATCCCAACTGCAAACTGGCCACCATGTAGGGAAATAGAGTAGGTGGTTCTCTGAGCTAGGAATAAAACAGCACACGGGTGGCTTCTATTTGCAATCTATTTCCAATACAGTAAATATCAAATTCCTGACCCTGTAATGCACAGTGATCCAACCTGTATATTTTTCTTCCTATGATAGCAAACCATCTTCCTAGAAGAAATACCCAGGAAAAATCTAGATCCACTCTCTTGAAGTCAAGTGTATTCATTTTCTATTACTGCCTAAAAAATAACCACAACTCAGTAGCTTAAAACAACACTTTTATTATCTCACAGTTTCTATAGAGTAGAAGTCCTATAGGCACAATTTAGCTGGTTCCTCTGCTCCAGGGTCTCATCAGTTTGTAATCCAGGTGACAGCTGGAGCTATGGTCTCATTGGAGGCTCAACTGGGTAAAGGTCTACATCCAGGGTCCCTCAGGTTGATGGTAGGATTCATCTCCTTGTTATTTAAGTACTACAGTTCCCATTTTTTTTTCCTGGCTGCTGGCTGGCAAGGGGGTAGGCTAGTAGCTACTCAGCTCCTAAAGGCCATCTGCAGTTTTTGGCCCATGGCTCTCTCCATAAGCCTTCTAACAACATGATAGTTTATTTCTTCAAGGCCAGCACCTGAGAGTTTCTCTGACCTCAGGGAGGGCCCAGTCTCTCTTTGAAGGGTCTTTGCCCGATTAATTCAGGGCCACTCAGGGTAATCTCCCTTTTGATTAACTCAAAACCAACTTATTAGGGATCTTAATTATATTAATATCTGCAAAGTTCCTTCACTTTATTATATTCTATTTGCTGGAAGCAAGTCACACCCACACTCCAGGGGTGTGATTATACAGACATGAACAGTAATAAGCAGGGATCATTAGGGAGCACCTTAGGGTCTGTTTGCCATACCAAGTTCTTCTCTTATTCATATTTGATAACTTCAAAATAAATATATCATAGATTTAAACAAGATTAACTGTATATGAAAATATTAACTATGTTTTGCTTCTGCACTCATTATCTTGCTGGGTTTCCATTCATATAAATCCCCAAGCCCATAATCTCTGGCAAAATGTGTTCACTAGTTAAATGTAACCTAAGAGTGGCCATTTGAGGTCATCAAAAGAAATTTTCTCCTTTAACCCCAATGCTTCCACAAACTGCTGCACTACAGGAATCTGCTGTTGCCAAAGTATCAGTAAACTCATTTTCACTATGTAACAAAGGTAAAGATCTGAAAAAGGGAAAAATGTTTTAAGATTTGTCTCTTTAACCCCCCCTTTGGGGAATTAAAATCTGCATTCCTGCTCAATGCCAGTAATCAAAGGGCCAGGAACATGTTCATTATTGTTTGTTTTCTAGCATCTTAAACCACAGGAGATGGCTCAACAGAATTGTTAGGACAAAGATCATGCGATCGTCTTCACCAGGAGAATAGGTCAACCGAAAACAGCAACTATAGTTGCACGATAGCCTGAAACCATGACATGTGACACTGGTCACATAGACCCAAGCCCAACCACCAACCTCCACCCCTTTAAAAACCTCTGTTTTTCTGCTTAAAGTCAGGATGGTGGTCTTTTGAGACACTAGTCTTCCACCCTCCTCATTTTCTAGGAAATTAATAAACTTCTCTTTCCTTTTCCTCAAGCTCCTTGTCCTCATTCTTCATTCTCATTGACTGGGCCTCAGGGACAAGTACTGAACTTTTGGTAACAATTAAATGGAACAAATGTGTAAGTTTATCTCAAAGCTCTCCATAGGTAGGTATATCCCAAAATTATGTCTTATTAAATGTGCTTCTCCAACACTAAGCAATAACAATGTAATAATAATAGAGGAAGTGATATAGATGGTTAAGTGAATTGCAAACTTTCTGAAGAAGTGTACAAGAAGAAAGAAAGTTCTAGAGATCATCATTTAAATTCTGAGCTCTTTTTGAAGAGACCAAACTTGCCTTGTATTCCAGAAATAAATGACCAAGAACAGCATTTTTTTGTTTGCATAGTCCTGATTGCACAAGAGGTCATGAGAACGGAGAATAGCCACCAGTAATTGCTGACATTTACCAAAAAGTGCTTAGTACGACTATATATGCACATGGAGATCAAAGACGGCGTTTTTAGATGTTTAGACTTTCTAGAATTTGTTCATCCTTTCTAGAAGTTGTTCATCCTACATTATTTATTTCAGGCATGGAATCAATAAGAAAATTCTCATGGTCTACACATAGGAGCCATAGCCTCCAAAACAATGATGTAAATATAAATATATTAAAAAGAATTATAATTATATTTAAAAAGAGAATCATTCTTCCATTAAAAATACCAAACATGTCAAATCCTTTGTGAGGGCATCATAAATTTTCCCTCAGCACCCATATATACAGTCTCAAAATCATTTCAGTTGTCATGCATGATAAAATTTTCTATCAAAGGCTCTTACATGTAAGAAGGTTTCCTTATACCACGCCCTGGGCTCTACCTTCATTCCAATCAATGACAAATATAGGGGAGGGGCCTAAGACCTTCATTTACAAATAGAAAGGATACACTGTATCTGGGATATGTCCTCACACATTGGAGCTACTGAATAAATATTTTTTGAATGAGCAAATGAATGAATGAAAGGAGTGAGGTGCTCTGAAGTCAGACAAATGAAATTCCAATCCTGTTCTGCTCCTTACATATTGTGTGGCCTTAGCAAAATTACCTAACCTCTGAGTCTTTGTTTCTATATCTATAAATTGGTCCCTCACAAGAAGCAGAATAGAATGGTTATGATTGTAAACTACTGAGGCAGACCCCTGGAGTTTATTTACAGCTTTCACACTTATAGTTCCTCTCATGTCTCTGGGCTTCACCTGCCTCATCAGCTTGGTGAAAAAATGACATGAAATACTACCTATAATGGTATTAGGGCAGGGCCTGAAAGTTAGTGTTCAAAAAGTGTCAGGTGTTGTTACTGTTATTATCATGACTGAAACCAACTAATGACTATGAGTAAAATGACAGGCTATTACTGTGACTATTCAATAAATGCTATTTATCTTTCCCAGTCCAGGTAGCATTAATTCTTTCCCTGTCTCTTCTAAGTGGATGAAGACCTCTTTGTTTTTCCCTCCTAACTCTTCTTCCTCTTCAAACTTGAGGCAGCAAGTGGTCAAAAACTAGATGGGACACACAGAATTAATGGTTTTCAAATTCTTTTTTTTATTCAAGCCATGGAACCCTTTCTTCAAAGGAAATTCTATGGAGTATACCTATAAGATTAACATGTAAGAGTGGCTGCCCTGTTTAAAGCTGCATAGTAAAGCACCTAGCCTTTAGTTTCTCTCTCTCTCTCTCTCTCTCTCTCACTCACTCACTCACACACACACACACACACACACACACACACACACACACACTGTTCTTCTGAGGAAGATCCACTTCTGAGTAGAGTGGTTTGGTAACCTCTATATCAGTTCTTAAACCTGGCAGGTCATCAAAATTAAATACAGACACCTGGCACCTGGAGCTACTGCAGACATTGTCATTTGGTAACTTGGCTCCCCATAGTGATGTCTCCTGTGACAATGTCCAAAGTAGGGGCTAAGCTGCCAGAGCTCACCAAGGGAACTGCCACAGCTATTGCTGTAAAATGAAGGTACAAAGACTAATGTAGATGCTGCCAATTTCTGTGAGGAAAAGAAAAGCTTTCAATTTTGATGTCATGGACCCTGGTGACTTCCTTTCAGCCTCAAAACTGCTGACATTTCTGTAGTAGACATCATCAATTGCATAATCAACAACATTTGCATTGTTTTTCTTACTGGCAGTCCTGATTTTGTCGAAACAGACATTCCTCCCCAATGTGATTCAGGAGAGCAAAGATACTCTCAAGCCCAAGAGGAAAATCCTGATAGTATTCTAAATGATCACCATGACCCATTTTCCTTGCTAGGATTTGGATTTGCAATGAGGATTTGAAACAGTTCTGCCATAATGAGAAGTCAGCTAAGGAATTTCTTGGAAAATTTCTTCTACTAACAAGAGAAATATAGAAGAAGAGGCAGGCCCTTTTCTTCCACTGGACTCTGCCTGAATATGATGTCTATATAGCAGCAGCTATCTTGTACCTGTGAGGAGAGCTAACCTAAGGCAAAGCTACTACACTGAGAATGGCACAGTAAAAGATTTTAAAAAATCTATGCACTTAAAAACATGATTGAACTCTCAGATGACCATGGGACTTCCTTTCCTTGAGATATCACATTGTGTGAGATAACCGTCATCTTATTGTTTAAGCCAATATTTTCAAAGACTAAGCATCCCACATCACCCTGTTACAAATGCAAATTCTTGGGTCTGAAACTCTTGGGAGTAGGGGCCAACACTCTGGAACTTAACAAGCTTTGAGGAAATTCTGATGCAGGCTCAAGTGTGACAGAACCATTGAGAAGCAAGCCATGGTTAGTTGTTTTTCTATTATTTATAGCCAAGTATCTTAACTGATAATAAAAAAACTATAAAATTTTCAAAGCCTAAGATTATTCTTTCATTTTTTTATAAACTCATTGGCAGTCACTTCTGCCCTAGGCTCAGACATGAGTTCATGCGGTTGGTTTAGGGACAGTCCTAATGCTAGTTCATGAGTGCTGTTTTCAGAATTCTCCTTTTCCTTGTCATACGGGCTCATGACCCTCAGCTAAATTTGTGACATGTCATATTGTCTCTCCCTCTTACCCTTTCTTAGGTAGGTGTCTCCACCCTTAGGAGGCCTCTCAGTTCATCTTGCAAGTGAACGTCTTATAGGCCCATCCAGGCCTCCAAAAATGCCTCAACATGAAAGCTCTTGTTATACCCAAGTTGTCTTTTAAGCCTCACAACAGCCCCCTGAGACAAATATTATTGCCATATTTTTTATACGAGGGGAAAACATGAGGTTCTGGAAAGACAAGGAACTTTTCATGATCTCTTAGCTAATATGGTGTGGACACTGGTTTTGAGCTACATGTCCTTGATTCCAATGACTATTCTTTCATGGAAGCCACAACACAAGTAGAAATAGCTATTTGAATTACACTTTGGAGACTTCTATCAGAGAGACATAGATCTGTTCAAAATAATTCAGAGGGGGCCAGGAAACGCCTGCAACATAATTGCCTAAAATGTTGTTCAGAAATGTCCCCAGTATTAGTCCTACTTTTAGACAGATTTATCACCTAAAAGTAACTCTTCCTGTTTGGAAGGTCTAGAACTAAAGGTGGTAAAAAAGATCAACCTGGAGGCTAAGAACATAGACCAAGTTACTCATATGCTGTAGTAGTTCAACTAAATATTTTTATAGACCATGAGCTGAAATATAGAACTGAGGCCACAAAAATGTTATATGAAATATATATATATATATATATATATATATATATATTCACTTAAACTGTGATTGGGACCTACAGGAGGCAGCAACTCATTGAATAATTTACTCATTGTCTTGGGGAGAAATTCTAAACACAGTACTATCCTACTCTGAAAAAATAAAGGATAATTGAGAATCAGATAAAAGAATAAATCCCCTGACAGCTTCTCTCTCTCTCTCTCTCTCTCTCTCTCTCTCTCTCTCTCTCTCTCTCTCTCTCTCTCTCTCTCTCTCTCCCTTTTCCCCTCTCCTAGCACCATTTTACATTTAACAGAGAGGTAATACTGGTGAAAAGATTTGGAGTTAGAAGACTTAGGTTGAATTTCCAGCTATACCATTTAGTAGGCACTAGTGGGGCTTAGTGCAACTCACTTAACCTCTCTAAGCCTCAGTTTTCTCATCTTTAGAATGAGTATTTTAATCCCAATACCATCCTCATAGATCTTTTACTGGGGTGGGGGAGGTAGAGTATTAAATGAGAAAACACACACAAATATTTAATCAGTGATAATATAGTGGGTTGGCATTAAATATTAATAACAATAGTTTCCAAATATTGAGTATTCACTCCTTGCCAGGATCTATGCTAAGGCTTTACATGTATTATTTATTTGGATTTTCACAGAAGTCCTATGACAACCATTCTATTATTTTCCTCATTTTACAGATGAAGAAGCAGCCTAAGATTAAATAGTAGCTTCTCCAAGTTTAAATAAATATCATGTAGCATATCTGGGATTCAATCCAAAGATTGTTTGATTTCAAAGACAAATAGGTGAGTACTATTATTGTCCGCATTTCACACATGAGAAAAACCAAAAGTATAAAGAGGTGACATAACCTGCTATTAGCAGATGGCAAAGCTGGGATATAACCCAGCTGTGCATCTAAACTTTGGGCTCTTAGTCACACATCGCTCCACTGCCTCTAAGACATGTTTGTTGATAGAATTAACATTGCATGAGTTAAGGGCAGGGCCAAAAAGTCCCTTTGTGAACATCTGGGTTTCAAGTATCTGTTTCCTTGGTCCCTTGTTCCTATTTTGACCAACTTGGCACTGGTCTTAGCAACATCTAGAGATTATTTATATGTCAATTTTGTGGAAATGTTTACCTTGGAGACAAAGATAATAAAAAGACTGTGGTGGTATTTATTTAAAATACAAGATGCAAAGGCTCAGGAAGCAGTAACCGCACTAACCACACTAACTTTATGATTCTCTGATTCAACCTAGCTAGAGAAGATATGGGATTATTGAGTTTTTTTCACAAACTGAAGTATTCCTTCCAAGTACATAAATACAATTTATTGTAGACTATAGATATTAGCAATACCCTGTTTTAATATGTGTTGTTTTAGTCCATCTGTGTTGCTATAAAGAAATACCTGAGGTTGCATAATTTATAAAGAAAAAAGGTTTATTTGGTTCATATTTCTGCAGGCTGCACAAAAAGCATAGCACCAGTATCTGCTTCTGGTGAAGGCTTCAAGGAGCTTCCAATCACAGTGGAAGGCAAAGAAGAGCCATAATGTGCAGAGATCACATGGTTAGGAGGAAGCAAGAGAACGAGAGAGGAGGTGCCATGTTCTTTTTAACAAGCAGTTCTTGCTGGAACTGATAAAAGTGCGAACTCACTCATTGAACCCCCACCCCAGGAGGGCATTAATCTAGTCATGAGGGATATGCCCCATTGACCCAAACACCTTCCATTAGGCCTCACCTCCAACACTGGAGATCGAATTTCAACATGAGGTTTGGAGGTACAAACATCCAAACTATAGCATGTGTCTTTTATATTAAATCAGCTAGCATTTGTTCCTACGTTGTATATCATATAAACTTTCCTGACACTGATGTGTACTAAGACATTAAATTAACATAAAACAATATTTGTCAATATTAATTCATTGACTAGAAATTTTTTTTTCCTTTTGGCTACAACCAAAAGAAACTCTCAGATAGTATTGTCCTATGCACAAGACCACAAATAAAGCCCTTTCTTCCAGCTCATCTGCCAAGCTATGTCTCCTCAATAGTCACTGGCTACAAGTCTTTCCCAATTATTACCTTGTTTTTCACATTTTTCACTCCAGCCTCCTAGGCATGTAACTTCTCTCTAATCAATGGTAGTATCTCCCCATGAATATGCCACAAGACAGTGCTATTCCCTATACTGGCTAATTTATACCTACATACAGATGTAGGTATGAGAAAATGAAATTGAGAACCATTTCATTAGTCTACTGCTATAATGACTAGCTATGTATCAGTGGGAGAAGCTTGTTCCTTTGTGGATGGTGGGGTCACCATGGTCCTGTAGCAAATGGATCAATAGGGAGTACTTGCACATTACCAGAGTAGAGCAACATAGTAATCCAGATCCAAGAAGAAGCAGAGACAACCAAAGAAGAAATGATGGCAGGAATGACTGAAGAGTAGGGCAGGTTGACAAATCCAAATGAAGCACACAGTGGCCAGGGTCGGGAGTAGTGGGGATCCAGGTTCCCAGGAGAGTCAGCAAAGCTCAGTAGTTAAAAACACAGCTTCTGGAGGCAGACAAGTCTGAACTGAAAGCTCTATTTTTCTATAAATTAACTCTGAGACTTCGGGCAAGTCACTTCACTCAGTTTCTACACTTAAAAAGTAGAGATTAGCCCTACTTTTCAAAGCTAATTCTGAGGAATGAAGAGATAAGAGGGATCCAAAAGTCCTGGTACATAGTATGTGCTCAAACATTGGTTGCTCACATTTCTTTCTTTCCTTTCCGTAAGAGGCAGAATGAGGGCAGGGCTAGAGAGGAAGGTCAACCGCAAGTAGATGAGGGCTGGAGAAAGCCAACCAATAGCCACAGCATGTCCAGGAAGTTGCCCCCTCCAGGCCCAGCTCACCCCAGAACTCCAGCAAACCCGGTCCTCCTGCTTCACAGGTTGTGCACAGTAGGTATTCATATTGGGTTTTCAATCTAGCAACCGATATTTAAAGATTCTGGCTTCTACTCTACTTAAGGTTACTTGAAACCTCTCTTGAGCAAGTAAAAGATCACCATTGTTTTTTTTTTTTCATAGAAATGTACTTAATGAATATTTTTTAACTGTTTGATTCAAGAGAAAACTTCTATTATTTCCCATGTGATGGAGGTCAGGACTAGGGATGAGTGGGAAGGAAGAGACAACAGATAGGCTTAAAAAGAAACCTGAATTTGAGCATTCATTTGGCTCTGGAAAAATCACTGCAACAAACCAAATAAAATACAAAAACAAAAAGTAAAGACCCTTGGAAGGGTCCTTGCACTTGCTGGAGGATAAAATGTACTAAGAAACCTTTAAAACATCTCTTTGAAATTTCTAGATACTTTCATGTAATAGACAGAAGATATGTCATCCTTTACACTAACTGTCTCATTAAATCTAAATTAAGTGCTTAAGATACTTAACATATGGTCAATTCTGCACTGTATAATGTTTTTTCCTGTGGCTTAACATCTTGCAAAATGTGCTTATGGTACATTTCTGCCCCAGTAAACCTGACAAAAAGAGGTTCTTATTTATGATATCCCACTCCTGAACTGACAACTGTGTATTGTAGAAAGAGAAGTCTCAAGAGGCAAACTCATTACTCAGAAGAGAGGTGAGTCATCCAACATATTTAAAAGGGAATTTGAATTAAACCAACCCACCCATTAATGTGGTAAAGATTAATGACAGGGTATGATTCAATTTACAGATGAAACTTTCTTTTCTTTTTGTTATTTATTCAAATTAAGGTGTCTGCCACTCATGTATTCAAATTAAGATACAAGGAATTTGGGTACTTATATGTGTCTACAAGGTCATAAAATAGTCATTGTATTTGGGGAAATCATTTCTCTTTTGGCATTAATGAAATTAAAAAATAACTAATGGCTTTAGGATAAATCATTTAGTCTGGCTATAGTTCCAAAAACTTACTTTGTAATTACAATATTTAAAATCCCTTTAATTTGTATACCTGCTTAAAATGAACAATGCTAATGATGGAGTTCTAGAAACAATTAAGATACTGCTGTCAAAATGAATAGAAGTGGCACATTCTTTTTTTTTTTTATTTCGGCATATTATGGGGGTACAGATTTTAAGGTTTCAATAAATGCTTCTCCTTTGCCAGCAAAGTAGAAAAAAAAAATAAAAAAAAAAAAAAATAAATGCCCATTTCCCCCCCTCACCCCACAAGTCTGAGTCTCCAGCATGACCATCTCCCAGATGGTGCACATCTCACTCATTATATATGTATATACCCTCCCCCCTCCCCCCTGCCCAATACCCTATTACTGCAGTACCTATGTGACCACTTAGGTGCTGTTCAGTTAATACCAATTTGCTGGTGAGTATATGTGGTGCTTGTTTTTCCATTCTTGGGAAACTTCACTTAATAGTATGGGTTCCAGCTCTAACCAGGAAAATATAAGATGTGCTATATCACCATTGTTTCTTACAGCTGAATAGTACTCCATGGTATACATATACCACATTTTATTAATCCATTCCTGGATTGATGGGCACTTGGACTGTTTCCACAGCCTTGAAATTATGAATTGTGCTGCTATAAACATTCGAGTGCAGGTGTCTTTTTTGTAGAGTGTCATTGGATCGTTTGGATAGATGCCCAGCAATGGGATTTCTGGATCAAATGGTAGAATCACTTGTATCGCTTTAAGGTATCTCCATATTGCTTTCCACAGAGGTTGAACTAATTTTCAGTCCCACCAGCAGTGTAGGAGTATAGAATTTTTTTATTTCCATCTTGATTTCTTCATTTATGAAATAATCATTTAGTAGGAGGTTGTTTAATTTCCACGTTTTTGTGTAGAAATGTGAGTTTCTGTTACGGTTGATTTTTGCTTTTATTCCACTGTGATCTGAGAAGATACATGGCATGATTTCTATTTTTTTAAATTTCTTGAGGTTTACTTTGTGTCCTAGGATATGGTCAATCTTAGAGATGTCCCGTGAGCTGATGAGAGGAACGTATATTCAGTGGATTTGGGGTAGAATGTTCTGTAAATGTCAGTCAGACCCAACTGTTCTAGAGTTTTGTTTAAGTCCATTATTTATTTATTAATTTTCTGTTTGGAGGACCTGTCTCGTGCACTCAATGGGGTGTTGAAATCTCTGGTGATTATGGAGTTGCTATTAATCCATTTGCTTAGCTCCAGTAAGGTTTGCTTTATGAAACTGGGTGCACCTAAGTTGGGTGCATATATATTTAAAATTGTTATCTCTTCTTGTTGAACTGTGCCCTTCACCATTATATAATAACCCTCTTTGTCTTTCACTACTTTTGTTGGCTTAAAAACTAAATCATCTGAAATTAGAACGGCCACATCAGGCTTCTTTTGGCTTCCAATTGCTTGGAATACTGATCTCCACCATTTTATTTTTAGTCTGTATGCATCCTTGCAGGTTAGATGTGTTTCCTGAAGACAGCATATACTTGGCCTGTATTTTCTTATCCATTCAGCCAGCCTATGTCTCTTGAGTGGAGAGTTTAAGCCATTCACATTTATTGAGAGAACTGATAGGTAAGGTAGATTACTGATCATTCTGTTGGGTTGGATGTTGTTGCTTTGATTTCTCTCTTGAGCCATTGTACTATCTGGCCTTTAATCTTTGGGTTTTGGTTGTTTTTATATTCGTGAGTTTTTATTATGGTTTTCCGTGCGTAACACTGTTTTGAGTAGTTCTTGTAGGGCTGATCTTGTCTTGGTGAATTCTCTGAGACTTTGCTTGTCTGAGAATGTCTTTATTTCTCCTTCATATATGAAGCTTAGTTTTGCAGGGAAAAAGATTTTAGGGTGGGCATTGTTTTGTTTCAAAAGAGTGAGAATGGGGCCCCAGTCTCTCCTTGCTTGTAAAGTCTCATTAGAGAAGTCTGATGTTATTCGAATTGGCTTTCCCTTGTATGTCACTTGCTTCTTTTGTCTTACAGCTCTTAGAAGGGCCTTTTTAGTTGATATTTTTGTCAGTCTGATGACTGTACGTCGTGACGTCTTCCTGTTTGCATTGAATCTCCCAGGGGTCCTCTGAGCTTCTTGAACTTGTATATTGAGTTTTTGAGCAAGGCCTGGGAAATTTTCCTGTATTATATCTTCAAATAGCTTGTCCAACCCTTGGGTGTTGTCCTCTTCCCCTTCTGGTAAACCTATGACCCTCACATTAGGTTTCTTCACATAATCCCACATCCCTTGTAGGCTTTGCTCTTTTCTCTTGTTTCTCTGCTCTATCTCTGTGATGGTTTTATTTAGTTGGAGGGTGTTATCCTCAAGTTCTGAGATTCTTTCTTGTGTTTGATCTACCCTGTTCTTGAGACTTTCCACTGTATTTTGTAGTTCCCTGAATTGATTCTTCATTTCCAGGAGTTTGGTTAAACATTTCTTCATTGTGTCCATTTCTTTTTCCATATCCTGGAGGCTTTTTGTGGTTTCTTTGTGTTGGTTATTGAGTTGTTGTTGCAGGTCAGTGAGTGTTCTTATGATCCACATACGACTTTCCTCTTCTGTCATTTTGGTTGCCTGATTTGGGTTGGTGTCTGTTTCTAGGGGTTGGTGCTCCTCTTTGGGGGTTTGTTTTCCGTTTGGTTCTTCATATTTCCTGAGTTCTTTCGCTGATTTCTTCCCATGTTGATCAGTTGTTGTTTCTTTCCTTTAGGTTATTGTTTGGGTATTCACACTCCTTGTTTAGTTTCTGAGGCATTAGGTGGTGTCTGTGGGTGAGATTGGGCCACTCCCTGTATATTGAGTCAGTGGGTGCCGTGGAAAGGCTGTGCAAGATGCCGTCCCTGTCAGTAGGTGGCGTTTGCTTGGAGGAACAGGCTATGCTCTTCATTTTGTGTCCTGTTATCATCTCTTGTTCTGGGCGGAGCTGGGTTGGGTAAGCCTGCCCTCAGGCCGTTAGCAGGGGTCAAAGTTCTGTTCACTGCTTCCAGGAAAAGCTGTCAGGGCGGGACTGGAATGGTCCCGCTCAGCCCAAAAGTCTGGGTGTAGGGGTGGAGCTGTCTGAGACCCGCAGTCTGGAGCGGGCCTCGCTTCTTTCCACCCTCCCCAACTCCACAGCTACTCCTGGGCCTCTGCCAGCAGGCCAGACCACACCCCACCAGGCCTCCCCGGATTGTGATGCTGGCGGGGAGGGTCCCTGCTCAGAAACGCTGCCTGGGCTGGGCGCACGGCCTCCCTTTGGTGGGAGGGTTGCCCTCTAGGACGCTGATCTGCCCCTGGAGGCACACACACCTCAGCAGGCTGTTCACAAATATCCCTTCTGTGCCCCGGGCAATGGTAGACCACGGCGCACGGGATCTAGTCTGCAGGTCCGACCTCTGTGTCCCAGAGTTCAAACTGTATCCCCACCAGGGAAGGGAGTTCCAGTCCCAATTCACCCACAGGGAGCCCAAGCTGGTTCTGTGTCTCTCAGCCTCTGAGTCGGCACCGTTCTCTTGGGAACACCGTGCCAGCAGCACCTGGGAGGGCTGGCGGGTAGGGCGCTCACAGTCTGAGTTCCCCTTAGTCAGCTGTAGGGTCCCAAAAGGGAAGGTCCCGTTCCCTCGAGGTGCCTCCGGCTGGTGGCTGTATTGTCTCTCTGGGCAGCCGTAGGTAGTGTCGGCGGAGGGGAGGAGGCAATATGGCGCTTGCCAAGTGGCTCTGGTCTGTGCACACGGAGGTGCCCCGAGGGATTTGGGAGTCTGGTGCCGTGTCCGCTACAGGCTCACTGCTAGCTGGCAGCGGCCCTCTCTGGGCTGGTGTCCGCAGGTCTCTCCACCCGCTGGCAAGCCCACCAGCAGTCCCAAATGCAGGGGAGGGGAAAGGTGATTTATCCACCTACCCTTCCTGCTGGTCTCCGGGCTACTCCGGTGGTCTCAGCTTTCAGTTCTCCTCCGCAGTCTCCTCCCGTGGAGTTGCCTGGGGTCTTAGATACCCCTCCTTCTGGCCCTCGTCTGCTGTATGCTCGCCTTCTTGCTTCTTTTTTCTAATTTCTGCTAGAATCTGTCTTTTCTGCAGAGACACTCTTTCTGGCGGTGTTTCTCGTCCGCCATCTTGATCCTCCTCCCAGAAGTGGCACATTCTTATTAGCCCATAATGCCTGCTAGAATCCAGGATTCTATTCCCTTGTTTTTATATCTTATTCCTCTAAAAGATTATCCACTGAAAGGTAGACCATTCCCCTATTTGTTGCTGGCTCCTGCTGAAGTTTGATGGAGGAAGAGATCTAAAATATCAGTAAAACTAAGGGGTCAGGATTTTCTGCTCTCCTATTTTCAACAATACTATAATCTTTAGGAAGAAAGATTGTCACTATTAATCCAGAGATAATTTATGAAGGATGGAGCTTCATATATTTTCAACTCAAGCCATTTAAGGCTGCCCAACTACAGTGAAAAAGTGGTACCATTAAAGATAAGTAGTGTCTTTCTGCAAGCAGCACAGCATTCCTGGTTCTTTTATTCACCTAAGCGTTCTTGGGCAGAACATGCATTCCAACCTCTTTATTAAGCACTTGCCATCTGTCAGGAACTGAGCTAAGGGCTTTGCTTATACGGTAGCTCCCCTTATCAGTGGGATATGTGTTTCAAGACCCCCCCCCAGTAGATGCCAGAAACCACAGATAGTACTGAAACCTATATATACTATGTTTTCCTATACATACATACCTACAATAAAATTTAATTTATAAATTAGGTACAATAAGAGATTAACCACAATAACTAATAATAAAATAGAACAATTATAATAATATACCATAATAAAAGTTATCACACACTATGGCTGTAACTTTTGCAGTATGAGGTGCAACTGCTGAACACAAATTTCTTTTTTTTTCTTCACAATATCAGGGATAGAAGATTCATTCTTACCATTAGATCTTAGCAATCTCAGCAAACGATTTTTTTTCCTTTCCTTATTAAATAGAGAACTTTCACCTTTTCACTTAAAGGTAGCAATTGATGGCCTATCTTTGGCATATCCGAATTGTCACCATCACTACTCTTGGGCTTTGAGGACATTATTAATTTAAAAAAATAGTTCCTTTAACATAAGCACTGTGACCATCTATCTTATCACCCAGAGGGCTACTAAGTGACTAAACGGCAGGTAGTGTCTATAGCATGCAGATGCTGGACAAAGGGAAGATTCACCACCCAGGTGGGACAAAGCAGGACAGCATGAGATTTCATCATGCTACTCAGAATAGCGTGCAACTTAAAACTTATGAATTGTTTATTTCTGGAGTTTACATTTAATATTTTTGGACCACAGTTGATATAGGGTAACTGAAACCATAGATAGTGAAACCATGGATAAAGGGGGACTACTACATTACCTTATATAACTTTAAAACAATACTATTTGGAAGTGTGGATGTGCCTGCTTGCTGCCTACCAAATATCCACTCTTCTTTCTTGCTTAATATGGAAAACTATAATTTCATTTGGGGTAGCAATACTATCAACTAAACATATTTCAGTCTCTCCTGCTGCTACATGTGGTCATGCTAAGTTCTTGTCAATTACACATAACTGGAAGTATTATGATTATGTCAGACTTCAAGGCAGACTTATTTCAGGGGACTGTCTAATATAGAGATAAGGCCCTTTCTGCCTTTACCAGTCTTTCTCCCTGCTTCATGAAATGTAGTCCAAATGGTTGGAATTCCAGCAGCCTTCTCCATCCTTGTGGAGTGAGATGAAGTGACTTGAAGATGGAAACTCAAATTCAAGTATGGTGAAGCATAAAGACAGAAGGGGACTGAGTGTCTATTAATCTTGGAAATGTTATACTAGTCCTGGACTTCCTACCTCTAGACTTCTTTCACATGAGAGAGAAACTTTCATCTTTTTTAAACCACTGTTATTTTTGGTTTTCTGTGTCATAAAGCCAAATGTAATCAACTAATGCAAGAGGACACTATTATCACCCTTGTCTTACAGATGGAAAAATTGAAGTATATAGAGGTTCAATAACTCACCTGAGGTCCTAGAGCTACTAAGTAGAGAAGCATAGCTTTGAATTCAAGTACACACACATACACACAAGCACACACACATGCACTTCCCACATACCACCTAAAGTGAATATACATTTGTTACTTTTTTGTTTGTACACCCTCATCTGCAGAAGAAATCATATAATTAACATTTATTGAGCACCTAAAATGTGTCAGGAATGTTGTTAAGCACTCTTCATTCATTAGCTCATTTGGCCCTGAAAGCAACTACAAGAAAATAACTGCTATTATTATTCCCATTTTGGAGATGAGGAGAATGAGAAGATTCAAAAAAGTTAAGGCCACACAGCTAGGAAATAGCAGAGCCAGTACTCAAGTCAAGTCTGTCCAATATACTGCACTCTCATGGAAACTGTACTGCTAAATGTGTCTGTCCACCACTCACATAAGAGTAGAGACTACCCATCTCTCACAGCCCTAGTGTCTGGTAGCCAAGAAAAGTCAGCAGCCTCAACAATAAAGACAATACATATAAGCATTTCAACCCCTAACAGAGAAACCAATTCAGATTATGTCATCTTTCTATTTATAACCTACCAATGGCTTCCCGTTGCCCTCTGAATAAAAGGGAGACCCTTCACCAGAGACTATGAAGTCCTGCATCATCTGGTACTATTCTACTGCTTGCTCAATATGCTACAGCCACATTGTTTTGGTATGCCACAAACTAGTCAAGCAGTCTCGACTCAAGGACTTGAAATTTCTTCTATGACTGTAGTTTTTTTTCTTTTCCCCCATTATCTTCACATAGCATTTTCCTTTTCACCATTTTGGTCTTGATAAATGCCACTTTCTCAGATACGTATTTCTCTGAAAATCTAAAGTAGCAACTGTCCACTCCATCATTCATCTTATTGTATGATAGATAGTATGTAGTTTATTCATTAACTTGCATATTAGTTATCTCAGTTCACTGGAATGTAAGTTCCATCAAGCTTAATTACTAGAATGGCTGATTCTTCTCTATTTTGTCTTTCATGCAACAATAATAAACTCAATAAACATTTACTGAATGTCTCTTCTGTATTAGGTCACCTGATTCCTTTGCAGTTTATGATTGTTTAACTTGAGAGCCTAAGGAAAAACCATTTTGATAGACACATTTTTAGAAGCAGAAGATTCACTCCTGTTCTCCAATGACAATGTTGCAAGCATAAGCACTAGGCTATACAGTTCAACAAACCTCTTTAGTATAAAAACATTGATCTGCACAGATGAAAACAACACTCCTGATCCTCCAAGTTGTGAAGCTATGCTCCTTCCTCATTTGCCTACCCATTCTCTCTTATGATTAAAAGCACAGATTTGCCAGACAACTGACAAAGAAGGAAGGAAGGTGGGGTACCTATGGTCAGTAATTAGTATAAATATTAATATAAAGAACCCAGCACAAGACCAAAGACATTGACCAGTGGAACAGAACAGAGAACCCAGATATAAAACCATCCTCATATAGCCATCTAATCTTCAACAAAGCAGACAAAAACATACACCAGGGAAAAGAATCTTTATTGAATAAATGGTGCTGGGAAAACTGGATAGCCACATGTAGAAGACTGAAACAGGACCAACACCATTCACCTCTCACAAAAATCAACTCACGCTGGGTAACAGACTTAAACCTCATGTGTGAAACGTTTAGAATTCTAGAGGAAAATGTGGGAAATACTCTTCTAGACATTGGCATAGGCAAAGAATTTATGAAGAAGACCCCGGCCGTGCGCGGTGGCTCAAGCCTGTAATCCTAGCACTCTGGGAGGCCGAGGCGGGCGGATTGCTCGAGGTTGGGAGTTCGAAACCAGCCTGAGCGAGACCCCGTCTCTACTAAAAATAGAAAGAAATTAATTGACCAACTAAAAGTATATATACAAAAAAAAAAAAAAATTAGCCGGGCATGGTGGTGCATGCCTGTAGTCCCAGCTACTTGGGAGGCTGAGGCAGAAGGATCGCTTGAGCCCAGGAGATTGAGGTTGCTGTGAGCTAGACTGACGCCACGGCACTCACTCTAGCCAGGGCAACAAAAGTGAGACTCTGTCTCAAAAAAAAAAAAAAAAAAAGAAGAAGACCCCAAAGGCAATCACAGCAGCAACAAAAATAAAAAAATGGGACATGATCAAATTTAAAAGCTTCTGCACAGCCAAAGAAACTGTCAAGGGAGCAAACAGATAACCCACAGAATGGGAGAAAATTTTCATAAGCTACACATCCAATAAAGGGCTGATAACTGGGATCTATTTAGAATTCAGGAAAATCAGCAAGAAAAAAACAAACAACCCTATCAAAAAATGGGCAAAGGACATGAACAGAAATTTTTCACAAGAAGACAGAATAGTGGTCAACAAACACGAAAAAATGCTCAACATCTCTAATCATCAGGGAAATGTAAATCAAAACTGCAATGAGTTATCACTTATCTCCAGTAATAATGGCCTTTATCAAAAAGTCCCAAAACAATAGATGTTGGCATGGATGCAGAGAGACAGGAACACTCCTACACTGTTGGTGGGACTGCAAACTAGTTCAACCTCTGTGGAAAGCAATATGGAGATATCTTAAAGTGATACAAGTAAAAGATCAAATGACACTCTACAAAAAAGACACCTGAACTCGAATGTTTATAGCAGCACAATTCACAATTGCAAAGTTGTGGGCATAACCCAGGTGCCCATCAATACATGAGTGGATTAATAAAATGTGTTATATGTATACCATGGAGTACTATTCAGCTGTAAGAAAGAATGGTGATATAGCACCTCTTGTATTTTTCTGGATAGAGCTGGAACTCATTCTACTAAATGAAATATCTCAAGAATGGAAAAATAAGCACCACATGTACTCACCAGCAAATTGGTATTAATGGATCAACACCTAAGTGGACATATAGGAATAACATTTATCGGGTGTCGGGCAGGTGGGAGGGGGAGAGGGGATGGGTATATACATACATAATGAGTGTGATGTGCACCATCTAGGGGATGGACACTCTTGAAGCTCTGACTCAAGGGGGGAGGGGGGCAAGGGAAATATACATAACCTTAACATCTGTACCCCCATAATATGCTGAAATAAAAGAAAAGAACCCAAGTGAGAAGTAAATTCATGACCTAAATCTCTAGAGTCTAGGCAAATGATTTGCATGGCATTCATGGTTTCAAAGCAGATGTTTTTAAGAAATATGTTTCCATTTAGAATCCTTACACTATAGATACAATTCTTAAGTTATATGTCATCATAATCAGGTTATACATATCCAAGCTGCTATAAAAAAGTCTTCATAGATATTGTTCTTACATGCTACCATCTGTAAAAATAGGATAGGGCTTTGAGGGGACAAAGGATGGGCTTCTTCTCATTCTGGTTACTAGCCTCTTCTTTTTAAATTAAACTTTTTTATTTTAAGATAAGTATATATTCACATGTTGTTATAAGAAATATATAGAGAGGCCCTGTGTACTCTTTAACTAGGTTCTTCCATTAGTAACATCTTTTGGGAACTGTATCAATAATATTTTATCATCATCCAATCAGAGATTGGTAAAAATCAGGCTTATATCTTTTTCTTCCAGGGTTTTGGAATTAAAGTACCTTCCATATAGGTTGAGATAGAAGAGCTTTATTTTTTTTTTTTTTATTTTGGCATATTATGGGGGTATAGATTTTAAGGTTTCAATAAATGCCCATTCCCCCCCCCAAAAGTCTGAGTCTCCATCATGACCATCCCCCAGATGGTGCACATCTCACTCACTATGTATGTATATACCCGCCCCCCTCCCCCCTCCCACCTGCCCAATACCCTATTACTGTAGCACCTATGTGTCTACTTAGGTTCTACTCAGTTAATACCAGTTTGCTGGAGAATATATCTGGTGCTTGTTTTTCCATTCTTGGGATACTTCACTTAGTAGTATGGGTTCCAGCTCTAACCAGGAAAATATAAGGTGTGCTATATCACCATTGTTTCTTAGAGCTGAATAGTACTCCATGGTGTACATATACCACATTTTATTAATCCATTCTTTGATTGATGGGCACTTGGGCTGTTTCCACAGCCTTGCAATTATGAATTGTGCTGCTATAAACATTCGAGTGCAGGTGTCTTTTTTGTAGAGTGTCACTGGATCATTTGGGTAGATGCCCAGCAATGGGATTGCTGGATCAAATGGTAGATTCACTTGGATCGCTTTAAGGTATCTCCATATTGCTTTCCACAGAGGTTGAACTAGTTTGCAGTCCCACCAGCAGTGTAAGAGTGTTCCTCTCTCTCCGCAACCACGCCAGCATTTATTGTTTGGAGATTTTTTGATAAAGGCCATTCTCACTGGGGTTAAGTGATATCTCATTGTGGTTTTGATTTGCATTTCCCTGATGATTAGAGATGTTGAGCATTTCTTCATATGTTTGTTGGCCATTCTTCTGTCTTCTTTAGAAAAATTTCTGTTCAAGTCCTTTGCCCACTTTTTAATGGGGTTATTTGATTTTTTCTTCCTGGTTTTCGTGAGTTCTAAGTATATTCTAGTTATCAGTCCCTTATCGGATGCATAGGATGCAAAAATTTTCTCCCATTCTGTAGGCTGTCTGTTTACTTTCATGACTATTTCTTTGGCTGTGCAGAAGCTTTGTAGTTTGATCATGTCCCATTTATTTATTTTTGTTGCTGCTGTGATTGCCTTTGGGGACTTCTTCATAAACTCTTTGCCCAGGCCGATGTCTAGGAGAGTGTTTCCAACTTTTTCCTCTAGAGTTCTAATAGTTTCATATCTTAGGTTTAAGTCTGTTATCCAGCGTGAGTTGGTTTTTGTGAGAGGTGAAAGGTGTGGGTCCTGTTTTAGCCTTCTACAGGTGGCTATCCAGTTTTCCCAGCACCATTTATTGAAGAGGGATTCTTTTCCCCAGCGTATGTTTTTGTCTGCTTTGTCAAAGATGAGATGGCTATATGAGGATGGTTTTATATCAGGATTCTCACATCTGTTCCACTGGTCAATATTCCTGTTTTTGTGCCAATACCATATTGTTTTAATTACTACAGCTTTGTAGTATAGTTTGATATCTGGCGTATTAATGCCTCCCATTTTGTTTTTGTTGCCTAGAATTGCTCTTGATATTCGGGGTCTTCTTTGGTTCCATACGAAGCGCAAAATTATTTTTTCTATATCTGTGAAGAATGCTGATGGGATTTTAATAGGTATTGCATTGAATCTGTAGATCAGTTTGGGTAGTATAGACATTTTGATGATATTGAGTCTGCCGATCCACGAGCATGGTATGGATTTCCATCTGTTTACATCCTCTGCTATTTCCTTCCTCAGTGTTTCATAGTTCTCCCTGTAGAGGTCTTTTACCTCTTTGGTTAAATATATTCCTAGGTACTTTAATTTCTTTTTTGCTATTGTGAAGGGAATTGAGTCTTTGATTTGGTTCTCAATTAGATTGTTGTTGGCGTATATGAATGCCTCTGATTTCTGTGTATTAATTTTGTATCCTGAGACTTTACTAAATTCATTGATCAGTTCCAGGAGTTTCTTGGTTGAATCCTTGGGGTTTTCTAGATACAATATCATATCATCAGCAAACAGTGAAAGTTTGATCTCTTCTGCCCCTATTTGGATACCTTTAGAAGAGCTTTATTTATAAGATAAGAATTATCTCAGCCCATGGTGCTGATGATTTTTTAATTTCTAACTATTAATAACATAGTCTACATTGGAAGTGTGAGACTAAAAACAAGCATGTCAGCAGTGAATAAAACACTAGCTTTTCTATCAGAACACCATGTTGGGGCCAGAACTTAAAAATAATATCTGTAGAAAAGACTGTCCAATTATTATTTCATAATAAGTTAGTCTGATTATAACTTTTAAATTGAAAGTAACCCTCCCCCAAATGTTAAACACATACACATTGACAAAGCACAGTCACAGAGCAAAAGTCTTACTGGGCATATTTTGTTGACTGAGCTCCATCAGGACAGGGACTTCATCCATCATATTCACTGCTATAGCCCCAGCATAGTGCCTGGCTTGCAGTAGGTGATCATTGCAAAAATGTTGAAGCCTTTTTGAATAAATAAATACCTCATTAGTAAGTCACAATTTTACCAATATTTAGTCTAATAATTGTTAGAGAAGATATAATAAGGTTTCTTTTTCATAATTATAACAGTTTACTTAAAATACTTAGTACAAATTCCTATATTATAATAAGGAGACTTAAGCAATCTGCCTTAATGTAATTTAGAGGATAATGGCTAAATGATAGGAAATGCTGGTAATCATTCTGTCCTAGATCTTTAAGACAATTTGAAAGAAACCCAATTTGCCCTTAACTCAGTCCTTAAATTGGGAAAAATGTTGATACATCAACGTAGGTACACACAAATATTATTTTCAGAAAGACGGAAACTGGAAAGGTAATGGGCTACTCTAAATAAAACTCAGATGTGGATGAGCATATACAAATTCTCACAAGATAGGATTTGAAGTATCTGCTTCAGAAAATGTGTTTTTTTTTTTTTTTTTTACAATTGGCTGGTTTAGGGCAGAACCCAAGTTCCTAGGCTCATTCAATTGCTTGAGGACCACCAATTATCTACATTTTCTGGAAAACAGTCTTCTGTCAGTAGCTAAACCTATTTACCACCTAATGTAGCCATACGCATTGTATAGAAGGAGATCCTTTGTCTTGCATATAGATACATCTTAAAACCTGGGTCATATTTCCCAACTAATAAAAGCCTATCTTAGGCTGGGCATGGTGGCTCATGCCTGTAATCCTAGCACTATGGGAGGCCGAGGCAGGAGGATTGCTTGAGGTCAGGAGTTCAAAAACAGCCTGAGCAAGAGCAAGACTCCGTCTATACTATAAATAAAAAGAAATTAATTGGCCAACTAATATATATAGAAAAAAATAGCCGGGCATGGTGGCACATGCCTGTAGTCCCAGCTACTCGGGAGGCTGAGGCAGGAGGATCGCTTGAGCCCAGGAGTTTGAGGTTGCTGTGAGCTAGGCTGACGCCATGGCACTCTAGCCTGGGCAACAAAGCGAGACTCTGTCTCAAAAAAAAAAAAAAAAATATCTTGAACATTGTTAAGATCTTAGCTGCCAATTAAGCCTCTCCAACTGGCAAAACAAACATCTGCACAGAGACTAAAGACATTGGCCTATCTCACACATATACCTTCTTTCTATTTTCTTGTGGGAATGGCCCACAGCTTTAAGACATCAAAAGATCTATTTATAAATAAAACCTGAGAATGTTAAGAATAAAAAAATTCTTTACAATAGCTATTAATATAATTACTGGTGACTGTTCTTTTAATAGATTTCATTTTACACACATTATACAATTTTAATAGTGATTCATTGTAATCTGTGCTATTTTTTAAATCTTTAAGTAATTTTACTATTAGGGTAATTTTACCAATATTCACTTTTAAAGCATATTCTCATATCCATCCTATATGTAATAAGCACATTACATTCTAAATGTTACTTTAGAAAAATCACAGTACTCATCGTGAAATTATGATGCCAATTTAGTCAAAAAACTCATTGATTGAGGAGAAATTAGGTAAATTACTTGATTGACTGAGTTCAGTTATCATCATTATTTTTACTTCCTATTTTATCAAGCATCTCTGGAGTGCTTTATACTAAAGGTAACCATAAAATGTATCTTTTTGCATGTGAAAGGACGTGCTATTAATAAGTACACCAGGACAACAGTCATATAGCAGTACTGTCATAGGCAAACCAGGACATATGGTCCCCCTATTAATAGTTTACAAAGCACTTTCGCTCACAGATTGTCCCAGGTCAGGTTCTCCCAGAGGCAGACTCTGAGCCAAGGATTTGAGTATATGGGATTTATTAGAAAGTGTTCCCAGGAGTAAAGAGTAAGGGGAAGGAAAAAGCAGGACAGGAAGCAGAAGAAGTCTCAAAAGTATGAAATTTCTGGTGAAGTCCCAGCCTCAGCCTGCTCCTGAGGGAAATACTAGAGAATAAATCACACTGAAATTTATTCCACCTCAAGCAAAGAAGCTGGGCTTTTGTCATTCACACCAGTCAGTCCTTGCTTTCAGGCCATTCCCAGGAGAGGAGGTAAAACTCTCAGGCACTTCTAGCTCTTCAAACAGATAAAGGAGTTCTAGTGCCCAACAGCAATCTTCTGAAGGTTGCAAAGCACACAGGAACTTGGGAATGGGCCAGGTACCACCAGTGTCCACTATATATACATCAATTTACTCAATTCTCCCAACAATTCTGCAGAAGTACATTTTATAAATATCCATTTTAAGTATGCAGAAACTACTGTGAGTCTATTCAAAAAGGCTTGTCCAAGATCACACAGCATATCATCAGCAAAACTGAAATTTATACCCAGGACTCTGGACTCAAGATGGATAGAGATTTTAATCTGCAGTAACTACCAGGAAGTTGCAAGCAAATAAGTTTATAATAAGTTTAGTCTTTAGTAGAAAACACTATTAAAGAAGTAACAATTCATGAAAGTTTTGGTGTCTAGGCTTGGTATAATTATATTTAGCTGTTGCATATTATAGGCACATTTTCTAGTTAAAACCATGAGCTTGGGAGATAATTCTTGTTTTTAATATATTAGTAATTAATGAGGAAAGTTAGTGTATTTGTCAGGGTTCTCCAGAGAAACAGGAAATACATACATTTAACATACACACACACACACACGCACACACATATATATGGAGAGAGATTGATTGATTGAATCAATCAATACAAGGAATTGAATCAATACAATATATTGAATCAATGATACAAGGAATTGGCTCAAGAGATCATGGAGGCCAAGAAAGTCTGAAGATTTGCAGGGTGAGTTGACAAGCTAGACACCCAGGAGAGCCGATGTAGTTTCAGTACGAATCCAAAGGAGAGCTGATGGTGTAAGTTCCAGTCTAAAGACCCACAGGCTTGATTGAGATCCTGGAAAAGCCAATGTTTCAGTTCCAGTCCAAAGGAGGGGGAAAAAAGATTTCCCAGCTGGAAAGACATCAGGCAGGAGAAATTTCTTTTACTTAGTAAAGGGTCAGTCTTCTTTTTTTATTCAGGTCTACTCACATTCGAGAGGGCAATCTCCTTTATTCAGTTGACAGATTTGTAGGTTCATCTCATGAAAAAGAAACCTCACAGAAATACTCAGAATAAAGTTTGACCAAATATCTGGGTACATAAAATTCATCAAAATTAGTATTTCTCCAGTGCCTTGTGCATGACTATAATGAAAAACATCGTTAAATTTTTTAAAAATTAAGTTCCAATTTAACATTTAAACACATTTTGTTCAGCTTCCTAAATTTCAAAACACAGTTTATCTTCTTAAAATTTGCTAGTATGAAAGACTATTTCTACATTATTTAATGAAAATTACATGTGTTTTCTTCGAATCTATTCTATTGGGTTTGTTTCTGTCTTTTTTTCAGTTAATGCATAGCCACTTATATGTAGGAAATGATCTTATAAATAAATGGAATAGATTTTGATATTATCAATTTCTTTCAGGGGAAGAGAAACAAAAAAACAAATTGTCCACAAATCATTGTTTTAATGTAGTCATATTTGGGGGAGTTTTTTTTTAAATATTTAGATCTACTTAAAGAAATAAGACTCTATTTCTACAATGTGAAACCACAACAGTATTTACTGGGGAGACATCAAATTGTTCATTTGAACTGAACTTATTCAATCAAATTACAAGTTCACAAAACAATATCATAGCTAGCACTCAAACCCAGCTCTTAACCACTGAGCTCTACTGTCTTCCTAAAATAGAATGTTTAGTTTTCCATATGTATTATTTTCAATGTTTTATGTTTAGCATTTTCTAAGTTTAAAAGTATCTCTTTTCTCCTCTTGCTATTGAAATCTTACTAATTTTTGGAAACTCAACACAAAAGTCAGCTCCTCAAAGTGATAAGGAAACACCCATCTATTACTTGGCCCATTCAGGCAATGGAGAACCCCACTTCTCATGGAAAACCCACATCAGCATAATACTAACCTGTATCCTGGCCCATCAACTAGTCTATTGCCTGGCATCAGCATAATACTAAATCAATTGCCTGGCACAGCAACATAATATTAACCTATTGCATGACACATCAACTAAACTACACCCGGTACCCCACCCCTGGGACCACCCCAACTTAATAAAAGTGGGAAAAATCGGGTAGAAGGTGCTCAGAATTTGGTGGTGAGGCCCATCTGAGCCTGCCTGTGAAATAAACTTTGGTTCCCTGACTCTCTGTGTGCTGCTGGGTTCGTTCTCAGGACCATCCACTGTAACACTTGCTTGTAATAGAAGAAATGTCCCAAGTGCCCCAGTTGGAATGCTTTATCTACTCCTTCAGCTTTTTAAACACCATCCTTCATGGGCCTCTATCATAGCTATTGTTTGACTTCACATCAGTCTCCCTTGCTGATCACGAGTCCCCTGTGGGCTCACAAAATCTACCACTGACTCCTGTGTAGGTGCTTGATAACTATTGAGTGAATGCTTCTCACTCAAATATACTTAGGTGTGTCAATGGAAAAAGCCAAACTCTGTAAAATAATTTTAAAGAGATTTATTCTGAGCCAAATTTGAGGACCATGACCCAGAGCCACTGCCAAGAGGTCTTGGGCAAGTGAACTCGATGTGGCTGGGTTACAGTTTGGATTTTATACATTTTAGGGAGACAGGGGTTACAGATAAAGTCATCAATCAATACATGGGAGGCTTACATTGGTTTGGCCCAAAAAAGTGGGACAAATGGGGGGGGGGCTTACAGGTTGTAGGTGAGTTTAAAGATTCTTTGGCTTGTAATTAGTTAAAGACATGAAGCTTTGTCTAAAGGCTTGGAATGTTTTAACATAAGGAGCCATTATCAGAGACAAGCCACCCACCTGACATAGATTTGTTGTGTAAATTGAGTATCTGCAGATTTGTCTTACATATCCTTAGGCCCATTAACAGGTTACAAAGGAAGTCCCCAAGAAGGGAGGAGAACATGATAAGGCATGTCTGACCTCCCTCTTCCTGGCAGACAATTTAGTTTTAGGATATTCCTTTGGCCATGAGGGGGTCCATTCAGTCAGCCGGTGGGGGTTGAGCCTTAAAATTTTACTTTGGTTCACAGGTGGCAGAGAAATAACAACTACTCTGGATGGGAGCTAAAAGACTTGGGCTTGTATCTCACTCTAACTACTTCCTAGCTATGAGCTTGAGGCCTTGGAGAACCCATTTCATTACTTTGAGTTGACTTTCAGATAAAGGAATTATATAGAATGATGTCTTCATTCCCTTCTTGTTACAAATATATGACATATTATTTTTCTTTCTCTTCGTTTCTGTATTTTTTCTGTATTTTTTCCCCTTTCTTTATCTAAGCATTTAGTGAATACTTACTATGTGCTAGGCACTGGGGACACAGTTCCACTGTGACCTCATTCTTTAATGGGAATATATCCATTTTTGGACTCTTCATTATTTCTGACTCCCCACTGTATCTCATCCCAGTGATTTAAGCAGTCAGGGATATTTTTAATTTTTCATGAGCAGAGGGTACAGTAATGAGCTCTCCTAGAATCTGTAAAGTATTTCAAGAAATTACCAATCCCATATTATTTTTATCATAGTACAGGAATAAATGTCTAGATAGAGCAAAAGAAAAAAAAAATCACAGCAAAAATTCAATGACTCAATTATTTTATTGTTGCCCTGACATAAGTCCTTGAAACACAATTTATATTGATAAATTTATCTCTACTGTATTTCCAAAAGTTATTGTACTGATAGGTTCTGCCTTCATTTTTAAGTTACTTAGGCTCAAGGAACCAAGAACCATTAAGAAACAGCTCCAATGAAAATACATCAATATTAAGGTCATCTTGCTACTAAAATGAATCAGATTTGAAGCTGATATAGTTTTTATGTATCAAATTTGCAAATATTCTAAAGAATAATACCCAATTTGGTGACACATGGCAAACTAGCACTCGTATATATTGATAATGAGTCTATAAATTGGCATTATCTTTCCAGAGGGAAATTTTGCAAGATATAGTAAAGCTTTAAAAATCTCTAAATTCTTTTACTCATTAATTTTGTTTCCAGGAATGTATCTTAAGGAAATAATCATGAATTTCCACAAAGACTTAAATATAATGATAATCATCACAACATCGTTTATATTAGCACAATAATAATTGAAATCTCATCGATAGGAAATTGTTAATATCTGGTATATCCATAAAACAGTATTCTATGTACCTGTATTGGTGAGGATAGGATAGGGTATGCTGTCATAAAAAATTCACCTAGAAATCTAGGGGCTTCCCAAAACAAGATGTATTTCTCACTTATGCTCCCTGTCCTATAGGGAGTAGCAGAAGTCCCAGCTCCACATGACCATTCAGAGACAAAGGCTAATGAAAATTCTACCACAGAATGTCCCCAGTTATTTAGCAGAAAAAGAAATACATTAGTTGGACACACATGCCAGTTCTTCCCAGCATTGGCCCAGAAATGATTTCTGTCATTTCTGCCTATGCCCATTGGCAAGAAATAATCATGAAGCTCTACCTACATGTAAAGGGGACAGGAAATGCAGAGAGTAAAATGAAATGCTTAGTAATCACCAATATCTTTATCACAGCAGTTAGAAAAATCATTTTTTAGAGTTATAACATAATGAAATAATGGTCATAATTAGAAAAGGATAACTCCCAGCCTACAGTCTTGTATCCGGCAAAACTAAGCTCTATTTATGAAAGAGAAATTAAGACATTCTCAGATAAGCAAAGTCTCAAGGAATTCACCAAGACGAGACAAGCCCTACAAGAAGCACTCAAAACAGTGTTATACACAGAACAGCATAATAAATACTCACGAACATAAAAACACACAGAACCTAAAGATTAAAGGCCAGAGGTCACAATGGCTCAAGAGAGAAAACAAAGCAACAACGTCCAACACAATAAAATGAACAGTAATCTGCCTTACCTATCACTTCTCTCCATAAATGCGAATGGCTTAAATTCCCTGCTCAAGAGACATAGGCTGGCAGAATGGATAAAAAAACACAAGCCAAGTATCTGCTGTCTTCACGAAACACACCTAACCTACAAGGATGCATATAGACTAAAAGTAAAAGGGTGGGGATCAGTATTTCAAGCAAGCAGAAGCCAAAAGAAGGCTGGCGTAGCAGTTCTAATCTCAGATGATTTAGATTTTAAACCAACAAAAGCATTGAAAGACACATATGGTCATTATATAATGGTGAAGGGTATAGTTCAACAAGAAGATATAACAATTTTAAATATATATGCACCCAACTTAGGTGTACCCAGATTCATAAAGCAAACCTTACTGGATCTAAGCAAATTGATTAACAGCAACTCCATAATAACTGGAGATTTCAACATCGCACTAATTGCACAGATCCTCCAAACAGAAAATTAATAAACAAATAATGGACTTAAACAAAACTCTAGAATAATTTACAGGACATTTACAGGACATTCTACCCCAAATCAACAGAATATACATTCTTCTCATCCACTCACAGGACATTCTCTAAGACTGAGATATCCTAGGACACAAAGTAAGTCTCAAAAAATTTTTAAAAATAGAAATCATACCATATATCTTCTCAGATCACAGTGGAATAAAAGTAGAAATCAACCCTAACAGAAACTCACATTTCTACACAAAAATGTGGAAATTAAGCAACCTTCCACTAAATGATTACTTCATGAATGAAGAAATCAAGATGGAAATAAAAAATTATTTGAACAAAATGACAATGGAGAGACAAGTTATCAAATCCTCTGGGACACAGCTAAAGCAATCCTGAGAGGAAAGTTTATTTCCCTAAATTCTTATAACCAAAAGTCAAAAAGATCACAAATAGACAATCTAATGAATCGACTCAAAGAGCTGGAAAAAGAAGAACAGACGAACCCCAAACCCAGCAGAAGAAGTGAAATTAACAAGATCAAATCCGAACTAAATGAAATTGACAATAAGGAAGCTATACAGAAGACAAACAAAACAAAAAGTCGGTTGTTCGAAAAAATAAAAAATATTGACACACATTTGGCTAGGCTAACAAAAAGCAGAAAAGAGAAATCTGTAATACACTCCATCAGGTACAAAAAAGGAGATATCACAATTGATCCCAAGGAGATACAAGATATATTTACAAATATTACAAAAACCTTTATGCACACAAACTGGAAAATGAGGATGAAGTGGACAAATTTCTAGAAACACACAGCCTACCAACGCTCAACCAGGAAGAAATAGAATTCCTGAACAGACCAATATCAAGAGCCGAAATAGAAACGGCAATTAAAAATATTCCTAAAAAGAAAAGTCCTGGTCCAGATAGTTTCACACCTGAATTTTACCACACTTACAAAGAAGAACAGGTGCCTATCTTGCAGAAATTACTCCACAACATCAAGAAGAATGGAAAACTCTCCAACACTTTTTATGAGGTGAACATAAACCTGACACTAAAAGCAGGAGAGGATGCAACAAAAACCGAAAACTACACACCAATATCCCTAATGAATATAGATGCAAATATTTTCAACAAAATCCTAGCTAACCAAATCCAGATGCTTATCCAAAAAATAATCCATCACGATACAGTGGGCTTCATCCCAGGGATGCAGGGATGGTTCAACATACGTAAATTTATAAATGCAATTCACCATATAAACAGAAGCAAAATCAAAGACCACATGATTCTTTCAATAGATGCAGAAAAAGCTTTTGACAAAATTCAACACCCCTTAATAATACAAACACTTAATAAAATAGGCATAGAAGGAACACATCTAAAAATGATACAAGCCATATATGACAGACCCATAGCCAACATCATGCTGAATGGGGAAAAATTGAAAGCATTCCCACTTAGAACTAGAACCAGACAAGGCTGCCCACTATCTCCACTTCTATTCAACATAGTACTGGAATTCCTGGCTACAGCAATCAGACAGGAAAGTGGAATTAAAGGTATCCAAATAGGGGCAGAAGAGATCAAACTTTCATTGTTTGCTGATGATATGATATTATATTTAGAAAACCCCAAAGATTCAACCCAGAAACTCCTGGAACTGATCAATGAATTTAGTAAAGTCTCAGGATACAAAATCAATACACAGAAATCAGAGTCATTCATATACGCCATCAACAATCTAATTGAGAACCAAATCAAAGACTCAATTCCCTTCACAATAGCAACAAAGAAATTAAGGTACCTAGGAATATACTTAACCAAGGACGTAAAAGACCTCTACAGGGAGAACTATGAAACACTGAGGAAGGAAATAGCAGAGGATGTAAACAGATGGAAATCTATACCATGCTCGTGGATCGGCAGACTCAATATCATCAAAATGTCCATACTACCCAAACTGATCTACGGATTCAATGAAATACCTATTAAAATCCCATCAGCATTCTTCACAGATATAGAAAAAATAATTTTACGCTTCGTTTGGAACCAGAGAAGACCCCGCATATCAAAAGCAATTGTAGGCAACAAAAACAAAATGGGAGGTATTAATATGCCAGATATCAAACTATACTACAAAGCTGTAGTAATTAAATCAATATGGTATTAGCACAAAAATGGGAATATTTACCAGTGGAATAGATCTGAGAATCCTGATATAAAACTATCCTCATATAGCCATCTAATCTTTGACAAGTAGACAAAAACATACACTGGGTAAAAGAATCTCTTTTCAATAAATAGTGCTGGGAAAACTGGATAGCCACTTGTAGAAGGTTCAAGCAGGACCCACACCTTTCACCTCTCACAAAAATCAACTCACGCTGGATAACAGACTTAAACCTAAGGTATGAAAATATTAGAGGAAAATGTTGGAAACACTCTCCTAGACATCGGCCTAGGCAAAGAATTTATGAAGAAGACTCCAAAGGCAATCACAACACCAACAAAAATAAATAAACAGGACATGATCAAACTAAAAAGCTTCTGTACAGCCAAAGAAATAGTGATGACAGTAAACAGACAACCTACAGAATGGGAGAAAATTTTCGCATCCCACACATCTGATAATGGGCTAACTAAAATTTACTTAGAACCCATGAAAATGAGCAAGAAAAAAATCAAACAACCCTATCAAAAAGTGGGCAAAGGACATGAACAGAAACTTTTCAAAAGAAAACAGAATAATGGCTAGCAAACATATGAAAAAATGTTCAACATATCTAATCATCAGGGAAATGGAAATCAAAACCGCAATGAGATATCACTTATTTCCAATAAGAATGGTCTTTATCAAAAAGTCCCAAAACAATAGATGTTGGCATGGATGTGGAGAGATAGGAACACTTCTATACTGCTGGTGGACTGAAAACTAATTCAACCTCTGTGGAAAGCAATATGGAGATACCTTAAAGTGATGCAAGTGGATCTACCATTTGATCCAGCAATCCCATTACTGAGCATCTACCCAAAAGATCAAATGACACTCTACAAAAATGACACCTGTACTCGAATGTTTATAGCAGCATAATTCACAATTGCAAAGCTGTGGAAACAGCTCAAGTGACCATCAATTCATGAGTGGATTAATAAAATGTGGTATATGTATACCATGGAGTACT
Organism: Microcebus murinus; assembly: GCF_040939455.1. Classification (NCBI taxonomy): domain Eukaryota; kingdom Metazoa; phylum Chordata; class Mammalia; order Primates; family Cheirogaleidae; genus Microcebus; species Microcebus murinus. Next base: position 73,423,704 of record NC_134136.1, on the reverse strand, counting down.
ATTCAGCTTTAAGAAACAATGGTGATATAGCACATCTTGTATTTTCCTGGGTAGAGTTGGAACCCATACAACTAAGTGAAGTATCCCAAGAATGGAAAAACAAGCACTACATATACTCACCAGCAAACTGGTATTAACTGAATAGCACCTAAGTGGACACATAGCAACTACATTATTGGGGTATTGGGCAGGTGGGAGCGGGGCAGGTATATATATATATATATATATATATATATATATATATATATATATACACACACACACACACACACACACACACACACACACACACACATATAATGAATGAGATGTGTACCATCTGGGGGATGGTCACACTTGAAGCTCAGACTTGGGGGGGGCAAGGGCATTATTTGAAACCTTAAAATTTGTACCCCCATAATATGCTGAAATAAAAAAAGAGAAAAGCAGACTGAAATGCCCTATGTGGAGTATAATCTCAGATTTGTAAGAAAATATTTTATTTCTTTTTACTTGATGCATTTTGAAAATGTTCTGCAATTAAATAGATACATTTTATAATAAATTGTTTTTAATTATAATTTGGTTTTAGGTATTCAATTCAAACTTATTTTTCTCTTTATTGGTACTTACCTTATATCAGATTCTATGCTAGGCACTGGGGATGCAGAGATGGACAAAATAGTCCATACCCTCAAGAAGTTTGCCGTCAAATGGAGGAGAAAAATACATAAGCTAAATTGTAAGGCTACCTGTGCACCTTGATGTGCTAGTAGGTGTCCATACAAAGTACAATGAGAGAGCAGAGGTATGAGGAAGGCAAAGAGGAGAGATAGAGAATGCTCTAACAATGAGGAGATATTTGTCCTGTGCTTAAAGGGGGTACAAGAGCTTGCAACATAGAAGGGCCTTAAAGGACTTGTCCTTGGTTTTGAAAACCTAAATTCCTCTGCCTTATTGCCTTACCTCGAGCTTGGTAAGATATTGGAAGCTCCATCCCCACAAGGAACTGGGGACTAGAGTAGTTCTGTGCTCTAAAGCTAGGATCTAAGATGCCTAGGTTAGAGCCATAAGTTCCCATGTGCTTGCCTTTATGTGGTCTTTACAACATAGTCCACAACACCTGCCTTGTCTCTAATAATATACACTTCTTCACTGGAAAAGTTTTCAGCCATAGCATACAAGGATTGGGCTCTTAGAAGGCCTAAGTCCCCTTCCTTTGGTCTTTATACAACACATCACTGACTTGCTGTCAGCTCTACATCCTCTCACCCTTCACTTATCCATTAAGCATAAGACAGAAACATTTGACTGTGACTATCTCCTTTGTCCAGGTGCCTACCTTATCACCTTCATCAGAATGTATATACCTCAAATACCAATATTAGCCCCAACTGAACACAAATTTACTGCATATTCTTTGGAAGCAGTGATTTGGACCACTTATCTTTAGATTGTTCATTTTAGAGAAAAACATCTTGTGTTTAGCACAATGAGGGATTACTTTATAACTCCTTACTGTTTCTAATGGTTAATGATGCAAACTAACAATGTCCCAGCATGGCATTTATCATTTCAAGATAGATGGCATAACTGGAAAAATGTTGCCAACTTAACAAAACACATATATAAAAAAATTAGTCCAGGCAGCCTTTGTGAAAAACAAAAGAGGAAATGCAATAAGATTAACAGGGACTTATTACACGAATCTTTCTTATGTTGATAGAGTACATACACTGAAAACATAACCCCACTGCCACAACCATCGAATTGAGAGGTATCTAAAAAATATTTACTCTATAATGGTACATAGAGACCGATTATATTTTATGAATGGTAGTGCAGTAAAGATTTCAAGATTTAAAATGTACACAAAAAAGTATGTGTATAGATGTGTAGAACATCTGTCTAATAGACTAATAGTAATAAACAGTCATGGGCAATATTTACTATAATAACATAGAATGTTAGGCTTCAATTTTTAAAAGACAATTTGATTATGAGATTTTTATGGATCAAAAGCAAAACTAATGTTTTATGCAGTTCAGATTTAAATTTTAAAAAAGAGATTTATTTTAGTCTCAGGAATATGCTTCAGGTTATTTTTTAAATCTTTCTTTTATTATAAAATCACCAAAGTAGACTCTAAAGCAGCAGTCTGCAAACCATAGACCACAGGCCAAAACCAGCCTATCTTTGTCAATAATTTTTTAGTGGAATATGCCATGCCCATTTGTTTACATATTATCTATGATTTTTTCCCCATGTTACAATGGCAGAGTTGAGATGTAACAGAGTCGACATGGTCCACAAAGGCTAAAATAGTTACTACTTAGCCCTTTACATAAAATGTCTATTGGTTTGTCCCTACTCTAGAGCTGCAGTGTCCAATACAGTTGCCACTAGCCACATATGGCTATTTAAATTAATAAAAATTAAATTTAAAAATCAGTTCCTTAGTTACACTAGCCATACTTTAAGTGCTCAATAGCCACATGTAGCTAGTGGGTACCCTATTGGACAAAGCAAATTATGGAACATTTCCTTCACTGCAGAAAGTTCAACTGGATAGCAAGAGAGCCTTGTTTCCCAAAGTGTGTTCCATGTTCCAGCAGCATTGTCATTACTGGGGAGCTTGTAAAAATGCACTATATTGGATACCTACTAACTCAGAATTTATAGTTTAACAAGATCCCCAAGTGATTCCTATGCACATTAATGTTTGAGAAGCAGCTCCAGAGGAATAAGGAAGAGAATATAAACATGGGGAACAAAGGATTTAGTAATGAGAGGAAAGTGCTATCACCTAGGGAGAACAAAAAACAGAAAAGTTCTCCACAACAGAGACTCCATTAGCTGGCAAATATCCTTCCCTGAATACCTCCTGGCAAAGTCCTTCAGGATTTTTGTTGTCCTTGTTGCTGTTGTTATTATTATCATCATTATGATTAAGGCTCCTGGTGATTTTATGACCTGAGGACAGTTATACAAAATGAAACCCTGGGAAGCCCTGGGACTCAGGAAGATGCCAGTCTAGGCTTCACTGTGCTGATGAATTATCTGTATACATGTGGGCTGAAGGCAGACCAGGAAGCTGTTTTGGTGGTAGAGTGTCTTCAAACTCAGGTTCAAGTTTCCTTCTCTTCCTCCAATCCCACTGAAATCAATCCAGTTTGTACACTAAACTAAAAGAGATGTTGTCTGGTTTTTTTGGGGGGCGATGGGAAAGGTTGTTTATTTGTTATTGTTTTACTCTGGGTGCAAAACATTGGAAGACTAAGGATGCAATGGGAGAAGTCTTCATATAATCCTATTCTGCATATTTTTAAATTTTTCTGTAGAGAGGGTCTTGCTATGTCGCCCAGGCTGGTCCCAAACTCCTGGCCTTAAACTATCCTCCCACCTCAGCCTCCCAAAGTTCTGGGACTATAGGGAGAGAGCCACCACACCTGGCCATATAATACTATTCTGAAAAGGGAGCATGCCCGGGCTTTGTCCTTCAAGATTCTAAGACTAAAAAGCACAGAAATTAGGAGAAAGCAGATGTTGGTCCACTATCAAGAGAGCCTACCTATCACAGCTGAAGGCTAGAAGAACTGTCAACCCTACAAGTGTGCTAGTAGAAGGCTTCTTTGGAGCAGTGATTTTCAACCAAGTGAATAAACCAGAATCATCTGGGGTAGGAGTAAAGGTAGATAATAAGGCGATTTTGTATTCTTATAAAGAAAATTATGAAGTAAACCTCCCCTAGGTATTCAGAAACTTCAAATCATAATCAAGGACATTACAGATTTTATGTTTATTAAAATGTGATATGGATTAAAATAATGTCAAAAATCTCTTTTAGGTAGAGGTGAAAATAACTTCATAGGGTTGTCCTCATGACCTTAGTGAATTTGCTTTGCTTTAAGGTCTAACACTTGGCCCTGAAGACTCTGAAACCTGAATGAGTCACACGCGAAGAACAGAAGTGAATTCACTCACTGCTCAAAAGTACACTCATGTTAATCAAGCTAACAGTCAAATGCTAATTTATGCACAACAAATGCACAACAAAAAACAGATAACAGTAATCAAATAGTTGGCACAACTCGTTCATTTTCTCCCTTTTCTCCTGTAAGTACTTCTCTATGACAATTCAAAGTAGAATGTGAATGCCAATTTGTTAGTATACAGGGAGATTTAGGGATTCAGCTAAAGATAATCTTTTGTACTATTTTTGCCGTAGGGATTACTTGCCAAAGAAATAGGAATACTTGCTTCTGTGATCTCTTTCATTTATGTATTCATTCACTCACGCTTTTGCTCATTCATGATATATGTGTCTACCATGTATCTACCATACACTAGACTCTCTAATATTCTAATAGGCATTAGAGATATAGCACTGAACAAAGCAGGCAAAAAAACCCCAAAACTATTCTCGTGGCATTTATATTCTAAATACAAATAACATAAAGGCAGGCAAGGCAGGGAAGGGACATAAAGATTGGAGGGGGAGGAGTGAAATTTTAAACCAAGTGATTACAGAAGGGCTCAAAGGCATGCTTTTCCCAAAGCTCCCTTAACTAACCACACCCTTACCTTCAGAAACATTCTTTCTTTAGACGCATTCTGTGATGTAACTGAAGTCTTGAGGCTTGTAAACTACTCTAAGGCAATATTCTCAGCCCATACAGCAAAGGACTAATCACTTGGGGAGCTTTTAATAGAACACTCGGCCCCACCCTGGCCCAATTAAATAAGAATCTCTGGTGGTGGGACTGGGGCATGAGTATTGTTAAAAGCTCTCCAGGTGATTCTAACATTCTAAAGTGCAGTCAGGATTCAGAGTCACTTCACTGCTTTAAGGTGACTTTGTTTTACTCCAATATCTGTTCATCTTAAAGTTTAATTCTTCAAAGGCAACCTTTCTATTCTGGGGGCAACATGCCTTGGTCTTCCAAATTCTTCTGTAGGAAAATAAAATATTTTCTGTTTAAACTGCTGCATACAGAAAAAAGAGTTTTAATGGGTATGATTTAATACCCCTTATCAATTTCTAAAACAGCATCAGAAATAAATATCAAATAATCTTATTTTAAAATAAATTTGAGGCCGGGCGCTGTGGCTCACGCCTGTAATCCTAGCTCTTGGGAGGCCGAGGCAGGCGGATTGCTCAAGGTCAGGAGTTCAAAACCAGCCTGAGCAAGAGCGAGACCCCGTCTCTACTATAAACAGAAAGAAATTAATTGGCCAACTGATATATATATAAAAAATTAGCCGGGCATGGTGGCGCATGCCTGTAGTCCCAGCTACCCGGGAGGCTGAGGCAGAAGGATCACTCGAGCCCAGGAGTTTGAGGTTGCTGTGAGCTAGGACGCCACGGCACTCACTCTAGCCTGGGCAACAAAGCGAGACTCTGTCTCAAAAAAAAAAAAAAATAAATAAATAAATAAATAAATAAATAAATAAATTTGAAAAATGTAAAAATAAAAACCCCCTCCAAGATCAAGATTTTCCTATCCTGGCAGATTTCTTCTTACCAGTAATAAAGCTCCCACACTTGTTCAGCAGGCTCCTGAGCATTAAAGGTTGCACCTCTTTCCCCCTTAGAGAATAGAAGATTGAGTTAGTAATCTAGCTGCAGTCACATTTAGCTATTGATTTGTTTCAGCTCCAAGACAGGTGCTGTGCTCAGAATTACAGCACTTAGTTCCTGGGTACTGAAGAGATTTCCACACATCTCCTATCCAGGAGGTTATTTACAGGAAATTCAAAGTTGTAATGTGTACCAATGGTGGCTAATTGGGTCATTAATACGAAATAGACCAGATCTATGTAACAGAATTGCAATACAAGAGGACAGTGTTACCCAGAACTTGAGAAAGGGGACTTTGCTGATTATACATACAAAAGCAATGGGAGACGAGGTGGTGGAATTGGCTCAACAGCTTGTCACAGTACCTGGCCAATCTGAAAGTTGCCAGCAATGGTATCTGATAGGAGAGCCCAAATCTGATTTACCCTGTCAACGGAAAAAAAAGCCAAGTCTGCAAAATAATTTTAAAGAGATTTATTCTGAGCCAAATTTGAGGACCATGACCCGGAGCCACTGCCAAGAGGCCTTGGGCAAGTGGACTCGCTGTGGCTGGGTTACAGTTTGGTTTTTATACAGTTTAGAGACAAGGGTTATGGGTAAAGCCATCAATCAATGTGTGGGAGGCATACATTGGTTTGGCCCAAAAAGGAGGGCCATCTCGAAGGGGGGGGGGAGCTTACAGGTTATAGGTGAGTTTAAAGATTCTTTAGATTGTAATTGGCTAAAGACATGAAGCTTTGTCTAAAGACTGGAATGTTTTAACATAAACTGTTTACCAGAGATAAGCCACCATTTGTTGCAAATTGAGGGCCTGCAGGTTTGTCTTGCATACCCTTAAGCCTGTTAATGGGAAGTCTCCAAGAAGGGAGGGGGGCATGATAAGGCCTGTCTGACCTCCCTCCTCTTGGCAGGCAACTTTGCCCTTGAATATTCCTCTGGCCACGAGGGGGTCCATTCAGTCAGCTGGTACGGGTTGAGCATTTTAGTTCACAAGCCCAAAGCTAACACCTGTCAAGATTTGCTCATGAGAAAGTTCAAATGTGGTATCTGTCCATCGTTCTCTTGAGATATACATATGTTTCATAGTAAAGTAACTCATAGTTACTCATAGTAAAGTAACTCTCCTTCAGGGGTACAGCAGAAAGCCATGGCCTATAGGAATTTAACCGTGAATATTAATCCCCTCCTGAGGCAGACACAACAGCACCAAAGTGAAGAGAATGAGAGCTCTAATTACAACTGCTACACTGTGAAGGTCTTCTCACCTATGGCTTTTTTTTTTTTTCTCCATTCATCTGTTCCTTCACTTGAAAGGAACTTTTGGCCAGGAGCGGTGGCTCACGCCTGTAATCCTAGCACTCTGGAAGGCCTAGGCGGGCCGATTGCTCGAGGTCAGGAGTTCGAAACCAGCCTGAGCAAGAGCGAGATCCCAGTCTCTACTATAAATAGAAAGAAATTAATTGGCCAACTAATATATATAGAAAAAATTAGCCAGGCATGGTGGCACTTGCCTGTAGTCCCAGCTACTCGGGAGGCTGAGGCAGGAGGATCCCTTGAGCCCAGTAGTTTGAGGTTGCTGTGAGCTAGGTTGATGCCACAGCACTCCCTCTAGCCTGGGCAACAAAGCGAGACTCTGTCTCAAAAAAAAAAAGAAAGGAACTTTTGCTCCAAAATGTAGAGAGGGAAAAAAAAAACCAAAAAACTGGTTTAGCTTCAGGATGCATGTTGTGAAAGCATTTTCTTCTCTGTGTCCTAGTGAAGGATACACTCCTCTGTCAAAATGAAGAAGGTATCCTTTGAGATTCCTTCAACAATTCCCCATTCTATCTTAGCCCTTGAGTCATTCTGGATAAAGGAAGAGGAGAGAGAGGAGAGGAAACATGTCCTAAGTGCCCACAATCTGCCAGACATTTGACCTACATTGAGGCAATCTGTGGTGGTAATCTGTGCTGGGTCCTCCTAAAATTCAAGTCTGCCCACAACCTCAGATGTGACCTAATTGGGAAATAGGGTCTTTGTAGAGGTAATTAGTTAAGGATCTTGATACCATACTGAATTTAGGGTGATCTCTATGTCCTATAACTGGTGTTTTTATAAGAAGAGGAAAGGACATGCAGAGATACAGAGAGAAAGGTCATTTGAAGACAGTGAAGTTACATGGCCACAGCCAAGTAACATGCAAGGCCATCAGAAGTCGGAAGAGGTAAAGGATAATTCTCCCCTAGAGCCTTGGGGGTAGCATGGCCCTGACAGCATTTGATTTCAGACTCCTAACCTCCAGAACTGTGAGAGAATAAATTTCTATTGTTCTAAGCTACCAAATTTGTGGTAATTTGTTAGGGATTCCCTAGGAAACTGTCGACGGAAAAAAGCCAAACTCCGTAAAATAATTTTAAAGAGATTTATTCTGAGCCAAATTTGAGGACCATGACCTGGAGCCACTGCCAAGAGGCCTTGGGCAAGTGGACTCGCTGTGGCTGGGTTACAGTTCAGTTTTATACATTTTCAGAGAGACAGGGGTTACAGGCAAAGTCACAAATCAATACATGAGAGGCATACATTGGTTTGGCCCAAAAAGGTGGGACATCTCGAAGCAGGGGGCTTACAGGTTATAGGTGGGTTTAAAGATTCTTTGGCTGGCAATTGGCTGAGAGAGTTAGTCTTTATCTAGAAGACCAGAAAGGATATGCTTACTTTAAGATAAGGGTGTGAGCACTCTGGGAGGTCCAGACAGGAGGACACTTTAAATTTACAATAGGCGCCTGCTAGGATGTTTTAAGATGCTTTACATTTAAGAATAGGCATCTGCTAGGATGCTTGAGTTAAGACTGGGGCTTCTTATCTTTTAGGTGATGATAATGCCATACCAGAATCAGGTCAGGAAGTAAACCACTGCTTCGTTTGGTTAACAAAAGCCGCTTAGTGGGAATTTACTGTTTGTCAGCCTAACCCTGCTGGCCTCCTTACCATTTGCCAGCCTAACCCAGCTGGCCTCCTTAGGAAGGAGTTTTTAGCAAAAAATTAGAGTTCAGTCCTCAAAACTAATACATTATCCAATCCAAAACAAATATATAAGGATGATAAGGGAAATCCCCATCTACTAGGCCCCAACACTCATTAAAGTCCCACATCAGCATAATATTAACCTGTTACCTGGCCCATCAACTAGTCTATTGCCTGGCAATAGACTAAACTAAATAGACATAACACGAAATCTATTACCTGGTGCATCAACATAATATTAACCTATTGTGTGATATATCAACTAACCTACACCTGGTACCCCACACTCGGACCACCCCAACTTAATAAAAGTGGGAAAAATTGGATAGAGGGTGCTCAGAATTTGGTGGTGAATCTGAAGAATAAACTTTGATTCTCCGACTCTCTGTGGGTTTGTCCTCGGGACCACCCGCTGTAACACTTGCTGTAACAAGGAAAGCATACTTATTTTTACTTTGCAAGTAAGAAAACTGAAGACACTCAGCAGTGGAAACAGAATTTTAAATTTATCTCTGTCTAACCCCAAGGCTTGTTCCCTTTCCAGTAACCCACACTGCTTGTCTAATAAGAGAAAGCCCTAGTCAACTGTCTTCTGAGCTTGAGCTTCTGAAGCTTTAATATACATATGAATCACCAGGGGCTCTTATTAAAATGCACCTATTGAGTCCATTCGTCTGGAAGCCCACCTAAGATTCTACAATTCTAACATGCTCCCAGGTGATTCCCAGGCTGTTGGTGTAGACACTGCACTTTAGGTACCAAGAATTTAAATCAGTGGTCAGAAAAGTGTTTCTGCAAAAAGGCACATAGCAAACACTTTCAGCTTTGCAATCCATACAGTCTCTGTCTGTATGTAAGTAACTACTCAGCTCTACCGTTGTAGCATGAGAGTAGCCATAGACAAATTAGTGGGCTTGGCTGTGTTTCAATGAAACTATTTGTAGACACTAAAATTTGAATTTCATATCATGTTCATATGCCAAGGAATACTATTCTTTTGATTTTTTAACCATTAAAAAATGTAAAAAAAAACAAAACATTTTTAGCATGCAGGCCATACAGAAACAGGTGGCAGGCTGGATTTGATGTGCAGGCCATAGTTTGCTGACACCCTGCTATAAATTAAGACATGGTTGTTTCTTTGTTGCATGGTATGTAAGAGGTAATCTTATCTTTTAAAAATACAGCATATGTGAGAAATATCCAGATAGGACAGAAAGAACATTGACTGGGAATTGGAAGATCTAGTTTCAAATTCTACCCTTGCTCCTAATTAGCAAACTAATTATTTTAACTGCCTCATTTTTGCATTTCCTCACTGAAGTTAATCATAAAAGCTATCCTCCTTGCCTTCCTGGGTTGTTTGCAAGTTAAATGGTGGAAGATATTTCTTAGCTCCCCTTTCTTCCTTTTTCTCCTGCCAACTTTTTTCTTTACATGGCATATGAATTTACTCTATCCAGGTAAATTAGTTGAGATGAGAGAACATTAATTTAAGTGGAAAAGTGGATGTCTGTTGACATCAATCTTAGAAATAAAGGTGCCAGTGGGCTATGAAGGCCTGTACATCATGAAACTAAAAATGCTAGAAAGAAATGCACATACACTGGCAACAAATCCAATGCCAAACAGGCATTGAGAGAGTACAGGGAATGGTGGCCAGGTAACAGAGGAAGGAGAAGGGACTATGAGGGCCAGGAGGCAGAACATGCAAAGGGAATAGAGAATCTCAGAAAAAGAATCCAGGAACAAGGATTGAGGCTGAGGATTTAATCCCTTTGTTAATCAGCACTTGGATGCATATCATCATGGAGGTGACCCTGTATATACCACTATGTATACACCATAGGCATTGGAACACAATATTCCCATTTCAAAGTCATCTTTTGGACCCAGAAGGAGCTTAACTCATGTTAACATTTTCTTCCCCTGAAGTTAATCTTCATTATATTAAAATCCTCCTCCACTGGTCAGTTCTTAAAATGTGCCAGGAGTCCTTTGACCCACATTAATTACATGCTCAAAGATAACCTCTAAGGCCGGGCGTGGTGGCTCACGCCTGTAATCCAAGCAATCTGGGAGGCCAAGGCGGGTGGATTGCTCAAGGTCAGGAGTTCGAATCCAGCCTGAGCGAGACCCCGTCTCTACTAAAAATAGAAAGAAATTAATTGGCCAACTAAAAACATATAGAAAAAATTAGCTGGGCATGGTGGCGCATGCCTGTAGTCCCAGCTACTGGGGAGGCTGAGGCAGTAGGATCGCTTGAGCCCAGGCGATTGAGGTTGCTGTGAGCTAGGCTGATGCCATGGCACTCACTCTAGCCTGGGCAACAGAGTGAGACTCTGTCTCCAAAAAAAAAAAAAAAAAAAAAAAAAGATAACCTCTAATTCAGAAATCTACCTTTTAATTTGCTAGTATGAAGTCAACAAGGTATGGCAGCAGGGTCAAAGAAAAACAGCTTATTCTCAAGTTTCCACAAGAGAAATTTGACTCTAAAGACAATATTTAGTTGCCATATCTGTCACATGCCTTCCATTCGGTTTGGCAAGCATTTCTGGAGCACTTTCTATGCATCAGGTGCTACATAAGACTCCATCCCTAGCAGTGAGTTCAAAGAGAGAAGGACATGGCCTCTATCCCCAGGGAGCTTACAGTCTAGAATGAGAGACAGGCATGCCAATAAATAACCACAATATAATAGGGAACATGAACAATGAAAAGAGAACCATATGCAAGGTCCAGCAGCAAAGATCATAAGGAAGTGATTTATTCTGGCTGGGGCCAAGAGAGCAGGGGTAATGAAATGAAGACTCTACAGAGAACACTGAAGTAGTGTTTTGAAGATGAAAAATAATAGCTAATACATATAGAGTGCTTGTCATGTGCTGGGCATTAGGCTACATTAATACATTTGATCCTCATAACAACCAATTCTCACTCTTTCCCTAGAAGTTGGTACTGGGATTGGACTGAAGATACACAAGTGCAAGCAGTATGAATTAGACATGTCGGGTCACGTGCACACTGGAGATCTCAAAACTGGCCTGTGGAGAATGGCAGAGACAAGTGGAGAATGAGAATGAATGTAATGGTATGCAAACAGAAACAAAGATGAAGAGAAAAGGAGAGCAAACAAGAGTAAAGGAAAAAGACCACTGGCATAAATGGGCATTGACACTCAAAACTTACCACAAAGCCAGGTGTGGTGGCATGTACCTGTAGTCCCAGACACCCTGGAAGCTGAATCAGGAGATTCATGTGAGGAGTTCCAGGTTCTAGTGCACCATGGTTGTGCCTGTGAGTAGCCACTGCACTCCAGCCTAGGCAACAAAGTGACACCTCATCTCTTAAAGAAAAGAAAGAAAAAAAGAAAAGGAAGACAAGGAAAGGAAAGGAAAAAAAAGGAAAAGAAAAGAAAACTGACTACCAAGAATAAAGAAGTTGGAGGGCTTCCCAAGTAGCTCAAAACTTACTATAAAGCTACAGTAATCAAGACAATGTAGTACTAGTATAAGAATAGACATATAAACAAATGAGAATACAGATATAAATCCATATATCTGAGTGTGATTAATTTTTGATAGAAGTGCCAAGATCATCCAATTTAAAAGGAATAGTCTTTTTTAAGAAATGGATTTAGAACAATTGGATATCCATATGCAAGAGAATAAATTTGGACCTGGCCTCACATCTTAATAATAAAAAAATTAAAATTGAGCAAAGACCTGAATACAAGAGCTTAAACTTTAACAATTCTTAGAAGTAAACATAGGGGCAAATCTGTAAGACCTTGGATTTAGCTATGGTTTATTAAATATGACACCAGTATCACAGGCAACAAATTAAAAAATAGATGCATTAGACTTGATTAAAATTAAAAAACTTCTGTGCATTAAAGGCACTATAAAGACAGTGAAAAGAGAATCCATGAAGTGAGAGAAATATTTGCAAATCATATATTTGATAAGGGTATAATATCCAGAATATACAAAGGGCTCCTATGACTCAACAACAAAAAAGACAATTGAAATATGAATGAAGAACTTGAATAGACACCACTCCCAGGAAGATACACAAATGAACAATAAGCCAATGAAAAGATGCTCAGAATTATTAGTTATTAAGGAAATACAAATCAAAACAACAGTGAGATACCACTTCACACCTACTATGATGGTTATGATAAAATAAAGAAAATGAAAAATAACAAGTATTGGTGAGGATGTAGAGAAATTGGAAGACTTTTGCACTGCTGGTAGAATATAACATAGTGCAGCTCCTGTGGAAAATAGTTTGGCAGTTACTCAAAATGTTAAACATAGAAGTACCATATGACCCAGCAATTTAACTCCTAGGTATATACCCAAGGTAATTGATAACATATTTTCATACAAAAACATGTCCGCAAATGTTCATAGCAGCATTATTCATGATAACAAAAAGTGGAAATATCCCAAATGTCCATCAATAAATGGTTGTCTAAACCAAAAGTGATACATCTATGTAATGGTATATTATTCAGCTATAAAAATGAATGAAATGATACGTGCTGTGACATGGATAAACCTTTAAAACATGCTAAGTGAAAGAAACCAGACAAAAAGGCCACATATTGCATGGTTCCATTTATCTGAATGTCAAAAATAGGCAATTCCATACAGACAGAAAGCTTATTAATGGTTGCCAGGTGATGGAGTAAGGGGTAATTGGAATCAGGAGTGTCTGCTGGTAGGTATGAGTGCTTTTTCATTGTAGGAGTGGAAAAGTTCTAGAATTAGATAATGGAGTGGTTGCACAACATAGTGAATTCATTGGAAACCACTGAATTGTACATCTTAAAATGGTGAAATTAATATTATATAATATGAAGTATACCTCAATAATAAAAGAAATATTAAAAAAAGAAGCTACAAAGTCCACTTCTGGATTGTAGTCCTCTGACTTCAGGCATCAAAGACCAATCTAGAATTTCCCCTTACTACCCACTGAGTGGGGAGTCATAAGGAAGGCAGTATTTAATTAGTTTAAGAAAAATGAAATTAAATCACAACATGAAATGAACTAATGAAATGCCTCACCTCTCAGAGGGAATATATCAACTGTAAAAATGAAAATCTTTTCTTCTCTAGGGATAGGAAGAAATACTGCTTCCCTTAATTACCATGTCAGCTGGTCCCTTCCTAAGGAAAGAAATTCAATCAGCTAGTTGTTTAGTCTCCAAGTCAGTTGACAGAAAATTTTTTTTCTCTCCCCACTGAATGGACTGTTTTCAAACTTCTGTTGGTGATTAATTATTTCACTGTCATCTGCAAAAAGCCTAAAAGCTGGTGGGGTAAATAAAATGTACTCTGAGACATCCTCATCAGACATTCTGCCAAATAAGCTGTAATGGCAGAAGGAGGGATTTTCTTTTACTTTCTGATGAATATGGTAGGTCTCAGCTTTTTTGAAAAGCATTTCATGATGTCTCAAATCAGGATGAGGGTTTCTCTCTCATCGCTTTGTATAAGATATTCCTTATTCCTTAAATATCTATATTCCTTTTTGCATAGATTAACTATTTCTGATCTTCAGATCTCAGTTTAACATCACCTCCTCTAGGAAGCTACTCAGAACATGCCTAGAAGGAGCTGCTATACTTCGAATATTCATCCCCTTCAAAACTCATGTTGCCATTCTAACAGTATTAAGAGGTGGGACTCTTGAGAGGTGACTCCACCCCTTAAAAGCCCAGATTTTACCATAACACAATATATACATATAACAGAATTCAACTTGTATCCCCTAAATTTATTAAATTTCTTAAAAAGGAAAAAAAATAGCATATTAAAGTTCGACATCCCTTCATGATGAAAACTCTAAACAAACTAGGCATACAAGAGACGTACCTCAACATAATAAAGGCTATATATGACAAACCCATAGCTAACATACTAGAATGGGGAAAAGCTGAAAGCCCTTCCTCTAAGTATTGGAACAACACAAGAATGCCTGCTTTCACCACTCCTACTCAACATAGACATGGAACTCCTAACCAGAGTAATCAGGCAAGAGAAAGAAAGAAAAAGCATCAAATTGGTAAAGAGGAAGTCAAAATGTCCCTCTAGGCAGATGACATGATCTTATATTCAGAAAAATTAAAGACTCCACAGAATTCTTAGATCTGATAAACAAATTCATTAAAGTTGCCAGATATAGAATCAACATACAAAAATCAATAGCATTTCACACCAATAATGAAATAGCTAAAAAAGAAATCAAGAAGCGGAGTCCATTTACAACAGCTACAAAAGATAAAATATCTAGGAATAAATTTAACCAAGGAGGCAAAAGATGTCTACTAAGAAAACTAAAAAGCACTGATGAAAGAAATTGAAGAGTACACAAACAAATTAAAAGACATCCCATCCATGCTCATGGATTGGAAGAATTAATATAATTAAAATGATTATACTACTCGATCTATAGATTCTATGGAGTCTCTATGAAAACACCAATGATATTTGTGATAGAAACAGAAAAAACAATCCTAAGATTCATATGAAACCAAAGAAAAAAAAAAGAAGTCCAAGTAGCCAAAGCAATCCTGAGCAAAAATAACTGTATGATAGTATAATTGTGAATATGTGTTGGTATACCTTTGTCCAAACCTATAGAGTGAACCCTAATGTAAACTATGAAGTTGGGGTGATAATGTTGTGTCTATCAATGTATGTTCATCAACTGAACAAATGTACCACTCTGATGGAGGATGTCAATAATGGGAAAGGCTGGGACTTGTAGGTGCAGGGAGTATATGAGAAATCTCTCTGGACCTTTCTTTCAGTTATGTTGTGAACCAAATACTGCTCTTTAAAAAGCCTTAAAAATTGGAATAAGTGCACACATCTTACTAGAGCTTTAGCCTCCAAGATTGTTAGGTGGGATTTTGGAATAGTGCCACTGCTCTCTATGCTACTCAACATATTTATCAATGACTCATAAGATCCAAAGGGCTTCTGGAAAAAGTATCTGAATATATAAAGCTTTGAAGTAGAGGAAACCCATTTGTCCTGGAATCCTAGAACATCTAGGTCATCAGACAATACAAAATGGCTATGTTCTCTGCTAAATTTGTATTTCAGCTGCTGCCTAGGTTTAACTCTATGTACCAAAGACTCTGGCATCCTCCATATTACTAGCAACAGATTTCACTGATACAGTACTCTGATACAGAAATCTCCTATCTTTCCAGAAGCAGCACTTACAAACTAGTCTGGGTTCAGGGCATATCTAGTGAATGTACACATGCACGTACCTTTGCAGGTACGTGCGCGCGCGCGCACACACACACACACACACGAGAAATCAGAGCAGTCTCTTAACCTTATAGGTATCCCCACAAACCTCAGAAGTCAGCCTTAATAGTCACTTGATCTCTGTCACCTAAGATTACATAGATACTAAGTGGTAGAGCAGGGGACTTTTACCTTTTCCTTATAAAGTAACATAATCACAGGACTGATATCATATACACAGGCCCTGCCCACACTTAAGGATCCTGAGCCCCACAGGAATCACAGGTTACCAGTTCTGAGCTTGCTCACTTTCTCAGTGCTAATGAAGGTAAAACAAGGCAGAATCAGCGATCAGTGGTACAGAGACTTTTCCACTACTTTCTTTTTCATAAACAGGTAAACACACGCACACACACACACACACACACACACACACACTATAACTTCAACAACCCTGTGAAGTAGATACTACTATCATTAATTTTATTATTATTATCATTATTATTTTGAGAGATGAGATCTCACTATGTTACCCAGGCTAGATTCAAACTGCTGGGCTAAAGTGAACCTCCTGCCTCCACTTGACAAGTAGCACATAACTACAGGTTATGTGCCACCACGCCAGGCCATTAATTGTATTACAATTCAAGTTTACTGTTATTAACGTAGCCATAGCATATTTCTTCTCTGGAGGAGGAGGTGGGGTGTGGGCTGCAGTGAAAAACAGAATACTTCTTCCACTTCTAGTTGTTTTTATCTTAGTAAATTACACCATCTAGATATCTAGTTTATGTGCCCAATACTTGGGAGTTACCATTGCCACCTATTTCATCCTCACTTCCATATCCAATGCTATACCAAGGTTTGCTGTACCACTAAAATACATATCCCAAATCCATCCACATGCCTTTGCTTCAATTGTCTGTGGTACATTCACAAAAATTGATCATATATTTAGTCTTTCCCCTTGATGTTTGCACACATGACCCACTCCTTTAGGTTATGCAGGTCTTAGCTAAAATGCCACCTGCTCAGTAATAACTTCAAGTCATCAGATCTAAATTAGGTTTAACTTCCCCATCCCTGACTATCAAGGCACCCTGTTTATAGCCTTCATAGTGATTTCTATTATTTCGGGTTTTTTAAATTATTTGTTTTTATGTTTATAACCTCTCTCTCTCTACTAGAATGTAAGCATCATGAAAGCAGGGACCTTATTGATCTTGTTCCATTTTTTTTCCCTCTTAACCTAGATGATTCTTTAATAATATTAGGCGTACAACAAACATTTGTTAAATGAGTTTTTCCCCATTTTCAGATGAGGAATGAAGCCTGAAGAATAGAACTGTCCTTAGGTTCTACAGCTAGTAAACACCTTAGAACTGTGGTCCCCAACCCCTGGGCACAGACCCTGGGCTGCAGCCAGGTACCAGTCACCAGCCTACAAGGAAACAGGCCGTGCATTACCACCTGATCTCCACACCTCCACCCCTACACAACCCCGCCGCGCAGGTTGGTGGAAAAATTGTCCTCCGTGAAACCCTTCCCTGGTGCCAAAAAAGGTTGGGGACCACTGCCTTAGAAGCCGAAGAAATCTCTTCAAAACAAAAAAATAATAAGAGTAACCACTTCTGTAACAGTATGTGCCAGGCACTGTCCTAATTTAATCTTCAAAACAACTCTAAGTGGGAGAATTTTAGTGGGGCAGGGGAAGTGTTGATTTATCGCATATTTCACAGTTCATTGTAGTCAGGTATAGGTATTCTATCATGTGGCTCTGCCAGCTTCTTGGGCCTCAAAATCTGGATCCTTTGCCTTTAAATTGCAAGGAAGGTAAGAGAAAAAGTCAAACAGCACCTTGTAAATTTCTGGCGCCAGACCCCTCTATCTAAATCCCACAACTCAGGAGAACACTTACGGCATGCCCCCAATTTTAAAACAAAGTCTGCTCACAGCGTAAACATACAGGGGGAGGGGCTCCACACGGAAGAGGTTCATACTCCGCCATATTTCATTGGCCAGAATCAGTCACTTGATCCAATCTAAGGTCGGTGATATTTAGTTTTCCTGTGATGCTAGGAGGAAGCAGAGATGAAGGTTGGTCCGCCTGACGAGAATGTTGATCCTGGCTTGCTGTAGCAGTCACGACCACGTGAGGGAAGAAGTTTATCTTGGGTAAGTAAAAAAAAAAAATGAGGAAAGAAGCTTATGAAGTTTTTCATAAGGCTGCTATTTTACAAACAAATTCTATTTCACTTGTTCTTTAAAACAGAGCTCTACAATTCTAGAACGCCGTACCTGATTTCCCTATAAGCCGTGTTTGGTTTTGTTTTTCACTATTCTCTTTGCTCTCTTCTCCTTCCACCTCAAAATTAAGCTTTTTTTAAAATAAGAGTCTGTCTGCCTCTTGCTGGAGTGCAGTAGTAGAATGATCATCCAATTATCGCTCACTGCAGCCCAAACTCCTGGGCTCAAGCGGTACTCTCCCCTCAGCCGCCTGAGTAGCTGGGACTACTAGGCCCGCGCCAATGACGGCCCAGTTCAAATTCTCCCTGGTGGTTGTTATTTTTAAACTCTTAAGGCCTGGCAGGGTGACTCACGCCTGTAATCCTAGCACTCTGGAGGCCGAGGCGGGAGGATTGCTCAAGGTCAGGAATTCGAGACCAGCCTGAGCAAGAGCAAGACCCCCATCTCTACCAAAAATCGAAATAAATTAATTGGCCAACTAAAAATATATAGAAAAAATTACCCCGGCATGGTGGCGCATACCTGTAGTCAGTCCCAGCTACTTGGGAGGCTGAGGCAGTAGAATTGCTTGAGCTAGGCTGACTCCACGGCACTCTAGCCCCGGAAACAGAGTGAGACTCTGTCTCAAAACAAACAAACAAAAAAATTAAACTGTTTGGAAACTACTTCAACCTTCCAAAAAAGTTGCAGGATAATAAAAATACAAGCAAAACATTATACTCTTCACACGGATTCATTTTTGTGTTTTACATTTTAGTCCTTTTGCTTTATCATCTATTCTGTTTCTTAACCACTTGAGAGTCATTTGTTGATATCATTGTCCCTTTCTGCTAAATGTAAGTGTCTATTTCCTAAAAATAGGGATATTCATAGAGAAATTGTATCTACATAGTACCATGGCATAGAGAAGTGCCACAAACCACAAGTTTACCATGTGCAGTTAACAACCTACTGTTGAAATCCTCATTGTATTGTAATTTTTTTTTTTTCCTTCTGCCAGACTTATGGCTCTTGAGGGCTGTGACCAAATCTCATAATCTCTGAAACTCTGTGCTTGTCACATGGTGGATGACTGTGATTTTTTTTTTTTTTTTTTTTTTTTTTTGGTAAACATTGGCTAGTTGTGGAAGGATTGCAAATACCAGTTTTCTTTACATGACGAAAATGAATACATTTTGGTTTTTTTTCGTGATTTCTATTTTAACTGCTTTATGATCAGAAGAGGTTTGTAATGTTTCTCTTTAATATTTATTGATGTTTTCTTATGAGAAAATATATGATCAGTTTTTGTGAATGTGCCATGGGCAATTGAATAGGTATATTCTCTATTACAGTTTAGAGTTTGACATGTACTAATCAAGTCTACCTTGTTGATAATGTGGTTTAGGCCTTTTTATATTGTGTTCACTTGATCTGTCTCCTGTTGAAAGTGGTGTATTAAAAGCCTTATATTTTTACTCTCTGTAGTTTTAACTTCATAAAGGTTAATATTTGGTAATAAAAATTTAGTGTTATAACCTCATTCAGCATTGTGACCTTTAACATTAAAAATTATCCTTTTGTCATGTTTTTTGGCTTTGGGGCCTAAATTTTGTTTTGCTGATACCAGGATATCTGGCTCTCTTTCTGTTTCCATTTCTCTATTTCCATTTTTTCTGTTTTCTGCCCCTCCCTCCTTGAGTGCCTGGAGAAATTGTCTTCCATGAAACTTGGGGAGGGGGGAGCTGCACCGCAGGAGGTGAGCAGCAGGCCAGTGAGCTAAACCTACATCTGTATTTACAGCCACTCCCCACCACTGGCATCACTGCCTGAGCTCTGCCTCCTCCCCTTCCCCTGCCCCCCTCCCATCCACGGAAAAATGGTCTTCCAAGAAACCCGTCCATGGTACCAAAAAGGTTGGGGACTCCCTGCTCTGGGAGATTCCTCAAGAAGGCCTCATGGGTACAAAATTCCCTGACCTATTTTAAATTGAAAGCTGTTCTGATAGCCTTGATACTTGAAGGGCAGCTTTGTTGGATAGAAAATCCTTGGCTGTCTTTTTTTTTCATTGGGTATTTTAAAAACATTGCTCCATTTTTGCCTTGCTTTATGCATTGTCTTGTATGTCTGGTACCAGTCTGATTATTTCGTTTTTATATATTATTTGACCTTTTTGCCTGGCCTTGATGATTTTGTCGTTGTCTTGGTGATATAATAGTTGTAATAGACTACATCTTGGACTTGATTGTGCATTTCAATGTGTAGGTAGACTTAGGTATCTATTTCTGGAAAGTTTTCTTGGATTATAATTTTAAATAGTAGTTTTGTTCTATTATCATTTTGCAGGAACTGAAGTAATATGAATTTCATTCTTTCTTTATTTGTATTCCATTTCCATTACTGTCTGTTATCCTTTTTACTTTCTCAATGTCATTTTCAGTTTATTGATTATTTTCCCACCCCTCAATATTCTCCAATGCCCTCTTATTAAATTTTACTAAGATCTGTCCTCACTTAAGTATCTTGGAATTTATTCTTCATTTCTGAAATAACTTTGTCTTTTCCTTTCACTTCCTTCTTGAGTTCAATCAACTCTTTTCATTTCTTTTACTTTTGTCTTTTTCTGTGTTTAATTTTTGAATTTTTGATTTGAGGTGATTTTTTTATATTGCCAAATGTTCATTTGTGTCTAATTCTATTTGGAGTATTATCTTACATTGTGTATATATATTTTTTTGCTTCATGATTTTTTTGTAGTTGGGTTTGTCTCAGTTGATATGTATTAAATTTAGTTTTCTAATTTTGTCAAAACTGTATATGGACCTGCTAATCTTGTTTTTCATTTTTGTGATATTGGGGTTTTTCACAGGATTCCTAGTTTACAGAGACATTTTTCTATCTATGGAACAAAATCCAGATACCTTGGTGGATTTATTTGTTTATTTTGGGCAGTAGGGAGGGGTTATGTGTCCTCTGATTTGTTTTTTTTTTTTTTTTTTTTTTTTTTTGAGACAGAGTCTCACTCTGTTGTGCCCGGGCTAGAGTGCCATGGCATCAGCCTAGCTCACAGCAACCTCAAACTCCTCCTGGGCTCAAGCAATCCTTCTGCCTCAGCCTCCCGAGTAGCTGGGACTACAGGCATGCACCACCATGCCTGGCTAATTTTTTCTATATATTTTTAGTTGGCCAATTAATTTCTTTCTATTTTTTTTAGTAGAGATGGGGTCTCAGTGTTGCTCAGGCTGGTTTCAAACTCCTGACCTTGAGTGATCCTTCCCGCTTCGGCCTCTCAGAGTGCTAGGATTACAGGTGTGAGCCACCGTGCCTGGCCTGTCCTCTGATTTTTATGGGTCTCTTGTCTTGCATTTGTCTCTCGTTTTTCTTTTCTACTCCATCAACTAATTGCCAGTGGGTGATTGTCTTTCCTTTTTTTTTTTTTTTTTTTTTTTTACCATTTTTCTCTCCAAGAAGCTATGACTTTTGAAAACTGTTCCTTTAAATTGTTTGTATTTTTGTATGTCAATAGATTAAAGGGGTACAGGTGTTTCTTGTTACAGGGATGAATTTATAATGCTGAAGTTAGGGCTTTCAATGTGCCAGTCACTATCACTATATACAGAATAGTGTACATTATAACTGATAGGTAGATTTTTATCCCTCACCCCCCTTCTACCCTCTCCTTTCTTAGTTTTCATTGTCTATGACACCACTTTATGGCCCTCTATATCCCTTCTTTAGCTCCCACTTATAAGTGAGAACATGTGGTATTTGTTTTTTCATTCCTGAGACACTTCACTTAGGATAATGGTCTACAGTTCCATCCAAGTTGCTGCAAAAGACATTATTTCATTCTTTTTTATGGCTGAGTAGTACTCTGAATGCACTTTACTTTTTATTCCTTTCCCTAGTATCTCTATCCTGATTTATCCAGACACTTTTTTGTAAAGTATTTTAAGACTGAGTTCAACCTCTTAGGCCTTTTTGCTATTTTTCCTTTTTTTCTCTTTGCTTGGTTTTTGTGTAGGCTTATTTTTTCCTTCTGTTCTTTTGTAGTTTTGGAGGAAATGTTGGGAGATGGAAACCTATGTGGTGTTGGCTGTCCTCAGCTACATTAGAAGCCCCTGTCTATGGATACATTTTGAAAGAAGGCTTCTTTTATGCCATGAGACAGGAAAAACTATTTTTAAAATTTGGCATTTTTTTCAAAGATCACTACAATATTCCCAAGGTCAAAGAGACCTTAATTATTTCAATTTGTGGTAGGTCACATCACCTTATATAAGAAATTTTGAGAAACCTTCAGTAGATATTTGATGATTTTGTCCAGTTTTTTAAGACTGTAGCTATTTGTCCACATTTGCCTCAGTGTTATGGATATCGCCAGAAACTTTACTTTGGGATAATAACAGCGTGAATAATCCCTGTTGTTGAGTCATGTTCAATTAAAATAATTGTAAAAGTTAGACTGAGGGTTTCTTTTTTAAACCCTGGTAATGTCAAATGATAAACAACTCACCTGAATTGTCAGTCATTTGAGAAAAGGTCCTTCAGTCATTTTAGTCATACTGGTAACATTATAGAATAAAAAATGCTTGAAATTCTATATAGGTGGAATAGGGTTTTAAATTAAAATGTGTGTTATTTTTACGTGTAGCAAATAACATGTTACTTTCATCAAATATTAAACCAAATATAATTCTCTGATGACTGTGACTTTGATGGTTCAATGATAATGTGTATTAAATGATCTGCTTAAACTCTTATAGCTCATTAGGATTAGATTAACCCCTCCCCCAAACACTTAGATTAAAAATTCCAAGAAAACAGTACAGTTTAATGTACATCTGTAATTTACGTATGATTATACTTTACGAGACAGGCGCTTTAACCAACTAAGCCACAGAGCCACTTTATGATTATACTTTAAAGGAATATTTTGAGCCACCTTTTGCAAAAGTAAGACATAGCTGACAATTATATCTTTGAAAGTTCTATAGATAGATCCCTAAAATAGGAACAAAGTAAGTCGATTCCTTCACTGTACAAATTACTAAAATTTTCTCTTTGGGAAGTTACATTAACTCTTTGATTCACAAACCTTCTTGTCTTTTAAAATTGGTTCAATATAGTCAAATTTACAACTTTAAGAAGCTTGATATCTACTACACTTCAGTTATATATAAGCAGTCCCACACCTTAAATCTCATTATTACTTAGAAATGGTCCATCTTCATGTTCTCAAACTGAAATCCAAACCTTTCATTTTCTCAAACCTACTGCTGTCTTACTTCTACTGAATATCCACAATGCCCTGGACTCCCAGTGATACCCAGTCCTTTTCCTATTCCCTTAGACCATCACCTAGCTGAGAATGCAAAAGAGGTGAGGAATCTCCAGAAGAAAATTTGGAAGCTAGCAGAGGTTGATTCATGAGGATTAAGGAAAGATGCTGTCTCCATAACATAAAAGTGCGAGATGAAGCAGCAGGTGCTCATGTAAATGCTGCAGCAAGTTATCCAGAAGATCTAGCTAAGATAATTTATGAAGGTGGCTACACTGAACAACAAATTTCAGTGTACATGAAACAGCCTTCTCTTGGAAGAAGATGCCATCTAGGACTTCCATAGCTAGAGAGGAGTAGTCAAGGCCTGGCTTAAGAGCTTTGAAGGACAGGCTGACTTCTTGTTAGGGGATAATGCAGCTTAAGTTGAAACCAGTGCTCATTTACCATTCTGAAAACCCTAGGGCCTTTAACAATAATACTAAATCTACTCTGTCTCTGTGAATGGGACAACAAAGCCTGGATGACAGCACTTCTATTTATAGGATGGTTGACTGAATATTTTTTTTTTATTTCAGCATATTATGGGGGTACACATGTTAAGGTTATGTATATTGCCCTTGCCCGCCTCCCCCCTGGAGTCAGAGCTTCAAGCGTGTCCATCTCCCAGATGGTGCACATCACACTCATTATGTATGTGTATACCTGTCTCCTCCTCACCCCTCCCATCTGAATATTTCAAGCTCACTCTTAAGACCTACTGGTCAGAAAAAAAAAAAAGATAAAGATTTCTTTCAAAATATTCCTGCTCATTGACAATGCATCTGGTCACCAAAGACATCTGATGGAGATATACAAGATTAATATTTTCATGCCTGCTAACACAACATGAGTTCTGCAGCTCATGGATCAAGGAGCAATTTTTGTTTTTAAGACTTAGTATTTAAGAAATTCATTTCATAATGCTATACCTGCCATGGATAGTGATTCCTCTGATGGATCTGGGCAAAGTGAATTGAAACCTTCTGGAAAGGATTCACCATTTTAGATGCCATTAAGAACATTTGTGATTCATAGGAGGAGTGCAAAATATCAACATTAACAGGAGTTTTGAAGAAGTTGATTTTAACCCTCATGGTTGACTTTAAGGGTTCTTAGACTTCAGTGGAGGAAGTCTGCAGATGTGGGGGAAATAGCAAGTGAACAAGAGTTAGAAGTGGAGCCTGAAAATGTGACTGAATTGTTGTAATCTCATGATCAAACTTGAATGGGTGAGGAGTCGCTTCTTAAGGATGAGTAGAAAAAGAGGTTTCTTGAGATGTAATCTATTGCTGGTTAAAATGTTGTGAACATTGTTGAAATGACAGCAAAGGATTTATAATATCACATAAACTTAATTGATAAAGCAGTGACAGGGTTTGAGAGGAGTCAAAGTTCTAGTGTGGGTAAAATGCTATCAAACAGCATCACATGCTGTGGAGAAATATTTTGTGAAAGGAAGTCAATATAGCAAAATTCATTGTTGTCTTATTTTAAGATATTGCCACAGCCACCCCAACCTTCAGCAGCCACCACTGTGATCAGTCAGTAACCATGAACATTGGAGGCAGTGCCCTCCACCAGTAAAAAGATTATGACTTTTTGAAGGCTTAGATGATCATTAGCATTTTTAGCAATAAAATATTTTTAAATTAAGATATGTAAATTTTTGACTTAATGCTATTACACACTTACTAGACTAGAGTCTATTGTAAATATAGCTTTTATATGCACTGGGAAACCAAAAACATTGTGTAACTTGCTTTATTACAATATTTGCTTTACTGTAGTGGTCTGGAACTGAACCTACAATGTCTCCAAGATATGTCTTTAAGGTCCAGCTGAAATGTTCCCTTGTTCATGAAGCCTTATAGGTACTCCTCACTGAAAAACAATTTGCGTTTATTAAAATATTATTAATGTTTCTCATATGGCATTTCTGTTATTGGACCTTATAGCTGATAATTATGTTTGTGTAGGGGAGTGAAAAATAGCTTCCCTCTACCTTGCTAGGATCTTTGGCTGGGCTACAAATTAAATTGACATATAAACAAATTAACAAGAGAGAAAACATATCTAATTATGTATGAACACACAGGTGTCCCACTAAATATAAGACTCCAAGAAGGGTCAGATAATTAATACATATAGTATTCCGAGGGACAGAAAAGAGCAGGGTCTTGGGGCTTCTGTGGTGGTGGTGGCAGTGACAGGTCACGGGAGGTTGAAGGGATAAACTGTATGGTGAATAAAGGTTGTTTTGTGTAGATAAAAAGTCTCTTAAGTAGTAAAAGTTGTCGAGAAGAAGAAAGTTGTAGTAAAAGTAGTAAGAGTTGTCTAGAAGTTGTCAGAAGAAAAGGTGATTTGGCTGATGTCAAAGAGTTAATCTTCCCTGGGAAGAGATTCATGACAATTGAGATCCATCTTTAGGCAGGTAAGGGAAGTTCAGAAAAAGCCCTCACCTGCCTTTGCCTCAAGTGCCTTCAGTTTGTAGTAATCAGTATACCAAAACAGCATATTTTGAGGTGGTAATTTCCTGAACTCCTTCATTTGCCACAGTTCAATTGTCTTTCAAGCAACTTTGAGAGCCTTGAGGGCAAGAATGCTAGTCTGATTTTTTTTTTTTTTGTATCCTTAGCACCTAACTTAAGGCCTGAGGCATGTGAGATGTCCATTAATGAAGAGAAAAAAATAGCAAATCATGGTCATTTTAAGGGCTGTTGCATTGGTCCAGCTAACCAAATGATGGTGACTTGGACTAGGGTATTGGTGAGTATGTATTCCATTATGATGATTCTAAAATATGTCTATGTTGATGAACACAGAACTTTCAGCAAAGTTAAAGCAAAATACCATTTAACATGATCTAAGCCCTGCATATTCTAAATCTTTTGAGTCTCACTTTCTATTGACTTTTTCCCTCATCTTTAATCACACTGTCCCTTGTTATTTTCCTTTTAGTCATATGACTTGCTTGTAGACCTCCATTCATTCATTCATTCATTATTTATTGAGTATCTATTCTGTCCCAAGCATTTTAGGTATTGGGGCTATACTTGTCAAATAGGACATATAAAACCTTTGCTGTAACAGCAGCTTGCATTCTAGTTGAGGAAACATAAAACAAAATAAAATAATAAATTATTAACAATAAACCCATATATAATTTCCAATTATAAACGCTATGAAGAAAATGAAAGAGTGTCATGTGTTAGAAAGTGACAGTATGCAAGGCAATACTAGATAGGGTTGTCAGGGAAGACCTCTTTGTGGAGATGACATTTAAGCTGAGACCTGGATAACAGAGAGAGCCAGCCCTGGGAAGATGGGAAGTGTTTGTAAGACAAAGAGATGAATATGTACAAAGATCCTGAGGCTAAAACAGCTTGACTTGGCCAAGTGGCCAGGTAACTTCTGCATGCTAAAAGCTATTCTAGGACCTAAAAACACTCTGATAAAGAAGGCAGACAAGGATATACTCTCAAAGGTGTGAACTAAAATGCTCAACCCCTACCAGCTGACTGAATGGACCCCCTCGTGGCCAGAGGAATATTCAAGGGCATAGTTGCCTGCCTGGAGGAGGGAGGTCAGACAGGCCTTATCATGGTCCCCTCCCTTCTTGGAGACTTCCTTTGTAACCCATTAACAGGCCTAAGGGTATGCAAGACAAACCTGCAGGCCCTCAATTTGCAACAAATGGTGGCTTATCTCTGGTAAACAGTTTATGTTAAAACATTCCAGTCTTTAGACAAAGCTTCATGTCTTTAGCCAATTACAATCTAAAGAATCTTTAAACCCACCTATAACCTGTAAGCCCCTGCTTCGAGATGAGATGGCCCTCCTTTTTGGGCCAAACCAATGTATGCCTCCCACACATTGATTGATGGCTTTACCCATAACCCTTGTCTCTAAACTGTATAAAAACCAAACTGTAACCCAGCCACAGCAAGTCCACTTGCCCAAGGCCTCTTGGCAGTGGCTCCGGGTCATGGTCCTCAAATTTGGCTCAGAATAAATCTCTTTAAAATTATTTTGCAGACTTGGCTTTTTTCCGTTGACAAAGGGTAGATATGAGATGGGAAGGGGATTGGACTACAGGCCAATTGCAAGAGCACAAATAAATGAACAAGTTTACTTCAGATCGTGATAAATGCAATAAAGAAAATAGAATGGGGTGAAGTCACATAGGGTACCCCCATCTCTACAAGGGATAAATATTAGTATTCACCACCACAAATTAAGAAACTAAGACTCAGATAAGTTGGATTTTCATGGGTCATACTGTAGGGCAGAGAAATTTGTAGGACAGAGGAAGGGCAGAGGAATTTACTTGGGTGGGGCAAGTAACCCCACCTAAGTAAGGTTTGAGCTAACCACAAACCTTTGCTTCTGGTCATTGCTTGCTCGCTACACCGCTGTAACGGGAATTATGGGATGAGGTCATTGAAGCACGGGCGACTGGCCCATCAGGCAATAGAGGGCAACCAACCCGCCAATTGTTTCAAAAGGCAATAGTGGGCAACCAATCATTTTAAAGGTCAATGATCCATGCGTAGTCGGCTTGTGCGCAGCTTGTGCACCATGGGGATAAAAGGCATGCCGTTGTTCCGGTCGGGGTCCTTGCCTGTGAGAGTGGCCACGGCGTTGGTGCTCTGGGGCTTGGACCCTGGCTAGCCAGAAAATAAACCTCCTCTTGTGTGATTGCATCCTCGATGTCTCTGCTTTTCTGTCCGGTGGGGCTGTGGAAGGTCGGTCCCTAACAATACTTAAGTGTCAGAGGCTTTGGAACCAAGTCTGTCTGATCCAGTGTTCTATGAACCTTCTATGGCAGCACTGCCATCTCTGTTCTTATAGGCTTCCCTTGAAGAACTCCTCTTATATTTATCCATAGCCCTCCTGTAGCACTTTTCACCATTTTCAATTATTTAATTTCACAAGTAATACATTACCCTCAATTCCCTTCTCAAAGAGGTAACAATTGCTATAAGTTTGGTGTTAATCTTTCTAGATCATTTTCTATGTATTGAGGTACTCATAAAATGCATTATCTTGTGTGGGTTTATTTTCACATAAATGGTATTATATTCCTCATATGGTATGGAACTTATTTTTTCACTCATTATAATGTCTACAGGAATATATGCATATTTATCCATTCCTGTATTAATGAACTTTTATGTTGTTGACAATTTTTAGCTAATATGCAGGTGCTGCATATTTTTATCATGCATGCATGCTAGAATTTCTCTAGGTTGTAAACTAAGAAGTAGAATTGATGAATCTCTTGTACATACTATATATTATAATGGTTTGGGCCTTGGCTTACCTCCATATACCAGACTACATGCTTCTTGGTAAGAGCAGCCATCTTTGTATACCTGGGGCCTAGTGCAGAGACTGGGGCAAGTACCTAGTATGCTGACATGAATGAAAGAAAAGTCCTAGAATCATAGCATTCAAATCCATCCCTCTCAAACTTCCTTTTATGAACTTTCCTTATAAACACATGGATCTACTCACAGCCTTGAACAAACCAGAAACTAGAGCCCTTCTCTCTCTGACACTACTTTCTCTGCCTTTTATGCCTTTCAACTCCCTTTCTTCGTTTTTCTCTCTTTTCTTTTTCTCACCTAATCCTACCTCTTCTAACTTACCTCTGCATCCTCTACTT
This sequence comes from Microcebus murinus, assembly GCF_040939455.1. Lineage (NCBI taxonomy): Eukaryota > Metazoa > Chordata > Mammalia > Primates > Cheirogaleidae > Microcebus > Microcebus murinus. The sequence continues at coordinate 73,394,647 of NC_134136.1, read as the reverse complement.
GCTTGTTACTTGGGATGGGAGTTGCTGAAAATGAACAACTGACCCTTAACCAAAATATCCTTGCATTTGACAGACATCTTTAGAAATTTGCTGTATATCACAACAATGCATGTGGTTCTATTTTTGTATTGCCCTAACATCCTACAGTAGACTTGGATATTTTCCATCACACATGCCAACCTCGCCCACTTCTATTCACAAATTCTATGAAGATGTATTGCCTCAATCAGAGGGATATGGATAATGAAACAGATGATTAGAGAACAATATATTAATAATAATAATGGCAGTAATTCCACTCCAGAGAAGATAAATCCAAGAAAGAACTTATTTTCCCATCCCTTGTGTGTTCATAGAAAAAGGAGTTTGACTGAATAACAAGGAAAATAGGCAATTAGAATTACAGACTTGTACTTTCCATTCATGTTGTCTGAAAGCTTCATAAATTTAAAGTTACCTAATACCCTAGAGCAGAGGTAGGCAAATTACGGCCCACAGTCCAAATCCACCACACTGCCTGATTTTATAAGTAATATTTTATTGGAAGACCAAACATTCATTTGTTTACAATATTATATATGGCTGCTTTCTTACTATGATGACAGGGTTGAGTAGTTGGAACAGAGACTGCCTATGGCTTGCAAAGCCTAAACTGTTTACTCTTTGGCCATTTATAGATACGGTTTGTTGACCCCTGTCCTATAGAAAGAACAGCATGCAATGAAAATCGAGTCATTGTTCTAGGAAGGCATGGATCAGCAGACTCCCTTCTATCTATCATAATTGAGCCACACAGCTGCTTCATCTAGCTGGTCTCCCTATATTTGGTCTAATATGTCAACTTATATCACTGCCAGAATAATCTTAGGAAAATAATGGTTACGATTGTTCCTTTTTGCCATAGCTCCTCTATATGACTTTCAAAACCTTCCGTTATCATCTCTGTCAAGACTGACTCCCTTTGATTCCCCAACACAGTTTCTGTGCTTCAGGAAGGTTAGTAATCTGAACATACCATGTTTCCCCAAAAATAAGACAGGGTCTTATATTTATTTTTCCTCAAGAAGACACTCTAGGGCTTATTTTCAGGGGATGTGTTACTTTCCCCTCAAAGCCTCAGCTTGCAGCATGCACAGATGGACAGGACCTGACAGGGGGAGCCGACCTTGTTGATGGGGCTGCTCGCACCTTTTTCATCACCTCTGGGATAGTAGCTGTCATGTTGGGGCAGATGAGAAGGGCTGCTCATCTTCTTTATCGCTCCACGATGAAATGCATGGGTTGTGCAGATATGCTGCGTAGCCACGTAGACTATCTTTAGGTCTTATTTTTGGGGTAGGGCTTATTTTCGGGGAAACATGGTACTGTACATAGACTGTGGTGAAGTCCTTCCTCCATGCATTTGCCCAAGCTGATTTTCCTCTTGGTATGTACTTCGTAGTCTCTAGATGACATATATAAATCTTACCTATTCTGTAAAGTCCAGCTCCAGGATCCTACTTCATATGCCTCTCCTTGGCAACCTAGCCTACAGAAATCTGTTGATTCTGAGGACCATTCTTGCAACATGTGGCTTCTGTTAGCCTTACAGTAGTTTTACAGATGCCAATCAGTAGTTTTACATTGATTAATTCTCCCATTCTCCTCTACATTTATGTGTTTTAACATAAATGTATCATCCTATCTATTCTGCTATGACTGTTCTAAATAAATGGAAGAAAAATGTCTATTTTCACTTGGAGTATTTTAGTAACAATAACTAGGTAGTAGTTTTCTAGAAGAGCAGAACACATGGTGAGAAAAAAACGCTTTTTCGTCAGCCTAGCAACTTCCTCCTGATGCTATAAAAATTCATTTCCTCAGTCCATATTTAAGTCAGAATTGCTGAGAAGAAAAATGTCACTTTAATGAGAAAAAGATCAAATGAACTATGAGCATTAATATTTTTAGAATTAAATGTATAATAAAGAACATCAATCCAGTTGAGTACATTTTTAGGAAATCATGATTTCCTAGGTCTAAATATGGCCAGAATATCTTGAAAAACAAATTGGTACATAAATGTGCTGTCAGTTAGATTCTATTTTTTCCTCACTTCCACAGTACTGTTTCTCAAGCCCAAGTTGAGTATTTCACTATGGCAACATGGAGTGAATTACCCAGTATCATATTGGAATAGAAAAACTTAACATATATATGGTACAGTAAGCAAAGATATTACTATAAGTGTTTAAGAGCAACATCTTTTGTTGACTGTTTGCTGTTTCTAGTTCTTATGAAAAAATAATCTCTCAGCTCAAAGCAAGTCCTACCTTTCCCTTTCCTCAGTTATCTCATTAACTACAAGCCATCTCAACTCTGACCTTTCTTTAGTGTATGTCCACATATTGTATACCAAAATTGTATTTTTTTGTCCATCTGAAATTCAGATTTAACTAGGGGGTACTGTGTTTTACCTGGCAAACCTACCCTAAATGGATCCCCTTTGCCAGGTCACTCTTGCTGGGAGTGAGTAACATGGTACATGGCTCCTTATTCTCCAGCCAGGCACCCAAGCCAGAAACCTGGAAGACATACTAGAGACTAGAATATTCCCTTTTGGCATCATCTCCATCACTAAGTCACCTCTCTTCCAATTATTTGTTATCACTAAATCATTAGCTCCTCTCTGTTCTTAATGCCACTGCCCTAGGTTCAGCCCTCATCAACTTCTGCCTAGATCTTGCAGTAGCTTCCTGGGTGGCCTCCATGCTTCTCATCTTCTTTCACATTCCTCTCCATCTACTCCCTGACTGTCTCTCACTGTGCCTCCTTTACTTCCCTTGCACATTGTTTTCCAGCTATGCTTGTTGTCTAAACATGCCATCTTATTTCTTATCTCTGCCTTGATTCCAGTGGTCCAGAATAATCCCCATCTTTATGCCTGCCTGAAACTATACTTCTACTCTATTCTACCTAATGACTTACCTTTTAAGACTCAACTTATTTTTTTATCTTTTTTTTTTTTTAACGAAATCCTACAGATGTAAATATCTTTTGTCAATAATTTCCTCCGTTTATTTCAATCTTTCATTTGTTATATTGACCGTACTTTTTCTAACCTTACCTAAAATACAGATAGTCCCATTCCTCTACATCAAATTTGTAACAGGTATATGACTTCCCTAAGCCAGGCATAGGTCACAGTGTGCTAAGCTGTTGACTCCCTTAGTCCTTGGTGGCAGGGTAGGACCTAGAAATGTCAAAACCTTAGGGCAGAATCTAAAGACTCAACTTTAAAGGTCTTAACCATTAAAAGCTATTTCTTACTACTTTGTACTCACTCAGCTTATGGATGAGGCTTACACATGTATCTTCCTTCTCTCATACACTGAACCCTTGTAAGAACACAATGAAGTGGGTTAGTGTTTATTTGTCAGAAGAAACCACAGTGCTAGAAGGCTTCATAGTGGCACATGCTGCTTTATCCACCTAACAAAGTGGATAGGAAGGGCACTTCCAAGTGCCCTTTTGCCAGAACTTAGTTCAGGAGCCAGGAAATCACTTTTGGGTCCAAGGGCTAGGCTAATTCAGCAGGAGGGATAGGATGGGAAATTGGAGAAAATCTCTGTCACTGACATTTACTTTGGTTTTTCTTTTTTAAAATATTAATTAGTTAAATAATCAGTTACTATTTATTTATTTATATTGATCTGGGAACTCAGACCACCACTTGTGGAAAGCTGATAAATCATGAAAATTGGGGTAGATGCCAAACCTGTGTTAATAAAATTACTGCCATTTTTAGAGTGTGGAAGATAAATTCATCATTCTTTGGAGTGTATGGTTACAAAATTCTGTAGACAGTTAAATAAGGAAGAAGTAGGCTAATTTACAGAGGTCAAAGGAAAGTAATCCCTTAAGATTTTTAAAGCAGTTACCTTTATTTGGAAGCATGGCTTGCTGTAAAACACAACCCTTGATAAAATTGTCTGCTATTTTGTATGTCTGCTACTAAGTGCCCTTAAATTTTGGCTTCCTCAGACAAACTTTTAAGAATCAGGCTGTAGATGTATGCTCTATTCCCCCTAAAGGCTTCTGGGTATCATCTAAAACAGTAGTTCTCAACCTTGGCTGCACATTAAAATCATAAAGGGAACATTTAAAAAATACTGATACCTGGGACCCATCTCAGAGATTCTAATTTAATTGGTTTGGGGTTAGACCCTGGGCATTGGCAGTTTTTCAAGGCCCTCCAGGTGATTTTCATGTGCAGTCAGGTGGAGAACTGCTGATCTAATCCAGTAGTTGACCTCTCCTACTGAGGCTTCACCTTTCTCTTTATGAAGTGTTCCATCCCAAGAAAAATCAGACCTGGACCCAAATGCTGGGTTTTGGGTTGGTTAGAAATAGGAGCAACACGTGCTTCTGCTGCTGCTCCTCTTCAGTCAAATCTCTAGGTCCTCAGAGCTACATAGCTGTGTGTTCTCTGTTACACACACATAGAACCAATTAACTGCTGATCCGGCTTCAGTCTCATAAGGGAAACTCACAGAGAATGGCTCCCTGTAAGACATGACCTTATACTTGGTACTAAAGGGTGTTGGCTGTTTTTAATCCTGAGAAGGATGCTCTTGGGAATAAATCGACTTGGAATTCAACCATGCTGCTCTTATTCAGGAACATAATATATTTCTAAAGGATGAAAGGATTCCAGTTATTAAATAATTACCCTTGTATTTATCCCATTTTGAGCCATAACTATAGAATGTACAGTAACATTAATTGCCAACAGCAAAATCATTTCTATGTATATATTTTCCTCTTCACCTTTTATGTCAGTGGTGATAAGAACAAGTTCGAGGGAATGATTCTATCAGCCTATCATTTGGGCTTAAATAGTGGCAGCCTGAAATAGGAATCTGATCTCTCAGAATTTAGTGCCCAGTAACTGAAAGTCCCAGGTCATCCAGTGTAGGAATTCAGTGGTGAAAATGTCTCCATCTATAGTAATAATTAGTAAGGAATTATGAGAGTTACTATTGATATTAAAACATTGCATATAGGAGGTAGTACATTTTATGATATATAAATTGACCTATAAACATCAGCAGGAAAAATGAATGGTCTTGCAGCAGACATAAAACTGATAACATAAATAAAAGTGTCAGTATTTCTAAAACATAGGGGCTTTTTCTTATAGCTGCAGGAGATGATTGCTTTCATTATTATCCCAATAGTTGTCTATAGTTTGATAGATCCAGGATCCATGTCCTACTGTGTTATTCTGAAAATACGTTTCCTAAGAATGGGAAGGAGTGGGCACATGTTCAGTGGGCTCCTTCTCATATTCTTGGGGCTCTAGATAAACAATATAAATCTTGTACCAAAATGATATGCTGCAGACATCCCTCTAAATTCTGAAGCTCTTATCTATTCCCATAATGGCTTCTTTATTGAAATGTGTGTATATAGGAAGCTCTGGTATTTAGAACATTGTGATCCTAGGACCAACATCAGGAATTCCATGTTTCTTCCCTTCCTGTCAGTAAACAGGCTTACCCTATGTGGATAGCAAGTCAGAGCATCAGCTTCCTATGTAATGGATTTGCTATAGGAAGCTACACTGGAATGGGGAGGGAGGAGTTGTTGAAGATTGGATAAAGAGGCCTTGTTTAATTAAAGATGTTCCCAGTAGGCATTTGAAGTTATTTTATGGCCAGTAACAAAAAGATAACATATGTATACACACCTACACACGTGTGTGTATATATACACATCTTTTTATATATCTTTTATACATCTATATACTGTATATCTCTTTGTATATACAAGGTGTCCCAAAAGTGAAATTTAGATGCACATGTACATACATATTTGTATATATGTATGTTTGTGGATATATATATATATATATATTCACTTACATACATATACATAGTAAGGATTCTTTCATGTCACAAAATAGGAAAGGGTTTTGCACGTAATCTGTTGCTTTGATTGCAGAGAAGAAATACTACTAATAGCCTACACAGTCTGTGTCTAGGGGTTTCTGATGGGTAGGGGCAGAATTGAGGCACTGGGGTAGATGGCTTTCACTCATTTTTAGCATCCTAAGTGTGGTGACCACATTCAGAAAGGCAGTACTTGGCACCGTCAGGAGAGAAAAATTAGGATTCATTTGCTTCTCTTACTAGCCGCTGCAAGAATGTTGACATTTTGCATTTGATTGATTAAATTTGCTAATATAATTCTGTGTCAGCAGCACTTGTAAGATATATGCTTGGAGTAAAATCACCATTTGAGCTAGCATAATAGGTATATCCAAATATGACACCTACTAAACAGAGGAGGATACTTTTTTTAGTTTTTAATCTGGCAATTTTGAGCCAGAACCAGAAACAGGAATTTCTGACAAGATAACTGTTTTTACATAATGTCTTGAAAATGACCTGACTTTAAATCACCACATACAGACACTTTCAAATGCTTACAAATTTATATTTAATACATTCTTTCACCATGGGGCCATGGGATTCCTGCTGAATTCGTCAGGCTTTGTAGATTGTTCCTTCAAGATTTTTTGGGTTCTCTTTTCTTTGTTTCATTCCTTGTACTACTATAATAGCCTTTTATTTATTTTATTGAAATATAATTTACATGTAATTAACTTTACAGGATAAGTTGTTAGGACTGGTTACAGAAAAAGGATCAACGATGAATTTATAACAACGTTTCTTCTTCCATATGCATTAGCATACCTTTATGAGATTCATTCCTATACTGTATTTTGGTATGTTTATTTTTAAAATTGTGGTAAAATTACACATAACATAAAATTTACCATTTTAACCATTTTAAGTGTATACTTCAGTGCCATTAACTACATTCATATTGTTGTACAACTATCACCACTGTCTCCACAACTTATTTCATCTTGAAAACTGTGTACCCATTAAACAGTAACTACCTATTCCTCCCTCCCTAAGCCCCTGGCCACCGCTGTTCTATTTTCTGTATGTGTGTAAGTTTGATTACTTTAAGTATCTCATTTAAGTGGAGTCATATAGTATTTATCCTTTTGTGACTAGCTTATTTCACTTAGCATAGTATCTTTAAGGTTCATCCACGTTGTAGCATGTGTAAGAGTTTTCTTTATAAGGTTGACTGATATTGTACTGTATGTACATAATCACGTTTTATTTATTCATCTGATGATAGATGCTTAGGTTACTTCTACCTTTTGGCTATTGTGAATAATGCTATTATGAACATGAATGTACACATACATGATCAATTTCCTGCTTTCGATTCTTTTAGACTTATACACAGAGGTGGAATTGTGGTATCATATGGTAATACTATGTTTAATTTTTTTGAGGAACCACCATACTGTTTTTCACAGCAGTTACACTATTTTATATTCCCACCAGAAGTGTACCGGGGTTCCAATTTCTCCATATTTTTTGCCAACACTTGTTATTTTCTGGTGTTTTTTTATAGAATTGCCATTCTAATGGGTGTGAACTAATGTTGCATTGTGGTTTTGCTTTGCATTTCCCTAATTATGAGTGATATTGAGCTTATGGGCCATTTATTATATCTCCTATAGAGAATGTCTATTGAAGTCCTTTTGCCATTTTTGAATTGTGTTGTTTTGTTGTTGTTGCTGTGGGAGTTCTTTATATATTCCAGATATTAATCCCTTATCAGACATGCAATTTGTAAATGTTTTCTCCCATTCCATGGGTTGTCTTTCCACTCTGTTGATAGTATCCTTTTCAAATACAATAGCTAGACCTAGTCCCTTATTTTCTCCCTCCCTTCACCCTCTCTCCTCACTGCCTCACCTTATTCCCCATTATCTACCACTCCTTTCTCCCTACCTCCTTCCTACCACCTTCTTTCCCCCATCTCTACCCACCCCCTACTACCTTTTGTTCCTCCACTCTACCCACCCTACTTTCCCAAATAGGTACAATCACCCTCCATAAATTCTTTCTCTTCCCTCAAAGATCACTTCCTCTATAGTCTTTCCTTTTGATTTGAAGGCTTGAAGTAATCATAATAATAGGTGTTGGTATCAATCTGTGAACTTTACTAGTGTGTACAACTATGATTATTCGCAAAGCTGTCAATTTTTTTCTGTGAAGATCCATAAGCCCCACTGGGCTGGGTCAATCCATTAAGTAAAAGAAGGCTGTACTCCAGGTCTTGTATGCAGTGCTTCCCTTGCATAGCATTTTGCTACCATTGAGGATCTGAGAAGGCGGGCAGAGAAAGGCGAAGGATCTCCATGCTTTGGTTGTTGTGGAACTATCTTTGAGGAACTATAATGAAACACACCTTGAAAGGGTAGTGGGCCTGGAAGCTCCACTAAGTTTTCCCCAGAGACAAATAATGTGGAGAAGAGTACTGAGTTTTACTTCCTGCACAAATTGGCTCTTATAAACCACATGATAAATAAAAATCTGAAGTGGAAATTGTTATTACTATGAAATGATATCAGTGTTAATATGACAGGCAACAGAAATACTTTGGGGACACAAAACTTACAAGGAGAATGTTAAAATCTGTCAGAAAGCACAACAAACAATAAACATGTATCCTTCTTTCTGATAGCAACTTTCTCATAGTACACATACACACACACAGAGACTTTTACTAAAATAGGCAAATAAAAAAGCATACAGAGGTACCTTATGAATAAATAATTATCCATTTGTCCAGGTCTTTCAAAGCATTACTATTTATTTTGCACAAATCCTATAAAGTGGACAGTTTTTCACTCCAGAATGAGTTTTATTTTATTTTCTTGAATTATTAATGATATACTTTATTAGCCATATGTCAATATCATGGAAATATTTCTCACCGAAAGCAGAGCTGCTTTGGTCTGAAAGGAAAGCAGTTGTGTTCTCCTGTTGGCAGCTCCATTCCTCTCTTACCCCAAGAGGGTGCTCCATTTTTTGCCATGATTTATCACAAAGAGGACTGTGAATTTCTCCTACTTTCTTTTCAACATAAATTGAGAAAACTCCTGTACTCAACAAAATGGTGCTGGGCTCTTATTTACCAGCCAGCACTAGCTAGGCCTTGGCCTACGAGCCAGAACCTGCCTGCTTTTATATTCACTGATACTGCTTTGTTAGCACCTCTGGGGAAAATATCTTTCTCAAAATAACTTTTTGTATAACATGAAATATTTCCAGAAGGGCAAAATGTGTAAAGTTTTGTTTTATCCCCTCAAAAATGCCTTGCTTTCCTGTGTTTTTCATGGTTTTTCTTAATGACTCCATCTTGTTTGCTCATTAATGAAAGGATTATATCATCATCAAGTTTGGGAGTTTAATTTCACATAATCCTGAAGGCTGTATTCTTCCAAATGATCCTTATATCAGTGCAGTCATGGGAGTTAAATCTTCATTTTTTAATGATAGTGTTTGGCAAATGTCCCTATAGGGTTTGAGTTGTATATAAAAAAAAAAAAGAAAAAAAACATGGCATAGTACTTAAAATCACTATTAGGGCACTATGTTCAATGCTATAGAAAAGGTCTTTGACTATTTTCTTATCAAATTCTTAAAACTAATTTATGGGAGAAATATAATAACAAGTAGAAACTTCTCTAATGACCAAAGAAATCTAGACTTTTTAGAAAAAAAGATGATAATATTGCTTGAATCATAACTTGTCCTTTCCAGATCCTTTTGGCTCAGGGGTGCTAATCATACTTCATCCATAGGCCATCTAAAGAAATCCATGGATTTTCATATTAGTCACCAAGACAGGAACTGTAGTCCGGGAATCCAAATTGGTAGGCTATTGTGCGGATCCATTAGGGATAAACAGTTCATAAACAGTCTGAACTCAAATATTAACAGTGATTGTTTCTGTGTGTATAATTCAGATATTTTTTTTTTCCTTTCACATTTCTGTCTTTCTTAAATTGTTCACAGTGAGCAAGTATTGTTTTCTGGGTTTCCTCCAGAATTCAGAGCCTGAAACAGGAGATCACGTGAAGTGTTATTTTGGGAAGTGGTCTGAGAGAATAGAAGTGGAGGACTAGGGAAGAGTGGAAGAGGGAAGGAAGGAAAGCCAATCCAGTGGTGCTTTCTAAGACTCAGTCCCTTTGGACCCTCTGAAGGAACATTAAAGAGAGCACCACAGAGTTTTCTAGAAGGCTGGATGCAGGGAAAATTTACCTACCAGCTCCCACTGCCTCTTTGGTTATTTGTTGCCCTATGTGGTGCTAAGTTCATAGAAATTTTATGTTTGAGCACATGCAAGTGCCGTGTCAGTTTCCACAGATGCCCCTATCTGTGATAGCATCTATAAGCCCTAGGACTAAGAGCCAGAAATAGAAAAAGGGGGGCTGAAAAGAGGAGCTGTCTGGTCATACCCAACAAAGCTGTTTGCCATGGCCAGTGCTGAGGTAAAAAGCCTAAAGGATGTGAGGCACAGAAAGTTCCAATATAATAATGCAAAAACAATAAATATTTTCATTTTATATAAAAAATTAAAAATAACATCTTTAGTGATGTTTGCTGCTTCAAGTGAAAACAGGAGACTTTCTGTTTGAGTGATATACCTTTACTATTTTTCCACTACTACTGTAACAAATACCAACAATAATATGGGTTATTTCAGTGGCTTAAAAAAATACCTATTTAACCTTGAAGACATGCTAAGTGAAATAAACTCTAATGGACAAATATTGTATGATTCCACTTTTATGAGGTACCTAGAGGAGTCAAATATATAGAAAGTAGAACAGAGGATACTATGGGTTAAAGGGAGGGAATAATGGGAAGTTTTTCTTTAATGAGTACGGAGTTTCAGTTTTGGATGACGAAAAAAGTTCTGGAGTTGGATGGTGGTGATGTCTGCACAACGATATGAATGTAGTTAGTGCCACTTAACTGTATTCTTAAAAATGGTTAAAATGGTAAGTCTGACATTTATTTTACCACAATAAAAAAAAAAAAACAACACCCATTTATGATGTTACAGTTCTTTCAGTCATAAGTTAGAGTATAGCATGGCTCAGCTAGGTAATTTGCTAGAATCTCATAAGGCAAAATTCAAGGTGTCAGAAGGGCTGCATTCCTTTCTGGGGACTCCAGTGATATATCTGCTTATAAGTTGATGTAGTTTGTTTGCTGAAATCATTTCTTTCTTTTTTTTGAGACAGAGTCTCACTTTGTTGCCCAGGCTAGAGTGAGTGCTGTGGTGTCAGCCTAGCTCACAGCAACCTCAAACTCCTGGGCTCAAGCAATCCTCCTGCCTCAGCCTCCCAAGTAGCTGGGACTACAGGCATGTGCCACCATGCCCGGCTAATTTTTTCTTTATATATATTAGTTGGCCAATTAATTTCTTTCTATTCATAGTAGAGATGGGGTCTTGCTCTTGCTCAGGCTGGTTTCGAACACCTGGCCTCAAGCAATCTGACCACCTTGGCCTCCCAGAGTGCTAGGATTATAGGCGTGAGCCACTGCACCCAGCCTGAAATCCTTTCTTTATGTTTGTAAAACTCAGGCCTTGTTACCTAGCTAGCTGTCAACCAGGTGCTCCTAGATGTTGTCTACATCCCTTCTCATGCTTCTCATGTGGAACCCCTCTAGCAAAGGTGAGGCTAGTTGAGTTCCTCCCATGCTTTGTATCTCCCTAAGTCCTGTTGCTGCTGCATCTCTCTGACTTCAACTGGAGAATGTTCTCTACTTTTTAATGGCTCATATTACTAGATTGGGCTCACCTGGATAATCTCCCTATGTAAGGCCCCATGACCTCAATTATATCAGCAAAGTCTGTTCTGCCAGGTATATTAATTCTATTGGGTACTAGAAACTGGATAGCTTAACACAATAGAAACATATTTTCTCACAGTTCTGGAGGCCAGAAGTCCAAAATCAAGGTGTCATCAGGGCCATGTTCTCTCTGATGGCTCTAGGGGAGAATTGGTTTTTGCCTCTGCTAGCTTCTGGTATTTGCCAGCAGTCCTTGGCATTATTTGGCATTTAGATGAATCAGTCCAAACATGGCCATTTTCTCCCTGTGTGTCTTCATATCTTCTTCCCTTTGTATCTGTCTCTGTGTCCAATTTTTACCTCTTTATGAGGATACCAGCCATATTTTATTAGGGCTCACCTAGTTTTGACTTAATTACCTTTGTAAATATTCAATTCCCAAATGAGATCACATTCTGAAATACTAGATATAGGGACTTCAAAGCGTCTTTTAGGGGGACACAAGTCAACTCATAACACCAGGTAATGAAACATTTTCAGAATTTAGGGATTGGGATGTAGATATATTTTTGGGGAGGAACACATTCTGCCTATTACACCTTCAAACTTTGTTTTATGAACATGCCTAAGCGACAAGGTGGTCATACAATTCTCGAAATTTATTAGCACTTTGTATATATTAAGTTTATTAATCCAGAATAAACTTATAAGAGGAATCAACATTATCATTTCATAGCTGAATAACACAATGCTCACAATTCTAAAAGATATTCATAATTACATATAATGATCCAGAAAATTTCTGGAGATAAATGTTAACATTTTTGATTATGGTTATTAATGGTTATGCTATAGAATGCCTTGGTTATGGGCTGTATTATAAATATACATATTGTAAAGACTCCACTTAAAATACCTTATTTAATGTTATATTTGAAATAGAGTGACAAATGGTAAATTGTTTTCTCACTTTTAGAATTCTTTTCACATAAGAATCTCTTTGAATTCAGAATCAAATTTTCCTCAAACCTTCAGCATGCATTTCTTTTTCCCCTTTTTTGAGGTCTATTTTTTCTTTTTAATTTATTCATTCATTTATATGTTCATTCAGCAAACATTTACTGGCCTTCTGTCAAATATATTCTAGATATTAGGGAATACAGAGATGAATCAGGCTTGGTCTTTGGCCTCAACTGGCTCACAGTATAGCTATTTCCCTCCAACCCATTCTCCATACTGTCTTCCCAACTAGATTATTACCAGTGTAAACCGCTTGTCTCTATCTTCCACCTTCTCCCAACTCTCAGCACAGTGCTTGACCTAGTATGACCTTTGCTTTTTCCCATTACTTTGAATTTGCTTAATCTTCAGGGTACTTACACTTCGGGATATCTTGGCTAACGTTTCCAATGCTAATTGTTGCTATGGCAACCAGGTGCAAGCCTCAGAACAAGTTACTTCAGTTGTACCATATAATTCTGCTTTCTGCCAAGGGACTTGCTACTGCTGCTGAATGGTATGTGTTCAGGAACCCACTTAGCCATTTAGCTGTATTGCAAATGGGATTGCCAGATAAAATACAGGATGCCCAGTTAGATTTGTATTTCAGATAAGAAGCATTATTTTTTAGTATGAGTATGTCCCAAATATAGTATGGGACTACATAATTTTGTGGTTTACCTGAAATTCAAATTTAGTTGACTGTCCTTTATTTTTATTTTCTGAATCAGGCAACCTTCATTGCAGAGCTGGGGGTGTGAGTGAGTTAACACCAAATACATGCAGCCTTTGACAAATGGAGGAAAGGATCCAGTGCATATACGCACCTTTGTTGTCTCTCGGGTGGACAATCCTGAAATATACTCTTGCAAGGCCTCAGGACAGAGAGAAAGTCACTGAGGCTGTAATTATTAAAAGGAGTTTTATTGTTTAGCTCGAGCTAGGGTCTGAGCCCCCAGAGTGCCAGTGCAGTGGCCTCTTTTTTGGGCAGGAACCCTCCCTTGTGTGCTAGTGTTTTTTTTGTTTTTTTTTTTATAACTCAGTTGTTTATATACTAGTCATGCATCCGCCCCCACAGTGATTTTTATTTTATCCTGCCCCTGATAGGCTCTAACCTGTTTTGGGTCCTAGCTGAGAGACTATGCTTTTTGCGGGTTTTTTTTTTTTTTTTTGCATCCCATAATGTACTCATAATGCCTTGCGGTTAGCAAACAAGCAGTAAACAGAAGCTGGAAGGTGTCCATTTTTCTTATAGCCCAGTATCTTACATTCCCCACTTTCTCTTGGTTTTTACGAGCATTTTGTTTGTATCTAGGGTCTTGTAATTTTTTTTTTATTTTTAAGCTGTTTTTTTTTAAGACTCACCCTTTGGTATTGCTGCTGCAGTACTATTAACTGCACAGTATTTATTTGTTTTTTTATGAAAGTGACTAACCTATGTAGAATTTATAGGCCAAAGGTGAGGTTGAGCATGAGCACTATTATAGGTTTTAACAAGGTAGATGGCAGGGTAGTTAATCATGGGGAACTGTTGAACCATGAGTCAAACTTTTTGTTGTTGCTCGCGCTCTTGTTTTTGTTGGACAAGTTTTTTTTTACCTTTGCCATGGACTCTTCAACTATCTCAGTATGGTTTGCATAGAAGCAGCACTTTTTTTTAAGGGCCGCACATAGCCCCCCCCCCCCTTGGTGGAGGAATATTAAGTTTAGCCCCCTCTGGTTTTGCAGCACTATTTTGGACAGTGAAGTTAGGGATTTTTTTAAATGGGAGATGGACTCTTTAATTTTGGCTACGTCTTTGTTTACGGGCGGCCCTTAAGCTTAAGCTATGAACCCCCTATGCTGCACTGCCAAGGATGAGATGCTTGTTCCTGTTTTTATTGTCTCCAGGCCAAAAAGAGTAGCTAAGGTTATTGCTGTGAAAGGCTCTCTTGTTTTTTTAATTAAGTTGGAGTCTTTTTTTTTTTTTGGTCTAAGCAGCATAGACAGTGTTTTTTTCATGATAGATGACCTTAGGGAACACTAGTACCATAATGTAGTATTTTTTAGACTCATTGAAAACTGATAGGCTTAGGTAGGGGATTAGGTCTGTTTTTGAACAGATCTATCACCCGTTGAGTGCTGGGACCAGCCATTTTATTTCACTGGTCCGGTCTATGGTAGGGTGAACCTCGGCACAAAACTGCATGTGGCTAGTGGGCACCTTTCCTATGCAGGTTTTATTTTTGGTGACTGTCGGAAGAGTTAGTCTCGGTTTTTTGTGGTTTTATTTATAAGAGTTGGGAATTTTTTTTTTTTTTGACTGGCTAAAGGGGGTAGTTATTCCCACTGCTTTACAGAAAGCAGGTTTGATATTATAACATAACCAGCACGCCTTGGTGAGGGCTGGTTTAGTATGGTTTAAAGTTTTATATGCCGCTGTCAGCATGTTTTATAGGGAGTCTTTATTTATTTATTTATTTTTTTGCTTTAGGGGTGTTTTGACCTCTAGGGATGACCTGACTTATAGTTTTTACCCTGCGAGTTGTGGAGAGGAGACAGTCGGTTGCGGGGTTGGTCTGTTCTGCTTTTTTTTTTTTTACCTGTACCTCTGGGTTAGGCCCTATAGCACCTGAGATGGGAGCCACTTTGAGTTTGATTTGTATTATGGAGCAGAGATATGGCCTTTGATAGAGGCATTTTTTTAGGAAAGCCCTGACATTTATTTATTTATTTTGTAAATTTTACCCGTATCAGGTTACAGTTTTTGGAATACCTGTGTTTAGTACAAGGTTGGACATAGGACATTTTAATGAAAAGAGGTTGTACCTGCCATTTTTATTTTTTGTTATTTGTGGTTACACACCACTATTTGGCACAATAATAACCTCTAATACCCCCACACTTATGGTTTTTTTGAGGGGGCCAGAATCCTGGACGGGCGTAAAACCCATTTTGGCTTATAGAGGTCTGTTTTATATGTTTTTTTTTATGGTCTAGTTACCCAAGAACTGGAGATTGGGGCAGCAGCGGGGCCTCTCGAGGATATCGCTATTGTCTGTGTTGGCTTTTTTAGGGGACTGACTTTTTTAAGTTGAAGTATGAATCTGGCCACCAGGTGTTTAGTGTGGCTCTACCCTTGAGGTGCTATTATATACCTTATGGGTTTTTAAGTTTGTTATTTTTTATGTAAGTTTATATGGCAGAT
This sequence comes from Microcebus murinus, assembly GCF_040939455.1. NCBI lineage: Eukaryota > Metazoa > Chordata > Mammalia > Primates > Cheirogaleidae > Microcebus > Microcebus murinus. The sequence goes on along the minus strand of NC_134136.1, from coordinate 73,378,735 downwards.
GTGGGTTTTTATTATTAATTATAATTGTAAAATTTTGGTTTAAGAGCAGGATATTTATAATGCACTTGTATATGAAACATAGAACAATACCAAACCTCATTTTTGCAGCTTAGTTTTAATTTTGGGGGTAACTAGTCCCAGTTTGAGTCTTAGAAGGGCAATTAGCAGTTTTACCAGAATCTGAGTTAATATTGTCTTGTTTATTCTGCAGACGCCACAGGGGTCAGCCTGGTCTTTAGTGGATTTGTGAGGTCTGCTGTCGCCCTCCACTCGTCTTGCTGTTGCTTCTGCTTATTTTTATCAGCCAGTTTTATGTGGGAGTGGTGGATCTAGGTTGCTATTTTGTCAACCTTAAGAGCAGTGGGGGTAATAAGAATAATTTGAAAGGATCTTTTTTATTTACGCTCTAGGGTTTTATTGTTATGCCGTTTTACCCACACCCAATCTCCTGGCTGATGATGGTGATACAAGTGTTTAATATTTTTGCTCTTTGGCCCAGTTGTCTGGTAGATAGCCTGGAGGGCCGGCCACACTTGGCTGTAAACACATTGTAGAGCTTGTACAGCCTGCAGTATCTTTTTAGGGTGTTTTGGGAGAGACTCAGGGCTCACCCTAGGGATTACAGGCAGAGGGGTACCATATATAATCTCAAAGAGGGTTAGGCCCAAATGGTAAGGGGTGTTTTGGGCTTGGAACAGGGCGAAGGAAAGGAGGGCTTCCCAGTCCCCACCAGTCTCTAGGACCAATTTAGTTAAGGTCTCTTTTAAGGTTTTATTTTATTTTTTTACCTGTCCTGAGCTCTGGGGATTATATGCACAATGTAACTTTTAATCTGCCCCCAGTGCTTGGGCTAGCCCTTGACTGACCTGACTTGTGAAGGCTGGCCCATTGTCAGATCTTATGCTCTCTGGCAGCTCGTATCTGAGAATTATTTTTTTAATATATATACATATATATATATTTTGCTATTATTAAGGCAGTTTTTTTTTTTAGTAGGAAAAGCTTTCATTTATTTTGAGAAAGTGTTTATTATGACCAACAAATACCTGTACCCATATTTTTTGGGTCTTATCTCTGTAAAGTTTATTTTTTAAAATAATCTTGGTTGCCTTCCCGCTCCCTGGTACCTGCAAGGGTACCTCTGATCTTCTCCGGCTGCATGACCTGGAAGACACAGAAGTTTTGGACAATGTTTTTTGCTATCTTTTTTTGTTATTTGAATCTGATTTGTGCAGTGTCCAGCAACTGTAGCTTCTTTTTTTTTTTTAGATGTGTCGTCTGGTATAAGTGTCTAGTAGGTGGTTTTCCAAGGCTTTAGGAACTACTAGGTGGTGCTCTCCGTCTTGGAGCCAACCATTTTTACTTTGTGTTGCCTTCAGGGGTTTTTTTGCCCAGGTTATATCCGTGCTCGAATAATCTGGTTGGGGGGGCATCTTTCCTATCCCAGGAGGTGGCAAGCTCAAATATAGAACATCTGTTAGTGTTGTTTCTTTTGCAGCCCTTTTTGCCTTAGCGTCTGCAGCCTGGTTGCCCCGGGCTTTAAAAGAATCCCCCTTTTGGTGTATCGGAATGTGGACTACTGCCACTGCTTTTGGCAACAAAATGGCTTTTAGCAGCTGAAGTATTTTAGGCTTATGTTTGATGTTTTTGCCCTCTGCCGTGATGAAACCTCTCTCTTTATAGAGAGCCCCATGTATGTGTACTGTCCCAAAGGCATAGCGACTGTTGGTGTATACAGTCAGCCTCTTTTTTTGGGCCCGGCGGAGGGCTTCTGTTAATGCCACCATTTCAGCCTTCTGGGCTGATGTCCTCTGTGGGAGACATGATGCCCAGATAAGATTACCTTGCTCATTTACTATAGCTGCCCCTGCATACCTGTGTCCATCACAGGTACAAAGCTGCTCCCATCGGTGAACCAGGTTAGGTCGCTGTTTGGAAGAGGGTGGTTTTTTAGATCTTTTTTGGCCATCTGATTCTCGGCCAGGATCTCGAGGCAACTATGTTTAGGGGTTTTGGGCTCGGGATCCGGCAGGAGTGTGGCCGTGTTTAGGATGGCAGGAGTCTGGAACTCAATGCAAGGAGTGTCTAACAGAAGCACCTGGTAGTGAGTCAGCCTCGCATTTGTAATCTATCATGTTGGTGGCTGCTTTAGGATCCCCTCTATGGCGGAGGAGTGGTAATCTGAAAATGCTGACCCAGGGTGAGCTTATCGGCGTCTTTGACCAGTAAGGCAGTAGCCGCGATGATTTGCAGGCAAGGCGCCCATCCCGCGGCTACCGGGTTTAGTTTTTTTGACAGGTACACCACTGGGCGCCTCTGAGGTCCTAGCACCTGAGTGAGCACTCCCTTGGCATTTTTTGTTTGTTTGTTTGTTTATAAACAGGTGGAACTCTTTTGTGGGATTAGGGAGCCCCAGGGCCAGGGCCTCTAACATAGCTGTTTTTAAGGCTCAAAATGCACCCTCTATCTGCTCTGTCCATTTTCATGTTTTCCCTGCCTTGCACCCTTTATAAAAGGGTCGAGCCTTTTTGGGAACCCCAAAATCCAGAGGCGGCAGTACCCAACTAACCCCAGGAACTCCCGCACTTTTTGACATGAGGTCGAGGTGGGTATTTTAAGCATAGTTTTTTTTTTCTTTTCATACAAACTTATTTATTTGGATTTTTTTATGTTTCAAATTATTGATACATTCAAAGAGTAATTTTTTTTTTATTTCGGCATATTATGGGGGTACAGATTTTAAGGTTTCAATAAATGGCCATTTCCCCCCTCCCCCCACAAGCCTGAGTCTCCATCATGACCATGCCCCAGATGGTGCACATCTCACTCATTATGTATGTATATACCCGCCCCCACCCACCTCCCACCTGCCCAATACCCTATTACTGTAGAACCTATGTGGCCACTTAGGTGCTGTTCAGTTAATACCAATTTGCTAGTGAGTATATGTGGTGCTTGTTTTTCCATTCTTGGGATACTTCACTTAATAGTATGGGTTCCAACTCTAACCAGGAAAATATAAGATGTGCTATGTCACCATTGCTTCTTAGAGCTGAATAGTACTCCATGGTATACATATACCACATTCTATTAATCCATTCTTGGATTGATGGACATTTGGGCTGTTTCCACAGCCTTGCAATTATGAATTGTGCTGCTATAAACATTCGAGTGCAGGTGTCTTTTTTGTAGAGTGTCATTGGACCTTTTGGGTAGATGCCTAGCAATGGGATTTCTGGATCAAATGGTAGAATCACTTGTATCGCTTTAAGATATCTCCATATTGCTTTCCACAGAGGTTGAACTAGTTTGAAGTCCCACCAGCAGTGTAGGAGTGTTCCTCTCTCTCCGCAACCACGCCAGCATGGATTGTTTCGACATTTTTTTTTTTTTTTGAGACAGAGTCTCACTTTGTCGCCCAGGCTAGAGTGAGTGCGGTGGCGTCAGCCTAGCTCACAGCAACCTCAAACTCCTGGCTCAAGCAATCCTCCTGCCTCAGCCTCCCAAGTAGCTGGGACCACAGGCATTCTCCACCATGCCCGGCTAATTTTTTTTTGTATATATATTAGTTGGCCAATTAATTTCTATTTATAGTAGAGACGGGGTTTCGCTCTTGCTCAGGCTGGTTTCGAACTCCTGACTCGAGCAATCCGCCCGCCTCGGCCTCCCAGAGAGCTAGGATTACAGGCGTGAGCCACCGCGCCCGGCCCGAGATTTTTTGATAAAGGCCATTCTCACTGGGGTTAAGTGATATCTCATTGTGGTTTTGAGTTGCATTTCCCTGATGATTAGAGATGTTGAGCATTTTTTCATGTTTGTTGGCCATTCTTCTGTCTTCTTTAGAAAAGTTTCTGTTCAAGTCCTTTGCCCACTTTTTAATGGGGTTATTTGATTTTTTCTTCCTGATTTTCGTGAGTTCTAAGTATATTCTAGTTATCAGTCCCTTATCGGATGCATAGGATGCAAAAATTTTCTCCTATTCTATAGGTTGTCTGTTTACTTTCATGACTATTTCTTTGGCTGTGCAGAAGCTTTGTAGATTGATCATGTCCCATTTATTTATTTTTGTTTCTGCTGTGATTGCCTTTGGGGACTTCTTCATAAACTCTTTGCCCAGGCCGATATCTAGGAGAGTGTTTCCAAATTTTTCCTCTAGAGTTCTAATAGTTTCATACCTTAGGTTTAAGTCTGTTATCCAGCGTGAGTTGGCTTTTGTGAGAGGTGAAAGGTGTGGGTCCTGTTTTAGCCTTCTACAGGTGGCTATCCAGTTTTCCCAGCACCATTTATTGAAAAGGGATTCTTTTCCCCAGCATATATTTTTGTCTGCTTTGTCAAAGGTTAGATGGCTTTATATCAGGATGGTTTTATATCAGGATTCTCACATCTGTTCCACTGGTCAATATTCCTATTTTTCTGCCAATACCATATTGATTTAATTACTACAGCTTTGTAGTATAGTTTGATATCTGGCATATTAATGCCTCCCATTTTGTTTTTGTTGCCTAGAATTGCTCTTGATATTCCGGGTCTTCTTTGGTTCCATACGAAGCGTAAAATTATTTTTTCTATATCTGTGAAGAATGCTGATGGGATTTTAATAGGTATTGCATTGAATCTGTAGATCAGTTTGAGTAGTATAGACATTTTGATGATATTGAGTCCACCAATCCACGAGCATGGTATGAATTTCCATCTGTTTACATCCTCTGCTATTTCCTTCCTCAGTGTTTCATAGTTCTCCCTGTAGAGGTCTTTTACGTCCTTGGTTAAGTATATTCCTAGGTACTTAAATTTCTTTGTTGCTATTATGAAGGGAATTGAGTCTTTGATTTGGTTCTCAATTAGATTGTTGTTGGCGTATATGAATGCCTCTGATTTCTGTGTATTGATTTTGTATCCTGAGACTTTACTAAATTCATTGATCAGTTCCAGGAGTTTCTTGGTTGAATCTTTTGGGTTTTCTAGATACAATATCATATCATCAGCAAACAGTGAAAGTTTGATCTCTTCTGCCCCTATTTGGATACCTTTGATTCCATTTTCCTGTCTCATTGCTGTAGCCAAGACTTCCAGCACTATGTTGAACAGAAGTGGAGATAGTGGGCAGCCTTGTCTGGTTCCAGTTTTAAGTGGGAATGATTTCAATTTTTCCCCATTCAGTATGATGTTGGCTATGGGTCTGTAATATATGGCTTGTATCATTTTTAGGTATGTCCCTTCTATGCCTATTTTCTTGAGTGTTCGTATCATGAAAGGGTGTTGAATTTTGTCAAAAGCTTTTTCTGCATCTATTAAAAGAATCATGTGGTCTTTGTTTTTGCTTCTGTTTATCCGGTGAATTGCATTTATAGATTTGTGTAGTGGATTATTTTTTTGATAAGTGTCTAGATTCGGTTAGCTAAGATTTTGTTGAAAATTTTTGCATCTATATTCATTAGGGATATTGGTCTGTAGTTTTCTTTTTCTGTTGCATCCTTTCCTGGTTTGGATATCTGAGTAATATTCGCTTCATAAAAGGTGTCAGGGAGGTTTCCGTTCTTCTCGATGTTGTGGAATAGTTTCTGCAAGATAGGTACTAGTTCTTGTTTGTAAGTGTGGTAAAATTCGGGTGTGAAGCCATCTGGACCGGGACTTTTCTTTTTAGGGAGATTTTTAATTGCTGTTTCTATTTCAGCTGTTGAGATTGGTCTGCTCAGGGAATCTATTTCTCCCTGGTTGAGCCTAGGGAGGCTGTGTGTTTCTAGAAATTTGTCCATTTCTTCCACATTTTCTAGTTTCTGTGCATAAAGATTTTTGTAGTATTCATAAATTGTATTTTGCATCTCTTTGGGATCAGTTGTGATATCTCCTTTTTTATTCCTGATGGAGCTTATTAGAGATTTCTCTTTTCTGCTTTTCGTTAGCTTAGCCAATGGTGTGTCAATTTTGTTTATTTTTTCAAAGAACCAACTTTTTGTTTTATTAATCTCCTGGATAGCTTCCCTGTTTTCAATTTCGTTTAGTTCTGATTTGATCTTATTGATTTCATTTCTTCTTCTGGGTTTAGGGTTCGTCTGTTATTCTTTTTCCAGCTCTTTGAATCGTTTCATTAGATTGTCTATTTGTGATCTTCTTGTGTTTTGGTTATAGGCATTTATGGAGATAAACTTTCCTCTCAGAACTGCTTTAGCTGTGTCCCAGAGGAGTTGATAACTTGTCTCTCCATTGCCATTCTGTTCATAGAATTTTTTTATTTCCCTCTTGATTTCTTCATTTATGAAGTAATCATTTAGTAGGAGGTTGTTTAATTTCCACGTTTTTGTGTAGAAATGTGAGTTTCTGTTAGGGTTGATTTCTACTTTTATTCCACTGTGATCTGAGAAGGTACATGGTATGATTTCTATTTTTTTCAATTTCTTGAGATTTTCTTTGTGTCCTAGGATATGGTCAATCTTAGAGAATGTCCCGTGAGCTGATGAGAAGAATGTATATTCAGTGGATTTGGGGTAGAATGTCCTGTAGATGTCAGTCAGACCCAATTGTTCTAGAGTTTTGTTTAAGTCCATTATTTCTTTATTAATTTTCTGTTTGGAGGATCTGTCTCATGCCGTCATTGGGGTGTTGAAATCTCCGGGCGATTATGGAGTTGTTATTAATCCATTTGCTTAGCTCCAGTAAGGTTTGCTTTATGAAACTGGGTGCACCTAAGTTGGGTGCATATATATTTAAAATTGTTATCTCTTCTTGTTGAAGTGTGCCCTTCACCATTATATAATAACCCTCTTTGTCTTTCACTACTTTTGTTGGTTTAAAAACTAAATCATCTGAAATTAGAACTGCCACACCAGCCTTCTTTTGGCTTCTATTTGCTTGGAATATTGATCTCCACCCTTTTATTTTTAGTCTATATGCATCCTTGCAGGTTAGATGTGTTTCCTGAAGACAGCATATACTTGGCCTGTATTTTCTTATCCATTCAGCCAGCCTATGTCTCTTGAGAGGAGACTTTAAGCCATTCACATTTATTGAGAGAACTGATAGGTAAGGTAGATTACTAATTATTCTGTTGGGTTGGATGTTGTTGCTATGATTTCTGTCTTGAGCCATTCTAATATCTGGCGTTTAAATCTTTGGGTTTTGTTTTTTTTGATATTCGTGGGTTATTATCATGATATTCCGTCCGTAACGCTGTTTTAAGTACTTCTTGTAGGGCTGGTCTGGTCTTGGTGAATTCTCTGAGCCTTTGCTTGTCTGAGAATGTCTTTATTTCTCCTTCATATACGAAGCTTAGTTTTGCAGGGAATAAGATTCTAGGCTGGGCATTGTTTTGTTTCAAAAGAGTGAGAATGGGGCCCCAGTCTCTCCTTGCTTGTAAAGCCTCATTAGAGAAGTCTGATGTTCTAATTGGCTTTCCGTTGTATGTTACTTGCTTCTTTTGTCTTACAGCTCTTAGAAGGACCTCTTTAGTTGATACTTTGGTCAGTCTGATGACTGCATATCGTTACATCTTCCTGTTTGCATTGAATCTCCCAGGGGTCCTCTGAGATTGTTGAACTTGTATATCAAGATTTTGAGCAAGGCCTGGGAAATTTTCCTCTATTATATCTTCAAACAGCTTGTCCAACCCTTGAGTGTTGTCTTCTTCCACTTCTGGTAAACCTATGTCCCTCACATTATGTTTCTTCACATAATCCCACAGCTCTTGTAGGCTTTTCTCTTTTCTCTTGTTTCTCTGCTCTATTTCTGTGACTGATTTATTTAATTGGAGGGTGTTATCTTCAAGCTATGAGATTCTTTCTTCTGTTTCATCTACCCTGTTCTTGGGACATTCCACTGTATTTTGTAGTTCCTTGAATTGATTCTTTATTTCTAGGAGTTCGGATAAACTTTTCTTCATTGTGTCTATTTCTTTTTCCATATCCTGGAGGCTTTTTGTGGTTTCTTTGTGTTGGTTATTGAGTTGTTGTTTCATCTGGGTGAGTGTTCTTATGATCCACATACGAAATTCCTCTTCTGTCATATTGGTTGCCTGATTTTGGTTAGTGTCCGTTTCTAGGGGGCTGGTGCTCCTCTTTGGGGGTGTGTTTTCCGTTTGGTTCTTCATATTTCCTGAGTTCTTTTGCTGATTTCTTCCCATGTCGATCAGTTGTTGTTTCTTTCCTTTAGGTTATTGTTTGGGTATTCACACACCTTGTTTAGTTTCTGAGGCGTTAGGTGGTGTCTGTGGGTGAGATTGGACCACTCTCTGTATAGTGAGTCAGTGGGTGCCGTGGAAAGGCTGTGCAAGATGCCGTCCCTGTCAGTAGGTGGCGTTTGCTTGGAGGAACAGGCTATGCTGTGATTTTGCGTCCTGTTATGAGCTCTTGTTCTGGGCAGAGCTGGGTTGGGTAAGCCTGTCCTCAGGCAGTTAGCAGGGGTCAAAGTTCTGTTCACTGCTTCTAGGAAAAGCTGTCAGGGCAGGACTGGAATGGTCTCGCTCAGCCCGAAAGTCTGGGTGTGGAGGAGGGACTGTCTGAGACCCCGCAGTCTGGAGCCGGCCTCGCTTCTTTCCACCCTCCCCAACTCCGCAGCTACTCCTGGGCCTCTGCCAGCAGGCCAGACCACAAGCCTCCAGGCCTCCCCAGACTGTGATGCCGGTGGGGAGGTTCCCTGCACAGGAACGCCACCTGGGCTGGGCGCACGGCCTTTTCCTGGGAGGAGGGTTTCCCTCTAGGATGCTTATCCGCCCCTGGAGGCACACACACCTCAGTAGGCTGTTCATGTATAACCCTTCTTTGCCCCGGGCAATGCTAGCCCTCGGTGCAGGGGATCTGGTCTGCAGGTCCGACCTCTGGGTCCCAGAGTTCAAACTGTTTCCCCACCAGGGAGAGTATTTCCGGTCCCAGTTCACCCACAGGGAGCCCAAGCTGGGTCTATGTCTCTCAGCCTCTGATTCGGCACCGTTCTCCTGGGAACACCTTGCCAGCAGCATCTGGGAGGGCAGGCGGGTAGGGAGCTCACAGTCTGAGTTCCCCTGAGTCAGCTGTAGGGTCCCAAAAGGGAAAGTCCCGTTCCCTGGAGGTGCCTCTGGCTGGTGTCTGTATTGTCTCTCTGGGCAGCCACGGGTAGGGTCGGCGGAGGAGAGGAGGAGGCAATATGGCGCCTACCGTGTGGCTCTGGTCTGTGCACACGGAAGTGCCCGGAGGAAGTTGGGAACCTGGTGCCACATCTGCTACAGGCTCTCTGCTGGCTGGCGGCGGCCGTCTCTGGGCTGGTGTCCGCAGGTCTCTCCACCCGCTGGGGAGCCCACCAGCAGTCCCAAATGCAGGGGAGCGGAAACAGCAAATCCACCTACCCTTCCCGCTGGTCTCTGGGCTGCTCCAGTGGTCTCAGCCTCCAGTTCTCCTCCACAGCCTCTTCCCGTGGAGTCTCCCGGGGTCTCAGGTACCCCTCCTTCTGGCCCTCGTCCACTATATGCTCGTCTTCTTGCTTCTTTTTTCTAATTTCTGCTAGAATCTGTCTTTTCTGCAGAGACACTCTGTCTGGCAGTGTTTCTCGTCCACCATCTTGCTCCACCTCCAGCATAGTTTGTTTTATTGCTTTTGTTAGCCACCTTTGGCCTCACTTAATTTTATATTTTAAGTAGGTGACTTTATTTTTGCAAATCTGGGCCTTTTTGGCACTAGACCTGTAGCCCATTTTTTTTTTTTTAGCAGTCTGACTAAGACTTTGGTGCTTTCCAGGCAGGTCTAAAGGGCTGGAGCAGCTAATAGTAAATCATCTATATACTGCTGCAGGGTCACCTCTGGGTGGTTGGCACGGTATTTACCCAGGTCTTTGTGAAGGGACTCATTGAACAAGGTGGGCGAGTTTTTAAACCCTGGGGCATTCTTGTCCAAGTTAGCTGCCCCTAGATCCACCTTTCTTTGTCCTGACACTCAAAGGCAAATATTTTTTTGGCTGTGCAGGGCCATGGCTAGGCTGAAAAAGGCATCTTTTAAATCTAGGACAATGTACCAAATCTGTGTTGGAGGAAGGGAGCTTAGTAGGGTGTAGGGGTTTGGAACCATAGGGTGGATGTCTAGGACACATGTGTTGACCTCCCTGAGGTCCTGCACAGGCCGATAATCCTTTTCACCCGGTTTCTTCACTGGCAACAAAGGAGTATTTTAGGCTGACTGGCACCTCCGGAGAATCCTGGCGTCTAGGAGCCTTTGAATGTGGGGCGTTATTTTTACTCTAGCTTCTTGGGGCATGGGGTACTGTCTAACTCGGGCTGGCTCAGCCCCTGGTTTTAACTCAATGTACAGAGGTGGCCAATGCTTTGCTCACCCTGCACCCCCCGTTTTAGCCCAGGCTTTGGAAAATTTGTGGAGCCAGTGCTCTATGTCCCATTTTTGGCCCTTCATGGGCTGGTATAGTCTATACTCATCCGTCTGTGCCAAGGTCATGATTTGAGTGACCCGGGGGCTGCTAATAAGGTTGTCTTTATCATCAGTTATTATTTTTTTTAAAGTAAATACGGGCTCTTAATTTTGTGAGTATGTCTCTCCATAATAATGGGGTGGGGCACTCTGGAATTACCATGAAGGCGTGACTCACTTGTCCCGAACTTAAGTTTAACTTTTTCCGTGTAGTCCATTGGTAGGACTTGGTTTTAGTTGTCCCTTGCACCCAGATAGTCTTGTTAGACAGTTTTTTTGTGGTCTCAATAATTACTGAATGTTTTGCCCCCGTGTCTACCAGGAAATTGACTGGGCTCCCCTCCACTAGTAAAGTTACCCTGGGCTTGGGGAGGGGAACCAAGCCCCGTCCCCCCTATTTATCTTTTATTTCCCCCACCACCATAACCTTTTTTGAGGATTTAGCTCTATATCCCCCCTTCCTCTTGGGGCAATTTTTAACCCAGTGTCCATGCTCTTTGCAATTGGCACACTGATCTTTGCCTAGCCTCTCCCTCTGGGGGTGCTCCCGGACTCTTGCCCCTAGCTGACCTCTTTTTGTAGCTGCAAGTAGGATCATGGCCATTTTTTTGTTTGTCCTGCATGCCTTGCCTGCCTGAAACTTTTTCTTTTTTAACCTTAGTTTTTTTTTTTAACTTTTTTTGGGCGTTTTTTTGTTACTGTATATTTTTTTGCCAAAAACTGTAGAGTTTTTTTGCACAGCCTATCTATCCTTTGCACCTTTTGCCTAATGTCTGGGGCTGCCTGATTTATAAAGGCAATTATGACAGCTGCTTTACTTTTTTTTACGGTGAGATCTATCGGAGTGTACTGCTGAAAGGCTTTTATAATTTTTTTAGGTAAGCTGCCGAACTTTCCTCAGGCCCCTGATGGACATATCTTACCTTAGCCAAATTTTTTGGCTTTTGTGCTGCTGCTTGGATTACAGCCATCAGAGTCTGGCAGTAGACCCGGAGACGCCCCCTATCTTCAGCCTCATTGTAATCCCGGGGCGGCCGTTTAAGAGGAAAGGTCTGGGCCGGGCGCGGTGGCTCACGCCTGTAATCCTAGCTCTTGGGAGGCCGAGGTGGGCGGATTGCTCAAGGTCAGGAGTTCAAAACCAGCCTGAGCCACAGCGAGACCCCGTCTCTACTATAAATAGAAAGAAATTAATTGGCCAACTGATATATATATATAAAAAAAAATTAGCCGGGCATGGTGGCGCATGCCTATAGTCCCAGCTACTCGGGAGGCTGAGGCAGAAGGATCACTCAAGCCCAGGAGTTTGAGGTTGCTGTGAGCTAGGCTGATGCCACGGCACTCACTCTAGCCTGGACAACAAAGCGAGACTCTGTCTCAAAAAAAAAAAAAAAAAAAAAAAAAAAAGAGGAAAGGTCTGGTCGATGACTCGGGGGTTGAAGGTGGGTCTGCCGTCCTCTCCTGGAACCACCTTTTGTGCTTTTGCTTGGATTTTTTTTCTTTAGTTGTGAAAAGTACCTTAAGCAACTGGTGGCAATCATCCCAAGTGGGCTGGCGTGTAAAAAGGACCAAATCTAAAAGGTTAATTAAATCCCTCGGATTTTTAGAAAAATTTGCATTTTGGGATTTCCAATTGTAGAGGTCACTGGTGGAGAAGGGCCAGTACTGGTATGTCTGTTTCCCATCTGCTCCAGGGGGTCCTGCCACTCTGAGGGGGAGCGCCCTCACGGGCTCCGGATTTGGAGCCCGTCCAGTCCGCTGCCTAGTCCTGTAAGCCGGTCCCCCATCAGCGGTTTTATTGTGGCCATAGGCACGGCAGGCGTGGGCACTGCCGCCACCAGGAGGGCATGCGTGTGCGGGCACCGCCGCCGATTAATTATAGGGTAGGGGTGCATTCCACTCCAACTCTGTTAAATCTGGGTACAGATTTGAGTCTGGCAACACAGGGGAGGTGCCAGCAGAGGGCGGCCCAGCGGGCCGTGAGTCCTGCATCTCGCCCTTTTTTACCCCTTTAGCAGCCAAAATCTTAGCCTTTTCCTTAGGGGCAGGCAGGATGGTCTTTAGCCAGGGTGGTGGGTCCTGGACCAAACCCTGCCAGACTACAGTGTAAGGAATTTGATTGGGATGGCCGTGGTGGCCAAAATCCACCCTTTTTACCTTTTCGATGAGGGAGACATCAAAGGAGCCCCCTTGGGCTATCCCACCCCAAATGTAGGCCACTCCCCCTCACAAAGAGTGATAAGCTTTTTTTTTTTTTAACCTCCAAGGACAGGTCCTGTGCCCATGCCCGCACATCCTTAATGTGACTCACGAGGATAGACAATGGTGTTGTCAGGTTTTGCCCCACTTCTGAAAAGAAGAAGTCCTAGACACAGGACAATCACAGTCGCACAATCGCACAGGTGAAAAGACTAGACAGATGAGGAACAAGTAACAAAATGATTCAACGGACGAATAAACGAAACAAACAAACAATAACAACAAAAAACAATGACCCACCTATTCCGGAATCTCTCCCCGGTCCCCTTCTGACTGAGCCTCCAGCTCCAAGGTCAGCCGTGGGGATTCCAAGGAGGCCAGCAGACATCTCTGTCTGTCCTCCACCGGTGACCCACCAGCGCGTCCGCCTAGGTCCTAATTCCGGTCCAGTAGTCCGGGGCTCCAATCTATACACTCCTTCCCCAGCTCTGTGTCCTATCCAGAGGTTTGCGGGAATCCCGGACGAGCCCCCAAATGTTACATTTGAGATTCGCAGGGCCGCAGGACAGAGAGACAGAGTCTCCAAGGCTGTAATTATCAAAAGGAGTTTTATTGTCTAGCTCGAGCTAGGGTCCGAACCCCCAGAGTGCCAGTGCAGTGGCCTCTTCTTTGGGCAGGGACCCTCCTTTGTGTGCTAGTCCCCTTTTATAACTCAGTTTACACACTGGTCATGCATCTGCCCCCACAGTGATTTTTATTTTATCCTGCCCCTGATAGGCTCTAACCTGTTCTGGGTCCTAGCTGAGAGACTCTGGTTTCTGTGTTGTCTTTCTCATCTGCATCCCATAATGTACTCATAATGCCTTGCGGTTAGCAAACAAGCAGTAAACAGAAGCTGGAAGGTGTCCATTGTTCTTATAGCCCATTATCTTACATTCTACATAGTTTCTTAGAGGATCTCGCACAGGATTGAGTCCTGGTTTTCCACAGCTATGATTATCTTATTAACAAAACCTTGGTATGTTCTTTTTACCTTTCTGTGTTTTACTCTTCCTGGTCATCCTTTGCAGTTCCATGGGAGCCCTACCTGCATGCCAACCCTTACATCTACCTCTGGTTTTGGAGGAAACCCAGGCTAAGCACCTTCTCTTCCACTATACTCAGGTTACAGGTACAATGTCCCATTTAATTGTGGAGATAGGTTCAATTTCCAATTTTGATAAAGTATCAGGGTTGTTTGAGTTATAGCCTTGCATTGTTCATTTCTGGAATTTAAGCATATCTAGCCATGATTGGTGAACTGAACAGATAAGCCTAAGAGAAGTCTCAAATGTACAACTTCGACAAGAATGGCTAAATGATTGGGTGAATCATTTTCACTCTGACAATGTCTTTTCCAGAGTCTTCCTTTTAGTCTTCAAACTGGTTCATCCGTCTTTCTATTCATAGAAGACATTGCCCCACTCCCTAAGGGATACAACACTAAATCTCTTCTACTCACAGTCTCTAGCTCAAAGTTCAAACTCTCAGGATTATATGTAGTTGTCTTTATATGGTATAGATGTGGTCTCTTTTTGTTTGGCAACCTGTGGGTTAAAAGGTTGATTATCTGCCTACACTCAAACATACCCAATATATTATATAATGGGTAAATAAAATGAGAACTAGGACCAAATAACTGCAATAAATATTGTGGTGGTAGACTGTAATGTCTGTTCACAATTTTCCTTTTCCTTCCTATCCTTAACATTGGTTAACTATGGACAGAGTATATTTCTCCACCTTGCTGATTTTTGTTTTTGTCATGTGCCTTGTTTTGGATAATGAAATGTGAGCAGATGTAACTTATGACATGCCAGACAGACTAGAGGCTTTAAATGTGCTTTTATGGCTTAGCTTCCACTCCAGTTCTCCTTGCCTGCACTTTAAGAGCATGCTCCCTGGTAGCTGCTACTCCTTCACCTTAGGTCCCAGAGTTAGACACCTTGAGTTGACCAAAATGCAGCCCATATCCTGGAGCCGAAGCCCCCCTGAGCCACAGCTGATATAGGCTATTATAGGCTTCTGATATATATATATTTTTTTTAACCACAGCAAACAATACCATTCCCATTTAGAAAGGAGAAGAATGTGAGACACAGGATAGCTACTGCTTAGGCACTAATAATTTTGAAATCTCCCTGGGAAGATGCTATGCATGTGCCTTCCACTTAAGATAGGAAAGTTACTTGATTGAGCTCTGATTCTGTACTCTGAGGGAACTCCTTTATGTGTTGATTTCCATGGCTCATGGATCTACCCTCTGGGGAGCTGTTCCCTTATTCATTATTGTACTTGGCCACTTCTGAAATGTATGTCGAGGAGCAAGCTCTTCTTAGGGGCTGCCGAGCCTTTGAAGTCTGCCTCCTAATCATGGAAGTTTGAAGGACCCAGGTTTATTTTCTGTCTATAATAGTCCAAGACACTTCAGTCTAGACTTATGGTTCCTTTAATAGTACAGTTGCTTCTAAATTTAGTCATATCTTTGCATCTAGCTAGTTTTGTGAGCCAGTACTACAACCAAAAGGTTTTTTTTTTAGACATAGTCCTCAAATATCCTATATTACTTTGCCTCTTTATCCCCTCTCCCCATATCTTTCTCAGTTTATGGTTAAAACTATTTAGAACAAAACATGGAAAGGCCACCCCCTTAATTTGATCTCTGCTTATAGTCACTTTGAGTTTTACTGGGCATTTAAGTATTTGATATTATTTTATACTGTCTATTATCATTCATGTTATGTAAGCAAAAGGCTTTTCCAACTCTGCAAGGCCCCAGATTTCTGGGTCCTCTTTCATCCTCTCCTTTCTTCTTAGAAACCAGCCATTTATTCCTTAGGTTGCCTTTCTAATATAATATCTTGCTGAACAGAGTCAATAGATTCTAATACTTGCTACTAATGCTTTATTTTCCACTCTCTTCCATTATAACACCAACTGTGTAGCCTCACCATCTGCAATTAAATTAATGCACTGATAGTGTTACCAAATGTTTTGCCATTGAATTAAATAGATCTCTAGTCATTCCACCTATTTGTCCTTGCCATCAAGCTTCCTGACTACTAAGTGATACCACATATTTTTGTTAGCATATCATCCCATTTCTAGTACTAATTTCTATATTAGGTGAGGTTAGGCTTTATAAAGAACCCCTGGGCAGCCATGACTACTATAGTGTCTGAAGAGACTTTAGTGAGAAGAACCATTTAGGAAGGTAATGTTCTTATGCAGGTGAAAGTTAATCTAGATCTTGCATATGGGTATTATGTTGAAAAATATATAAAACAGATTGTCCAATTGTTTTCACCTATTGCAATTCATAAAATAGTGAGGTTTTTATCTCCTAATAACCAAGATGAGCAAGGAACTTAGTAATGAATCACTGTTTGAACAGCATGTTACTTCTGTCACCGTAACAGACCAAATACCATGTTTCCCCCAAAATAAGACAGTGTCTTATATTTAGTTTTCCTCAATAAGACACCCTAGGTCTTATTTTCAGGGGATATGTTATTTTTTTAAGCATGGTACAACAATCTACATTTATTCAAATATAGTTAAGTCATCTTCTTCTGGAACATCATCATAGTAAAATGGCAGCCACAGCTTTCCTTCTTCCCCCTGGGGACACACAATACCTAAAGCAGAGCGTCCCGCTCCTCACTTCACTGAGGAGACTTTTCCCTCAAAGCCTCAGCTTGCAGCACGCACAGGATGGCCAGGACCTGACAGGGAGAGCTGACTTTGTTGGTGGGGCTGCCGGTACCTTTCCAGTCACTGTGGGATAGTAGCTATCACAATGGTGCAGATGAGATGGGCTGCTCGTCTCCGTAACTGCTCTGCAACGAAATGCATGGGTTGTGTAGATATGCTGCATATTCACGCTCATCACTAGGTCTTATTTTTGGGATAGGGCTTGTATTGCGCAAATGCTTAGAAATCCTTCTAAGGCTTATTTTATAGGTAGATCTTACTTTCGGGGAAACACGGTAGATTATGATTGACCAGAATAACAGCTGAAAACTTAAATCTACTGCAATCTTGTCTTGTTAGACAGTATAAAGAAAGCCAATGGAAACATCATTCTTTGTTCCCATGTAAAGAATTCGGCAGTCAGCATGAGCTTTTCTGGTTAAAAATGCAGACACAGGAACCTGGGGGTAAAGACTTGCTCACTTGCTGCCAGAATTCCCCTCGGGTCCAATTTAAAGCCCAGTGAAGTATATGATTTTCAAATTAATAGAAAATACATATTAACAAACACTCAGGTCAGGGAGACCTATTAAATGTTACTTAATTTTGAGAGCAGAAAGTTACAGGACAAATGCATTATGAAAAATTAGTGTTTCCAATGACAAGGACTTTTTCTCAGTATCCATGAAGAGCCCAATAAGGGAACCATTCTCCCAAATACTAGAATACAGGCTCTCAGGAATAGGACTCCAATTTAAGATATTCAACTGCAAATGAGGAATTCATCAGTACCCAGAGAAAAATCACTACAGATTTGTGTCATGTGGCTTTGATTTAAGGCACTACTGTTTGGAGCAAGTTAATTCTACTAAAATAATTTAGGGGACATATTCCTTTAGCACAAAGAAATGTATTTGTTTGTGTTTACTATGGGCTGTTTTACTTAAGTGATACCTATACAATTCTGTGTGACCAAAAAGTAAAGAAATAGAAGAGGAAGGAAGCAGAATTAAAAAGGAAAGAAATGTCCCCAGCTTCAAAAGAAAAGGTCTATGCTTCCTATCAGTTTGAGTTCCCTAGGAGGCAAACTCTGGAATGTAGAATTGTATACATAAGTTTATTGGGAAGTGTTCTCAGGATCAACACCTGTGGGGGTGTGAAGGAAGCAGAATTGAGCAGAAGTTATACTTGGTGCAGTTACAACAAAGGCTTTAAGAAACCCCACAGAGAATTCTGGAGCTGAAATATTCCTGTGGGGTGGTCCTGAATTGAATTAAGGACCTGGACCATTATTGCTCCTCCTCCTCACCCCCCCTTCCAGTCACTTAGATAGGGGCTGTCCCAGAGAAGAAGTTATGTTTTTGAGTGAGGTGTGTTTATCCAGGTGTAAGCAATCCCTGGGGATGGACTTAGCTGACAGAAATCAGTCACCAACACTCCCAACAGCTGAGGGAATGAGTACTTCAGTCCCAGAAGTGGGCAAGCTGGGTGCTACATCAGTGTCCACTATAGTTCTGCATTGAGAAAATATACTGCTGACAGCTGTGTGGTTTATTGTGCACGTGTATGTTGGTTGTGGGATAGTAGGAGAGGTAGTGTGAACTAAAATAAAATTTTAAGGCTCACGCCCCCTCACCCCCCACTGCCTGACTGAATGGACCCACTTGTGGCCAAAGGAATATCCTAAAACTAAATTGTCTGCCAGGAGGAGGGAGGTCAGACATGCCTCATCATGCCCTGCCTTTCTTCTTGGAGACATCCTTTGTAACCCATTAACAGACCTAAGGGTATGCAAGACAAACCTGCAGGTCCTCAATTTACACAACAAATATATGTCAGGTGGATTATCTCTGATAATAGCTCCTTATGTTGAAACATTCCAAGCCTTTAGACAAAGCTTCATGTCTTTAACCAATTAACAAGCCAAAGAATCTTTAAACCCACCTATAACTTATAACACCCCCGCACCCCCCTACCCCCCCCTTCATGGTGGCCCACCTTTTTGGGCCAAGTTAATGTATGCCTCCCATGTATTGATTTATGACTTTACCTGTAACTCCTGTCTCCCTGAAATGTATAAAATCAAACTGTAACCCAGCCACAGCGAGTCAGTCCACTTGCTCAAGGCTTCTTGGGAGTGGCTCCAGGTCATGGTCCTCAAATTTGGCTCAGAATAAACTTGTTTCAGATATTTCAGAGTTTGGATTTTTTTCATCCATAATCTTGACATAGTCGGCAGGATCTCAGAATCTCAGAGAAGACTCAGGACCCCCGAAGGAGTAGCCTGAATCCCAAGTTAAGGTACAAGCACAGGCCCATTGACGCCCCCACCCTCACTTCTAGCTGCTCCTCTAGCGGGAACTGGTAAGTCCTACTTTTTGGTTGATGGTCTTGAATTACTCTGAGCTGGTTCTTTTCCTAGGAATTGTTGTTTGGAATCCTAACTTAGGTTTGGAGATGCATTCTAAAGGGTCTTCTCCATTGTCTTTTTATCCTAAAATTAATCTCAATTGGCTTTTCTGTAAGGAAAATGGGAAATCCTTTAAAAATGAGGAAAGACAAGGAGAATGACCCCCATTAGGCACCCCAGTTGGTTTGTGGGGCCTCTACTTGCAAGTATTTTTGTAAATGAAAAGATTCAAAGGCATGCCAGGTTTTCTAGGGCTCCAGCTGGTTATAGCTAATTCTTGTGCATAAGTTTTTACAAAAGGGCAAGTTACTTCAAGAAAAATTCAGAGCTGAAATGGTAGACTTACCACTATTAAACTGTCTCAAGCTATTTCTCTCTCTTCTTTTCTGGCTACTCTAAAACCTGCTAAATTTTTCTACTGATGTTAAAATAACTCATTGTTTATGGTATTTACAATTGAAAGGCTACCTGGAGATCCTGTAGCCAGTTCTAGCTAATATGCAAATTCATTTTAAACCGAAGGAAAAAAAAGGGGTAAAGGTTTTCTAAAAATCAAACTGCCATGGAAACTGCTTTACCCAAAAGTTTGATCCACAGGCCTAATTAGGTTACCTATCTGGGCAACTAAAGTTTGCCATGTGAACAAGTTCCAGTCTCATCAGAAGAAATTTGGATCCAGATATCTTACAGACTGGTGAGTTTGTGTTACCATCTCATGGCTAGAGTTCTAGGGTAAAATCTATTAGAACTTTGTGTGTATGTGTGTGAGAGTATATATGTTTAGGTATATTTTGTGTCTGTCCATATATTCCATGTTTGTCCTTACATGGTTCTGGACTGGCTTAAAAATAAGGGAGTGCTCATAAAATTAAACCCAAATACGTCACATGAATTTAGTAATCTTTGGCAAATAAGCTGGGTTATTATTAAAAATAAAAAGGTCATTATTGAAGTAATAGTAGAAATGCTTTCAAATTGTCAGCATACATTTGTTTTGCCTGGGTTTTACTGGACATTTTTATGTTCGTGAGGTGTCAAAATTTGATATAAAGGTTATAAAAATATAAACTCAGCCAAAGACAAAATAATGTGTGATTTTTGATAAGTAAAGCAAATTTAATATTTGGTCTAATGATAATCACTAAATCTGAGTCACCAACAAAAATACCTATGTGTTTAAGGTAAAAAATGCAAATGTGCTTAAGTGTCAGCAAATTAAAATAAATTAATAAATCAAAATAAAATAAAACACCAAGTAGAGCAAAAATCAAGCTTAATGGTCAAAGGTTTATGAAAACATTTTGGTTTTGGTCTTTTAATCCTAACTATAGATATAATTTACTTCCACCAATTCAGTGCCTGTAGAGAGGTAAACAAAAGGTGTTTCTCACTATCATCTAATATTAACAGTACTGTTAGGGATTCAAAGTTGTCCTAGAAGTTGTAGTTAGAAGAACTTAAATTGGAAGCTTTAGTTTTCCCTTGTTCTTGTTCATTTTTATCCTACTCTTTATAATCTAGCCAGTTATATGTACATTATGTTGCTATAACAAAGTTTTTGCCTGGGAAAAAAATTTCTAAATTATTAATTTGTATATAGTAATTTATTTTAAGATAAAAAGTGAATGATGGTTAAAATCCATGAGAACTTCACAGTAGTCTTACTCTTTATAAATATTGTACGTGCTCAAGTTTATACCCCCTGAAATTGTTTTTAGACTATTTAGATTGTTTTTAAAACAGCTTAATCTCGATCCTCATGTAAAAAAGCATGTTACCACTATGTATCATTATTTGAGGTGCTAACAATCTGTAGTGAAAGTTGTTTTTTTTTTTTTTTTCCCCTCAGTCTACAGTCAGGTGATCTTATGTTGATGGAATTTGGAAAACTAACTTAAAATGATGTCTTCAGAAGCAAAAATTTTCTGACCTTGCCTGCCTCTTGTACCAATTCTTCCCTGAAGCTAGCCATTAAATCTAAGATTATTCTATGTAAAATGGCCATAAAGTAATTATGTGATCTACTTTGTTTTACTATAAAACACTATTTCAGAAAGGGCCTTGCCCTACACCAGAAGGAAGGAATGCACACTCAGAGACCAAAAAGAATCTAAATATTAAAGCCATGTTGGATTCTGTCACTCAGCCTGTTAGAATTAGCTAATACCCTTTTTGTCCAATCATATTTCTACACAGCTGTCCATACTTTAAACATAAAATATGGACAATTTCCACTGCATCTTTGAGTGTTCATTCTGAAGGTATTCATGTATAAATTTTAATTCTTTCTCCTATTAATCTTCATGTCAGTAAATTTTCAGCAAGCCTTTATGAAAATAGTAGCTTTTGCTCCCAAACTTTGGGGGTCAGAGACACTTTGAGCCTTGTGATGTCAGTAGATTTTGTTTGGGGATGTGATGTTTTAAAAGGATCTAATTAACTAATACCTTTAAACTGGATATTCTAAAATGACTACTATGCTTATAAAATTTAGAAGTGATATTATATTTGTTTAAAATAACAAGTCTTATTGAAATACTTATTTTTTTGTTGGTAAGATTTATGAGTTTGTATTTTGATCACTGTTCTGTGTTATATATATCTGATTTACAGGGTATAAAAATGGTTAACAGAAAAGTAACTTTAATAATAGCTGGAATCTAAGTGAACTGCTAAGATAAATAAATAAGATAAATTAGGTAAATATAAATAAAATAAATACAAATAAAGTTTTCATGTAATTTAAAATCTTAAAGTCATTATGTTAAGTTAAAAAAAGATAATCATGAAATATCTGGGTCATTTATAAGGTGGTGAAATACTAGAACATTAGTACTTATACATAAGTTTAAGCTTATACCTTGATATCTTTATATTTAGGAATACTAATAAGATTGGTGACTAATAGTTCAAAGTTACTTTAACTTTCTAGGTTTTTCTAAGTGTTGACATTATGATTAGCATATGTAATTGAAACTTCTAGATGAAAGGGAAACGATTCTATATAAAAATTGTTAATAAAAATGTTGTAAGTCATAAATATTAGTTTTGTTAAAAGATAATTTCATTTAATTTATTGGTTTTTAAAATTACTTATTCAATATGTAAATGATCATTAAAAATTAAGTGGATATAAAAGTTAAAAGTTATAGAAGGTTCATAAAAGTCTTAACTTATTGTCAAATTGGTTAAAATCAGATGGATTTGTTTATAAGATTTTATTAAAATTAACTTTATCATTAATACACTAATACAATAAAATTTGGCTTTCTCTTTTGAACTAGATTGTCATATGATATTAATAGGAATAACAAAAGATTTTTTATTCACTTTTTTTTTTTTTTTTTTTTTTTTTTTGGAGACAGAGTCTCGCTTTGTTGCCCTGGCTAGAGTGAGTGCCATGGCGTCAGCCTAGCTCACAGCAACCTCAATCTCCTGGGCTCAAGCAATCCTGCTGCCTCAGCCTCCCAAGTAGCTGGGACTACAGGCATGCGCCACCATGCCCGGCTAATTTTATTTTTTTTGTATATATATATATATATTAGTTGGCCAATTAATTTCTTTCTATTTAGAGTAGAGATGGGGTCTCGCTCTTGCTCAGGCTAGTTTCGAACTCCTGACCTCGAGCAATCTGCCCACCTCGGCCTCCCAGAGTGCTAGGATTACAGGCGTGAGCCACCACGCCCGGCCCACTTTTTAATAAACTGCAAAAAGGAAGGGAAAAAAAGACAGATTCAGCCTCCGTATTAACTTATACTTCAGTATGTCTATTAGGTCTTATATTTGTTTGGAAAACTGAGTCTCCTCTCAAAGATTAAGGATTTTTGTGTTTAAAAATATATATAGGCCGGGCGCTGTGGCTCACGCCTGTAATCCTAGCTCTTGGGAGGCCGAGGCGGGCGGATTGCTCAAGGTCAGGAGTTCAAAACCAGCCTGAGCGAGACCCCGTCTCTACTATAAATAGAAAGAAATTAATTGGCCAACTGATATATATATAAAAAAAAAAATTAGCCGGGCATGGTGGCGCATGCCTGTAGTCCCAGCTACCCGGGAGGCTGAGGCAGAAGGATCACTGGAGCCCAGGAGTTTGAGGTTGCTGTGAGCTAGGCTGACGCCACGGCACTCACTCTAGCCCGGGCAACAAAGTGAGACTCTGTCTCAAAAAAAAAAAAAAAAAAAAAAAAAAAAAAATATATATATATATATATATATATATAATATATATTTGAATTATTAATTTGACTATAATTTTATACTAACCTGCAATCTTGCTTCATAACAACAAGTGTCTTATGATGAACAATTAATGACTTCCTATTCTTTAAGCTTTCACTAAAATTTAAAGTTACTAAAAATAAAAATTCTAGTCAATGCATATAATTCTCTATATAAAGGTGTACCAAAGAATAATAATAAAAAAATTATAAAATAGAATGTGTTCTTATTAAAATATATATATAACTTTCTCTAATTCAAAGGTTATTTAAAGGTCAAATCAAAATAAATTTAGAAAGAAAATAAAAACAAAATTCCACTTGTGAGTAAGAAAAAGATGTAAAAAGGCAATAAATATGGAAATATATTTTTTGGTAAGAAAGGTTAAGCAAAAAGAATAATGTAAAATAAAGGATCTTGCATGGAATTTTTGTCCTAAAATGACTGGTTATTTAGGAAAAGGGAATGTTAGGACAAAACAGAAAGTTTTTAGGCATGTTTTGTAGATAGTGTATGGTACGTGAAGGTTGGAATAAAAAAAATGAATTTGTTAAAGAATTTTGTGTGTGGTCCAGTTGGCTATACGAATAAAAAAAATTTTGGCTAAAACAAAGATTTCGGTTAATGTTAATTTACTCTTAATTTACACTTAATAAAGTGACATAACATACTCATTTTGATTCTATAACATGTTTGATTCTATAACATGTTTCCTTTTTAATATAAAAAAAAATACTACAAAAGGTTTTTGTTTAATTTTGATAATTGACCTAAAAGAAACAAAGATTTATGCTTTATCAGATAATCCCTGTACTCTTTATTAGGTTTTGACTAAATAGAAAAACCAAACTTTATTTATACCCATATAACTTTATCACCTTTAGAATCTTTTGATGACTATCTCTTGGTTAAATAAATTATTTTATAGTGGTTTGTGATTGTATATGAACAAATATTTAAAGCCTTTGATATTTGACAACGTTTCCAAAACTTAAATTCTCAATCCAGTCTTTTGACCTTAAACTAGCTTTTCATACATTAGGATCACTAAAAGTCTAAGACGGACATTAGATTTATTTGGTGTGTCAAAACCATCCAGGGAACATTGTCAGAGATGAAATGGCATTTAACTTTCTTTGGGCTGTACTTGTATGTTATTAATATATATTGTAGTATTGTAAAATAATTGACATGTCTTGGGGTATGTTATCAGTAATAATTATGGTTATTGCTATATGTCAAAAATAATCAATTTGGTTTGTCAATTGTCTCTAACCATGGCTGGTCCAAGTTTTACCATCTTTTAAAAGTTATTTTACTTTGATAGCCAGAAAGAATCACTTTCTGAGATGAAAGTCCAAAGTTGGCTTTTTCAAATAAGGTCGTGGAAAGGACTGATAAATCCACTTGAATACTGGTGTCTGATAACTTTGGAGATTATTATACCATTGGACTAAAACAAAACAAACTTCTAAGACTTTAACTTTAATTAGAAAACTAATATGACCATAAGTATAGCTAATGTAACCTCATGAGGCCGAACTAAATTTTCACAAAAAGACCATTTAAAACATTACTAATTCTTTTGTTTTGTTTTCCAGAGTCCTGACAAATTTTAAGTAAATAGCAAGTTTATCTGATCTCTGGGACCTTAGAACCATGGAATCTGCCAAAGCCCTGTTCAAATATCCTCACTCTAGGTCCAGGGTATATCGCAAAGGGGACATGTCAGATTGTAAGGGCCAATTCTGAGGGATGGAATTAGTTTAGATCCTCCAGATCAAGGAGGAGCACACAGAAGCCCAAAGGAATACTAACTAAAATACTTTGTCTTTCTAGGCCACCTGCTGCAGATATCCATCCCAATCATAAGAGTTTTCTTTTTCTTCCCCTGCTTCCTGTAGACTTAAAACTTACTGAGCATAATTTTTATCAGTTATGGATTTATACAAAAGGAAATAATGAGTAATTTATCAGCCACCTTACTTTAAATTACTAAGGAGACTAAAATGTTATGACACAGTAAGTCTCTAAAATTCCCTTAGCTTAAATATTAATGGTGCTTATATTTGTTACAAGTCTACCACTAACCCCCAAAATATAGTACCTCAATACTTATAAGTAAATTAGTTTTATAGCTTTGCCTTTGACATTTTGCATTTTACTCTTATGTCATCTAAAAGATTTTAGAGTATCAATGAGTGCCTGTCTACCTACAGTCCTGTTTAGCTTATTTAATTAGCTGTAAGCCCCACTTTGGTTCTTCAGTCCTCTGGCCACAAGGGTCCCACCGAGGGACTAGATGGACCCAGGGCAGGTAGCCACACCACCCTGGCAATGGATGGGACAAAATAAAAGTTTGGCCATAGATGCTTCCTCTGACAGATCTTGGCCAGAAGCCTGGAATTGTGAACTCAAATAAAATTTTAAGGCTCACGCCCCCCCCCCCCCCCACACACACTGGCTGATTGAATGGACCCCCTTGTGGCCAAAGGAATATCCTAAAACTAAACTGTCTGCCAGGAGGAGGGAAGTCAGACATGCTTCATCATGCCCTGCCTCCCTTCTAGGAGACATCCTTTGTAACCTATTAACAGGCCTAAGGGTATGCAAAACAAACCTTCAGGTCCTCAGTTTACACAACAAATATATGTCAATTGGCTTATCTCTGATAATAGCTCCTTATGTTGAAACATTCCAATCCTTTAGACAAAGCTTCATGTTTTTAACCAATTACAAGCCAAAGAATCTTTAAACTCACCTATAAGCCCCCACTTAGAGATGGCCCACCTTTTTGGGCCAAGTCAATGTATGCCTCCTACATATTGATTTATGACTTTACCTGCAAACCCTGTCTCCCTGAAATGTATAAAATCAAACTGTAACCCAGCCACAGCGAGTCCACCAGCTCAAGGCTTCTTGGGAGTGGCTCCAGGTCATGGTCCTCAAATTTGGCTCAGAATAAACTTGTTTCAAATATTTCAGAGTTTGGATTTTTTCTGTCCACAGTAGTAAAGGAGAGTGAGGTTTATGGGGAAGGATTGAAGGCAGATTACGATGTTTTCCTCCTATGAACTCAAATAATGTGTCTCCTTATTGCTGAGCTTCTATAACATCAGATAAGGCCTTAGATGTTATTTGATTAAAAAGTACCTAGCAGGATTCCCTGGACTTCAAAGATATGAGAAACCTTGATGATCACCTAGTAAAAAGGTTCAGAGATGTTAAATGTCCAGTATCTGACCAGGCTTTATATGCATACTTGATGGGTGAGACATGACAGAAGTCATGTGTGCCTCACACTAAAACATTGATTGTCATTTCAAAAGCCATATCTTCCTCATTTTATCTTAAAAGTACTCCTGATCTCTTCAAGTGCTGGGTGGAGGCAGTATACTGAGCAGGGCTGGGATGTAGGTAAGGCAACTGAAGCACCTTGCACATAAAACCTAAAGAAGCCCTCACTCTGAATATCATAGAATGTGTATACAATTTATAGAGGTACTCAAAGGTTGTTGCAAAATTAGAACCCTGAGAGTGAGTGCCTCCCTTTGTAACCTAGATGCCTCACCCTGTTCCTGGCTCTAGTGCTGAGGGAATGGGCCTTCGTCCTGAAGGGACAAATCCCATTCTACTTCAGCAGAGATTGGCTTAGGGTAAAGCTTGAAACCCAAACACAGTGCTGGTAAATTAAATGTCTCAGTCTGCTGCTATAACAAAATTCTCGAGACTGGATAATTTATAAAGAACAGAAATTTATTCTCACAATTCTGGAGGCGAGGAAGTCTAAGATCAAGGTGCTGTCAGGTTTTGTTGTTCTGTGAGGCCTGCTTTCTGCTTCCAAGATGGAGCCTGATTGCTGTGCCTTCAGCAGGTGAAGAACACTGTGTCCTCATGGTGGAAGGCAGAACGGCAAGAGGGCCTAATGCTGCACGAAGCCTCTTTTATAAGGACTTTAATCCCATTCAAAAAGGAGGATCCTTTAATTTCAGAGGTATTAATTACTGCTTAAAGACCCCACCTCTTAATTCTATCAAATTGGCCATTATGTTTCAACAAATAAATTTTGGAAGGGACACATTCAAATCATATAGCAGAAGACATCTGCTGTGGGACTCCTGGGAATGGTTTCCCATTCTGATAAAAAGGAGACACTAAAGGAGAAATTTCACTTTCTATCTTTGGACACAGTTATATAAAGATGCCTGGAGCTCTTGCAGCCATATTTCAGCCATGATGGACAAACTGGATGGTGAATGCCAGATAGTGAAAAAGAAAGTCTGATTCTTTGATATTGCACTGCTGAAGGAATCAACCCTGGAACTGCCTGCCTCAAGACTTCTGGAAGGTGAGATAATAAATTTCTACTGGTTAAGACATTTGTAATAAATTTTTCTGTTACTTACTGGCTTAATTAGCCCAGTTGTTCCAAGGAGGTCTTTTTCTAATACTCCAACACAGAACTTTGTCCTTTCTCCTTGTTAGCATTTTGGTCTCCTTAGCACAACCCTCTATCTCCATCAGAACTTCTCCATTGTACTAATAAATATATTAACCTAGAAAGCATTAGAGTTTGACAATAGTGTAAGTTGATAACAGTTTCCCCACTTACTAGGTATGGGACCTTGGGTTAGTGACTTTACAGTTTTGGGCCTCATTTTTCTCATTTGTAAGATTTAGTTAATACCAGTACTTAGAGGGTGGTTGTGAAGCATTTTGAGATAATATATGTAAAGTTCTTAACATGGTGTCTGGTATGTAATAATCATTGAGTAGATGTTATGAATTATTAACCTTTAATAGCTATTAATCCCCTATCTTTTGGTTACCTGGCATTCATTTATCTTATCAGGAAATATCCATTTGGAACTCTTCCCTTATTGGTCCATTTGGCTCAGGTGGCATGTCATCCCACAACTCCATTTGTAGAGCATAAGACGTAGGACTAAACCATCAACCATATCTCATTTGACTCATATGACTTTTGGTCATTGTGATTATTCATATTTGGTCATATAATGAAATAAATGGCAAATGAGATATGATGAGACTTTCTATGGCACATTTGGGGAAGTTGTTTTATTCTTACTGATCTTGAATGTAAGAAGATAGAGAAATTGGAGCTGTTGCCACCATTTTACTAACATATTGGTCCGGAGATTGGAACTAATAAAACAGAAGGCAGAACCAAGAAACTGGGTCCCAGTAATACCATTTGAACCCCCAGCCAGGCTCTAAGCCTGCCCTTTTCCAGAACTCTGTAGTTATATGACCAGTAAATTCTGCTTTTCTTAAGCTACGTTGGGCTAGTTTTCATTTATGACAAAACAGATCTAAACTCATATAAAAGAAAGCTTTCTTTTAAACCAAAACTTTTCTTATTGTCACTTTTGAGTTGATTGTAATGGGAAGACCCACTTGTATATGTGTCATAAGGTATTCTACTCCCTACTTTTTGCTCCCTATTCCCCACAATGGCCAGTGCACACTTGTGTTATGTAGTGCTACAGAAACTGAAGGAACTACTTAGTATATCTTTTCTGAGAAACTTCATCAAGTTTTTTTTTTTTTTTTTTTTATTTTGGCATATTATGGGGGTACAGATTTAAGGTTTCAATAAATGCCCATTTCCCCCCCTCCCCCCAAAAGTCTGAGTCTCCATCATGACCATCCCCCAGATGGTGCACATCTCACTCGTTATGTATGTATATACCCGCCCCCCTCCCCCCTCCCACCACCCCAATACCCTATTACTGTAGCACCTGTGTGTCCACTTAGGTGCTACTCAGTTAATACCAGTTTGCTGGAGAATATATCTGGTGCTTGTTTTTCCATTCTTGGGATACTTCACTTAGTAGTATGGGTTCCAGCTCTAACCAGGAAAATATAAGATGTGCTATATCACCGTTGTTTCTTAGAGCTGAATAGTACTCCATAGTATACATATACCACATTTTATTAATCCATTCTTGGATTGATGGGCACTTGGGCTGTTTCCACAGCCTTGCAATTATGAATTGTGCTGCTATAAACATTCGAGTGCAGGTGTCTTTTTTGAAGAGTGTCACTGGATCATTTGGGTAGATGCCCAGCAATGGGATTGCTGGATCAAATGGTATATTCACTTGTATCGCTTTAAGGTATCTCCATATTGCTTTCCACAGAGGTTGAACTAGTTTGCAGTTCCACCAGCAGTGTAGGAGTGTTCCTCTCTCTCCACAACCACGCCAGCATTTGTTATTTGGAGACTTTTTGATAAAGGCCATTCTCACTGGAGTTAAGTGATATCTCATTGTAGTTTTGATTTGCATTTCCCTGATGATTAGGGATGGTGAGCATTTTTTCATATGTTTGTTGGCCATTCTTCTGTCTTCTTTAGAAAAGTTTCTGTTCATGTCCTTTGCCCACTTTTTAATAGGGTTATTTGATTTTTTCTTGCTGATTTTCGTGAGTTCTAAGTATATTCTAGTTATCAGTCCTTTATCGGATACATAGGATGCAAAAATTTTCTCCCATTCTGTAGGTTGTCTGTTTACTTTCATGACTGTTTCTTTGGCTGTGCAGAAGCTTTGTAGTTTCATCATGTCCCATTTATTTATTTTTGTTGCTGCTGTGATTGCCTTTGGGGATTTCTTCATAAACTCTTTGCCTAGGCCGATGTCTAGGAGAGTGTTTCCAACATTTTCCTCTAGAATTCTAATGGTTTCATACCTGAGATTTAAGTCTGTTATCCAGCGTGAGTTGATTTTTGTGAGAGGTGAAAGGTGTGGGTCCTGTTTTAACCTTCTACAAGTGGCTATCCAGTTTTCCCAGCACCATTTATTGAAAAGGGATTCTTTTCCCCAGCGTATGTTTTTGTCTACTTTGTCAAAGATTAGATGGCTATATGAGGATGGTTTTATATCAGGATTCTCACATCTGTTCCACTGGTCAATAATCCTATTTTTGTGCCAATACCAGATTGTTTTAATTACTACAGCTTTGTAGTATAGTTTGATATCTGGCATATTAATGCCTCCCAATTTGTTTTTGTTGCCTAGAATTGCTCTTGATATTCAGGGTCTTCTTTGGTTCCATACAAAGCGTAAAATTATTTTTTCTATATCTGTGAAGAATGCTGATGGGATTTTAATAGGTATTGCATTGAATCTGTAGATCAGTTTGGGTAGTATAGACATTTTAATGATGTTGAGTCTGCCGATCCACGAGCATGGAATGGATTTCCATCTGTTTACATCCTCTGCTATTTCCTTCCTCAGTGTTTCATAGTTCTCCCTGTAGAGGTCTTTTACCTCCTTGGTTAAGTATACTCGTAGGTACTTTAATTTCTTTGTTGCTATTGTGAAGGGTATTGAGTCTTTAATTTGGTTTTCGATTTGATTGTTGTTGGCATATACGAATGCCTCTGATTTCTGTGTATTGATTTTGTATCCTGAGACTTTGCTAAATTCATTGATCAGTTCCAGAAGTTTCCTGGTTGAATCTTTGGGGTTTTCTAGATATAATATCATATCATCAGCAAACAGTGAAAGTTTGATCTCTTCTGCCCCTATTTGGATACCTTTAATTCCACTTTCCTGTCTGATTGCTGTAGCCAGGACTTCCAGTACTATGTTGAATAGAAGTGGAGATAGTGGGCAGCCTTGTCTGGTTCCGGTTCTAAGTGGGAATGCTTTCAGTTTTTCCCCATTCAGTATGATGTTAGCTATGGGTCTGTCATAAATGGCTTGTATCATTTTTAGATATGTCCCTTCTATGCCTATTTTCTTGAGTGTTCGTATCATGAAAGGGTGTTGAATTTTGTCAAAAGCTTTTTCTGCATCTATTGAGAGAATCATGTGGTCTTTGTTTTTGCTTCTGTTTATGTGGTGAATTGCATTTATACATTTGCGTATGTTGAACCATCCCTGCATTCCTGGGATGAAGCCCACTTGGTCATGATGGATTATTTTTTTGATAAGCGTCTGGATTCGGTTAGCTAAGATTTTGTTGAAAATTTTTGCATCTATATTCATTAGGGATATTGGTCTGTAGTTTTCTTTTTTTGTTGGATTCTTTCCTGGTTTTGGTATCAGAGTAATATTCGCTTCATAAAAGGTGTCAGGGAGGTTTCCATTCTTCTCGATGTTGTGGAATAGTTTCTGCAAGATAGGTATTAGTTCTTCTTTGTAAGTGTGGTAAAATTCGGGTGTGAAGCCATCTGGACCGGGACTTTTCTTTTTAGGGAGATTTTTAATTGCTGTTTCTATTTCAGCTGTTGAGATTGGTCTGTTCAGGGAATCTATTTCTTCCTGGTTGAGCCTAGGGAGGCTGTATGTTTCTAGAAATTTGTCCATTTCCTCCACATTTTCCAGTTTGTGTGAATAAATATCTTTGTAGTACTCATAAATTATATCTTGTATCTCTTTGGGATCGGTTGTGATATCTCCTTTTTTATTCCTGATGGAGCTTATTAGAGATTTCTCTTTTCTGCTTTTCGTTAGCTTAGCCAGTGGCGTGTCAATTTTGTTTATTTTTTCAAAGAACCAACTTTTTGTTTTGTTAATCTCCTGAATAGCTTTCCTGTTTTCAATTTCATTTAGTTCTGATTTGATCTTGTTGATTTCACTCCTTCTGCTGGGTTTGGGGCTGGTCTGTTCTTCTTTTTCCAGCTCTTTGAGTCGTTTCATTAGATTGTCTATTTGTGATCTTTTTGACTTTTGATTATAGGCATTTATGGAGATAAACTTTCCTCTCAGAACTGCTTTAGCTGTGTCCCAGAGGAGTTGATAACTTGTCTCTCCATTGTCGTTTTCTTCATAGAAGTTTTTTATTTCCGTCTTGATTTCTTCATTTACGAAGTAATCATTTAGTAGGAGGTTGTTTAATTTCCACGTTTTTGTGTAGAAATGTGAGTTTCTGTTAGGGTTGATTTCTAGTTTTATTCCATTGTGATCTGAGAAGATACATGGTATGATTTCTATTTTTTTAAATTTCTTGAGATTTACTTTGTGTCCTAGGATATGGTCAATCTTAGAGAATGTCCCGTGAGCTGATGAGAAGAACGTGTATTCAGTGGATTTGGGGTAGAATGTCCTGTAGATGTCAGTCAGACCCAATTGTTCTAGAGTTTTGTTTAAGTCCATTATTTCTTTATTAATTTTCTGTTTGGAGGATCTGTCTTGAGCCGTCAGTGGGGTATTGAAATCTCCCGTGATTATGGAGTTGGTATTAATCCATTTGCTTAGATCTAGTAAGGTTTGCTTTATGAAACTGGGTGCACCTAAGTTGGGTGCATAAATATTTAAAATTGTTATCTCTTCTTGTTGAACTGTGCCCTTCACCATTATGTAATGACCCTCTTTGTCTTTCACTACTTTTGTTGGTTTAAAAACTAAATCGTCTGAAATTAGAACAGCCACACCAGCCTTCTTTTGGCTTCCACTTGCCTGGAATACTGATCTCCACCCTTTTACTTTTAGTCTATATGCATCCTTGCAGGTTAGATGTGTTTCCTGAAGACAGCATATACTTGGCCTGTATTTTCTTATCCATTCAGCCAGCCTATGTCTCTTGAGTGGAGAGTTTAAGCCATTCACATTTATTGAGAGAACTGATAGGTAAGGTAAATTACTGTTCATTCTCTTAGGTTGGATGTTGTTGCTTTGATTTCTCTGTTGAGCCATAGAGATATCTGGCCTTTAATCATTGGGTGTTGGGTTTTTTTTTTTGTTGTTTGTTTGTTTTTTTTTTATTATATTCGTGAGTTTCTATTATGGTGTTCGATGTGTAACACTGTTTTGAGAACTTCTTGTAGGGCTGGTCTTGTCTTGGTGAATTCTCTGAGGCTTTGCTTGTCTGGGAATGTCTTTATTTCTCCTTCATATATGAAGCTTAGTTTTGCAGGGAATAGGATTCTAGGCTGGGCATTGTTTTGTTTCAGAAGAGTGAGAATGGGGCCCCAGTCTCTCCTTGCTTGTAAAGTCTCATTAGAGAAGTCTGATGTTATTCGAATTGGCTTTCCTTTATATGTTACTTGCTTCTTTTGTCTTACAGCTTTTAGAAGGGCCTCTTTAGTTGATACTTTGGTCAGTCTGATGACTGCTTGACGAGACGTCCTCCTGTTTGCATTGAATCTCCCAGGGGTCCTCTGGGCTTCTTGAACTTGTATATCGAGATTTTGAGCAAGGCCTGGGAAATTTTCCTCTATTATATCTTCAAAAAGCTTGTCCAGCCCCTGAGTGTTGTCTTCCTCCCCTTCGGCCAACCCTATGACCCTCACGTTAGGTTTTTTCACATAATCCCACAGCTCTTGTAGACTTTGCTCTTTTCTCTTGTTTCTCTGCTGTATTTCTGTGACTGATTTATTTAATTGGAAGGTGTTATCTTCAAGCTCTGAGATTCTTTCTTCTGCTTGATCCACCCTGTTCTTGAGACTTTCCACAGTATTTTGTAGTTCCCTGAGTTGATTCTTCATCTCCAGGACTTCGGTTAAAGTTTTCTTCACTATGTCAATCTCTTTGTTGTACCTTTGTTCCATTTCCTGGAGGTTTTTTCTGTTTTCTTGGTGTTGTTTATTGAGTTGTTGTTGCAGGTCAGTGAGTGTTCTTATGATCCACATTCGAAATTCCTCTTCTGTCATTTTAGTTGCCAGGTTTTGGTTGTTGTCTGTTTCTAAGGGGCTGGTGCTCCTCTTTGGGGGTGTGTTTTCCGTTTGTTTCTTCATATTTCCGGAGTTCCTTTGCTGATTTCTTCCCATTTTGCTCAGTTGTTGTTTCTTTCCTTTAGGTTTTCGTTTGGGTATTCACACGTCTTATTTATTTTCTGAGCCAGTAGGTGGAGTTGCTCTCTGTCAGCAGCCTTCGCTGGGGTGGTGTCTGCAGGTCTCTCAACCTGCTGGGGATCCAGCAGTCCGAGATGTAGAGGAGGGGAAACAGCTAATTACCCTACCCCTCCTGCTGGTCTCCTTAATTACACAGGTGGGAATAGATGGCAGGAACTGGAGCAGTTCCTCTCTCAGCTCCACCCCCAAGGTGGGGCTAGAGACTTTGGAACCGAAGGCCCAGCTCCAAGTCACCAGAGTGTGTGGGTAGTAACGTCTCTCTGTCTTGTATTCGCTGAAGCCTGCTTCCTACAAGGCTCGGCTCTGCTCAGGCAAACTCCAGGGCCTGGACACCGAGCACAGAAGACCTGTGCAGACAGAGATTGGCCAGAAGCCGGCAGGCCCGTAGCCAAACCCAGGGAACCCCGTCTTCTGTCTCTTTAATTGCACGGGTGGAGATAAGCGGTAGGAATGGGAACAGTTCCTATCTCAGCTTTGTCCCCAAGGCAGGGACAGAAACTTTAGAGCCGAGGCTCAGCCACAAGAAACAGGACGGTGGTAGATGTAAAGACGCTCTGCCTTATAGCAGCTAAGGGTAACTTCCTTGGTGGGTGTCTCCTGCCAGGCAGGTTCTGCACTCTGGACACAGAGCGCAGGAGACCTGTGCAGTGAGAGATTGTCCTGAAGCCAGACCCACCAGGCCCCTTGTTCTGTCTCTTTAATTCCACAGGTGGAGATAAGCGGCAGGAACCAGAGCAGTTTCTATCTCGGCTCCACCCCCAAGGCGGGGATACAAACTTTGGAGCCAAAGGCCTAGCCCCAAATCCCCGGGTGTGGGGGTCCGTAAAATATCTCTGCCTTATAGCCACTGACGGCTGCCTCCTGCAAGGCCCAGCGCTCCACACTCTGGGCGCAGCGTGCAGGAGACCTGTGCAGGGTGAGACTGATCAAAAGCTGGCAGGCAGTCAATGGGACCCACCTGTCCCTGCCTTTTGTCTCTTGAATTACCCAGGTGGAGATAAGCGGCAGGAGTGAGAACAGTTTCTATCTCAGCTCCGCCCCCAAGGCTGGGGCAGAGACTTTGGAGCCCAGGGCGGGGCACCGGGTCGCAGGAGAGTGTGGAAGGCACCCTTTCTCTGCCTTAAATTCGCCAAGGGCAATCAATCTCCCCTGTAGCTCTGCCCCATCCAGGCAGGGTCTACTCTCTGAGCACAGAGTCAGTGCCGCTTGTGCAGCAAGTGACGGTCCAATATCAAATTGGTGGAGCAGCGGCGCGTACCGGCGCTTTCTCTGCGCAGCCTCTCCAAACCCCGAGCGCAAGTCCGCGCTGGAATGCCGAGTCAGCGCTGGAATGCAGGGGCGGAGCGGTGGTGCCGGAGGGGCAGAGGGAGGGGGGTCCTAATGGATCAAGGAGTCTAACTTTGTGCACTCTGACCTCTCAGTGCTATCCCAAACCTCCTCCAAATCCAGAGTCAAAGCCTCCTGCTGTGTAAATTCCCCTTACTCTTGACCTGGGAGTGTTCGGCAGGGAAATGCCCGAGCAGGCTCTGGTTCCTGACGCGGGGAGAGCGGTTGCTGCGCGCGGACCCCCCCCCCCCCCCCCCCCCCCCCCCCCCCCCCGCCTTAAACCGCGGCCGGCCGTTGTGTGCTCTGGCGAACTCAGCGCGTTCCCTACTCTAGTCTCTTCTCCACACAGCTTAATCCCGCGCTGCCACTTCTCACCAGCTTCAGGCACCTCCCGGCCTACGTGGGAGTGGAGCTCGGTGTGGGAAGGGGTGTTTCTCAGCGCCGGTTAGAGGCTGGCGCCACTGCCCGCCGGCAGCGGCTTAAGCCGCGCCTCGCTCCCTCCCTGATGTGTGCCTCCGAATCCCCGAGTTTTTCGGAAGAATGGTCGGTTCACCTTTGCTTTAGGCTGTAGATGGTCTTATTTCCTGTTGAGTGTCTGCAGGCTGGCAAAGCTGGTCTCGTGGAAGTGTAGATCGCTGGAGTGTGGCTATCCGCTTTCTTCACTATTTGCTCTGGGAGCAGAGAGCCAGGAGGGCACCCCTACTCCGCCATTTTTTGGCTCTTCTCTATAGTTCATCAAGTTTTTTAACCTATAATTTCCTTGGTTTCATTTCTAGAATATGGATAACTTGCTTCATAGAGTGTTGTCAGGATTAAATGAGATCATGTATGTAAAGCACTATTCTTTTATGTTACTATTGTCTTCTTCACTCCTGTATCTCAGGATGCCCAAAGGCACTCCAGGCCAGGCAGCACAGATTTTTATCCTGTAGCAACACCATTCCTAAGGACTAGATCCTCATGTATTTGAGGCTCTTGCTCTTGACCGTAGTTGGCAGAAGGAGTAGGAACATGGGCTCTCTTCCAGGAAGCTCTTACAGAGCATAAAGAGCCAAAAAGCAGGGGCACAGGTGTGAGTGAATAAAAAGGAGCCTGGTCCAAGCCTAGGAACATAAGGGAAGGTCCAGTGGGAATGTGAGGAGAACAGCAGTGTGCTGTTGGGGAAGGCTGAGAGCGTGTGGAATGGCAGAGGGAAGTAAACAAGGAGTCCAGCTCGTGAGCGGAAAGTCACTAGGACTGGAATGAGAAAGGTAGGAAGAGGATGAAGTATTAGGTCATTAAATGTGAAATGTACGATTCCAAATCAAAATTTTAGTTTATTATATCTCAAACAAGAAGCAGTACAATTAATCAAAGTATGTGCCTAAACTATCGACATAGTTATTTACCATCAAACTATTTATCATCTTAACAGTAGCTTTCCTATGCCAGCAGCGAAGAAGCTTGGAGAGCAAGTGGTGATGAAATCTCAAAAGGCACTTTCCACAGCTTGTTGAGAATTGAAAATTTTTCCTTGCAAGAAGTGGTTCAAAGCCTGGAAGAAGTGGTAAGTTGGTACAAGTTCTGGTGAATGTGGTGGATGACAGAGAGTTTCCAAGTCCAGCTTCTGTAGTTTGAGCAGCGTTGTTTGTGTGACATGTGGTCTTACGAGAGATTTGGCCTCTCTCTGTTGACCAATCTTGGCTGCTTAATCACAAGTGTCCTCATTATTTAGTCCAGTTGGTTGCAGTAGACATCTGTTGTAATTGATTGATCAGGTTTCATGAAGCTATAGTAGATAATACCAGCGCTGGACCACCAAACAGACACCAATAGCTCTTTGTGATGAATATTCGGTTTTGGACTGTGTTTTGGCACTTAATCTTTATCCAACCATTGTGCCAAATGCTTGCAACTGTCAAAAATAATCCATTTTTTATTACATGTAACAAAATATAGTGTAGAAATGGTTCACCTTTATGTCATGACAGCAAGAAAAGGGCAAGCTTTGAAATAGTTTCTCTTCTGATGCTCATTTAATTAATTTGGTACCCTTCTATCCAGTTTATTTACCTAGCCCATTTGTTTCAAATAGTCCAGTATTGTTGTAATAGTAATGTCAGACCTTGCTGCTGATTCACATGTAGGTTGAGATGGATTCACTTCCACTACAGCTTTCAGTGCATCATTATCCACCATGGTCTCAGGTCACTCACATGGCTTATTTTCAAGATTAAAATTACCAGAATGGAATTTCTCAAACTGTCAATGTACTATATATTTGTCAGGCATATTCTTTCCAAACACTTCATTGATATTTTGAGCTGTCTGTGATGCATTGGTTCCACAATGGAACTCATTCAAAAATAACACAAATTTTTGACTTATCCATGGTTTCACAAAAATGGCTCTAAAAAGTTGAAGGATAATCACAAGTTAAAATGTGCATTTGAAACAATGAGGGCGTACCTTCACACAAACACACAAGAAAAAGAAACAAGAAATGTCAGAGTGAAGTGTCAAGAGTTATCAACTGTCAAACTTGGTACTTAAGGAAATTGGATATTCCATATTTAATAACCTAATACATGAAGGAGAGAGCAAGCACAGAGTAAAGGATACCCACTCTTTCAACCGGTTCAACATTGCAGTCATTCTGCACAATCACCACTGATTTGATCCTTGGTGGAAGGGAGAGGGAAGAAGGAACTGCCCTTGAAGGTACAGAACTGGGCCTGACAAGCAATTAACATACAGTCTTCTAATATCATGATAATTAGTAGTTATTTTTGTTTCTATAATATTTTTCTGTCAGTTACATACTTCCATAGATTGTGTCATTGGCTCTTTGCCACATCCCTGTAAAGGAAGCAAGACAGGGATTATGATCTCCATTTTGCAAGTAAAGGAATGGAGGTTAACCTTGTCAAGGATTGCATAGCTAGTATCTTCTGCTTGGGATCTTAGTTCATATTTCTTTCATGTTTGTGAAACTGCCCTTCATTAAACTCCTATACATTCCATTCATTGCCTTAGTTTCGGTTATTTCATGAGTGGTGTACCTGACACCAGACTCAACTTCCCTCCGATGCATACTCATTTCCTGTGGCTAGAGCTATCTTTCTAATCATGCCATTCTTCTACGACAAAATGTTAATGGTTTCCCATTGCCTATGGAATACAGTCGAAACTGCAACGTAGCACTGAAGGTCTCCACTATTGTTAGTCCATTGACCTTTCCAAGTTATTTCAGGCAGACTTTGAATACTGTGTTGCCTCTCTCCCCAGCTCCATGCTCTCTCCATGAAGAAGTATTAGCCAGTTCTTGAACATATCATGCCTGCCCTTTGGAACCTTATACTTTGGAAATGTTTGCCTCGTTGCAAGAAATATTACCCACCCTCCTCTTTGGCAAATATCCTACTTACCCAAGACCATCTTAAAAGTTTGCTTCAACTGGAAACTTTCCACATTGTCTATAGGCAGGCTTGGTTCTTTCTCTGAGAGCCCCACTCTTCATTTATACTGTAATCTAGCACTTTGTACTCCTTGTCTACAATTATATGTTGGTATTTTGGTATTTTATTATTTTTGCTTTTCACTGAACTGAGCTCAAGCAGGGCAAAAATCCATATTTGTTTCATCTTTGTTTCCTGCATGACTGGCAGAGAGTCTGGCACAAACAAGGCAGGTACTTAGTGGATACTGAATTCAATTCCATGTCCCTTTGAAGGCTACTTTGAATACTTACAATAAGGTCCTTCACTTCATTGGACACATCTAATAACAGGAATGTTGGAAGGGGTATGAAAAATGATATTGAGGGTGGCCTTATCCATCTCAATTAGTTTCTTGGGGATTCACCATGCTTAAAGTCCTACAAACAATGAATTAGGCACCTTCCTTGCCAGGTATGGCATTGAAGTGAACCATTTCACTGTATATCCACCCAAAGTAAAAGCACCTAAAATATAACAAGTCTATTTTGGTCCTAGGTAAATGTTTCTCTATATTTGTTAGAGGTGCAGTTCCAAAAAAAAGTTCAGTTTTTTTATTGATTGTTATTTAATGGTAGGAGTTCTTTTTAAAAATGACAACCTTTAGGCCTACTCTCTCATTCATTACTGCTTCCTGGCAAGGCCTAGAGCAAATGTGGAGGAAGCTGATGGTTGCCACAGGATGAACAGGCTGGTCTACAGGTCGTTATGAAGAACAACTTGCCTTAGTCTTTACAGGGACCAAGTCAAGGAGACTCTGGTGCTTGAAGTTTATAAAACCAAGCAATTTCCTCATTGAAAGAGAGTAAAACAAATATGACCCTTCCTACTACCACCAGACTAATTACCTGAGGGAAAATCTGAGAAAATGGTATGTGTGGATATGGGACATGAATTGGAGACCAGTTCCCAAGTACTCTTTAGAAGACTTTTCTAGGAATCATTGGGGAAAAAAAGTCTAGAAAGGCAGAAGTTTCTAGCTTCCCTCAGGGCTGTGAAGAGGAAGGTGATATGCTATCAGAGACTAAAAATTAGGTCTAGGAAAACCAGAGTAATGAGAATGAAATGGTGACCTGGGTCCTGGCGCGGTCGCTCATGCCTGTAATCCTAGCAATCTGGGAGGCCAAGGCAGGAGGATTGCTCAAGGTTAGGAGTTCGAATGCAGCCTGAGCAAGAAGCGACACCCCGTCTATACTAAAAATAGAAAGAAATTAGCTAGACAACTAAAAATATATAGAAAAAATTAGCCGGGCACGGTGGCGCATGCCTGTAGTCCCAGCTACTTGGGAGGCTGAGGCAGTAGGATTGCTTGAGCCCAGGAGTTTGAGGTTGCTGTGAGCTAGGCTGACTCCATGGCACTCTAGCTGCCATGGCACTCTAGCCCGAGCATCAGAGTGAGACTTTGTCTCAAAAAAAAAAAAAAAAATGGTGACCTGATAGCCAGTAATACGATTTTACCCAGTAACTTTGCCCAGCAATAAACCCAACATAGTAGGAGCTTTAATTTAACAGGCAGAAAGTCAGTTCCTTATGTCTCCTGCCTCAGGTTGACAGCTTGGATAGGCTGTTGTCCATACAGAAAATGATGAGGCTATCCTTTACAGGATCTGTTCTAATTGGGAAGGGATTTGTACCTAAACTAGTCTAACAAGAAGCAGAATCTTTATCCTAAATGAAACAACACTGGGAAGACCATACCAGACATCTCAGCCAAAGTTCAATAGGCCCTCCATATCCACAGGTTCCACATCTGTGGATCCAACCAACCACAGATTAAAAATATTCAGAAAAAGGCAATAAAAAACAATACAAAATAAAAATACAAGTGGAATAATACATTATAACTGTTTGCATAGCATTTACATCATATTGGATATTATACATAATCTAGAGGTGCTTTAAAGTATATAGAAGGGCCGGGCGCGGTGGCTCACGCCTGTAATCCTAGCACTCTGGGAGGCCGAGGCGGGCGGATTGCTCAAGGTCGGGAGTTCGAAACCAGCCTGAGCGAGACCCCGTCTCTACTAAAAAAATAGAAAGAAATTAATTGACCAACTAAAAGTATATATACAAAAAATTAGCCGGGCATGGTGGTGCATGCCTGTAGTCCCAGCTACTCGGGAGGCTGAGGCAGGAGGATCGCTTGAGCCCAGGAGTTTGAGGTTGCTGTGAGCTAGGCTGACACCACGGCACTCACTCTAGCCTGGGCAACAAAAAGTGAGACTCTGTCTCAAAAAAAAAAAAAATAAAAAAAAAAAAATAAAGTATATAGAAGGATGTGTGTAGGTTATGTGCAGATGCTACACCATTGTATATTAGCAACTTGAGCATCCTCAGATTTTGGTATCCATGGAGGGGTCCTGGAACCAATAACCAATCCCCCATGGATACTGAGGGAGCATCACCACAAGCAGTTGCAAGTTATATGGGTTAGAAGTAGGCAGAATGGTTCAGAACCAAGGCTGTGGACAGCAAATGTGTACTGGAGTTCCTGTTCTGTAATGCCTAGTGTGGTTGTGAAGACCAGGAATGAAAATCTATGCATTCTTTGCCAATTTTGATGCTATAGCCTTTTTGTCAGGAAATGACCCTTGGCCCCAAGGCAAGGGCTCTCAAATTTCATTTCTTTGGATAATTCTTCCATTTGAAAAATGTTTGGCCTTTGATTCTTGTTGGGTCAGGCTCAGGATGATTTTGACCAATTTGTAGTTTAATTCAGAAATCACTGGTGGTTACTCTGAACTCAGAGGATCCTGCCTGCTGGGCTGTTCTTGTCTTTGTGGCCAATCAGAAAACAGAAACATCTAGAATGCCAGGCCACACAGTAATGTTCACTTTAATGTAATCAACAAAATTGATAACAGGAAATTTGAGTTTCATTATAACGTTTTCCAGAATAACTGACAATCCACAGGAGCTTTCACGCTGGTTTCATAACATTCAATCTTTGTTAGAAGAAGCAGGTGGCATGCAGTTTAATACAAGCACTTTCCTTCTTAGGAAGCACTCTCTCCCTGCTGGAGTAATTTAGAGTTCAATTTAGCCTGACCACACCTGACCCAAGCTGGTACAATAGTTTTTGATCAGAACCTTTTTTTTTTTTTGGTTATCAGCATGTAGGAAATTAGAATTATATGCAATTTACTTCACAGCCCTAAGTTATCTTTATCTTTCTCTGCTTTTATTTACCAATGATCCCACTTCCTTGTTCAAGTCTCAGAAAGTCACATTGTGGCAAATTAAAAAAAAAGCCTTCAAATAAATCATAAAATATAAAGATCTGCAGTACAGTCAAGATGATATTAACACATTTGGAATGACTTGTCTATCTCTATGTTTACACTAAGGACTAGATCAGCTGCATTTAAAACTTTTTTCTGTGGTATTTTTTGATTTTCTTATTTTTTTTTCCACTCAGAAAAATTTAAAGAGTTGAAATACAATCTTATTTTCTTTGTTATTTTCATGTTGTCTTAAGAAAAAAATACTTCTTTCTGCAGGCTGGTGGTGTGAGGGCCTTGCCCTGGGAGTCTTCAGATTGGGTTATTTCTTAATTTCAGTTAATTTCAGACAATTTCATAGTCTCCACAGCAGTAGCTTTCTCTCTTTCTATTACTCACGGATTTCTGCTATCCTGAGCACTCCTTTAAAGGGAGTAATGGCATAATTGAAGCTGAGTCTTAGTTTCCATATCTGAAAAGAAGATTAGATGGAAATCTCCAGGTTCCTGGGTCAGTGACACCAGCTCTGGTTTCTTAGCCAGACAGCAGCTTTTATTCTCTTTATGCATCTCTGCTGTTTCCTAGCAGTAGTAATTGGGGATCTGTGTTATTTAAAACACTGTATTTGTCAGAGTATTATGGCAGGTTACCTTCTAAAACACCAAGACCCCATTTAAAAGCTTCAGCGTCTATACTTAGGTATGTGTATATTAACTTGTACAGTTTGCTTCTGCAGCCAGGAAAATACAATTTTTCCATAGCTCTCTTCAGTGATTTTTTTTTCTCTGTCCCTTTGTGATCTTACAAGCTGTATTTCCCTTCCTACTTTGGTGTTTTCTGACCTGACTGCTTGAATCTATTACTATTTCTTTGTTGTCTTCCTTGGGCATTTACCCAGCTTCCACTTTGGAATGTTTCCCCTTTTGATAGATTGTCAGTGCCTTGTGCTGCTTTTTTGTTGCTGCTGTTGCTGCTGCTGCTGCTATTAAGGGCTGGGAGAAAAAAAGTAGGTGAGTTTCTGAGTGATATAGCTGCCAAATGTTATTATTCCCAACACAGTTTGTGTTTAATATTCTCCATTTATTACCAGTCTGTGATGATGGCTCAGGCATTGGAAGTGTCCTGAGCTATCACATCAGTCTCTCTTCATCTTATCTCCATTATGTGTTTTTTTAGTCACTTTCTTGATTTCTGTTTATATGACCATGGATTTTTGTGTCCACTACTCTCTACTGCATCTTCCACCAAGGTGATTTTTTCCTTCACATTTTATTTCCATTATCAACCACTCTATAAAGATATCGTAGAGACCTAGATTTGAAACATAGCTTGCTTTCTTTTACTACCTGTGCAATCTTAGGCAATTAACTTTATTTCTGTGATCCTGTGTCTATGTAAAATATAGATGATAATACTTTTGTCAAATTATTAATGTGAAGAATTTATGAGATAATCTGTTAAAATGTCTGGCACAGTGCCTGACTCATGGTAGATCTCAGTACCTTCCCTTTCCTCTCCCTTTCTCCTCCTCTCTCTCTTTATTTTACACTGCATAAACTACCATGGATTGTTTTCATAGTTCCATAAAATTTATTTTTCCTTTTAGATGAGAAGCTTTGTACAACAGGTTTTTCTGGCATACTTAAAAATGCCCCGTAGTAAAACTAGATTCCATTCCCAGATTTCAGTTTGTGTCACTGTTTTCTGTGGACACCCATGGATCATACTGTGCAACCTGGTTCTTAGTGGCTTCCCTAAATATGGTAAACATCTATTAAATAATTACCTCTAACCCTTCTTATATACTTTTAATTCCTTTTCTCTACTCCTCATATGCTGAAATAAATGGTCATTGTTTTTTCTTCTTCTCCTGCTTTTTCAAGCAATCACCATCTGCCACAGTGCTTTACCCTGCCAACAAGTCACTCCAGATTTGGACTTCAGCACCTGGACCATTCAGCAACTCTAGTTCATAGTATTTCAAAGATGTTATAAAGTTTCACTTATTAATTTCTCTATTCTCTTTTCTTCCAGAGACAGCTTCAGCTTCTGAGGAATCCTCCTTGCTTT
This sequence comes from Microcebus murinus, assembly GCF_040939455.1. NCBI lineage: Eukaryota > Metazoa > Chordata > Mammalia > Primates > Cheirogaleidae > Microcebus > Microcebus murinus. Next base: position 73,334,885 of record NC_134136.1, on the reverse strand, counting down.
CCTTTGCTAGTCTTCCAAGTGCTTGGCTCTAGTCCTTATTCATGGGCTCAACTTTGCAGTAATAACCACCTTTTCCATGCATGTCGAATTGTCCACATTTCTCATTATGTTTGTGGATTCATGGTGCCCCCCTTTTGCCTAGAAAAAAAATCGAATCTAATATACTGTTCTGTGCTCTGTAATATAGGGAGTGCAACTCTTTATAATTCTGCGGTTATTTTATCCATCCCTAGTTCAAGAGGATATGTTCTTCTTAAGACACAATATTTTATATTGAATAGATTGAATTTTATCACCAGTGTACACATACAGTACCCAAAGCCTGGGATTTAGCTGAGGCCATGTGAGTACAGTATTGCCATCTAGGAACACTGTGGAGAACGGAGTGCAGAGGGGGTCAGACTTAACCTTGAAGGCCTACATTTGGAGGTGGACTGAGGATGCTGATGGAGCTTAAGATGGCAAATGTGTCAAAGAAATGAGAGGGTCTCAGAGAGTACTTCATCATGGCATCTAAGGGAAGGTCGTGCAAAAGAAAGAATGGCAGATACTCAAGGGACTCATGGACCAAGAAATGAAATGATGATTAGATTGAGTTTCTATGACATTATTGGTGATGGAAGGGGGAAAAGAGAGAAACTGGCCATTGTATTAATAGAGCAATATACTTAATGTAAAGGGCAAGTGTTTTATAATGGTGCCAGTGCTTTCTTAGCCTCAATTGCTGCCTGTTGTATAGGGTTATTCTGTAGATTGAAAGTCATATTCATGTAAAGCACATAGAAAAGTCCTTGGGTTTCTGTAGGCTGTCAATAAATTTTCAGCATAGTTTTTCTTGAAGAGTTAGGGCATGTATGTGACTAAGTAGGATGTGGCTTTCAGACACCAGGCTGCAAAATGGATACCAGTGCTCCAAGAAAAGGACCTTTGTAGCATGTGGCATGGGCAGCCCCTTCTATAATAAGTGCATGAGACAGAGAGTGAGACAGAATCCAATAAGTGACGCTGCCAGATACACTCCCACATTGACACATACATATACACATACATGGCTATTTTCTAGAGTAGCAAAGCTTTCCTAAGGCTCTATGTGACCCAGTCCAATCACTTCTGCATTTGGTGACTGAAAAGCCTAAAAATAAGTATCAGACTCAAATTATAGATTCTCCTTATTCTAGTTATTCAAGTGGATTTCCTATATTGGGGTTATGACTGAGAGTTAAAATTTTTAATAAAATGTTTATGATTCACATTCATTCCAATGTTGCTCTTCCCCCTTTAATCAGTATCAATGAAAAAAGAAACAAAAAAGATTCAGAAAACAGGACCTAAATTAGGAGAAGTTGTTGAACAGAAATCTATTGGAAAGTTTTAACTTAATTTTTGGGTTTTTGTTTTTTTTTTTTTTTTTGAGACAGAGTCTCACTTTGTTGCCTAGGCTAGAGTGAGTGCCGTGGCGTCAGCCTAGCTCACAGCAACCTCAAACTCCTGGGCTCAAGCAATCCTTCTGCCTCAAGCCTCCCAAGTGGCTGGGACTACAGGCATGCGCCACCATGCCCGGCTAATTTTTTCTATATATATTATTTGGCCAATTAATTTCTTTCTATTTATAGTAGAGACGGGGTCTCGCTCTTGCTCAGGCTGGTTTCGAACTCCTGACCTCGAGCAATCCGCCCACCTCGGCCTCCCAGAGAGCTAGGATTACAGGCGTGAGCCACCGCGCCCGGCCTAATTTTTGGTTTTTGATGCAGTAAATAATTAAAACCGAACCGCACACTGTATCCTACTTAGTAGCGAATGTAATATCAGCAGTAATATGTATACATTTATAATTTATACAAATATTTTCAAATATGTTACCTCATGTGTTCCTCACAGCAAATCTGTGAGGTGATATGATAATATGCCCTTCATGACAGAAATTACTCACCTTGCACTGTTCCTACTGTTTACATACATCAATCCATATTATTTTCATGATAGTGCTCTGAGGTGTTGGTACTATCATTGTACTTTATTTTATAAATGGAGAAACTGGGGCACAGAGAATTCAGGCATCTTTCTAATGTCACTGAGCTAATGAGTGTTAGGGGCCAGGATTGGGCCCCACCTGTTTTGTTTCAGAGTCTGTGCTGCACCATGTATGTGCCTCTCTAAAGTAATAACACTATGTTTTCATAGGGTTGCTGTCAGAGTAAAGGGCAAAATGGTGTTAGGGACAATGTCTGCCTTATGAACATAGAATTGGGGTATGTTTAGTGTGAGCACATTTCCTGATGTTATTCCTCAGAGCAGATAGGACCTCCGTTTTGCAGATTCCAGAACTTGAGGCTTGGAGAATTTCATGCCTTGTTTGAGTTGCCACATTATTTATACTTAAAAAAATTTGTACTGAAATGTTTTAATTGGAAGAAATAGTACACATGCTAATTGCAGCTGATGAAAACATGCAAAGATGCATAAAGGAAAAGTTTGTAACTTCCTCACCCACCTTACCTCCATTTCTACTCACTTGAAGTGAACAGTTTTAATACCTGACACCAATCTTTCCATAATCATTTTCTTTTTCAAGGAGAATACTGAAACACAAGTGAATGCCCAAACATTTGCAGTGTTGGAAGGCGGCTTGGTTGTCATTGGACAGAATAGAAATACTACCATTCTATGTAGATTTTTCTTAAACTTGCTATTCTAATTTAGCAGCAGGTCATGGAGAATGTTTTGGGTCAGTAGATGATAGTGGTTTCATGTCTTAGCTCTAAAGAGTTCTTATTACCCAAATGTCCAAATTACTCATGTTAAGTACTCTTGCTTCATTGCCTGTTAAGTTCTGGGCCAAGACCGTAAGGGGTTCATTGTTATTGTCAAATAATTCTATTTGGAACCCATTAAGGTATATTCTTTCCGTGGCTCCTCCCACCAGCTTTTCTTCTTAGTTGTCTTGTGGGTGGCTTTAACATCTCCTTGTCAAACTCCACCAAAAATAGTTACTCTGGGACTTCAAAAACATTATTTTGCAACTCAAAATAAATTTAAGAAAAATCAACATCTTTCTAGTTTTAAGTGTCCATTTTAGGAACATTCCTGAAATAATATCCACTTATTCAAGTCTTTTACATTCAACAGTAAATTTTAGTTGTCTTTTTTAATATCATTCATGAACAGATATTGCTAAGGACTTCATTGTAGGCATTTTAGATTTTATCACTCTTATCAATTGTTTTATTTTTACTCCATTTTCTGATGGATTTTTTTGCTTGTCTGCAAGTAAAATAGTGATTTTTTATATAGCTTTTATATTTATTGCACTAATATATGGTTATATAACATTTACATTGTGCCAGGCATGTTACATGTTTTGGTAAATATTCTATCAAAACCTATTCTGTTTCTTCACTACTGTATCCTCAGGGCCTAAAACAGATAATGCTTTCTATATATTTGATGCAGTGCAGCATTAAAAACCCATCATTATCTTTAAGTGCTAGACATTGCCATAAAGAACAAGCAGACCCCTTCCTTTGATGACCTTTCCTCCCTGGGCAGTGACCTGATTGTTTGGCTCTGTGTTGGCATCTGGACCTTCAGGTAAACAGTTTGATAGGAAGTTGCTGCCAACTGCCCCAGATTTGCCCTGGCAGCCACATGGAAGCCTCACTCTTAGGAACGGTTTGCTTGACTGTTTGGCAATGTAACCACAGGGGTTAAGCTCAGCTAATTAGCAGGTTTACTTATAGCCCACATCCTGATACTTCTGGAGATTCCAAATAGGAAGTGTATTTTGTGAGACATGGCATTAAAGTGATAACCATCCTTAACTTTGTGTGCTGAATTATGGTTTCCTTGCTTCCTCATTTGATCTGTGCTGTACCTCACTGAATTAGATGTAGTAATTGCATCTGCTTCAAATGTTTGCCACAAAGATGAAATGAGGAAAGTCCTCATATAATCAATCATTTGATGCTGTGCCATTCCCCCAGAGGACAGAGATAACTGCCTACAGATCTCCATCTCATAGGGCTTGGCTGCAGCTTTTGCTTAAACCACTGTTGTACTTTGCACACTTAAAGAGAAACATTCTTTCCTCACTTAAAAACTACTTTGTGTTGATCTCTGTCAACATTTTCATGGTTTTAGGGTTCTAAAAGTAAGCTGTTTAAATCATCCTACTGCATCATTTGGTTGCATGGCACGTAAAATGATACTGCTCAAATGAGTAGAGAAAGAGAGCAAAGATACTTCAAGAGAGGGTGAGGCATTTCTACACAAAAACGTGGAAATTAAACAACCTCCTACTAAATGATTACTTCGTAAATGAAGAAATCAAGACGGAAATAAAAAACTTCTATGAAGAAAACGACAATGGAGAGACAAGTTATCAACTCCTCTGGGACACAGCTAAAGCAGTTCTGAGAGGAAAGTTTATCTCCATAAATGCCTATAATCAAAACACAAGAAGATCACAAATAGACAATCTAATGAAACGACTCAAAGAGCTGGAAAAAGAAGAACAGACCAACCCCAAACCCAGCAAAAGAAGTGAAATCAACAAGATCAAATCAGAACTAAACGAAATTGAAAACAGGAAAGCTATTCAGGAGATTAATAAAACAAAAAGTTGGTTCTTTGAAAAAATAAACAAAATTGACACACCATTGGCTAAGCTAACGAAAAGCAGAAAAGAGAAATCTCTAATAAGCTCCATCAGGAATAAAAAAGGAGATATCACAACTGATCCCAAAGAGATACAAAATACAATTTATGAATACTACAAAAACCTTTATGCACACAAACTGGACAATGTGGAGGAAGTGGACAAATTTCTAGAAACATACAGCCTCCCTAGGCTCAAGCAGGAAGAAATAGATTCCCTGAACAGACCAATCTCAACAGCTGAAATAGAAACAGCAATTAAAAATCTCCCTAAAAAGAAAAGTCCCGGTCCAGATGGCTTCACACCTGAATTTTACCATACTTACAAAGAAGAACTAGTACCTATCTTGCAGAAACTATTCCACAACATCGAGAAGAATGGAAACCTCCCCGACACCTTTTATGACGCGAATATTACTCTGATACCAAAACCAGGAAAGGATGCAACAAAAAAAGCAAACTACAGACCAATATCCCTAATGAATATAGATGCAAAAATTTTCAACAAAATCTTAGCTAACCGAATCCAGACACTTATCAAAAAAATAATCCACCACGACCAAGTGGGCTTCATCCCAGGGATGCAGGGATGGTTCAACATACGTAAATCTATAAATGCAATTCGCCACATAAACAGAAGCAAAAACAAAGACCACATGATTCTTTCAATAGATGCAGAAAAAGCTTTTGACAAAATTCAACACCCTTTCATGATACGAACACTTAAGAAAATAGGCATAGAAGGGACATACCTAAAAATGATACAAGCCATATATGACAGACCCGTAGCCAACATCATACTGAATGGGGAAAGATTGAAATCATTCCCACTTAGAACTGGAACCAGACAAGGCTGCCCACTATCTCCACTTCTGTTCAACATAGTGCTGGAAGTCTTGGCTACAGCAATCAGACAGGAAAATGGAATCAAAGGTATCCAAATAGGGGCAGAAGATATCAAACTTTCACTGTTTGCTGATGATATGATATTGTATCTAGAAAACCCCAAGGATTCAACCAAGAAACTCCTGGAACTGATCAATGAATTTAGTAAAGTCTCAGGATACAAAATCAATACACAGAAATCAGAGGCATTCATATACGCCAACAACAATCTAATTGAGAACCAAATCAAAGACTCAATTCCCTTCACAATAGCAACAAAGAAATTAAAGTACCTAAGAATATATTTAACCAAAGAGGTAAAAGACCTCTACAGGGAGAACTATGAAACACTGAGGAAGGAAATAGCAGAGTATGTAAACAGATGGAAATCCATACCATGCTCGTGGATCGGCAGACTCAATATCATCAAAATGTCTATACTACCCAAACTGATCTACAGATTCAATGCAATTCCTATTAAAATCCCATCAGCATTCTTCACAGATATAGAAAAAATAATTTTACGCTTCGTATGGAACCAAAGAAGACCCCGAATATCAAGAACAATTCTAGGCAACAAAAACAAAATGGGAGGCATTAATATGCCAGATATCAAACTATACTACAAAGCTGTAGTAATTAAAACAATATGGTATTGGCACAAAAACAGGAATATTGACCAGTGGAACAGATGTGAGAATCCTGATATAAAACCATCCTCATATAGCCATCTCATCTTTGACAAAGCAGACAAAAACATACGCTGGGGAAAAGAATCTCTCTTCAATAAATGGTGCTGGGAAAACTGGATAGCCACCTGTAGAAGGCTAAAACAGGACCCACACCTTTCACCTCTCACAAAAACCAACTCACGCTGGATAACAGACTTAAACCTAAGATATGAAACTATTAGAACTCTAGAGGAAAAAGTTGGAAACACGCTCCTAGACATTGACCTGGGCAAAGAGTTTATGAAGAAGTCCCCAAAGGCAATCACAGCAGCAACAAAAATAAATAAATGGGACATGATCAAACTACAAAGCTTCTGCACAGCCAAAGAAATAGTCATGAAAGTAAACAGACGACCTACAGAATGGGAGAAAATTTTTGCATCCTATGCATCCGATAAGGGACTGATAACTAGAATATACTTAGAACTCACGAAAATCAGGAAGAAAAAATCAAATAACCCCATTAAAAGGTGGGCAAAGGACTTGAACAGAAATTTTTCTAAAGAAGACAGAAGCATGGCCAACAAACATATGAAGAAATGCTCAACATCTCTAATCATCAGGGAAATGCAAATCAAAACCACAATGAGATATCACTTAACCCCAGTGAGAATGGCCTTTATCAAAAAATCTCCAAACGATAAATGCTGGCGTGGTTGCGGAGAGAGAGGAACACTCCTACACTGCTGGTGGGACTGCAAACTAGTTCAACCTCTGTGGAAAGCAATATGGAGATACCTTAAAGCGATACAAGTGAATCTACCATTTGATCCAGCAATCCCATTGCTGGGCATCTAGCCAAATGATCCAGTGACACTCTACAAAACAGACACCTGCACTCGAATGTTTATAGCAGCACAATTCATAATTGCAAGGCTGTGGAAACAGCCCAAGTGCCCATCAATCCATGAATGGATTAATAAAATGTGGTATATGTGTACCATGGAGTACTATTCAGCTCTAAGAAACAATGGTGATATAGCACATCTTATATTTTCCTGGTTAGAGCTGGAACCCATACTACTAAGTGAAGTATCCCAAGAATGGAAAAACAAGCACCAGATATATTCTCCAGCAAACTGGTATTAACTGAGTAGCACTTAAGTGGACACATAGGTGCTACAGTAATAGGGTATTGGGGAGGGGGGAGGGGGGAGGGGGGCGGGTATATACATACATAATGAGTGAGATGTGCACCATCTGGGGGATGGTCATGATGGAGACTCAGACTTTTGGGGGGAGGGGAGGAAATGGGCATTTATTGAAACCTTAAAATCTGTACCCCCATAATATGCCAAAATAAAAAAAAATTTTAAAAAAATTGCTATTTAGAGAAAAGGAAAGAGTAGAAGGGAGAGGAGAGGAGAATATAGAGAAGAAAGAAAAGAAAGACGATGTGAGGAGAGGTGAAGAGGGAGAGAGAAAAGTAGAGGAGAGTAAAAGAAAGAAACATAAAGGAAAGGAAGGAAAATAAACACAATGGAAGAGAAAGGGAAGAATGGTGGGAGAAACAATGGTAATATTAAGAGTCACTTATCAAATATTTGCTGCACTATCAAACACTGCAGTGAGTGTCTTTACAAAAACTATCTCATATTTTCCTTTCTAGGTACATTTTTGCACTGTGCATTACATAAAGACACTGTATGCATTCATAATGTATTATATTATTATTTGTCTTATTTTCATTGTGAGGACAAAGTGAGACAACAAATAGGAAAGTAGTTTATAGTCTTGTTTCTAGATCTAAGGAAAAATGTTACATATGCTTTCTCTTAATTAGGAGCTACCTACCTACAAAGATGTGAATAAAAGGGATAAGCCTCTTAGAGGCTAAACTTCAACCCCAGTGTTCAATCACAATTCTTTTTTTTCTGATAAATATTTCCACAGGTCCCTTTGGGTTCTGGGCCACCCTCAAGGAGCCAAAAGGAGGGACCCACCCAACAGCAACCATATGGTAGAAAGTCTCTGTGATTTTAACAGAGATGTGCACCGAAGTCTAAAGAGAGGATTGGAATAGTATGACCCAGGGGCTCAGCCCCAAGGAAGACTTCAATCTGACCTTTTCTCTGTTGGCAACATGTAGCCCTTTCTGTCTGTGAAGATATGGTTTATATGGTTGAAATATTTCAATGCATTCTACGCAAAAGGCTAAAATCATCTTGCTGAAAACTCAAGAGCATCAGCTGAAAATCTAAGAACTCAAAATATCATACATCAAGGTAGGCAGACAGAAGAAAGGCAAAAATGAGCACTCTATAAACAATGAACATTTAAAAATATTCCTTCAAAACGTAAAGAGAAGATGGTAAGCATTTTAGTAATAAGCCAATTCAGAGATGTCTAGAACATGAATGAAGAAAACATTAGAACTGGCAGAAGGGTTTTAAAGCAGTGGTCAAATAATGCACATGGGCCCTGCTCATGCCTGGCATGACTCCATTGCTTCTGGTATCAATTGCTCTTGAATTAAATGCTAGGATTAGAGTCATTAAATCTAAAACAATTATTGAATCAAACAATATTAAAACTCATCTGCAAAAATTAATTAGTGAAAAAAATCATGAAATTACCCATAAAAGAGGAGTAATTTGGGACACGTGCCTGGGCAAATTGTCTTGTAAAATGATAGTATTGCATATGACATCAGGGAGACTTTGGTATTGACAAGGGTAAGACCAAGGGATGAGAACCAAGAGCTCATATGACAGTGGGCAAATTGCATATTTGTGGGTGACTCTCAGGGGAACAAGTTAATCCTTCCATCTCACCAAAATTCCCCAAAAAACTCTTATTTAAAAAATATCCAGGCCGGGCATGGTGACTCATATCTGTAATCCCATAACTTTGGGAGGCCAAGATGGGGGGATCACTTGAGGCCAGGAGATCAAGACCAGCCTGGGCAACATAACAAGACCCCATATCGGTAATAATTTTAAAAATTAGCCAGGCATGTTGTCATGTGCCTGTAATCCCAGGCACTCAGGAGGCTGAGGCAGGAGGATTGCTTAAACCCACGAGTTAAAGGCTGCACGAGCTATCATTTTACCACTGCACTCCAGCCTGGGTAACGGAGCAAGACTCGGTCTTAAAAAAAAAAAAAAAATCTAAAGTTCCGCACAGGATCAGGATTTGGACTTTTAGTCATTAAGCATAAAAAACCTCCCCCTGGAAAGAGGTTCACAGGGTCTAAGTTTGCTCTAAGTCCCTCAACTCCTATAAGTCTCACAGAGATGGGAGTCCATCTCTAAAAATTAGATAACACATGCTCTTTGAATAAAAATAGCAATTTATCAAGATTTTTGTAAAACTCTCATAAATATATCCATAAAATGTTGCTGAAGGATAAAACAAAACCTTGTACCAATGGATATATCCACATTTCTTTATGGCAAGATCCTGTATTGTTAATATGTTGGTTTTCATCTCATTGGTAGTTTAGGAAAACTGCATTAAAAATCTCTCGTGTTTCACGTGCCATCTGTTATGGACCTTAGATGTCAACACACTGTCTTATCCACATCGAATGAAGCAATCTCACTGGTGGAAACCATGCAGGTCAGTCTACGAAAAAGTATATAATTGCACAAACCCATAAAGCATTGCAGTTACATTGTATTTCAGTCATTGAATAGTCTTTATCTTCAAGTTTCTGGCACTTTTAGAAATGCCCTCTCTCAGAAAAAGGAAGGAAACCAACGAAACTGACATACTTCAGGAAGTATTTAACGATAATTTATCAGATATTCCTAGTGAGATCGAAGATGTGGGATGACTGTTTTGAGAAGTGGTGCTTTTAAGTGATTCCAACACTGATGAAGCTACTGATAATCTGAAATTGACACACCACTAGGCATACTAATGTTTGAAGGTCATGCTGGGGTCACTACATTTTCATCTCAGTGTGACTCTGTACCCTCTGTGACCAGTCTCCTTTTTGGTGATGAACTGTTTGAGATGTTGTGCAAAGAGCTGCCCAACTGATTATCACAATCAAACCGCAGTGAAACTCAAAACACCATCTAGAACACTAAAGTGGTCTTCGGATACACAGAAGGACATCAAGAAATTCCTTGGCCTAATTATTCTGATGGGTCAAACAAGAAAAGATACCTGGAAAGACTATTGGTCAACAGATCCTTTGCTATGTACCCCTATATTTCCACAGACAATGAGTCGCCATAGATTTGAGCAAATATGGACATTCTGGCAATTCAATGATAATGCCAAAATGGACAGTCCCTTGGGGAGACTTTTCAAGATTCAGCCTGTGCTGGATTATTTCCTGCATAAATTTCGAACAATATACAAACCAAAGCAACAGTTGTCTTTGGATGAGGGAATGATTCCATGGAGAAGACGTTTAAAATTTCGCACGTACAACCGAGCGAACATAACAAAATACGGTTTACTTGTCCGAATGGTGTGCGAGAGTGACACTGGCTATATCTGCAATATGGAGATATACACTGCTGAAAGAAAGAAATTTCAAGAAACTGTTCTTTCAGTCCTTGGACCCTCTCTTGGCATATGGCACCATATTTGCCAGGATAATTATTACAGTGCTACGTCTACTGCTGAATTGCTGCTACAGAACAAAACAAGAGTCTGTGGGACTATTAGGGAGAGTAGAGATTTACTGCCAAATTTGAAAATGAAAACATCAAGAATGAAGAAAGGTGACATAATATTTTCCAGAAAAGGCGATATTCTTCCCCTAGCATGGAAAGACAAGTGGGTTGTCCGAATGATATCAACGATCCATGACACTTCTGTCTTGACAACAGGAAAATAAAAATAGAAAAACAAGAGAGAATATTGTAAAATCTACCTGCATCAAGGAATACAATGCCCACATGAAAGGCATTGACCGTGTGGATCAATTCCTTTCGTGTTGTTCCATTCTAAGGAAAACATTGAAATGGACAAAAAAAGTAGTGCTGTACCTTATAAACTGTGGACTTTTCGATTCATTTAGAGTGTACAATGTCCTCAATCCACAAGCAAAAATGAAGTATAAACAGTTTCTGCTATCAGTGGCGAGAGACTGGATAACGGATGACAATAATGAAGGCTCTCCAGAACCAGAGACAAATCTGTCCAGCCCTTCCCCTGGGGGTGCAAGGAGAGCACCTCGTAAAGATCCACCCAAAAGGTTGTCAGGTTATATGAAGCATCATGAACCTACGTGTATTCCAGCGAGTGGAAAGAAAAAATTTCCTACGAGAGCCTGCAGAGTTTGTGTCACCCATGGAAAAAGGAGTGAATCTAGATACTTATGTAAATTTTGTTTGGTCCCTCTTCATAGTGGAAAATGTTTTACTCAGTGCCATGCGTTAGAAAAGTACTAGGAACTTTACTTGTTTAATTAGTTGTTTAATTGTTTTGTAAATAAAAATGCTATAATTGTTGTAAAACAACACCTAAAGTGCATATGATCTGTAGTTATGATGATTTAAATAACGTGCATTTTTCCAAAAAATGTGCAGTCCCTGGCGTATGTCTTAGAGATTTCTATGTGGTACACAATGTGTTAACTTGGATTAAAATATTTTTTTGTCATTATTTGAAATTATTTATTTAGTACTTATTTATCCTGAATAGAAGACAAACTAAGCTATATGAAGTAAAAGTTATCCCTCCCAATTCCCTCTGTCTGTTACCCCAACATTACATACTCAGTATTGATAGTCTGACTGCCTCTTTTTTTGCACAGTTTTCTACACTGAGAGAAATATATACTAGTGAATATACATTAGGCATGCTTTTGGGTTGCTTTAATAGAAATTATTTTATTCCTTATAACTCAAGATTTTAGCTCTTTAGCTCTTGTGGGATGCAATTGTTTATGTGAAACAGAATGAGAATCTGAGACCACTTTTTTCTTCCAAATATATTACTTTCTAATTATCATTTGAAACAATAGTTTTCTTTCCTGGAACTCTAAACTCTTGAGCCCTTAACCACTCTCCACTCTATTTTTGATTATAGTTTACCATGCCATTATCACATGACAGATATTCCTTTTTGCTCTTAATTTTTGTCATTTTTTTTTTTTTGAGACAGAGTCTCGCTTTGTTGCCCAGGCTAGAGTGAGTGCCTAGCTCACAGCAACCTCAAACTCCTGGGCTCAAGCGATCCTGCTGCCTCAGCCTCCTAAGTAGCTAGGACTACAGGCATGCACCACCATGCCTGACTAATTTTTTCTATATATATTAGTTGGCCAATTAATTTCTTTCTATTTATAGTAAAGACAGGGTCTTGCTCTTGCTCAGGCTGGTTTCGAACTCCTGACCTCGAGCAATCCGCCCGGCTAACCCTCCCAGAGTGCTAGGATTACAGGCATGAGCCACCACGCCTGGCCAATTTTTGTCATTTTAAAAATGTTTTTAGCACTTTATACTTTATGATAAACTTTATTTAGTCAATTTACCTCTTAAGTCACATGGCGAGTTTTAATGCAATTACTGTATACCACGAACTTAAGAAAAAATTGCTTTGTTTACAATATTGACTTCACCCAGGCTCAGGGTGTGTGTGTGTGTGTGTGTGTGTGTGTGTGTGTATCAATGTAATCAATCCACCTTTTAGAACCTTTGGGAAATGTTTCTAGTTGTCTTTGTATAGGTCTTGTCTGCCCAGCTTATTGAAATATCTTTTCAGTTATCAAAACATTGTAGTTGATTCCCTTGGTGTTTTTGGTTTCGTAGTAATATAATTTTGGAGTTCTATATATTGCAAAATTAAAACCAGACCACACAGTGCTATAGAGTCACGTATTGGCAGAGCTAGGCAGTGTTCTGGATTGCTGGACTAGGACACCCTGCAGTCACTTTGCACAGAGATGTGACCTGTTCGTGGGGTTTGAATTGATGCTGGCTGATCAAGAAAATTCTCTGGTAGGCATGTGAAACAGAAATTCACTGGAACCTTTAGGTAAAAAAGAGCAGTATAACATTTAGGGTTGAACTCAGCTGAGAAGCTATAACTCAGTTCTTGCTAGAAAGGATGTAGGCTATAACTAGGAAAGAGATATATTGTGAATATATGTTTAATGTTACATAAAAAGTCAATTGTGATCAGAGCCTATAAGTTTTCATGCCACTTTGTAGTTGTCAACTCTATTTTCACATATTGTATCTCAGTTTAATCCTCATTTTAAATCTGTGTGAGAGAAGTAATAATTTCATATACGACATAGTATTTGTTGTAGGGAGGTAGGGATTAAATAAAATAATCAGTAAAAAGTTACTCATTACTCTGACATCTGCATAAGCATTCAGTAAATATTGTTAATTAGAGTAGGCATGAACATCCTTTTAGAGATGGAGAATCTAGAGGCTTAGGATAAGGGATGTCATTGAGTTGCTTTGGTTTGCTTTCAAATTTTTTTTGATTTTCATTTCTTGACTTTTTCTATAAATTATAAATGAATACTTGCTTATCAAGTATAAGGTGCAAGGCACATCTGGAAAAATATTGCTATTTCACCCCCATCTCTACTCCTGAATTCCAACTATCCTGACTTAAACATGGTAAACACCTAGGAACATTTCCACAACTTTGTCTAGGTTAAAACAAATACATTATTACTCACAGATGTGCACATGTATTTCTATCTCTGTATTTAGTTCTATTTCTGTATATGTATTTGTCATTGTCAATTTTTTATATAAATGGGATTTTGCAATGTTTTTCTCACTAATAGTATATCACTGGCATGCCTTTTAGTCAATAGGTTTTGTTGCAATTATAGTTTAAAATTCATCTTTTTTAATTCATTTAAAGTGAATTTTGGTGTGTGGGATAAAATGAGGCTTTACCTGGATTCATAATCTGTAAAAATTCATTGTACTCTGGATTATTAGAGTTATCAAATTTTCTCCAATAAACTATCATTTAATCCTATAATGACATCACACTATTACTATTGTTGATTAAATCAATAAATATTTTTTAAGTGCTTACTATGTATCAAGCCTTGTTCTAGGTATTAGAGACACAGAAGTGAAGAAAAAAGTAGCAAGAGGCAGACAAAAAAGCAAACCCACAACCAAGAATGTCAGTGTTTTAAAGAAGAAAAAAGCAATGCAGGGCATATAGAATAAGAGTGAAGGGGTCAGTCAAGGCTCCTATTGGTAAAGCGGCCTTGTAGAAGGAACTTAGAGGAATTGAGGCTCAAGCCTGGTGGCTCTCTGGAGGCAGAGTATTGCAGGTCAAGAGAAGAGCTCCTGACAATTTCTTGTTTGGAGGAGTGTTCCCCTGATTTTCAAGGAAGAGAGGACAGCACTTGGGGAAGTTAGCATGGTAGAGAGTGGAGTCTTAAGAGCAGAGATTGGGAACGATCACAGAAGACCTCTTCTAAAGCAAGGCTTTTGCTTGAATTTTATCCTGAGTGATATGAGGAGCTATTGAATTTTGAGCAGAGTGTTGGTGTAGTCTGACTGAGGTTCTCAAATGACAACTCTAGTAGGTGTATATAAGATAGACTTGAACCTGGGCACAGTAAAAGCAAGTACCATCTGTGCAAAGCACCTTTGAGTCTGGGCTTATCTCTCTCAGTTCTTGTCTTCTAGATTTTGGCCAGACATTTCCTCACTTTCTAGGTCTCTGCAACTTTTAAGAGGAATTGTAAAATTTATTTTGCTTAGCTTTTTTAGTTGTCCAAAGGAAGAATGTTTGTCTGAATTATTCTTTTCCTCATTATCAAAATCGGTAGTTCTGAAATATGTTTTTAAAATAAGTATTGTTGGTATTAAGGGAAGCTCTTTGTTTTTGCATATGTCTTATTTTTCCACCCAGCTTACTAAAACAAGTTAATGGTAGTCATCTTTTTTGATTGTTTTCAGTTCTTTGGATATTTGGTAATAGCCGTGTATGAGGCATTGCAAAACCTTAAAAACTAAATTCCACATTTCATTCTTGATAGGGTGAGCCAGAGGATATGCTTATGGTTGGGACTAAGACCTCGCCCATTCATTCATATTTGCCCTTTAGAGACAGAATGTTCACTTCAATTCAAAGATTTAGGCCTTTGGTTCATTATTGTGAAGTGATGTTGCTATCAGTTTATATATTGTGGCCTTGGCAGCCTCCTCAACCTTAGACTATCCAGAAGAGACATCCTCAAACTACGGCCCGTGGGCCACATGCGGACCACCTAGCACATTTATCCCGCCCTCCGGATAAATGTTTTTGCCACCACTGCCTGTCCTGCTTAGCAGCCGACTTGTCCGGGCCCGCAGTGCGCACTCTCCAACGGTCTGAGGGACAGTGAACTGGCCGCCCCCTGTTTAAAAAGTTTGAGGACCCTTGATCTAGAGAGTGTCAGGTCCTAAATGATAAGTAAATTGTATGGTTAATCTTAACCGACAAGAAAGGTAAGAAGTCTCCAAGTAGATAGAACACAGATCAGGAATAGATGCATTATGTTGGATGGGGAATCCAAAGGTGAGATGTTGTCATTGTGTCTGTGAATAGTTTGTATATTACAGAATTATTTCACATATATTGTCTTACTTAATCCTCAAGACAAACCTGTGATGTAGAATCTTGATATGTTCTTTATCAAGAGGTGGTTGTAAGGGTTATGTGAGATCATAGAGTACTTCAGCCCCTTGACTATCCTTGAGAATACTTCAGTAAATAACAAAGCTGTATTATTGTTTTATACTTGCTATTATTAAAACAAAGAGAATATTGTCTTCTCCTTAGAGATAGGAAAATGACCAGCTTCTAAAAGATAAGTGATTTTTATAGCTCCACAGAAAGTGACTGGTTAAAGTTTACTTATATAAAAAATTTATTGATATCTCACAAACAGCTATAGTATATTCTCTGCCTAAATGGTGATAATAGGGAATATTTAATAAGATATTTAATAAAAATTCATCATCTCCATAAATTCTCCATTCAACCCTTTTCCCTTTCCATGTTATCTTTCTGGGCCATAACATTCAAGAATACTCCCATGCTCAAACATATATATGTTAATATGTATTCAAACATACTGAGGACTTTTGGCTTGAATGTATAGTTGTGCACACTGTTCATACATATAGTTTCTTACTGAATATTACTCCATGGTTATTCCCCTTGAACAATAGATTAAACTATGTGGTATGTGTTTGAATATATGAAAAGAAACAGATTTAATTGTAGTTACCAGCAAATCTAGAGTTTGCCTTATTTCATTGCAACTACCAGCTCTGATCTACAATGGTAGCTCTAAATTCTTAAACAAATACTGTATTTAAGTAGCTTGATCCAGTGCCTCATATTGAAAATGTCCATCTATTGATTCAAGATGTGGCATATATTTTTTGTAAAGTTTTAAATTTTTCTTATAATGGATATTGAAATTTTGATGAAGAATTTATTCTGTTATTAATGGGCTTTTTCCTCATCTATTCTAATTGATTATTGATGGTTTTACGGAAAATATTGATATTGGAATGTATTTCTCATCTTTCTTGCTCTGCTCTCTGATTTCGCTTGCTATTTTTCATTGTTTTTGTATGAGTGATTTTTAATATTTTATATCTGTAATATCATTTGCATATCGTTTGAATTCCAGTAGTATAACCATGCAACACACCTTTAGTATTTACCTTAAGTAAATGCTATCTCTAGAGGATCAAACAAATCAAGGTGTTTGAAGGCTCCTTGCTTTTTATTCTGTGCCCCATTTTCCCTCCCCAAACCCCAAACATTTATTTTAGTTTAGTTTTGTTCACCTCTGTTCTGAGAAATGAGCTCTCAGATAAATTCTTTGCAGGGACTTGGATTCCAACTGATCAAGGGACATTGTAGCAGCCACATGAAAAGTGAACTCACAAAAAAGTTTGGTATAAAGCGTTGCCATGTAATAGAAACATAATGTGATCTATATATGTAATTTTATATTTCCTGGTAGTCACATTGAAACAATAAAAGGAAATGTGGAATTAATTTTAATAATATATTTAATTTAACCTGACATATCACAGATTTTATCATTTTAACATGTAATCAATATAAAATATATTAGAAATTTTACATTTTTTCTAAATTCAAATATGGTATATATTTTACTCTTTTAATACATTACAATTTAAACAAGTCACATTTTATCTGCTCAATAGCCCCATGTGGCTAGTTGGTAATTGTGACCATATTGGACAGTACAGGTCTAAATAGTTAGAAAAGATAATTTAAAAAAGGAACCAAATGATTTTTGTCTTGGGTAACTGGAAGGATGGAGTTACCAGCAATTGAAATGGAGAAGTCTCTGTTGCAAGAAGGTTGGGGATGGGGTGGGAGGGTGGTTAAGAGATCAGTTAAATTTAAGATGAGGTTAGACAGGCAGATGTAGATGATAAGTAATTGTATTCACCAGCAGTCAGGAGGGAGGTCTAGGCTCTAAATATATAAAATTGGGTATCATAGACATACTGATAATATTTAAAGACATGAGATTGGAAGCATTCACCCAGACAATGAATATATATACAGAAAAGAGGTTCCAAGACTGAACCCATGGTCAGTTCAACATTAAGGCAACAAGGAAGAGAGGATTCAACAAGAGAGACTGAGGAGAAACAGCCAGTGACATAGAATAAAAATGGTTTTTAATAGGAAATGAACACATCATGATTGTTTTTAGATCTGGAATATTATGTTTTTATTTGCTTTTCTGTTGCTTTTTAGGTTCCAAAGGTATCTTCATGTGTTTTCCTCATGACAAATCTGTGTCAGCAAGTTAATAAAAAATTTAATGATGGGTTTGTCATGAGCGTCAAATGAGAAAATCTACATAAAAGTCCCAGGTACAATTGCTTGTTCTGTAAAGTAAAGATTAAGAAAATGTAATATCTTCCCTTGTTCATTTTCTATTGCTGCTGCTTTTTGTTTTTCTTTTTAATATTATTATAATTAATAATATTAATATTAAATCATACTACCAGACTGCTAGTAATTTTACTATGACTCATTTCATTATTAAAACTGGGAACAGGTTGATGATCACCTTTTAGTAAACAAGATACCTGGGCATGTAAAGGTTAAATCTCTTGCTTTTTAATAGTCTAATACACTGAGGTAGTTCACATCAAATCCACTGGTGAAAGGAGATGTATATGGGGAAAGATATGTGTGGAGAATTCAAGGTCATAGACAAGAAATCCATTTGCCACACTGGGGCAGTTCTGTTTCTATTGGATAGAGACTGCTTTGGCAGTTATCTGTACCCAGTAAAACTAAAGAACATTAATTCCTCAATGTGGACAACATCATCTTAATCAGTAAGTGGCAAAAGGACTCTTCTGTTCTGAGAAGAGTATTGTCCTACCATGAATTTGGAAGGACTCTGCGGCCCACTCCTGGTTTATCCTATCATGTATCTGAAACAGCAAAATTTTGGGACCTTTTTGGTTTAAAGAAGTATAATTGAATAGTGACGGTGAATTATAACTAATAGGAATGACTACAGAAAATCTTCTATCTGGTAGAAAGTTGAGTAGATTGCTAATAGGAAATTAATGTGTTATGGTAATTTTTGTTTATTAGATAATGCCACATTATGGTTATATATTATACCTTTATTTATCTGTTTTTCAGGTTCCAAAAGTATCTACATGAGCTTCCTTATTGATCCTCATGTCAAATCTGCATCAGTGAGTTAGTAAAAGGTTCAATGATGTAGGTTTGTCATGAGGGTCAAATGAGAACATCTACATAAAAGCCCCACATATCTTATCTGCTACATAAGTGTGAAGTAAAGAAATGTAATAACTTCCTCCTGTTGTTCTTTTCCTTTTACCTTTTCTTTTTGCTTGTCCCCTTCTTCCTGTTCTTCACATTCTTTTACTTCTCCTCCTTCTTATCTAACTCTTCTTCTTCTCCTCTTTACCTTTCTCCTATTCTTATTTTTTGTAATATTACTACTAAATAATGTTACCATCAATAATGAGTAGTTTATGACTCATTTTCAAACTGGGAGCAAGTTAATCAACTGTAATGGGTAGTATGTACTGGGCCATGTAATGCTAAATGTCTTCCTTCTTAGTAATCTACTTTTCTGAGGTTATATTTTACTCTAATGAAGAAATATGTGCATATGGAAATTAAATGTTTAAGTTGTCCACAAAAATTGTGTTTGCAGCACAGAAGCAATGTTGCTGCCATTTGTACCATGGTACTCAAATGTGGGCAATTGATCAATCAGGATTAATCACAGCATTTGGGAAGGGGCTCTCAAAGTAGATCTAACTAATCCTATGATACAGGTTCCTAATAGATTATGCTATCCAGCTGGGGCTTCATTGGACAGATTTGCTGTTCTATTCATAGATGTTTGGAAATAAGGTGATATGTTTTTGCATAGTAATTATATATATATACGTATATATTTAGTTTGTTTATCTTTTATTCTTTTTTATTGTCTTTTCTATTTCTTGTGGACAAGAAGCATACTTATTTTTTTGCATATTTCCTTTTTGTCTCCCCATCTTACCTGTTGACAATATTCATAAATTTTTAGACCATTCTAGCTTTATGATTACACCTATGGAGTTCTGAAATAATTTTAAATAAAGCATTGTGTACCCTGACATATCTGGTAAGTGCTTGAAGTTATTAGTAACTTTCAACTCTCCTCTTGTAAGAGTTCATGTTATTCAGAGAACTGAACCCTAAAATCATGAGTCAGAGTGACTTTACTTCCTTCATATCCAGCCTTAGAGTGTTTTCTTCCTCTGAAGCATTGACATCTAGAGAATTTTGGCAAGAAAGAAACAAACAGATAAAAGTTTAGTTCCTATTATGAATTCTTGTAAAAAATTACTACTTGATTGGAAATAAAGGTAAGAAATAGCAATTGTTCCTTTATTTTTAAATTATTTTTAATTGACAAATAACATATTTATAGGGTACAATGTGATGTTTTTTTTTTTTTTTTTTTTTTTTGAGACAGAGTCTCGCTTGTTGCCCAGGCTAGAGTGAGTGCCGTGGCGTCAGCCTAGCTCACAGCAACCTCAAACTCCTGGGCTCAAGCAATCCTGCTGCCTCAGCCTCCCGAGTAGCTGGGACTACAGGCATGCGCCACCATGCCCGGCTAATTTATATATATATATATATTAGTTGGCCAATTAATTTCTTTCTATTTATAGTAGAGACGGGGTCTTGCTCTTGCTCAGGCTGGTTTCGAACTCCTGACCTTGAGCAATCCGCCCGCCTCAGCCTCCCAAAGTGCTAGGATTACAGGCGTGAGCCACCGCGCCCGGCTCAATGTGATGTTTTGATATGTACATTGTGGAATTCATTCTTCATTTTTAAATGGTATTTTATAAATACAAAATTTTTGTTTGGATATTATAATAGCTTTGTATTTTTATGGATGTTCATTGTCCAAATGTATTAATACTTTCTAAATGTCTTTTTAGTTAAGTCTTAGCTGAGCTGTAGTTATTAGGCGATAATTTTGGTACAGATTTGTTCTCAGTGTCAAATGTGGAAATCCACAAGGAAGCCTTAACTAGCTTATCTGCTAGGTAGGTATATAGCCATTGAGCAAATTTTCCTTTTACTATAAGCACTATTACTGCTACTATAATTTCTATCAGTGGTGTTAACATCAGTGTTCCATTTATTAGTAATAAGAAATAATTCATTTATCACTCTAAGGGTATGGCTAGTGATTTATTTTTCATGTACATTTGGAGTATATTCTGCTTGATACAAGTCAGTTTGCTTATTTTCTAGAACACTATGTATATTGATGTCAGTAGAGATATTTTTTCTAAGTGCAAACATTGAAGTCACTGTAAACATATGTGTAGGACAGATAATGGTTGCAAATGATGACATCTCTGGGTTTTCCTTCCATGATTTAAAATTAAGAAACAGAGCTTATCACCTTATTCTAATACTTGGAAGTTATTATCATCACCGTTGCATAGAAATGGTGAGTGCAGACATTTTTACCTGATTCCTGATCTCAGAAATAAAGCATTGAATCTTATATAATCAAGCATGATGTTCATTATAAAATTTCTGTAGATGGCTTTCAACAAATTGAGGACATACTCAGCTATTCCTTATTTACTGATATGATAGTCTTTTCCACATACAGATGTTAGTCAAATGCTATGTTTCACTGCCTTTGTTGAGATGATCATCAGTTTTTCCGTTTCAGTCTCTTAATATGGGAAATCGCCAGGCTTTGCCTGGGTTCACTCTCCCCATACTGAAGTCTACATTCTGTCCCTGAGCAGTCTGCTAGGACAATGGAGAAGTTCTACTCATTTGTCTCCTCTCTCTCACGATGTCTGTCATGCACTTCCCAATGTACAATGCTTGAAAACCCTTTATGTTACATATTTCATCCAGCTGTAAATATTTTAGGTGAAAATTTGGTCCCAGTCCCATAATCTAGTTTGCAAGGGGAAATTTCCTATTATCAAATTTTAAGCAGGGAAATCCTTAAACATGTAGAGGTTAAATGATTCTCTAATGTCTCATAACAAGTGAATTTTTTAAAAATAAAATATATATTTATGTATTGATGATTAACAAAATTAGTAACTGACATAACTTTTGAAATAAGGCAATAATTTATAATGAAATATTTAATAATCTCTTACTACATGTCATGTGGCATCTTCCTGGGTATATTTAAAATATATACATATTCAGTGTATATTTTGATATGCCTGGAAACACATGTGGGCCTTTGTTCATGTTCTCATAATTGTGGCTTAGTACTTCAGTTTCTTTCAGATGAAAATTGGAATCCACTCTGACCATTGCTGCACTACTTATTTACTCTCCAGGATACTCCATGAATATCAATGCTGAGAAGTTTTTGTGTATGTGTGTTTGTAAATGTTCATGTATCCATCTAATCAACCACAGGAATGCATTGGAGGCTTTTTAATTGCAAGCAGTCATTTTATTCAGATATTTACAGCCAATATTAGAATCTACAGAATAGATATCTCCTGTTTCTTTTCCCTTGAAATTGTCGTTATTATCTTTTAATAATGTCATTCTCTATTACTGATTACTTTATAAGATTATCATATATCTTAATGCATTCTGTTGCTAATACAACTTATTAGTCTGCTTTGTTTGAAGATTAACTAGGTTAGTCTCACTAGGTTAGCATTGCATGCAGGTATTAATTCCAGGTGTCAAGGTAGCAAAACAATGGCTTGGAGGTCCTGGAGCCACTTTGCTTCCAGTTGATGATATAGGGTCTTGTCTATTACCTGTACCTGGTAAAAATGATAAAAGATTAATTCCTAAAAATGGACGTCATCATAGTTGATTAGAAGCAAGGGGAAGCTTCTGTTCTGAAAATAATTCTACCATACAATGAATTTGGAAGGAATTTGCAGCCAGCTCCTGAATTGTTCTATTATGTATCTGAAACAGCAAAAATATTGGGGCTATTTAGTTTAAAGAAAAATGATGGAATAGTTATGGTGACTTATAACTAATACAATTACTGAAAATCTTAATCTAATGAATAGGTGAGTAGATTGTAAATGGGAAATGAATGTATAGAAGTAATTTTTCTTTTTTACATATATCAAATTATGTTGTTATATCCTTTAGTTATCGGTTACTTTTCAGGTTCTGAAGAAATCTTTACATGTTTCCCAATCAATACTCATAACAAATCTGTTAGTGAGTTAGTAAAAGATTCAGTGACACGGGTTTGCCATTAGGATCCAATGAGAACATGTACGTAAAAGCCCCAAGTACATTGCCTACTGTGTAGGTAAGGACCATGTAACTTCTGACCATGTAACTGCTGTTCTTTTTTCTGTTACTTCTTCATTTTTCTCTTCCTCCTCTTTCTGCTTTTCATCCTTCTCTACTTTCCCTTACCCCTCCTCTTATGAATTTTATATATTACCTTTTGCCCCACCGCCTTACTGCTTCATTACTTTTCAGACAATACTATTTGATGAGAAAACTTAGAGAGTTCCTGCAACAAATTTATATGAACATCTTACCATATAATCACACTATTATGTTTTAAATCATAATACCAAAAGGCAAAATAGCACCTTCATTTTTGAACTGTCCCTTTCTTAGCAATCCTTAACTCTTGTCTTGCAATAATTTATTTTATTTTGAGATCAAACTCCAGAAGCATGATTTTGAAGGATTTTGCATACTTCTCATGAGATTTGTTGTGGAATCTTTCTGAAGCACTACTATCTAGAGAACTTTGAGGAAGAGAAAATGAGAATTTTAGTTCATATTAAGAATGCCAACGTCATTTTTCACAGATATAGAAAAAATAATTTTACGCTTTGTATGGAACCAGAGAAGACCCCATATAGCAAAAGCAATTCTAGGCAATAAAAACAAAATGGGAAGTATCAATTTGACAGATTTCAAACTGTACTACAAGGCTATAGTAATTAAATCAGCATAGTACTGGCACAAGAATAGGGACATTGACCAGTGGAACAGAACTGAGAACCCTGATATAAAACCATCCTCATATAGTCATCTAATCTTTGAAAAAGCAGACAAAAACATACACTGGGGAAAAGAATCCTTATTCAATAAATGGTGCTGGGAAAACTTGATAGCCTTATGTAGAAGACTGAAGCAGGATCCACACCTCTCACAAAAATCAACTCACGCTGGGTAACAGACTTAAACCTAAGGTGTGAAACGATTACAATTCTAGAGGAAAATTGTTGGAAATACTCTTCTAAACATTGGCTTAGGCAAAGAATTTATGAAGAGCACCCCAAAGGCAATCACAGCAGCAACAAAAATAAATAAATGGGACATGATCAAACTAAAAAGCTTCTGCACAGCCAAAGAAACTGTCAAGAGAGCAAACATACAACCTACAGAATGGGAGAAAATTTTCACACGCTACACATCCGATAAGGGGCTGATAACTAGAATCTATTTAGAACTCAGGAAAATCAGCAAGAAAATATCAAAAACCCTACCAAAAAGTGGGTAAAGGACATGAACAGAAACTTTTCAAAAGAAGACAGAATAATGGCCAACAAACATATGAAAAGATTCTCAACATCTGTAATCATCAGGGAAATGCAAGTCAAAACCACAATGAGATATCAATCACTTAACTCCAGTAAGAATGGCCTGTCTCAAAAAGTCCCTAAACAATAAATGCTGGCGTGGATGCAGAGAGGTAGGAGCACTCACTGTTGGTGGGATAGCAACCTAGTTCAACCTCTGTGGAAAGCAATATAGAGATACCTTAAAACGATACATGTGGATCTACCATTTGATCCAGAAATCCCATTACTGGGCATCTACCCAAAAGATCCAGTGACACTCTACAAAAAAGAAACCTGCACTCGAATGTTTACAGCAGCACAATTCATAATTGCAAAGCTGTGGAAACAACCCAAGTGCCCATCAATACCTGAGTGGATTAATAAAATGTATACCATGGAGTACTATTCAGCTATAAGAAACAATGGTGACATAGCACCTCTTGTATTTTCCTGGATAGAGCTGGAACCCATTCTACTAAGTGAAGTATCCCAAGAATAGGAAAATAAGAACCATATGTAGTCACCAGCAAATTGGTATTAACTGATCAACACCTAAGTGGACATACAGGAATAATATTTATCAGGTGTCGGGCAGTGGGAGGGCAGAGGAGGGGATGGGTATATACATACATAATGAGTGCAATGCACACCATCTAGGGGATGGACACGCATGAAGCTCTGAATGGGAGGGGGCTCAAGGGCAATATACGTAACCTCAACATTTGAACCCCCATAATATGCTGAAATAGAAAAAAAAATGTATTACTGAGTAAATTTACTTCTTGGTGATTAAGTAGGTTTCAGGTAAAAACTCTGTCACATTTAACTGGGATTTCATAGGTATAGAATTTGTTATTGTGATACCATGATTACTTTAGCATTTTTGTGGTTTTTCATTTTCTAAATGTATATCCTTCACATATCCTCAATCCTTCCAATAAACAAAAGCTTTAGAATCATGAGTTTTTCTTTGGTATAGATTTGTTGCAGATGTGAAATGTAGAAATCCATGTGAAAGTCTGAACTATATATATCTTCCAAGTATGTAATCATTTAGCAATTTTTCTGTTTCTTCTTATTATTACTACTACTAGTACCACTACTATAACTAATGCTGTCAGTCTCAACACTACTATTAATGCTCAGAAGAGTATCATCAGTATCACTCACAGGATTTTGCAGATGGTTTGTCTCTGATATAGATATTAGAATATATTCTGCTTTATTATTTAATTGACATATTTTTCTAGAATACCCAGTAGCTATGACAATAGAGATCATTTGTTTACAGTGCAAGCATTGAAGACACTGCAAACACAGGTATGGGGAAGGTAATGGTTGCAGATGACAGACTTTCTTGATCTTGTTCATCAAAGATTTCAAATTATGAAGCAGGGTTTTATCATCTTATTTCATTACTTTAATTCAGCATCATGATTGCATAGAAATGGTGAGTGCAGATATTCTCATCTGGTTTCTGATCTTAGGAGTCAAGCATTAAAACTTTCACAATTAAATCTTGGTAACTGTAGGTTTTCATAGGTGACCGTCTACCATTTGAGGATGTACTCTGTTATGTTTAATTTTCTATTATTTTTAAGATATGGATATTCGATTTAGTCAGCTGTTTTTCTGCATCTATTGAGATAATCATCTCTTTTTATTTAATTTCAATCTGTCAACATCGAAATCACCAGGCTCTGCCTGGGTTCCTACTCTCAGTATTGGAGCTAGTATTCTCTCTTTGAATAGTTGACTGGACAATGGATGGACTCTTCTCATTTGTTACCCCTCTCTCAGTCCTATGTCAACCAGTGTACAGTGTCTGGAAAAGATTTTCTTCTCCTGTATGTTTATTCTAGTTTTTTATATTGTTTTAGACAGCAGGTAAATTTGGTCCCTGTTCCTTCATGTGATCTGGAAGCAGTCATGTCCAATTACCAAATGTTAGGACCTGGAAATCCTGAGACATGAAGAGGCTAACATTTTTTCTAATGTCTCAGAGTAAATGAATTTTTAAAATAAAATACATTGCTGTATTGATTATTAATAAAATTATTAGTAATTTGCTTGTGAATAAGGCAATCATTTATAATGAGATGTTTAATAATCTCAGTGCATGGGATCTGATATTTTCCTGGGTATATTTTAAGTATATACACACTTAGCATATTATTTGGTGTGGCTAGAAATGTGTGTCAACCTTTGTTCAAGTTCTAGTAGTTGTGGTTTTGTACTTCATTTTTTATATGAGTATTGGAACTAATGCTGGCCATTATTGTGCTACTTGTGTGTTCTCCAGAATGTGCCATGGGTATCATTGCTAAGATATGTGTGTGTGTGTGTATCCATATATCCATATGCCTATACATATGGAATACATTGGAGACTTCCTGGTTACAAACAATAAAGATTCTTGGTTTTACATCTAATATTAGAGTTTATATTACAGATTATTTCATTTCTTGTTCTTTTCTCTTAAACTTGTCATTACTGTTTTAAATAATATCAAACTCTATTACTGATTGTGTTATGGAATGATTATATATTTTGATATATGATCACATATGTTGATATACTTGCCAGTGTTCCTTATTTGTCACATTTGTTTGAGGATAAAGATCAGTTGTTCTAAGTTAGCACTGTATGTGTGTATTAATTCAAGGTATCAGGTAACAAAATATTGTGTTGGAGCTACTAGAATCACTTTGTTTCCAGTTAATGAAATTGGGCTTTGGCCATCATCTGACCATTGTAAAATTGAAAAATATTAATCCCAAAATGTGGACAAACATCATCATAATCAGTAAGTGGGAAAGGAATGCTTCTGTTCTGAGAAGAGTGCCATCTTACAGATTTAGAAGGACTTTGCTGCCAACTCCTAGATTGTCCTGTCATGTATCTGAAATAGCAAAATTGTTTTGTTTAAATAAATATGATTGAGTAATGATGGTGAATTATAACTAATAGAATTACTGAAAATATTTTATCTGGTAGATAGTTAAGTAGAGTGTAAATAGGAAGTGAGCATGCCATATTTTTTTTTCCTTTTTTAAGATTTGCCATATTATGTCCCATAACATAATACCCTTGCTTATCTGCTGTTTTTTAAGGATCCAAAAGTATCTTCACATACATCCTCATTAATCCTCACAACAAATCCAGCTCAGTGAGTTAATAAAAGTTTCAGTAACACAGGTTTGTCATGATGGTCAAATGAGGTAATCAACATAAAAACCCCAAGTCCATTGCCTATTGTGTAATAGTAAGGAAATGTACTAATTTCCTATTTATTATTACTACTACTTTTATTCTTCCTTTTCTTGGTGTTCTTCATGTCTTTCCCCTATTTCCCCTACACTTCTTCCTCTGCATCCTCCACTTTCTCTTCCTCTCCTCATTTTCCTCCTCATCTTTTTTCTTTTATTCCTCTTCTTTTCAGCAGTGTTAATACTAAGTAATACTACCATCATTATAAGTAGTTTTATGCCTCTCCTTAATATCAAACATGGGAACAAGTTAATTATCACCTTATAGTGATATCCTGGAATCTTTGGGACATGTAAGACTAAATGGTTTTCTTAGTAAACTACTTTTTGAAGTTATTCTTGTTGACTGTGAAGAAGATAGGAATGCATGTGGGGTTTAATTAAATATTGTTAATAAGAATTCCATTTGCAACCCTGAGGCATTATTGCTGCCATTTGAACCATGGTAGTCATGATTTAACCTGAGTCTCCAGATATGGACAATGGAATAATGTTGGTTAATTCCAACAAGTAGGGAGGGTTTCTGAAATTATATGTATCTCATATTCTAACATCAATGCGTAGTAGACTATATGAATATCATACAATGTTTGTGTTTGTCAAGTAAATATGTACCTTCTTCATAAGTATATGGAAAGAATATGGTAAGTATATGCTTACGATTTTATCTGTCTACTCCATTTTGCTCTATTATTTTTTTGTCTTTTGCTACTGATTATGGCTTATTTACAAAAAAAACCCATGATTTGTGCATATTACCTTTTACTCACCACCTCACCTCTAACACTACTCATTATTTTTGAGATCATTCTAATTATATGATTGTATGTATAGGATTTTGAAATCATTTCCAGTAAAGCATTAGACTATCTAATTCACCTTGTGAGGGCTTTAAGTCTTCAGCAATCCTGAAGTCTCTTCTCATTAGGGTTCATATTACAGAGAACTGAGTTCTATCATCATTATTTATTAGGGTTTTACCTCATGTAGCCTTGCCAGGTTTTATTTCTGAAGTTTTACCATCTAGAGAAATTTGGGTATGAAAATAAAATGGCAATTGTAGTTCTTATTAAGAATTTCTGTCTAAGTGTAAATATTTATTGTTAGACCAACATCTCCCTTACTCGCCTTCCTTCCTAACCACCCCAGCCTTTGGTAACCATCATTCTACCCTATACTTCTATGAGATCAACTTTTTAAGATTTCACATATGAATGAGATCATGTGGTATTTGTCTTTCTGTGTTTAGCTTATTTCACTTAACATAATTTCTTCCACGTTCATCCATGTTGTCAAAATTACAAGATTTCCATCTTATGATGGCTGAATAGTATTCCATTGTTCAAGAGGCCTTTTGTACAGCATGGTAACTGTAGTTAAGTGTTGTATTCTTGAAAAATGCTAAGAGAGTGGATGCTAAGTATTCTCATCAGAAAAATGATAACTGTGAGGTAAACATTTGTTAATTAACTAGATTTAATCATTCCACACTTCAAAACATCATGTAATACAGGACAAATACATAGAATTTTATATGTCGTTTTAAAATTATATACCCCTGTAATATGCTGAAATAAAAAATTAAAATTATATAAATTTGGAAAAAGTACTGAAATAGCTTATTACTTGATGGTAGTTAGGACAGTAGTTTTCAAATAGAAATTCACCATGTCATCTTTAAATGATATTTGGTAAGTGGGAGATATTTTTGTTAGTTTGTTTGATATAGTATCAGAGGTCCTTAAAACCATTTAGGCTGAGTGCTTCACTAAAAGGACTCATAAGATGTTATAGTTTATTACAATGAAAGGATGCGGATTAAAATCAACAAACAGAAAAGAGTCATAGAGTGAATTCCAGGAGCAAATAAGCATAAACCTCCAGCTGTGTCCTCCCAGTGGAGTCTCATGGAATATGCTTAATTCTTACAGGAACAATGTGTGACAACATCTGTGAAATGTTGTCAATAAGAGGAGCCCACTGGAGCTTTGGTGTCTAGAGTTTTTATTGGAATTCAGTCATGTAGGCATGTGGTGCCTATGTGATGGAGCTCAGCCACTCAAACTTCAGACTGCCAGAGCAAAAACAGGTGTTCACCACCTATTCACCATAAATTACATTGTTAGCTTAAACTATCTGGTCATACTTGTCCATTGTTTGCAAAAGCCTCAGGCATCTGAAAACATTCTTACAGGTAGAACACTCTAAGGGCTGAGAGGTAAGTTCTGCCAAGGGCCAGTACTGAAAACAGGTTTTTTTTTAGGCATATGCAGGGCTTGAGCAACTTAGGCCTACTGAATTGTGCCATTCTTGCATGAAATCTTGTATAGGTTTTACATTTCTTAAATCTTTATTTTCTAAATGTGTTTCCTAAATATATTTTTAAGTGTCTCTTCACTTGATTCTTATTACAAGTCTGATCAGTAAAATGTTTTTTTTACTATATATTTGTTGTGTCAAATGTGGAAAAACCACATGAAAGTCGAAGCTGCCTTATTGACTAGGTATGTAATAATTCTACAAATTTTCCTTTGTATTGTTCTCACCAGTATAACCACTGCTGTAAGTCTGAATATCACTACCACTACTTTTACTATTAATAGATGAACATGTTCAGTATCACTCCCAGGGTGTGTGTGGTGGTGGTTTATTTTTCATATGCATATAATAATATATTATGTTTATTTTTATTCAGTTTACTTATTTACTAGAACACTCCATGGATATGGATTCCAAGATAGATGATTTTTCTAGAATTCAAGAGTTAACGTAACTACAGACACATGAAAGGAGCAAAGAAGTTAGCAGTTAGCTAGTGATATAATTTTGCCCATCCAACATTCAAACTACACACAGAATGAATGGACATATCAAGATACAGCCACAGGCATTATTTCTGATATAATCTAGAATAAATTTATATATATATGTCAGAACAAAATAAGCCATATCGAACTTTCATATTCTCCTATTAGTAATATTAATGTGACTGATTTCACAAGCAGGGCATGTACAGCACTTTATAATTACTGCTGTACTTAGTATATGGAAAAATGAATAAGACATGTGCTTCTATCCCCCAGGTGCTCACAGTCCATTGATTGAAAACACTGATGTTAATGCTGATACAAGCTAGAACACATTCAGAGGTATGCTAGACCTACAAATAAAACCTAGTGGGAGAGTGAGAGCTGATTTTGACCTTATGCATGTGAGAAGGCAGTTTGGAGGAGCTAAGGTTTTACTTGGACTTGGTGAATGAATGGGACCCTGAAAGGAATACACAGGATGTATTCTGCTTCCCTGCATGACTGCTCTGCTGTCTAGATTGCACTAAAAGCACCTCTGAACTTGAGAGACATAGAAATGTTTGTATAGGGGGGAGTACCATGCTAGAGGATCAGGCAGGGTTGGTTCAGAGAGACAGGATATGAGATATCCAGGTTTCTCTGTGGGTTTTTCAGATGACGTCTCCTTGGGATTGGATGGGAGTTATAGATTTTGAGGAGGAGTGCTTTCAGGAATAAATATTGCGCAGGTGGTTGGTGTTTCACTTGTCAGGTGGTGCTTGGAGACCAAATAATTTTTAGGAAAAAAAAACCCAAAAACATAGTACGTGTGTGGGGATGGGGTATATAGGAGCTCTGTACCTTATCCTCAATTTTGCCCTGAACTTAAAAGTGGCTCTAAAAAATAAAATTTACCTAATAAAACATAGAGAATCTTCAGGATCTACAGCTAGTCAAATAGTTCTTAAACTTGATGCTAAAAGTATCATCAATAAAAGGAAAAATGGATAAATTTGACTTTATCAAAATTAAAAATTTATATTAAAACCTAGACTTCACCACTGTGCTAATCAGTCATGTAACAAAAAGACATTTTTACCTCCTAAATATATTTAATAAAAAATAAATATAAAAATATATTTTAAAAAAATTAAAATTTTCAGATTTTGTTACATTATGTATCTTTAGTGCAATGATGTCATCATGGTCAACTGCAGCCTCTGACTCCTGGGCTCAAGCAATCATCCTGCCTCAGCCTCCTGAGTAGCTGGGACTACAAGTGCATGCCACCATGCCTGGCTAATTTTTTCTACTTTTTTAGTAGAGATGGAGTCTTGCTCAGGCTGGTCTCAAACCCCTGAACTCAAGCTATCCTCCTGCCTTGGCCTTTCAGAGTGCTAGGATTACATTGCATCTTGACTATTGATGACTTTATCTTGGTTATAATTTCATCCTGGAGTTTTGCAGCATGTTACCATTGGGGAAAGTTAATTAAAAATACATCAACTCCATAGTTTTGAACTCAGCATCTCTATTTTACCCATTACTATGCTGTTTGAATGATTGTAATATTTATTTCTTTTTATTTCTGAGTAGTATTGCAAAATATAGGTGTGCAATTATATTGAGTGGAAAAAAAGCCTTTCTCCAAAGGTTACATATTGCATGATTCCATTTATATAACTCTTGAAAGGACAGATTATACAAATGGAGAACAGATTAGTGGTTGTCAAGGTTTACTGAGGGTCTGAGGGCAGGTTGCAAGTAGACATGACCTTAAAAAGGTAATATCATTTTCTCAAATATCTTTGAATATAACCTCTAGTTTTCTGATTATGGAAAAGCTGTGAATGGCTTTGAGCAAAATCAGTATCATTAAAAAATAGAACTTTCTCACCTCCTGATACATGTACATCATGAGTTATATGAGAGGATGGGACAGGAGGATTGCTTGAACTCAGGAGTTAGAGGCTGCAGTGAGCTATGATTGTGCCTCTGCACTCCTGCTTGGGTGACAAAGGGAAACCCCATCTCTGTTAAAAAATGATTTGTACAAACCATTTTTTCTTTGAGATTGTTATGCTCTGTTTTTCATAGATACCTAGAAAAAATATAAGTACATTCCTAGCAGTGTTTCATGTTTCTTTTCTTTTTGATTATAATTTTATTCATATTACATTGCTGACTGATTAGTGCTGATGAACAGGTAATATATATGTATATGTTTCTTGCCTACTCCAATTCACTGTCAGTTGTCACTATATTTTAAATCAGTGTAGTTGAAGAATCTTACCATTTTTATGAATCAGATTTATATAAAGACTCACAATATGTTATGTCTTTATTAGCTGGTTTAAAATGCAGTACCAACAAACGCGGGATAGCACTTTGGTTTTATCCTTATAGTCCCCTAAGAACTTTTCCACTTTTCTTTTAGAAGGCTAAATATTTATTCTGAGATCTGGACAATAACATCTTGAGTTGAAGGACTTTGCTTCCAACACATTATTTGTGCCGTTGTTTCTTAATTAACTACTAGCATGGGGAGACATGCTAGTAGTTAATATATAAAAATATGTAATATTTTTAATTATTAATACATAAAATATATTTTAATATATTAATATTAATGTATTAACATTAATATGTTAATACATTAATATTAATATATTAACATATAATATATAAAATAAATTTTAATATATAAAATATATATTAAATATATAAATACATATAAAAATATAATTTAATTATATTAAATTAATTTAATATAAAATTTTATATAAATATAATATATAGAAATATATAATATATAAAATATAATTTAATATATAAGATATAATTTTAATTGTATAAAAATGTATAATATATAAATT
This sequence comes from Microcebus murinus, assembly GCF_040939455.1. Classification (NCBI taxonomy): domain Eukaryota; kingdom Metazoa; phylum Chordata; class Mammalia; order Primates; family Cheirogaleidae; genus Microcebus; species Microcebus murinus. The sequence continues at coordinate 73,301,641 of NC_134136.1, read as the reverse complement.
TATATATTAATATAAATTTATATATAATAAAATATATATTTTATTTAATATATGAAATATATTTATATTTTATGAATAATATGAATAATATAATATATATTGTATATTAATATATAATATATTTATTTTAATATATTAATATATAAAAATATATACTTCATAAAAATATATTTTATATATAAGAATATAAAATATATAAATATATATTTTAATATATTATATAATATATAAAAATATGATTTAGTATTTGAGGTTAATGCTATTTATGAGGCAAAATTCCTGAAAGAACATATTTCTTGGTAGTGAGGTCAGGAGTAATGTGAACAGAAATTTAACATGTTACAATCAAGTAAATTTTGGCACATATAAAATCTAATCTTATGATAATAAAATTGTTCTTGTTTCTGTGTTGCTTATTAGGTCACAAATATTGTTATCTTATTTATTCCTCATAATAAATTAAGAGTATTGAATGGTTAAAACCTTTTTCATTTCTGTTTTTGTTTGGTGTTTTATGTTTGTGTGTGTGCACCTGCATGCATGTGTGTATTGAGGAAATTTACATAAGATCCAAGCAATCATTTATAAAATAAATAATGTTAATAATTAATGTGTTACCATAATCACTACTTACATAACGATAACTCCTACTAGTGCTACTTTACTTCTAATTTATTATAGTACTAAAAATAACTTTTCAAGTGTTGCTTTTAACAAATGGAAAATCTTTCATCTTTTAGAGGATAAATAACCTGCTAATGGTCCACTGCAAGTGGACTTGAAATTATATTATATATATTTTAATAAATGTTTTAAATTATTCTCACATCTGGTAAAATTAGACAATGTAGTCCAATGAGATATTTAACCATATATACTTGGAGAAGAAGAAGAAGAATATTCTTTTCCATGTATCTTTTTTATTTTTACTTACCCAGTAATTCTCATACAGTAATATTTGTAATGTGCCAAGAAAGTAATATAGACACTGTTCAATTTTAATGTCCAGGTTTGTTTGTTTATTTCTCATAAGAAATTAAAAGATGATATGAGTGTTATAATGTATTAGTCAATTCTCCAAAACATTCCAAATATATCCATGAAAGATAAAAATATATTTACTTTGTTGCAATTCAGGACTTACAGTTTATTGGAACACATTAGAGAGTGAGGAATTCAGTGTTTGCAAATGAGGATCCTTGAGTTTTTTCCCCAGATTAAATTTATACGATAGATTTCTATCAATTTACTCACTGTATTGAGTTCAGCATGATGACTTTAGCCTTTATTATTCTGTTGTAGTGGTTTAATTACATGTTGCTCATATATTTTGTTCCTAATATTGCAATTGCTAGTTATCATTGTATCTCCCCTTTTTTATTTTCATTGTTTATTGACAAATTATAATTGTATTTGTTTATGGGATCCAATGTGGTGTTAAGATTTTTGAATATAATATGGAATGATTAAATTAAACTAACTGGATTTAACTAGCTTAGGATTTCAGTTGGAAAATAAATCTTACCTCTTTAAATGTTTTCATTATTTTTAAGATGACTCTAAACTGATGGTTTTACATAAACTTTTGTGAATCAGTTTCTTTTACTTTAGTAGCCTGTTCCTCCAAGCTAGCGCCATCTACTGACAGGGAGGACATTTTGCACAGCCTTTTCACGGCACCTACTGACTCATTATACAGGGAGTGGTCGAATGTCACCCACAGACACCACCTACTGGCTCAGAAACTAAACAAAGCGTGTGAATACCCAAAGAAAAACCTAAAGAAAAGAAACAACAACTGATCGACAGGGAAGAAATCAGCGAAGGAACTCAGGAAATAGGAAGAACCAAATGGAAAACACACCCCCAACGAGGAGCACCAAACCCCTAGAAACGGACACCAACCAAAATGAGGCAACCAAAATGACAGAAGAGGAATTTCCTATGTGGATCATAAGAAAACTCACCCACCTGCAAGAACAACTCAATAACCAACACAAAGAAACCACAAAAAGCCTCCAGGACCTAGAACAAAAGTTCACTAAAGAAATAGACACAATGAAGAAAAGTTTAACCGAACTCCTGGAAATGAAGAATCAATTCAGGGAACTACAAAGCACAGTAGAAAGCCTCCAGAAAACGGTAGATCAAACAGAATAAAGAAACTCAGAGATTGAAGAGAACAACTTCCAATTAAATGAATCAGTCACAGAGATAGAGCAGAGAAGCAAGAGAAAAGAGCAATGCCTACAAGAGACATGGGATTATGTGAAGAAACCTAATGTGAGGGTCATAGGGTTACCAGAAGGGGAAGAAGACAACACTCAAGGGTTGGACAAGCTATTTGAAGATATAATAGAGGAAAATTTCCCAGGCCTTGCTAAAAATATCAATATACAAGTTCAAGAAGCTCAGAGGACCCCTGGGAGTTTCAATGCAAACAGGAAGATGTCACGACATGCAGTCATCAGACTGACCAAAATATCCACTAAAGAGACGTTTCTAAGAGCTGTAAGATGAAAGAAGCAAGTAACATACAAGGGAAAGCCAATTCGAATAACACCAGACTTATCTAATGAGACTTTACAATCAAGGAGAGAATGGGGCCCCATTGTCACTCTTTTGAAACAAAACAATGCCCAGCCTAGAATATTATTCCCTGCAAAACTAAGCTTCGTATATGAAGGAGAAATAAAAACATTGTAAGACAACCAAAGACTCAGAGAATTCACCAAGACAAGACCAGCCCTACAAGAAGTACTTAAAACAGCGTTACGCACGGAACATCATAATAATAACCCACGAATATAAAAACAACCAAAACCCAAAGATATTAAAGGCCAGATATTACAATGGCTCAAGACAGAACTCATAGCAACAACATCCAATCCAACAGAATGATCAGTAATCTACCTTACCTATCAGTTCTCTCAATAAATGTGAATGGCTTAAACTCTCCACTCAAAAGACAAAGGCTGGCTAAATGGATAAGAAAATACAGGCCAAGTATATGCTTTCTTCAGGAAACACATCTAACCTTAAAGGATGCATATAGACTAAAAGTGAAAGGGTGGAGATCAGTATTCCAGGCAAGTGGAAGCCAAAAGAAGGCTGGGGTGGCAGTTCTAGTTTTAGACGATTTAGTTTTTAAACCAACAAAGGTAGTGAAAGACAAAGAGGGTCATTATATAATGGTGAAGGGCACAGTTCAACAAGAAGAGATAACAGTTTTAAACATATATGTACCCAACTTAGATGCACCCAGTTTTATAAAGCAAACCTCACTGGATCAAACCAAATGGATTAATAGCAACTCCATAATCACCGGAGATTTCAACACCCCACTGACGGTACAAGACAGATCCACCAAACAGAAAATTAATAAATAAATAATGGACTTAAACAAAACTCTGGAACAATTGGGTCAGACTGACATTTACAGGACATTCTACCCAAAATCCACTGAATAAACGTTCTTCTCATCAGCTCACGGGACATTCTCTAAGATTGACCATAACCTAGGACACAAAGTAAATCTCAAGAAATTAAAAGAAATAGAAATCATACCATGTATCTTCTAAGATCACAGTGGAATAAAAGTAGAAATCAACCCTAACAGAAACTCACATTTCTACACAAAAACGTGGAAATTAAACAACCTCCTACTAAATGATTACTTCGTAAATGAAGAAATCAAGATGGAAATAAAAAAAATTCTATGAACAAAATGGCAATGGAGAGACAAGTTATCAACTCCTCTGGGACACAGCTAAAGCAGTTCTGAGAGGAAAGTTTATCTCCATAAATGCCTATAACCAAAAGACAAGAAGATCACAAATAGACAATCTAATGAAACGACTCAAAGAGCTGGAAAAAGAATAACAGACCAACCCCAAACCCAGCAGAAGAAGTGAAATCAACAAGATCAAATCAGAACTAAACGAAATTGAAAACAGGGAAGCTATTCAGGAGATTAATAAAACAAAAAGTTGGTTCTTTGAAAAAATAAACACAATTGACATGCCATTGGCTAAGCTAAGAAAAAGCAGAAAAGAGAAATCTCTAATAAGTTCCATCAGGAACAAAAAAGGAGATATCACAACTGATCCCAAAGAGATACAAGATATAATTTATGAATACTATAAAAATCTTTATGCCACAAACTGGAAAATGTGGAGGAAATAGACAAATTTCTAGAAACACAGCCTCCCTAGGCTCAACCAGGAAGAAATTGATTCCTTGAACATACCAATCTCAAGAGCTGAAATAGAAACAGCAATTAAAAATCTCCCTAAAAATAAAGTCCCAGTCCAGATGGTTTCACACCCGAATTTTACCACACTTACAAAGAAGAACTAGTACCTATCTTGCAGAAACTATTCCACAACATTGAGAAGAACAGAAACCTCCCCGACACCTTTTAAGAAGCGAATATCACTCTGATAACAAAACCAGGAAAGGATGTAAGAAAATATAGAAAACTACAGATCAATATCCCTAATGAAGATAGATGCAAAAATTTTCTTTAAATTTGTTTTTAAATTTACATTATTTAATCTTCTTACTATATAGTATTGAATTTTGACATATTCACAGAATTGTTTAAACACTACCAAAATCAAGATACAGGATATTTCCATCACCTTGAATAATGTCCTTGTTATGCCTTTTTTGTAGTCCAGTCCTCCTTCCCTCGCACCGTCTTACTTCTTCTGCTTTATAGTTTTGCACAGAATGCCATGCAAATAAGGTCAATACATGTATCTTGCCTTATGTTCTTTTTATTGCTGAGTCAGAATTCACTGGATGGGTGTAACACATTTCTCTATTTAGTAGTTGAAGGCCAGTTGGGAGGTTTTGCATTTTGGAGAATAGAGAATAAGTCTAATAAAAAATATTTGCGTACATCTTTTAGTGTGAACACAGATTTTTCTTTTGGTCAGGTACCTAGGAGTGGGAAGACTAGGTCATATGTAAAGTGCATGTTTATAAGAAACGGCCAAACCCTTTGACACAGCAGCTGTACCATTTTGTATTTCAACCAGTAGTGTATGAGAGTTCCATTTCCTTTGCATCCTTTCTAGCAATTCTATTTTCAGCTGGATGTTTTGTGTTGATTTTATTTTTCATATAGGTCCTTCTAATAACTGGATAGTTCCAAATCATTGTGGCTTAATTTGTATTAAGTTAGACTCCTACTTCCCACCATACACATAATGCAAAATGGATCAAAGATCTAAATGTAAGGGCTAATAGTATTAGGTTCTTAAAATGTAGGTGTAAATTTTTGCAATCTTGAATTAGATAACAGTTTCTTAACTATGAAACATAAAGCACAAACAACAAAAGAAAAAGTAGATAAATTTGACATCATTAAAATTAAAAAACTTTTGTGCATCAAAGGAAACTTATCAAGAAAATGGAAAGACAATGCAAAGAATTGGGAGAAAATATTTGCAAACCATATATATGATAGAATATTTGTATTTAGAATATATAATGAACACATTCATCTCAATAATTAAAAGACAAACACCCCAATTTTAAAATGAGAAAGGATCTGAGTAGTTATTCCAAGCACATATACAAATGGCCAATAACTACAAGAGAAGATGTTCAGCATTATTAGCCAACAGGGAAATGCAAATCAAAACCACAGTGAGATACCACTTCACACTTACTGGGATCTCTTTAATTAATAAGACACAGATTAAATAATTATCAGGATGTGGAAAAATTGGAACCCTTGCAAATTGCTGCTTAGGATGTACACTAATGTAGCCATTTTGAAAAACAGTATGGCAGTTCTTCAGAGGGTTAAGCATTGAGTTACCATATGACACTGTTCTGACTCTTAGGTATACTTTTATGTATATATCTGCGAAAACTGAAAACGTGTCCACACAAAAACTCGTAAATGAATGTAGACAGCATCTATCTTCATAATAGGCCAAAGTGGAAACAACCTACATAACCATCAATTGATGAATATATAACAAAATGTAATGTATCCATACCATGGAATATGAAGTACTGATACATGCTACAATATTGGATGAACTTGAAAAGACTGCATATTGTATGATTCCATTTATATGAAATGTCATAGGGTGAATCTTTAGAGACAAAGTACATAAGTGGTTACCTCACACTGGAGGTTGGGAGTGGTGGGAGTAATAATGGGTGCTATGGTGCTTTCTTTGTGGAAGACGAAGATGTGCTAATATTAGATTATAATCGGATCATTGTAATCATCACAATCTAATATTAGATTATAACCTGATATATTATTTTAATATTTTAATATGGATTCTATCTAACTATAATTCTAGATTCCAATCTAATATTCTAATATAATATTTTAATCTAATGTTATATAATGATGATGGTTAAGCCATTCTGTGAATGTCCTAAAAGACATTGACTGGCATATTTTAAATGGACAAATTGTATGGATATAAATTATCTATCACTAAAGCTGTCTTTTAAAAAAATAAGTATCACATTGTCAACTGTCAATGTAATCTGTATGTTTTTTTAAATTATGGATTGCCAATTAATAGCTTTCTGCAAAATCAGTAACTTTAGAAAAATAGTCCTTGCTTATCTCCTCATGAGTCATTTATATGACTAGTTATATAATCCATTTTGTTCCCTCAGGTCTGTTATGATCTGGTCTTGGTAGATGTCACGAAAGTGTATGATAAGTATATTACTACCAATTTTATATTTTCCTTTGTCCGATTATATTCTAATCTCTTCATCTTTGCTGATTGAGTAACTCTGGGGAACATGTAACCAACCTATCTATTTTTATATGATTTCTTTTGTTTTCCTGACTCACTTTGATATCACTTTCTCAGATGACCTTCAAAATATTGTTGGGTGAGTTCGGGATGAGCTGGAGATGAATGACTGATGAAAAGTTGATAAGGACATGCTATAGGGTATATTTATTCTTCCAGTTTGGTTAATTGAGCAGTGATTCAGTAATTTCCTTCATGTATATGTATTTGTCAAGAACATTGTGATGTTCTTTTGGTAGCTGTTTGAACAATATATGGTTAGCTTACTTCTATATTTGTTTCTTTTTAGAGAGGATTCTAATTTTCATGGTATTTACTGATGGTTAATGCTGATAATTTGTGATGATATTTAGTGTGAAATTTTTCTTTTGTTTCCTCCCACACTTACCTATTTAGTGGTTTATTTTTATTTTTATTTCATTACCTCATACTATAGGGGTACAAATATTGTTAGGGTTACATATCTTGCCCCTGCTCCCCCTCCCCTACGCCACTATGCCAGATCTTCAAGCATGCCCAGCCTCCAAGTGGTGAGCACTGTACCCACCATGTAAGTGCATACCCTTCCCCTCCTCCCTGCTTCCACCTGTCCACCTCTCAATAACAGATTATTTTTTAGACATTTTGGTTACAGTGTATATCTTTACTTCTCCATTAAAAGGGATAGAGGTAATCCCTTCCCCCCTCACAATGCTCACCACATTCTTTTTTTTTTTTTTTTTTGAGACAGAGTTTCACTTTGTTGTCCAGACTAGAGTGAGTGCCGTGGCGTCAGCCTAGCTCACAGCAACCTCAAACTCCTGGGCTCGAGTGATCCTTCTGCCTCAGCCTCCCGAGTAGCTGGGACTACAGGCATGCGCCACTATGCCCGGCTAATTTTTTTTTTTATATATATATATCAGTTGGCCAATTAATTTCTTTCTGTTTATAGTAGAGACGGGGTCTCGCTCTTGCTCAGGCTGGTCTCGAACTCCTGACCTTGAGCAATCCGCCCGCCTCGGCCTCCCAAGAGCTAGGATTACAGGCGTGAGCCACAGCGCCCGGCCTCACCACATTCTTAAGATGTGGGTCTCCCCGCCTCAAATCGCTGTTGAACACTACCATTTTTTGAGCACCATTGTTTTAGTCTGTCAGTACCAATTTGATGGCAAGTAGATGTATAACCCATTTTCCAGATCTTGTGTCATCTCGCTTTGTATTACGGGCTTAAGCTTAATCCAGGATAGCATAAATGGTGCTAGCTCACTGTCGTTTCTTAGGATTGAGTAATATTCCATTGTGAGCATATACCACATTTTAGTTATCCACTCATTAATTGACGGGCACTTGGGTAGTTTCCATGACCATGCAATAGTGAATTGTGCTGCCAGAAACATTAGGGTGCAGATATCTTTATAATAGAGTGACTTATGTTCTTTTGGGTAGATGCCCAACAATGCTATTGCTGGGTCAAATGGTATTTCTATTTCTAGCTGTTTGAGGTATCTCCAAATTCTTTTCCACAAAGGTTGCACTAATTTGCAGTCCTACCAGCAGTGTAAGAGTGTTCCTGTCTCTCCACATCCTTGCCATCATTTGTTGTTTTGGGATTTCTTGCTACAGGCCATTCTCACTGGTGTTAGGTGGTGTCTCATTGTGGTTTTGATTTGCATTTCTCTAATGATTAGAGATGTTGAGCATTTTTAAATATGTTTTCAGACCATTATTCTGTCTTCTTTGGAGAAGTTTCTGTTTATTTCCATTGCCCATTTCTTGATGGGGTTGTTTGATTCTTTCTTGTTTATTCTTTTAAGTTCTAGATAGATTCTTGTTATTAGACTTTTATCAGAAGTGTAGAGAGCGAATATTTTCTCCAATTCTGTGGGTTGTCTATTTGCTCTAATGATCATTTTCTTGACAGTGCAGAAACTTTTTAATTTGATTAGATCCCATATGTTTATTTTTGATGTGGTGGTGATTGCCTTTGGGGTCTTCCTCATAAATTCTTTGCCTAGACCAATATCTGATAGGGTTTTCCCAACATCTTCTTCTAGGATTCTTAGAGTTTCATGCCTTAAGTTTAGGTCTGTTATCCATCTTGAGTGAATTTTTGTGAGAGGTGAGAGGTTGGGATCCTGATTCGCTCTTCTGCATGTAGCTAACCAGTTTTCCCAGCACCATTTATTGAAGAGAGAATCTTTTCCCCATTGTATATTTTTGTCTGCTTTATCAAAGATTAGGTTACTGTATACAGATGGTTTGATCTCTGGAATCTCAGATCTATTCCAGATATCGATGCTTCTGTTCTTATGCCAGTACCAGGCAGATTTAACTATTATTGCTTTATAGTACAGTTTGAAGTCAGGAAGAATGATGCCTCCAAGTTTGTTCTTTTTACTTAAGATTGCTTTGGCTATATGTGGTTTTCTCTGGTTCCATACAAAGCGAAGAATTATTTTTTCTAGATCTCTAAATAATGCTGGTGGTATTTTGATGGGGATCGCATTGATTCTGTAGATCAACTTAGGTAATATTGACATTTTAACAATATTGATTCTGCCAATCCATGAACATGGTAGATTTTTCCATCTGTTTAAATCATCTGCAATTTCTTTTTTTAGTGTTTAGTAGTTCTCCTTATATAAATCTTTCATATCTCCCATTGTGTATACTCCTAGTTATTTAATTTTCTTTGGGGCTATAGTAAATGGTATTGTGTTTTTTATTTGAGTTTCTGCTTCATGGTTCTTGGCATATATGAATGCTTGTGATTTGTGTATATTGATTTTATACCCTGAAACTTTACCGAATTCATTTCTTAAATCTAGGAGTCTCTTGGATGAGTCCATGGTGTTTTCTAGATATAATATTATATCATCGGCGAAGAATGAGAGTTTGATCTCATCTGCTCCGATTTGGATGCCCTTAATACCCCTCTCTATCTAGTGGTTTTATTTTTATTTTTTCCCTCTCCACCCATCTTTATCTTCATTTTTATTTTCTAATGTCACAAGTCATTTTTCTTCTTTAGATATGGCATTTATGTCATAATAATATCTTTGCTGCTTTGCTGTGTTTGAGGATGCAGAAGTATCTTCATGTGTTTGCTCATTAATCCTCATGACAAATCCATGTTGGTGAGTGTGTAAAAGATTCAGCGTCATGGGTTTGTTGTGACGGTATATGGGAAAATCAACATAAAAATCCCAAGAACATTGCTGTTGTTATGTAAGCATTTCAGAAATATACATTATTTTTGATGCTTTTGTCCTTTTATTTCTAGCTATATTTATTTTTAATAAGAATTACAAAATAAAAAATTAAATACAATGAGATATATAATAGTCTCTCCCTGCATGTTAGCTGGTGTATTTGACACTTGTTTCCTGCATGATAAACATCTTTTTCTCTTTTTGAGTTAAACAGCCTAAGGGAAATGGCAGAATTAAATAATGGGAGAACTGGTTCAAAATAAAGATTCTTTCCCAGAGGTTTGCCCTTATAGCTTTTATAGATATGAAATAGTCCCAGTAAATAGGCATATTTCTTCTCTGCTGTATAACATTCATTATATTTACTTTGGTGAGGAAAGCAGATGAATCTTTGCTGCATTTGTGTCAAACTTTGTAGAGGAATAATAGGTGAAGTGTCACATGGGTATTGAAAATTTCAGGTAGGAGTGAGAAGGAGGTTCCAGTCATCACCATAAGAACTAGTTTAGGGGGGCGGAGCAAGATGGCGGATGAATAACACCGCCAAACAGAGTCTCTCTTCAGAAAAGACAGATTCTAGCAGAAATTAGAGGGAAGAAGCAAGAAGACGAGCATACAGCGGACAAGGGCCAGAAGGAGGGGTACCTGAGACCCAGGGAGACTCCACGGGAGGAGGCTGCGGAGGAGAACTGGAGGCTGAGATCACCGGATCAGCCCGGAGACCAGCAGCAAGGGTAGGTGGATTTGCTGTTTACCCTCCCCTGCATTTGGGACTGCTGGTGGGCTCCCCAGTGGGTGGAGAGACCTGCGGACACCAGCCCAGAGACCGCAGCCGCCGCCAGCCAGCGGTGAGCCTGTAGCAGACGTGGTACCAGGTTCCCAACTTCCTCCGCGCACCTCCGTGTGCACAGACCCGAGCCGCACGGCAGGCGCCATATTGCCTCCTCCTCCTCTCCGCCGACCCTACCTGCAGCTGCCCAGAGAGACAATACAGCCAACAGCTGGAGGCACCTCCAGGGAATGGGACCTTCCCTCTTGGGAACATACAGCTGACTCAGGGGAACTCAGACTGTGAGCTCCCTACCCGCCCGCCCAACCAGGTGCTGCTGGCACTGAGCTCCCAGGAGAACGGTGCCGACTCAGAGGCTGAGAGACATAGACCCAGCTTGGGCTCCCTGTGGGTGAATTGGTTCCAGAAATCCTCTCCCTGGTGGGGATACAGTTTGAACTCTGGGACCCAGAGGTCGGACCTGCAGACCAGATCCCCTGCACCGAGGGCTAGCATTCCCCAGGGCACAGAAAGGTTATACGTGAACAGCCTACTGAGGTGTGTGAGCCTCCAGGGGTGGATCGGCGTCCTAGAGGGCAACCCTCCTCCCAGGAGGAGGCCGTGCGCCCAACCCAGGTGGCGTTCCTGTGCAGGGAACCTCCCTGCCGACATCACAGTCCCCGGAGGCCTGTGGCTTGTGGTCTGGCCTGCTGGCAGAGGCCCAGGAGTAGATGCGGAATTGGGGAGGATGGAAAGAAGCAAGGCCCGCTCCAGACTGCCGGTCTCAAAAAGCCCCGCCCCCACACCCAGACTTTCTGGCTGAGCGGGACCATTCCAGCCCCGCCCTGACAGCTTTGCCTGGAAGCTGAGAACAGAACTTTGACCCCTGCTAACAGCCTGAGGGCAGGCTTACACAAAATCCACAGCATAGCCTGTTCCTCCAAGCAAACGCAACCTACTGACAGGGACAGCATCCTGCAGAGCCTTTTCACGGCACCCACTGACTCAATATACAGGGAGTGGTCCAATTTCACCCACAGACAACACCTAACGCCTCAGAAACTAAACAAGGTGTGTGAATACCCAAACAATAAGTTAAGGAAACAACAACTGATCGACATGGGAAGAAATCAGCGAAAGAACTCAGGAAATATGAAGAACCAAACGGAAAACACACTCCCAAAGAGGAGCACCAGCCCCCTAGAAACAGACACCAACCAAAATCAGGCAACCAATATGACAGAAGAGGAATTTCGTATGTGGATCATAAGAACACTCACCGAGCTGAAACAATAACTCAATAACCAACATAAAGAAACCACAAAAAGCCTCCAGGATATGGGAAAAGAAATAGACACAATGAAGAAAAGTATAACCGAACTCCTGGAAATGAAAAATCAATTCAAGGAACTACAAAATACAGTGGAAAGTCTCAAGAACAGGGTAGATGAAACAGAAGAAAGAATCTCAGAGCTTGAAGATAACACCCTCCAATTAAATAAATCAGTCACAGAAATACAGCAGAAAAACAATAGAAAAGAGCAAAGCCTACAAGAGCTGTGGGATTATGTGAAGAAACCTAATGTGTGGGTCAAGGGCTTACAAGAAGGGGAAGAAGACAACACTCAAGGGTTGGACAAGCTGTTTGAAGATATAATAGAGGAAAATATCCCAGGCATTGCTCAAAATCTTAATATACAAGTGCAAGAAGCTCAGAGGACCCCTGGGAGATTCAATGCAAACAGGAAGACGTCACGACATGCAGTCATCAGACTGACCAAAGTATCAACTAAAGAGGCCCTTATAAGAGCTGTAAGACAAAAGAAGCAAGTAACATACACGGGAAAGCCAATTCGAATAACATAAGACTTCTCTAATGAGACCTTACAAGCAAGGAGAGACTGGGGCCCCATTCTCACTCTTTTGAAACAAAACAATGCCCAGCCTAGAATATTATTCCCTGCAAAACTAACCTTCATATATGAAGGAGAAATAAAAACATTCTCAGACAAGCAAAGGCTCAGAGAATTTACCAAGACAAGACCAGCCCTACAAGAAGTACTTAAAACAGCGTTACGTAAGGAACATCATCATAATAACCCACGAATATAAAAACAACCAAAAGCCAAAGATATTAAAGGCCAGATATTACAATGGCTCAAGACAGAACTCATAGGAACAACATCCAACCCAACAGAATGAACAGTAATCTACCTTACCTATCAGTTCTCTCAAAAAATGTGAATGGCTTAAACTCTCCACTCAAGAGACATAGGCTGGCTGAATGGATAAGATAATACAGGCCAAGTATATGCTGTCTTCAGGAAAAACAGCTAACCTGCAAGGATGCAAATAGACTAAAAATAAAAGCGTGGAGATTAATATTCCAAGCAAATAGAAGCCAAAAGAAGGCTGGTGTGGCAGTTCTAATTTCAGACGACTTAGTTTTTAAACTAACAAAAGTAGTGAAAGACAAAGAGGGTCATTATATAATGGTGAAGGGCACAGTTCATGAAGAAGAGGTAACAATTTTAAATATATATGCACCCAACTTAGGTGCACCCAGATTCACAAAGCAAACCTTACTAGAGCTAAGCACATGGATTAATAGCAGCTCCATAATCACTGGAGATTTCAACACCCCACTGACGGCACGAGACAGATCCTCTAAACAGAAAATTAATAAAGAAATAATGGACTTAAACAAAACTCTAGAACAATTGGGTCTGAGTGACATTTACAGAATATTCTACCCAAAATCCACTTAATATACGTTCTTCTCATCAGCTCACGGGACATTTTCTAAGATTGACCATATCCTAGGACACAAAGAAAATCTCAAGAAATTTAAAACAATAGAAATCATACCATGAACCTTCTCAGATCACAGTGGAATAAAAGTAGAAATCACCCCTAACAGAAACTCACATTTCTACACAAAACGTGGAAGTTAAACAACCTCCTACTAAATGATTACTTCGTAAATGAAGAAATTAAGACGGAAATAAAAAAATTCTATGAAGAAAACGACAATGGAGAGACAAGTTATCAACTCCTCTGGGACACAGCTAAAGCAGTTCTGAGAGGAAAGTTTATCTCCATAAATGCCTATAACCAAAAGACAAGAAGATCACAAATAGACAATCTAATGAAACGATTCAAAGAGCTGGAAAAAGAATAACAGACCAACCCCAAACCCAGCAGAAGAAGTGAAATCAACAAGATCAAATCAGAACTAAACGAAATTGAAAACAGGGAAGCTATTCAGGAGATTAATAAAACAAAAAGTTGGTTCTTTGAAAAAATTAACAAAATTGACACACCATTGGCTAAGCTAACGAAAAGCAGAAAAGAGAAATCTCTAATAAGCTCCATCAGGAATAAAAAAGGAGATATCACAACTGATCCTAAAGAGATAGAAGATACAATTTATGAATACTACAAAAATCTTAATGTACACAAACTAGAAAATGTGGAGGAAGTGGACAAATTTCTAGAAACCCACAGCCTCCCTAGGCTCAACCAGGAAGAAATAGATTCCCTGAGCAGACCAATCTCAACAGCTGAAATAGGAACAGCAATTAAAAATCTCCCTAAAAAGAAAAGTCCCGGTCCAGATGGCTTCACACCCGAATTTAACCACACTTACAAAGAAGAACTAGTACCTATCTTGCAGAAACTATTCCACAACATCGAGAAGAACGGAAACCTCCCCGACACCTTTTATGAAGCGAATATTACCCTGATACCCAAACCAGAAAAGGATGCAACAAAAAAAGAAAACTACAGACCAATATCCCTAATGAATATAGAATCAAAAATTTTCAACAAAATCTTAGCTAACCGAATCCAGACACTTATCAAAAAAATAATCCACCACGACCAAGTGGGCTTCATCCCAGGGATGCAGGGATGGTTCAACATAGGTAAATCTATAAATGCAATTCACCACATAAACAGAAGCAAAAACAAAGACCACATGATTCTTTCAATAGATGCAGTAAAAGCTTTTGACAAAATTCAACACCATTTCATGATACGAACACTTAAGAAAATAGGCATAGAAGGGACATACCTAAAAATGATACAAGCCATATATGACAGACCCGTAGCCAACATCATACTGAATGGGGAAAAATTGAAATCATTCCCACTTAGAACTGGAACCAGACAAGGCTGCCCACTATCTCCACTTCTGTTCAAAATAGTGCTGGAAGTCTTGGCTACAGCAATCAGACAGGAAAATGGAATCAAAGGTATCCAAATAGGGGCAGAGGAGATCAAACTTTCACTGTTTGCTGATGATATGATATTGTATCTAGAAAACCCCAAAGATTCAACCTAGAATCTCCTGGAACTGATCAATGAATTTAGTAAAGTCTCAGGATACAAAATCAATACACAGAAATCAGAGGCATTCATATACGCCAACAACAATCTAATTGAGAACCAAATCAAAGACTCAATTCCCTTCACAATAGCGACAAAGAAATTAAAGTACCTAGGAATATACTTAACCAAGGAGGTAAAAGACCTCTACAGGGAGAACTATGAAACACTAAGGAAGGAAATAGCAGAGGATGTAAACAGATAGAAATCCATACCATGCTCGTGGATCGGCAGACTCAATATCATCAAAATGTCTGTACTACCCAAACTGATCTACCGATTCAATGCAATACCTATTAAAATCCCATCAGCATTCTTCACAGATATAGAAAAAATAATTTTACGCTTTGTATGGAACCAAAGAAGACCCCGAATATCAAGAGCAATTCTAGGCAACAAAAACAAAATGGGAGGCATTAACATGCCAGATATCAAACTATACTACAAAGCTGTAGTAATTAAAACAATATGGTATTGGCACAAAAATAGGAACATTGACCAGTGGAACAGATGTGAGAATCCTGATATAAAACCATCCTCATATAGCCATCTAATCTTTGATAAAGCAGAGAAAAACATACGCTGGGGGAAAGAATCCCTCTTCAATAAATGGTGCTGGGAAAACTGGATAGCCACCTGTAGAAGCCTGAAACAGGACCCACACCTTTCACCTCTCACAAAAACCAACTCACGCTGGATAACAGACTTAAACCTAAGGTATGAAATTATTAGAACTCTAGAGGAAAAAGTTGGAAACACTCTCCTAGACATCGGCCTTGGCAAAGAGTTTATGAAGAAGTCCCCAAAGGCAATTACAGCAGCAACAAAAATAAATAAATGGGACATGATCAAACTACAAAGTTTCTGCATAGCCAAAGAAATAGTCATGAAAGTAAACAGACAACCTACAGAATGGGAGAAAATTTTTGCATCCTATGTATCTGATAAGGGACTGATAACTAGAATATACTTAGAACTCACGAAAATCAGGAAGAAAAAATCAAATAACCCCATTAAAAGGTGGGCAAAGGACTTGAACAGAAATTTTTCTAAAGAAAACAGAAGCATGGCCAACAAACATATGAAAAAATGCTCAACATCTCTAATCATCAGGGAAATGCAAATCAAAACTACAATGAGATATCACTTAACCCCAGTGAGAATGGCCTTTATCAAAAAATCTCCAAACGGTAAATGCTGGCGTGGTTGCGGAGAGAGAGGAACACTCCTACACTGCTGGTGGGACTGCAAACTAGTTCAACCTCTGTGGAAAGCAATATGGAGATCCCTTAAAGCGATACAAGTGAATCTACCATTTGATCCAGCAATCCCATTGCTCGGCATCTACCCAAATGATCCAATGACACTCTACAAAAAAGACACCTGCACTCGAATGTTTATAGCAGCACAATTCATAATTGCAAGGCTGTGGAAACAGCCCAAGTGCCCATCAATCCACGAATGGATTAGTAAAATGTGGTATATGTATACCATGGAGTACTATTCAGCTCTACGAAACAACGGTGATATAGCACATCTTATATTTTCCTGGTTAGAGCTGGAACCCCTATTACTAAGTGAAGTATCCCAAGAATGGAAAAACAAGCACCAGATATATTCTCCAGCAAACTGGTATTAACTGAGTAGCACCTAAGTGGACACATAGGTACTACAGTAATAGGGTATTGGGCAGGTGGGAGGGGGGAGGGGGCGGGTATATACATACATAACGAGTGATAGGAGCATCATCTGGGGGATGGTCATGATGGAGACTCAGACTTTTGGGGGGAGGGGGGAAATGGGCATTTATTGAAACCTTAGAATCTGTACCCCCATAATATGCCGAAATAAGAAAAAAAAGAAAAGAAAAAAAAAAAGAACTAATTTAGGGTCACTTATCTTCACATGTAGTATCTTACAACTTTCCTCAGGTTCAGATAGGTTCAGGAAAATTCACAGTATAAGAGACCTGTAGTGGAATTCAACAGATAGTTAAAAGTTTAGTTTCCTTTCAAGGGTTAGAGGAAGAGATTAAATTTACGTCCTCTCTGTTTCTGATGTATATCTGCTTCTCATCATAAAAGTTTTGGTGTCTTGTTACTGTTTCTCTGTATATTTGGACTGAAGGCATTTGTAAAGAAAAGAAGTATATGGTTGGTTTGTTCGAGGGATTTTTTTGTTAAAATTTGGGGAAAATCAAACCATTTTAAATGATACTTATGTAAAAACTCCATTTCCTACTGGTTAGAAAAAATATACTTTCTAAAGATGAAAAGGAAACAGGGCCAAGCTGATGCTCTCTGGATCCTGACAATCATCCAGGTAAACATAGAGCAGATAAGAGGATCCTCACTAAGGGAAATATGCAAGTTAGAGGGTGGTGGGATGGGTATTCCCTACACCTTATGAATAAATAAATTTAGGGTTCAGGCATCATGCTGGGCTGAGGAGAGTGATGAAAGCTGCAGGGAGTGACAGTGAGGGATCAGTCAATATCTTCACATTCAGCAATGCTGTGTGCAATGCCCTACCGAGAAAGGTGCCCGTCACTTAGACTCTGTATAACTGGTTCCTCTCTGGGTGGAGTAAGGCTCACTGAGCCTTAGTGTTTGTGGTTACCCTTGAACTGGTGATGGGGTGGAGCTGTAAGTTATGTGAGCTGCCTGCCTTTATCCCAGGATATCCTAGGTAGCCACCTGGACCTCAAACATCCTCAACATGATTTCAGCACTCCAGTCCTAACAACATGAACATGTTCAGGTTAAAGAAGATACAGAAGATAAAGATACTTCCAAATAGAAGACAAAAATGGGAACAAGCTAGTTCTATCCTGGACCAGACAATCATCCAGATAAACATAGAGCAGGTGAGGGGATCCTCACTGAGGAAGGGATGCAAGTTGGAGGGCAGTGGGCCAGGTATTCTCTAGGACTTAAGAATAACTAAGTTGAATTCAGACATCATGCTGTGCTGAGGAGAGTGATGAAAGCTGCAGGGGGTGATGGTGGTGGATAGGGAATCATCTCCACATTGAGCATGCTGTGTACAGTACCCTATCCAGGAAGTTACCGGTTACTCAGACTAGGTGTAACTGGTTCCTGTCTAGGTGGAGTAAGGCTCACCAAAGGCAACATTTGTGGTGGCCTTCATACTGGTGATGAGGTGGAGTTGTAGGCACCTTGAGCTGCCTTTCCTGATCCTGGGAGATTCTATGTGGCGAGTTGGACCTCAAGGATTCTTAAGGTGAATTCAATGGTCCAGGGCTAATAACATGAATGCATACATGTTAGAGAAAGTAAAAATAGAGGAGACAAAGATGCTTCCTAATAGAAGAAGAGAAAACAGGAATGAGCTGGTTCACTCCTGGTCCTGTCAATCATCCTGGTAAATTTAGGGCAGGTGAGGGGATCCTCACTGAGAGAGGAATGCAAATTGGAGGACATTGGGGTGGGGATTCTTTAGGTCTTACAAATAAAAAACTTCAGGGTTCAGGTGTCATGCTGGGCTGAGGCAAGTGATGAAGGCTGTAGGGAATGATGGTGGCATGTGGGGCAGCACCTTCATATTCAGCCATGATGTGTGCAGTGCCCTACTCAGAAAGGTGCCCGTTGCTTAGACTCTGTGTAACTAGTTCCTGTCTGAGTAGAGTAAGGCTCACCAAGTACAACCTTTGATCAGCCATTAGAGCAGAGATGGGAGTGGAACTTTAAGTCATTCTTAAAATGGCTTCCTTAAGCCCAAGAGGGCCTTGACATCCATCTGCACTTCAGGCATCCTCAAGACATTAGTGCTTTATCTGTGGTCTGTGGATCATTGGAGTTTAATCTCAACTGATAGGAATGGATTCTTAGAATATATTGTGCTTACCCCCTGACACAAGTATAAAATTAAGATTGAAATCCAGCTTTGGATTTTCCAGGAAAGAGCTGCAGCCTTATTTATAGATGTCTAAAAATAATACATTTTTGTTTAACTATTTTATATTTAAGTTTTTATTATGAATTTATTCTCACTTTTTTTTGTTCACTTTCTTTGCTAATTATTTTTGTGACAGCTAACATTCTAATTTTTGCATATTTCAAATTTGGCCTACCACTTTACCTCTTGAAGCTACTCATTATTTTTCTGACCATTCTAGTATTACATATTATGCAATAATTTCCAAAAAAGTATCACATCTCACATTCCCTCTGTTAAGTGCTTTAAATCGAAATATCAAAGAGGCATAATCATACCTTTGCTTTTGGACTGTCCCTCTATTAGTAATCCTCAACTCTTTCCCTGTAGGAGTTCATTATGTTCTGAGACCTGAGCACTAAAATTATGATTTTGGAAGGACTTTGTGTCAGTTTAGCCCAGCTGTGCCATGGTATCTTATTGAAGCACTACCTTTTAGAGAAATTTTCATGTGAAGAAAAGGAAAATTTTAGTCTGTGTCAAGGATTCCTGAAGTAAGTTACTGTTTGTGTATTGTATATCTCATAAGATAATTTTATGAAGATTATATAAAAATAATTTCTACAACTGAATAGTAAGAAGATAAATAAACTGAAAAGCAGGGAAAGCATTTTAATATTTTTTTCATCAATTTGTATTAGTGACCCTTAAGCTGTGAAAAATAACATTATTAGTCATTAGGGAAATATCAATGCAAAATATAATGGAAATAATACTTACAGTAGAAGATTCTCATTTAAAATATGTACCATGTCAAGTGTTAGTGAGAATCACGGGAAAAAAATCACACGTTCTGGTGGGATTGTAAATGGTTCAGCCACTTTGGAAAACAATGTGGCAGTTCTTCAAAAAGTTAAATGTAGTATTAACATA
Organism: Microcebus murinus; assembly: GCF_040939455.1. Taxonomy (NCBI): domain Eukaryota; kingdom Metazoa; phylum Chordata; class Mammalia; order Primates; family Cheirogaleidae; genus Microcebus; species Microcebus murinus. The sequence goes on along the minus strand of NC_134136.1, from coordinate 73,281,656 downwards.
TGACTTAGCACTTTACTCCTAGGTAAATGCCCCAAAATTTGAGCATGTATCTTCTTGCAAAAACTTGTACACTAATATTTATAATGGCATGATTGATAAAAGGCCAAAGGTGGGAACAGTGTTCATGTCCATGAGCTGATGAATGTATAAACAAAATGTGTTCTGTACAATGGAATATTATTCAGGCATAAATGTATATGAAGTAATGATACATGCTACCACATCTAGGAGCCTATGCTAAGTGAAGCAAGACACAAAACTAAGTAAAGACCCAAAAGCTAAGTGAAACACTATGCTAAGTGAAGCAAGACACAAAAGGACATATTAATAGGTAGTATGATTCCATTTATGTGAAATGTCTATTAAAGGAAAATCTAGAGTTACAAGTAGATCAGTGTTTTCCAGGTACCAGAGTGTGGAGATTATGGGGAGTGATGGCTATTGTGTTGGGCTTTTAGGGGGAGTGATTAAAATGTTTTACAGTTAGATAATTGTGATTATTACACAACTCAGTCAATATATTAAATTGACTGAATTTTAAACTTTAAAAATTTTGATTTTATGATAAGTGGATTATATCTTAATAAAAATGTTATTAAAAGCTGGAAGAGGTCAAGTATGTTGAGTGTATCACAATCTTTATTTCACAGGTGACATACCTCAGTCACAGATGGACAAGGGACTTGCCCAAGCAAATGGGATGGCCTGAGATAGATTAATAATAACAACATGAAAAAGAGGAGAAAAAGAAGTTTAATAACTGTCTTGACATCTCACAGCTAGCAAGCCACATCTCACAGTCAGCAAGCTGTTATGTGAACTCTAGATAGAAGCCACCCAATGCCCCTGCTTTCAGTCACCTGACCACAGCCCCTAACTCCTTTCATTCCTACGCACACTAGCATTAGACTGAACATTTGAGCCAACTACCTAAGGAGTCTAATCCTTCTTATGGAGTATGTCCCAGTACCAGACCCACAAGGGAAGGTTCTAGGAAGGGGCACAAAACATGGGCACTGTCCTACCAAGCCTTGGATGCTTGACTTGTTTGGGCAAATCTGGGTTAATGGATGGAGGAGATGATATTTCTGTCCTAATTCATACTCACATCCCTTGACCCATGTCCACTTCTATTACTGGAGTCCTGGGGATCTTTTCGCTGTTTTTGTATGTGTGTGTCTGGAGTGTAGACATTTGTAGAGTACAGAAGGATGTGGTGGATGCCTTGAAGGGTGTTTGTATGTGTGTACATGCGTGCGTTTCTTAACATTGAGGTTAAGCAAACAATTTTCAATGGTCTATTCCTAACGACTTGAACATCTACAGGTTAAAGGGGAAAATATTTTCTAAATGATAAAAAACAGCAACAAGAAATTTTCTCAGGCTCAGATAATCATCCAAGTAAACATAGTAGGTGAGGGGATCCTCACTGGGGGAGGGGTGCAAGTTGGAGGGCAGTAGGATGGGCATTCTCTAGGACTGAAGAATAAATAAGTCATGTTCAAACATCATGCTGGACTGAGGAGAGTTATGAAATCTTCAGGGGGTGATAGTGTGGGATGGAGAAAGCACCTCCACATTGAGCCATGCTGTGTGCAGTGCCCTACACAGAAAGGCACCAGTTACTTAGACTAGGTGTAACTGTTTCCTCTCTGGGTGGAGTAAGGCTCATCAAGTACATTTGTGGTGGCCTTCAGACTAGTGACGGGGTGGAGCTGCAGGTACCATGAGCTGTCTTCCTTGATCCCAGGAGATCCTAGGTGGCCACCTGGACCTCAGGCATCCTCAAGATGATTTCAGTGGTCCAATCCTAATAACATGTACATGTACCCGTTATAGCAGATAATGATAGATGAGATAAAAGGTATTTCCTAATAGAATAAGAGAAAATGGGAACAAACTAGTTCTCTCCTGGTCCTAGCAATCATCCAGGTAAACATACAGCAGGTGAGAGGTCATTCTCACTGAGGGAGGGGTTAAATTGGAGGGCAGTGGGGTGGGCTTATGAATAAAAAAATTAGGTAACGACATCATGTTAGGCTTAGGGGAGTGATGAAAGCTGCTGAGGATGATGGTGGCCCATGGGGCACCACCTTCCCATTCAGCCATGGTGTGTGCTGTGCCCTACTCAGAAAGGTACCCGTCACTTAGACTATGTGTAACTAGTTCCTTTCTGGGTAGAGTAAGGCTCACCAAATGCAACGTTTGTGGTGGCCTTTGGACTGGTGATTGGGGTGGAACCACAGTCATCCTTAAATTGCCTTTGTTTAGTCCAGGAGGGCCTTGACAACCACCTGGACCTCAGGTATCCTCAAGACATTTAAGCTCTAACTATGGCCAGTGGACAATTGGGGTTAATCCCAGCTGATAGGAAAGACTTCCTTATTAAGGACCTTGCTCCACTTCTAAGAACAGAATAAGGTGAACTATTCATGTTTTAGATTTTGCAGGAAAAATTTGTTCTTTCGAAGCTATCTGGAAGGCATGTTGTAAGTTTATGTCTAGGCAATGTATTTGGAGAGGTTTATTTGAATGTTTTTATTTATAATTATTGTACTTTCTGACCTGTTATTTGTGGACTACCTAATTTTTCTTATTTCCTTTTTTTTTGTCCATCCACCTTCTTGACAATAATTCTTATAGTTGTATGATTACACCTATAAGTTTATTTTTCAGAGAATTGAATTCTGAAATAATGATTTGAAAAGGCTTTGTGTCTTCATTACAGTTTGCTTTGAGCTTTTCCTGAAGCACTAATTTCTAGAGAAATTTGAAGATGAGAAAAGAATAATTTTTCTAAAGTTAAACATTTCTGAAAGCATTACTTCTTAGCAGTGAGTTAAGTAGATTATAAATAGGAATGCATCCTGTCGTATTTAAATATATTTGGTAGGTATGTTGTACCAGTATGATTACATTTACATTTTTCTGAATTTTCAGTTTCCAAATTCATTTTTACTTGTTACCTCATTTAATATCATAACACATTTGAGATACACAGTTATTAAAATACTTACACATGTTTTTTGTGATGGTCAAATGTGACAATCTACATGAAATACCAATGTAATTATCTCCCAATTTAGCAGTTATTCAGCAAGAATGTTTTAATGATTATTACTGCTGCTACTACCTGTCACCACCATTGAAGATTCTGCTATTATCACTCCTACTAGTATTAATACTACTGGTAATATATTTGTTGACTCAAAGAACACTTTAAATTGATTACCTTTTAATAGGATGGTATTCCTGATAATTATCATGGCAACAGGATTTGGTAGTAGCACAAAGGATATAAGTTTATTAAGAAATATATTGCTCTGTTGGTGTTTATAGGTGTTTTTAAATTCTCAACAAATTGAATAAAGTGAGGAAGTACTTTTAATAATAACATCCCACAGGAATCATTCTCCTCTAGAACACACTTTTAACCAATTTTACATACCTGATGTTTTACACATAGCTATATTTGTCTTGTGGTAAGAAATATATAGAGATCTATATTCAATTGTAATTTACAGAGTGTGGTCATTCATTTTTTTCATATAGTTACTGACATATATGTACATATATATTTTCTTTATAATTTTCAATTTGTTCTGTGTAACAGTCATCTATATCCATGCCTAGATAGACATGTTTGTTTGTTTTTCATTCAATTCAACTCTTGAAGTCTAAGGAAACACATTGTGGAGGTAGTGGTTAATGGCTGAAAATGACACTTCCCCCTCTCTGTTTATATATATTTATATATATATTCATTTTGTCCAGTTACAATTTCAAATTGCACCTCAGGACTTTATCGAATCATTTTGTTGTTTGAAGTCATCATCTCTTCATCATACATGATGATACTATTTCAATCATTGCTTTTTACGTTGATCATACAGTAAGGTTCCTGGTGCCGCCAAAACTCATTATTATCTCCTTTTTTAAGGTCACTCTTTTTGAGTTTCACTGTTAGGCCTTCATGTAATGTTGTAAATTCAAGGTTGTAAGAAAAGCAACATTCTCTTTGCATTACTTGGAACAACATTGCTTCCGGTTAATATGATTAACCACCTATAAGCCAGACACATGGAAAATTATAGCATGAATGAAATTAGTTTTTACTTAAGTTCAGTGCTTCTTTGACTATTTGTGAGAAATTTGCTTTTATAGTGGTGGAAATAAATGGTGTGATAAAATAGTCACTAATGTGTTTGTCACTGTTTAGTTTCCAAAAATACTTAGCATATATTTGTTTACCCATTTTAACATCAATTCAATCATATATAATTAATAGCAATTTTATACAATTAGGTATGTAGAAGATGAATTTAATCCCGGAATTTGATCTAAATACCCAAATTGGCAGGTAATTTTGCAATAAGTTAGTTTTCAAAATTGTCATTATTAATGTTTAATAATTGTGGCTATACAAATATTAAAATTTATAATCATTTTCATATAGGTAGGAAGCATTGGTGAGAGTGTGATTAAGAGCCTTCATCATGAGCTCAAAGAGAGTGAAGGCTGGATATTAATTTTTAAATTTTTTTCAGCATACTATGGGGATACAAATGTTTAGGTTATGTGTGTTTCCTTTCCCCCCTTGCGCCCCAGAGTCAGTCCTCCAGACTGTGCGCATTGGACTCATTATGCATGTATATACCCATCCCCTCCTCCCCCCTCCCATTTGCCTGATGCCTGATAAATGTTATTCCTATATATGTACTTAGGTATTGATCAGTTAATACCAATTTGCTGGTGAGTACATGTGGTGCTTCTTTTTCCATTCTTGGGATACTTCACTCAGTAGAATGGGTTCCAGCTCTATCCAGAAAAATAAAAGAGGTGCTATATCACTGTTGTTTCTTATAGCTGAATAGTACTCCATGGTACACATATACCACATTTTATTAATCCACTTATGTATTGATGGGCACTTGGGTTGTTTCCACATCTTTGCAATTGTGAATTGTGCTGCTATAAACATTTGAGTGCAGGTGTCTTTTTTATAGAGTGACTTTTGTTCTTTTAGGTGGATGCTCTCAGTACTGGTAATGAACTTTTTAAAATTTGTAATTGTAAATTTTGTTTTACCTCCATAACCAGTGAATCTAAGGATATGTACAGATAGATTTCTATATTCCATATATTTTTTCAATATATATGTTAACAGCATTCACTTCATGACACTTTAATATACAGAAGCATCGATATTTGGAATGGGACTGAGATTCCAGAGATGAAACCATCTGCATACGGTAACCTAATCTTTGATAAAGCAGATAAAAATATACAATGAAAAAAATAATCTCTCTTCAATAAATGGTGCTGGGAAAACTGGATACCTACATGCATAAGAATGAATCAGGATCCCTACCTCTCACCTCTCACAAAATCCACTAGAGATGGATGACAGACCTAAACCTAAGGCATGAAACCTTAAGAATCCTAGAAGATGTTGTGAAAACCCTTTCAGACATTGGCCTAGGCACAGAATTCTTAAAGAAGACCCCCAAAGCAATCACTGCAGCAACAAAAATAAACAAATGGGATCTGATCAAATTAAAAAGCTTCTCCACAGCCAAGGAACCTATCATTAGAGCAAATACACAACCCACAGAATGGGAGAAAATATTTGCTCTCTACACTTCCGATAAAAGTCTAATAACAAGAATCTATCTAGAATTTAAAAGAATTAACAAGAAAAAATCCAACAACCCCATCAAGAAATGGGCAACGGAAAGGAACAGAAACATTTCTAAAGAAGATAGAATAATGGCCTGCAAACATAAAAAAATGCCTAACATCTCTAATCATCACAGAAATGCAAATCAAAACCACAATGAGATACCACCTATCCCCAGTGAGAATGGCCTGTATCAAGAGAAATCCTAAAACAACAAATGCTGGTGAGGATGTAGAGAGACATAAACACTCTTACACTGCTGGTGGGACTGCAAATTAGTGCAACCTTTGTGGAAAAGAATTTGGAGATACCTCAAACAGCTAAAAATAGAAATACCAGTCAATCCAGCAATAACACTATTAGGCATCTACCCAAAAGAGTATAAGACATTCTATTATAAAGACATCTGCACCCCAGTGTTTATGGCAGCACAATTCACTATTGTAAGGACATGGAAACAACCCAAGTGCCCATCAATTCATGAGTGGATAATTAAAATTTGGTATGTGTTCACAATGGAATATTACTTAATTCTAAGAAATGACACCAAGCTAGCACCACTTATACTATCCTGGCTTAAGCTTAAGCCCATTATCCAAAGTGAGGCAACACAAGATCAGAAAAATGGGCTCCACATGTACTCGCCATCAAATTGGTACTGACTGATTAAAACTATGGTGCTCAAATGGTGGTAGTGTTCACCAGAGATTCAGGGGTTGGGGGGGTAGACCCACATCTTAAGGATGTGGTGAGTATTGTGGGGCATACTTCTAACCCTTCCTAGGGAGAGGCAAAGTTATAAAATGTAACCAAAGTGTAAAAAAAAAAAAACAAAACCAAAACATTTATCGAGTGTCGGGCAGATGGGAGGGGGGTGGAGGGGATGAGTATATACATACATAATGAGTATGATGCTCACCACCTAAGGGATGGACATGCTTGAAGCTCTGACTTTAGGGGGGAAGGAAGGCAAGGGCAATATATGTAACCTTAACAATATTTGTACCCCCATAATATGATGAAAAATATTCAATTTCTCCTTTTATTTTTTATTTTATTAATTATTATGGGTACATAATAGTTATATGTCTTTATGGGGTACATATGATGTTTTGATACAGGCATACAATGTGAATTTATCAAATCAAGGCAATTGGGTTATCCATTACCTCAGGCATTTATCATTTCTTTGTGTTAGAAATATTCCAATTCTACTTTTTTCATTATTTTAAAGTATACCCTAACTTAGTTTCCCCTTTTAACTAAACATATGCTGTGATGGTTTTGTATGTGTCAACTTGGATAGGTTGTGGCATCCAGTTTTGATCAAACACTGGGCTTCTTCTTGTGAAGATATATTTTAGGTAAGATTAACATTTAAATCAGTAGACTGAGTAAAGCAGATTACCCTCAGTAATGTGAGTGGGCCTCATTTAATCAGTTAACAGCCTTTAGAGAAAAAGACTTGAGATCCCCCAAGAAAGAAGTAGTTCTGCCTCCAGGCTGCCTTTAACTTTAGTTACAACATCAAGTCTTCCCTATCTGTAGCCTGCTGGCCTTCCCTGTAGAATTTGTATTTACCATCCCCTACAATCGTGTGAGCAAATTCCTTAGAGTAAATTCCCTCCTCCTTTCCCTCACTCTCTCTCTTTTCTTTCCTCCTCCCTCCCTCCCTCCCTCTCCCTCTTGCTCTCCCCCTCCCTCTGCACACATACCCATGATTGGCTCTATTTCACTGGAGAACCCTGACTAATACATATACTGTCACCGTAGAAGTTGATGTGTTTCTGTGAGTATGTGTAAATACCTGCATTTTTCAACAAATAGGAACATTCACTGAGCTCTGTGTAATATGGCCAATCTGTGAATTTGAAAAGATTGCTATCCTTCTACAGCAAATGCTTTTTCTAGTTTATTTTAAAACTTAAATATTTAGTGGAGTCTACTTTATGGTTAGTGACATAAACTAAGGATGCAATTTTTAAAATCATTTACATGTTTTCCTGTATACCATAGCAGTAGAGAATTATTTTCTAGTGATGTCTCTTGAGTTATTTGGGCAATAACTCCATGTCTTAGTCCATTTCTGTTAATATAACAAAATACCATAGACTTTTATTAACAACGGATATTTATTTCTCTCAGTTCTTGGGCTAGGAAGTCCAAGATCAAGAGACCAGCATATTCACTGGCGAGGGCCCATCATCTTACTATAACCTCACGTGGCAGAAGGGGCAAGGCAGTTCTCTGGGGCTTCTTTTATAAGGGCACTAATAAATACTGTTCATGGTGGCTTCACCCTCATGACCTAATAACTTCCTAACAGCCCCACCTCTTAATATCACCACATTGGTTATTAGGTTCCATTACATGAATTATGAGAAGACACAAACATTCAGACCATAACACTTCATGTGTTAATTCTCCAACCATAGCACTACATGTGTTAATTTTATAACTTTGCATGATCCTTTGTATGCTTCCTGATTGAGGATTTTACTTAATAATCTAATTCATTTATATTAGAGCATTAGCAGATAGTATCACTTTATCAAATTTCCCTGAATGTAACACTTTTCTGACTTTATTTTAGTAATGAGAGAATTTGGGCTGATGAGATTAAGACCGCTGGGACCTAGGGATGATATGCCTGAGGCTGTGAGAGGATAGGAGGTGAAGGAATTGCCTGAGCAGAAGCCTCAAATAAGCGCAGATGTTAACTGCCTAATTGGGGGACATATATCAGTGATCTGGGACTACAGCAAAGCATGCTCCAACCTCACTCAGAGCCTAAGGGGTCTCATGCATGAAAAGCCGTGGGAGGCCTGACATGAAAACTTCTCATGGCTGTAGAGGTAGATTGCAATGTGTCAGCCTGGGAGAAGGGTCTCAAGGCTTCCATAGTGTTTGCACCCTGGGCCATTTTCCTTCTCTCGTTTTCTCTCAACAATGCCTCAGTTAATGTAAAACCAGTCTCCCAGTGAGAAGCATGTAGCTTCCTTGTTCCTTGATCAAATGGGTCGCAGCTACTGACATTAAAGTTTGATATCCATGTACATAGCTTGAGCTTGGGATAAATCAGTTTACCTTGATCAAAAGGGTTGTACCTACTGAAGAATTATGTGTTTTTCACTTCTAGAAAGGAGAAGGAAATTAGCTAGGACACCTTGTGATTTTGGGGGGAGCCCTGAAACCTTTGATCAGTATCCTGTGATTTTTTCACATGAGATCATTGTATTTTGTAACATGGCAAAGAGAATAAAAAGCAAGTGCTGGGGTTCAGTCACTGCCACCTTGGCACAGGAGTGCTGGTGGTCCCCTGACCTCCCCGCTTTCTTAACTATTATTTTTGTGTCTGTGTCTTTGTTTTTCCCATCTCTTGAAACACAGTCTGCCAAGGGACCCTATCTTTATTGGGGACGTCATGAATACCCAATATTGGGCAAAATGAAAACTTTTACAAATTAGAACTTGCTCATCTCCTGATGTGGGTACAGGCCATGCAGTTTTTGTTTTCTTCAGGAAAGTCATGATGTGTTCTTTATAGATATGTAGAAGAGGTGTTAGAAATTTATTCCTAACACTTTCTTTTCATGTTAATTAAATTCCTATCACCGTCGTCTTTGCTGACTGATTATTGGTAGTGGGCAGGTAACATGTCTAATTTTGCCAACTCCTCTTTCAGCTCACATCATTTTTAAAGCTCATTTCAGTTTCATAATTACATTTAAATATTTTATTAGTTAGAGTTAAATAAACCTTCCAAACCCATTGGCCTGTTAGCTTTATAATGTGTAAAATAGGTGAGTAGTGCCTTAATTGTTTGTTTGTTTTTTATTTTGAAAGTTTTGCTTTTATTAACAAATGATTTACCTAAATTGTGGAGATATAAACAAGTAAATTCAAAATTACTTAATTTGGGAAAAAAATGGCAAAGTAGACATCACTGGCTAAAAATTGAAACATTGGTACTTTCTTATTAATATAACAGCATTTCACGAATGAATCATGTCCTCCTAAATATTTTTCAGGCTTTCTTTTATACTGTAGGTTTACTTTTATTTGGAGAACTTGGTGGTAACATTTGGAGATTTTAAGAATTTTGCTTTCTGTACATGCTGTGTCATTACTGTGTCTTTCTGAGTCACTGCCAACTGGAAACATTTTTGTACAGCTATAATATTCTGAGTTGTTTTTATCTAGCGAGAGGAATTTCTGAAAAAAGTTCCTTATTGGTAGTCAGGTAAGAAGTTTACAAATAGGAAATCACCATGTCCTAATTAAATGGGTTTTGGGATAATACAGATCTAATCTGGTGATGGTAAAGTTGTTTTTGCTTCTCTGTTGCTTTGCAGGTTCCAAAAGTATTTTGACATGCTAACTTTTTTATTCATGAAAAATCAGGTATGTAGAGTTATAAAAGTTTATTAACTTCTGGATTGTTATGAATATCTTCCCACAGGAATGTTTCAAGTGTCTTATCCACATTTGGTGTAATTATTCACCAAATGATGCTTATTACTATTATAACTACTCTATTAATATAACCATAAGAAGTACTACAATGAATAACTTCACAATTACTGCTAAGATGAAGTTCAATTTTTACCTTATAAAAAGTGGGAAATTTTTGGATGTTTAATGCTAAACAACTTGCTTCACTCTTAAGTGAACTTTTAATAAAACATGTCTTGATTTTTAGTGAAAATGTTGAATGCTCATTGAAAATGAGACTATCATTAATGATTAATTTAGTATTTTCATAAATATTTTCCTCCATTATCTCTTTGTATTCACCTGTAACTATCTGGATCTTATTTTACAGTAATATTTGCCATGTTCCGCCTAGACACCAGGCAAGCTTAAGGATTTAGGCATTAAAGACAGGTAATGAGGGTTATCCATCACTACCAAGAAAGACTTTGCCTACTCTACATTCTGTGGCTTTGTATATTAAGTCTGAATAGAAAATAACTGTCATTAACATAAATATATATGCTTTTAGTTGAAATGAATGGCATGATTATATAGACATTTATGTGTCTTGGTCACATAAATGATCACAAAATCATTTTGTATGATTCTTCAAAGCTCATAAAAATCCTATGATGTGAATTAAATAACAGGATTATATAAATCTATAGTTGAGCAACATAGGTATGAACTGCATGAGTCCACTTATATACACATTTTATTCTGCCTCTGACACCCCTGAGGCAGCAAGACCCACCCCTCCTCTTCCTTGTTCTCCTCAGCCTACTCAATGTGAAGATGATGATGATGATCTTCATGATGACCTGTTTTCTCTTAATGAGTATTAAATATATTTTTTTATTTTTATGATTTTCTCAATAACAGTTTATTTTCTGTAGCTTACCTTATTGTAAGAATACAGTATATAAGACATATAACATACAAAACATGTGTTAATTGACTGTTTATGTTATTGGTAAGGCATCTGATCAACAGTAATAGGGTACTAGTACTTTAGGGAGAATAAGAAGTTACATAATAGATTTTTTACTGTGTGGGGGTTCAGCACTGACTCCTGATTTGTTCATGAGTCAACTATATATTATTTTTTAGTATTAAATAGTCAATGAATTCACTGTAAGCACTCTACCTAAAAGATTAATAAGCATCAAGTTGATGTTAATATTGTATGTTAATTTTTTTACTGTTCTTTATATTAGCATCAAAAACTTTAATCATTGTTTTAATGATTGCAACCATCATTAGATGTAGAATTAATTGTTCACAATCCAAGAAAAATGAATGATATAAATTCATTTTCATAGCTTGAAAGAATGATTTTTTTTTGTTTTCATTTTTTAAATGATAGGTGTGTTGTTATCTTACTGTCTCTACTGAACCTAGACAACCTGTAGGGAAACCTGATACATTTCATATCCTTTGCTAACCGAATGTGAACTTCTTAGTACATTAATATTCTAAAACATTTTACATCTTTGAATGAGAATGTACTACCCTGTTATTTAATATAAAAGAAACTAAAATGTGATTTGTGGTATCCATGTGTGTTTGATTTTTCTAAATGTATTATCATCCTATATACATTTCCTAATCTGGTTTAGTCTATGCACATGAAGTCATAGATACTCATCTAGATGAAATTATGTATTGCTTCATGTTATGTATAAAATTCAGATTTCTAATCCATGTGGAATATATTTGGTTTTGTGATAGCAAATGAGTGAGCAAAATTTTAAAGTAATAGATATATACTTCATAGGCTATCAGTTCTGTTCTTTTCCATATGAGTTCTTAAACCATTAGTGCATTTTAGTAATTACTGTGACTTTTGACAGTCCTATCAAGAAGAGGGGGAGGCAAACCATGTGCCTTACACATTTTTTTAATCTGTGGATTTCTTGAATGATTCTCCACTTTTTCTTCTTTCTTTTCCATCCTATCATTTTTTATTATGTTGAGTGATTATAATAATCTTTTTATAAGGAAACATTCATAATTATTACGATTGTTTTCACTTTCCAAGAACCAATGGAATGCATCGTGGGGACGGGTTAATTTTTGCTGCATGAGATAATTTTTTTTTGAATTTATCTTTTACCCAATACATATTTTGCACTGAACATTTTTTTTGTCTTGTAACCCTTTTTTTTTATTTCGGCATATTATGGGGGTACAGATTTTAAAGTTTCAATAAATGCCCTTCCCCCCCTCCCCCCACAAGTCTGAGTCTCCAGCATGACCGTCCCTCAGATGGTGCACCTATCACTCGTTATGTATGTATATACCCGCCCCCTTCCCCCCCCTCCCCAATACTCTATTACTGTAGTACCTATGTGTCCACTTAGGTGTTACTCAGTTAATACCAGTTTGCTGGAGAATATATCTGGTGCTTGTTTTTCCATTCTTGGGATACTTCACTTAGTAATATGGGTTCCAGCTCTAACCAGGAAAATATAAGATGCGCTATATCACCATTGTTTCTTAGAGCTGAATAGTACTCCATGGTATACATATACCACATTTTATTAATCCATTCTTGAATTGATGGGCACTTGGGCTGTTTCCACAACCTTGCGATTATGAATTGTACTGCTATGAACATTCGAGTGCAGGTGTCTTTTTTGTAGAGTGTCATTGGATCATTTGGGTAGATGCCCAGCAATGGGATTGCTGGATCAAATGCTAGATTCACTTGTATCGCTTTAAGGTATCTCCATATTGCTTTCCACAGAGGTTGAACTAGTTTGCAGTCCCACCAGCAGTGTAGGAGTGTTCCTCTCTCTCCACATCCACGCCAGCATTTGTTATTTGGAGACTTTTTGATAAAGGCCATTCTCACTGGAGTTAAGTGATATCTCATTGTAGTTTTGATTTGCATTTCCCTGATGATTAGGGATGGTGAGCATTTTTTCATATATTTGTTGGCCATTCTTCTGTCTTCTTTAGAAAAGTTTCTGTTCAAGTCCTTTGCCCACTTTTTAAAAGGGTTACTGAACATTTTTACCCACACATTTCTCATCATTGTTTTGGTTAATAAGAGTTTTAATGCTTGCATTGTAGCTAAATCATATATTTTGGTATAAGCTTTGCTTTTGCCAGAATTCTTTTTTGTTTGTTTGTTTATTTTATTTTATTTTTCTTTCAGCATATTGCAGCAGTACAAATGTTTAGGTTATGTATATTGCCTTTGCTCCACCCAAGTCAGAGCTTCAAGCGTGTCCATCCTCCAGACGATGCGTACCACACCCATTAGATGTGTATATACCCATCCCTCTTCCTCCCTTCCACCTGCCTGACACACAATGAATGTTATTACCATATATGCACTTAAGTGTTGGTCAGTTAATACTAATTTGATGATGAGTACATATGGTCCTTGTTTTTCCATTCTTGTGATACTTCATTTAGTAGAATGGGTTTCAGTTCTATCCAGGATAATACAAAAGGTGCTAGATCACCATTGTTTTTTTGTGGCTGAGTAGAACTCCATGATATAATTCTTTGTCTCCTTTTGAGGGTTAATTTAGGTGGGTGTCACTAGGTTATAACTCCCTGGAGTTCTCGTGTCAAAGTTATCAGGGTAATAAAACCTTGTTTTGCTGTAAACAGAGACATTTGTTACAGATTCATAAAGTTAAGTGGTTTTGGCTCCCTGCTCCCAGGAGTGTTTATTCTCCAAAGGTAATTATGATGATTATTATTATTGTTATTATTTTGCTAAATGTAATGACTTTTCAAAGATGAATATGGCTCAATAATGAATATCTGAGTACAGAATCATTATATTATATTGTAAATGAATCTCCTGTGATTAGTGTAGAAATGAATTTTGGGATATGGATTTATATGTTTGTTACATTTCAGAAGTATTTTACACAGGTTGCCTCATTCCAACCTCAAAAAAATCTTTTGTATAAGCTATCTACTGCTATGTAATGAATAACCACAAACTTCACTTCAAAGAAGCTCAGTTACTATGGGGAAGAATCCACAAATGACTGACATGGGTTCTCTGCTTCAGAGATTTTCAGGAGGTTGCAACCTAAGTGATAACCAAGGCTGAAGTCTAATCTGAAAGCTAGACTCAGAAAATATCTGCTTTCAATTTCAGTTCCTTAAGGGCTGTTCAAATGATGGCCTCAGTTTGCAGGTGGTTGTTGACCAGAAGCCACCCTCAGTTTGTTCCAACAAGGGCTTCTCCAACTTGGCAGCTTACCTTATCAAAGCCTACAAACAAGAAGGCAAAATTGAGAGTCTCTATCAAGACATAAGTGATAGTTGTTTGTATCCTAATCATGGAAGTGACATTCCTCTTAATGTTGTCATATTCAACTCATTAAAAGCAAATTATTCAAGAGGAGGGGTGTACAAGTTCTGGAATATAAGGAAGCCATGATAACTAGGAACGATCTTGGAATTTTGTCTAAAACAATATAAAATTAATCATATTTATATATTATTGAGGAGATAGGATTAAAGGAAATAATCTACCATGGGTTGTTAAACATTTCATCCTCAAAGGTTATTGAGCATTAAATAAATGTTAATAATTAATATCATTAATATTGAAGACATAGAATACTCTTATAAGGGAAGGAAATAGTGATTGTTGAAGTAATTATTATTGTTTCCTTAAAAAAGAGGGGCATAAATTTGTTTCTATTTTTAAGGAACTATCTTCTTAATTTTTACATATAACCTGTGGATATCCTAATATTGAAAAATGATTTTATGTTCAAACAAACATATTAACATTTTTATAAAAGAAGATAAAAGGTTTATGTGTGTGTATATACAAGAATATAGGAACATTATATGTTTATACATATCTATAGATACATACATATAAATACACACTTATATATATCTATATTGACATAGATATAGTTACATATAGGTATGTAGCATTATGTGCCTTTGTTTTTCTGTGAGAGTGTGTGTGTGTGTGTGTGTGTGTGTGTGTGTGTGTGTGTGTATCCTAAAAATTACATCATACTGTGCTCATTCTTGGATCTGGTACAGTCTGTGAACAGTGCAACATGGATATATATTTAGGATAAACTCTCTTTCATCAATAAGCATATGAGTGTGTGGCAAAAAAAGGATTTAAGTGTTTTTTTTTTTTTTTTTGCATAAGTGAATACAAAACTTGCCATATGGCACATAGATAGGCTTTCAATTATTTACTACTCATATCTGAGTTCTTGAGCCACAACCTTATTGTGTTCATTTAAAAAATGTCCATACATAATGAATGTGATGCATACCATCTGGGGATGGACATGCTTGAAGCTCTGACTCAGGAGGAAGGGGGGATCAAGGGTAATATACGTAACCTGAACATTCGTACCCCCATAATATGCTGAAATTTTTAAAAAAAAGTCATTTACGATCTGGTATTCCTAATTCTGCTTCCTAACTTCTCCTGTAAGAGAATTTCTTTAAAAATCTAATCATTTCTCTTTAACATTTAGCATCCCAATCTGAATTTTTTCAAAAATCTCTTTGAAGGTTTTTATTATAGAATGGCAATGACTGATTTGGGGAAATCAATTCTGTTTTCTTTCCTTAGGAATGTTTTGTTCTTTCCTTCATTGATTTCTAAACAACATATGCTAATTTTATTACTGCTACTGTTATGTTTTGTTTTGTTTTTTGCCTTTTTTTAATTTCAGAATATTATGGGGGTACAAATGTTTAGGTTACATATATTGCCTTTGCCCCGCCTGAGTCAGAGTTACAAATGTGCCCATCAGCCAGACCCTTATTTAGGCTAATTTATTTATTCTGCTTTCTTTAATAAATGATTATTGCTATACAAAGGGAAGATTATGATTTTCCCATCTTCTCTCATTACCTCTTTATAAGTTTTCATTTTTCAAATGATCGTAGTTCAATCATAACTTCTTTTTGCTTTAGGATTTGCCTTATTCAATAAAGCTGTATACCGCACCATCACCATTGTTAAGCCCCAAGAGGCTTGTTTCACTATGAGGACTGAGTCCTCAACCCTGAGTTTGGATCAGGGGTCAGCTCATCACCTCATTCACATAAAGTGCTAGAATCTGGGCAACTTTTGGTTTAAGAAAAGACTACTAAGTCACGGTAACTGATGGGAGGTATACAAGGGAATTAGGAAGTTTGACTTTTCGTTGGCAATAATGGGGTAATAAAAATGTCTTGGTATATATATATAAAATCTTACCTTTGCATCATAAAATTTCTTTTGCTTTGCTTGATTACACTTTTTGAAAGTATTTTCATACATTGA
Source organism: Microcebus murinus (assembly GCF_040939455.1). Lineage (NCBI taxonomy): Eukaryota > Metazoa > Chordata > Mammalia > Primates > Cheirogaleidae > Microcebus > Microcebus murinus. The sequence continues at coordinate 73,265,211 of NC_134136.1, read as the reverse complement.
TATCTTTATTCTTCATGACAAATCTGGCCTCTAAAATTAATAAAGTATTTGAACTCAGGTTTGTTATGAAGAATGGAAGAGGAAATCCGCAGAAAAACCCTGATAAGTACATTTTGTACTAGGTAAGAAATTACTATGCAAATGTTATATATTAATATTATTTTGGTAATTATTTTTATTATAACTTTTGCTACTACTGTTATTCTTGTTATTAATTCTTGTAAATCAGATTCTATTATCACATTTCAGTAGTTGGGAAAATGTGAGACTTTCATGAGCTACATGATTTTCCAATGTTCTGCAGCAAATGATGTTACAAAAAGTATATTTTATTAACTTTTAAAAATAGTAATTTCCCACTTCAACAAGTGAAATGAAGCCCTGATATTTGTAATGAGTAAGGTAATGTCATTGACTATGCATTTGTCCCACTGCATGACATGTAAGCATTGATTTCTACCTGTTGGATACACAATCAAACATTATTTGTCAAATGTGCAGAAACATGTAGGCATGTGTTCAATTGGAGTTTTCAAGGGTGTGGTTTTAGATGCATTTATACATATTATTTAAATTTAAAATAGCCATTATTATGCATGGTTTTTACTTAGGAACACTCCATGAATACCCATGAATTGACAGGTATTTATATGTAAATTTTAAGGCTTGAAATCATAAAAGAATGTATTATGTGAAAGGATTGATAGTTATATATGGAATATTTCTTAAATTTTCCTTCCAATATAAAATTGTACACAAATGCCTTTTAATTATTTGCATTGAACTCATTGCCACAGTGTGTCAATATCACAGTGTGATATACATACAGTGCATATATTTTGGGCATGCTACTGCAAATTGTTTAAATTATAGTTCATTTTTGTGGTAAATGTATTTGCATGTAGATGTAGGAAATAATAGAGAAATCCCTTGTACTTTTATCCATTTTGACATTAATTCTAACATCTTGGAAAGCTATAGTACAATGTCACAACCAGGATATTGACTAGTACAGTCCATATCCATGTAACAAAACCTCTGAACCTAGCCCCTTTTTAGTTTCCAATGTTCTTTATGACTTTTTGTGCCCACATACACCCGCCATTTAGCTCCTACTTACTAGTGAGAATATGTGGCGTTTTTCTGTTCTTGAGTTACATCACTTAGGATATCAGTCTCCAGTTCTATTCAAGTTACTATGAATGACATCACTTCTTTGCTTTTACGGCTGAGTAGTACTCCATAGTATATACATACCACATTTTCTTTATCCAACCATATCTTGATGGGCACTTAGGTTGATTCCATATCTTTGCAATTGTGAATGGTACCCTGATAAACATTTGAGTCCTGGTGTCTTTTTGATAGAATAATTTCTTTTCTGTTGGGTAGATACTCAGTAGTGGGATTGCTGGAACTAATGATAGGTCTACGTTTAGCTATTTGAGGAATGCACATACTGTTTTCCATAGACTTATACTAATTTTCAGTTCCACCAACAGTGTAAAGCATACCTTTTCCTCTGCATCCACGCTAGCATTTGTTGTTTTTGACTTTTTAATAATGGCTATTCTGACGGGGTAAAGTGATATCCCATTATGGTTTTAATTTGCATTTCCCTAATGATTAAAGATGTTGAGAACTTCTATATGTTTGTTGGCCATTATTCTGTCTTCTTTTGAAAAGTTTTGTTCATGTCCTTTGCCCAATTTTAATAAGGTTGTTTGATTTTCTCTTGGTGATTTTCCTGAGTTCTATATAGATTCTACTTATAAGCCCTTTATTGGACGTGTAGCATGCAAATATTTTCTCCCATTCTGTAGGTTGTCTATTTGCTCTAATGATAATTTCCATGGCTGTACAGAAGCTTTTTAATTTGACCAGGTCCTCTTTATTTATGTATTCTTTTTTTTTTTGAGACAGAGTCTAGCTCCGTTGCCTGGGCTAGGGTGCTGTGGCATCAGCGTAGCGACCTCAAGCTCCTGGGCTCAAGCAATCCTTCTGCCTCAGCTTTCTGACTAGCTAGGACTACAGGGATGCGCCATCATGCCTGGCTAATTTTTTCTGTATATTTTTAGCTGGCCAATTAATTTCTTTCTATTTTTAGTAGAGATGGGATCGCGCTCTTGCTCAGGCTGGTCTCAAACTCCTGACCTTGAGCAGTCCTCCTGCTTTGGCCTCCCAGAGTGCTAGGATTATAGGAGTGAGCCACCATGCCCAGCCCCATTTATGTATTCTTGTTGCTACTGTGATTGCTTTGGGGGTATTCTTCATAAATTCTTTGTCTACACCGATTTCTATAAGACTTTTCCCAACATTCTTTTCTAGAATTCTTAAGGTTTAATGCCTAAGGTTTAAGTCTGTTGTCCATTGTGAGTTGATTTTTGTGAGGTGAGAGGTGGGGATCCAGTTTCAATCTTCTGCATGGGATTATCCAGTTTTCTCAGCACCATTTATTGGATAGAGATTATTTTCACCAATGTATATTTTTATCTGCTTTGTCAAAGATTAGATGCCAGTATGATGATGGTTTTGTATCTGAGTTTTCAGTCCTGTTCCAAAAGTCTGTATCTCTGTTGTTGTGCCAGTTTCATGCTGTTCTGCTTACTATAACCTGTAGTAAAGCTTGAAGTCTGGTAGGCTGATGGCTTCCCAATTTGTTCCTTTTTGCTTAAGATTGCTTTGGCTACACAAAGTCTACTCTGGTTCCATACAAAGTTTAGAATTATTTTTTCTAGATCTGTAGAGAATGATGTTGGTATTTTGATAGGGATTGCATTAATTCTGTATATAACTTTAGATACTGTAGACATTTTTAACAATATTGATTCTACCAATCCATAAGCATGGTAGGGTCTTCCATCATTTTATATCTTCTAAAATTTCTTTTCTCAGCATTTCATAGTTCTCCCTATATAGATCTTTCATCTCCTTTGTTAAATATATTCCTAAATGTTTAATTTTCTGTGATGCTATTGTGAAAGGTGTTGTGTCTTTGATTTGATTTTCGGCTTAACTGTTATTGGTGTATATGAATGCCACTGATTTGTGTGCATTGATTTTGTATGTTGAGACTTTATTGAATTAATTTATCAATTCCAGGAGTCTCTTGGTTGAGTCCTTGAGATTTTCTAGATATAATAATCATATTGTCAGCAAAGAGTATGAGTTTAACCTCTTCTTCCCCTATTTGGACACCCTCAATTTCCCTCTCTTGTCTAATTGCTCTGGCAAGGACTTTTAGCACTATGTTGACTAGAAGTAGAGATAGTGGGCAATCCTTTCTGGTTCCAGTTATAAGTGGAAATGCTTTCAGTTTTTCCCCATTCAGTATGGTATTGGCTGTGGGTTTATTGGATATGGATTTAATAATTTTAAGGAATGTCCCATCTATGCCTATTTTGTTAAGAGTTTTTATCATAAAATTGTGCTGGATTTTGTCAAATGTTTTTTCTGTGTCTATTGAGAAAATCGTATGGTATTTTTCTCTTTCTTTTATTTATGTGGTTAATTGCAATATTAGATTTGCATATTTTGAACCATCCTTGCATATCTGGGATAAAGCCCACCTGGTCATGATAAATTATTTTTCTTTTGATGTGCTGTTGGATTTGGTTTGCTAAGGTTTTGTTGAGGATTTTTATATCTATAGTCTTGAGGGACATTGGTCTGTAGTTTTCTTTTTTTGTTGTGTCCTTAGTTGGCTTTGTTATCAAAGTGATATTGGCTTCATAGAATGAGTTGGGGAGGGTACCATCCTTCTTGTTGTGGAGTAATTTCTGCAGCATAGGTATGAGTTCTTCTTTGTAAGTTTGGTAAAATTCAGGTGTGAACCCATCTGGTCCAGGAGTTTTTGTTGTTGTTGTTCTTGGAATAGTTTTAATTGCTTCTTCAATTTCTGTGCTCAATATTGGTCTATTCAGGAATTCCATTTCTTCCTGATTGAGCCTAGGGAGGTTGTGTGTTTCTAAGAATGTGTCCATTTCCTCCACATTTTCTAGTTTGGGGGCATATAGATTTTTGTAGTATTCAAAGATGATTTTTTGTATTTCTGTGATGTATGTAGTGACCTCTTCTTTTTCATTTCTAATTGAGCTTATTAGAGTCTCTTCCTTTCTAGATTTTTCAGTCTAGCGAGAGGGCTATCAATTTTCTTTATCGTTTTGAAAAACCAACTTTTGATTTTATTAATCTTCTGTATAGTTCTTTTATGCTTGATTGCATTTAGTTCTCCTCTAATCTTAGTTGTTTGCTTTATTCTGCTGCATTTAGGACTGATTTGCTCTTTCTTTTCCAGTTCTTAGAGATGGTTTATTAGTTCATTGATTTGTGAACTTTCTGTCTTTTGCTTGTGAGCATTTAATGCTATTAATTTTCCTCTCAGGAATGCTTTTGCTGTATCCCACAGATTTTAATAAGTTGTGTCCTCATTATCATTTAGTTTGAAGAATCTTTTGATTCCATCTGTATGTCCTTTTTCATGCTATAGTCATTGAGCAATAGATTGTTTAATCTTCGTGACTTTGTAAAATGGTGTATCTATTGGAATGGATCTCTAATTTTATACCACTGTGGTCTGAGAAGATACATGGTATAATTTCTATATTTTTAAATTTGTTGAGATCTGATTTGTTGCCTAGGATGTGACCAATTTTAGAGAAAGTTCCATGAGCTGTTTAGAAGAATGTATATTCAGTTTTATTTGGGTGAAATGTTCTGTAGATGTCTGTTGGGCCTATTTGTTCTAGATCTCTGTTTAAGTCCATTGTTTCTTTGCTTATTCTCTGTTTGGAGAATCTGTCCAATTTGGTCAGTGGGGTGTTGAACTCCCAAGTTATTATGACATTACTATTTATCATGTTTTTTAGGTAAAACAGGGTTTAATTCATGTATCTGGAAACTCCTGTGTTGGTGGATAAATATTAAGAATTGTTAAGTCTTGTTTCTGGATTTTTTCCCTTCCATTATATAGTGACCATCTTTGTTTTTCTTTTTTTTTTTTTTTTTTTTTTTTTTTTTTTTTTTTTTTGAGACAGAGTCTCGCTTTGTTGCCCAGGCTAGAGTGAGTGCCGTGGCGTCAGCCTGGCTCACAGCAACCTCAAACTCCTGGGCTCAAGTGATCCTTCTGCCTCAGCCTCCCGGGTAGCTGGGACTACAGGCATGCGCCACCATGCCCGGCTTTTGTTTTTCTTTACTTTGTTGTTTTAATGATATCTGATATAAGAATAACTATTCCAGCTTTCTTTTGTTTTCCATTTGCCTGGAAATTTGTTTTCCAGCCCTTAACCTTGCATCTGAAAGTGTCTTTGTGGGTTAGATGCATTTCTTGGAGACTGCAAATACTTGGCTTGTGTTTGTTTTAGCCACTCAGCCAGTCTTTGTCTCTTCAGTGGACAATTCAAGCCATTCACATTTATTGAGAGAATTTGTGTGTGCAGTAGATTTCTGTTCATACTGTTGGGTAAAATCTTATTGTTTTGTTTTACCTCTTGAGCCATTGTGGAATCAGGATTGTGGACTTTAATTCTTGAATGATTTTTCTTTAGTGAGTATCTGTTGTGCTGTTCAGTGTGTAATTCAGTTCTGAGTACTTCCTACAGGGCTGTCTGGTCTTCACAAGTTCCATCAGTGATTGCTTGTCTTGGAATTTCTTTATTTCTCCCTCATATAAAAAGCTTAATTTCCCGGGTAAAGAATTCTAGATTGGCCATTATTCTGTTTTATAAGGTTTAGGATGGGTCCCCATATCCTTCTGTCTTGTAAGGTTTAAGTTGAGAAGTCTGCAATTAGTCTGATAGCTTTTCTTTATAGGTAATCTTCTCTTTTCATTTTAGTGCTCAAAGGATTGCCTCTTTCATTTTTACTTTGGCCAGCCTAATAACTATGTGACATGGTGATTGCCTTTTGACATTGAGACTCCCAGTAGTTCTGTGTGCTTCTTATAACTGGGTATGTAGATTTCTTACCAGGCCAGGTAAGTTTCCTTCCATTATTCCAAGAAATAGATTTTCCAGGCCTGTGTATTTTCTTCTTCTCTCTCCAGGATGCTTATAATTCTTATGTTTGGTTTATTTACATAATCCCACATTTCTTGTATATTTTTTCATGTCTCTTGCTTTTGTGTTCTTTTTATTTATCTGATTTGTTTAGCACATAGGCATTATTTTCAAGCTCTGAGATTCTTCCCTCTTCATAATCCACCATATCCTTAAGGCTTTCCACTGCATTTTCTAGTTCCTTGAATGACTCTTTCATTTCCAGTATTTCTGTTTGGTTCTTTCGTAGAAATTTAATTTTTTTTTTTTTATTTCGGCATATTATGGGCGTACAGATTTTAAGGTTTCAATAAATGCCCATTTCCCCCCCTCCCCCCAAAAGTCTGAGTCTCCATCATGACCATCCCCCTGATGGTGCACATCTCACTCATTATGTATGTATATACCCGCCCCCCTCCCCCCTCCCACCTGCCCAATCCCCTATTACTGTAGTACCTATGTGTCCACTTAGGTGCTACTCAGTTAATACCAGTTTGCTGGAGAATATATCTGGTGCTTGTTTTTCCATTTTTGGGATACTTCACTTAGTAGTATGGGTTCCAGCTCTAACCAGGAAAATATAAGATGTGCTATATCACCATTGTTTCTTAGAGCTGAATAGTACTCCATGGTATACATATACCACATTTTATTAATCCATTCTTGGATTGATGGGCACTTGGGCTGTTTCCACAGCCTTGCGATTATGAATTGTGCTGCTATAAACATTCGAGTGCACGTGTCTTTTTTGTAGAGTGTCATTGGATCATTTGGGTAGATGCCCAGCAATGGGATTGCTGGATCAAATGGTAGATTCACTTGTATCGCTTTAAGGTATCTCCATATTGCTTTCCACAGAGGTTGAACCAGTTTGCAGTCCCACCAGCAGTGTAGGAGTGTTCCTCTCTCTCCGCAACCACGCCAGCATTTATTGTTTGGAGATTTTTTGATAAAGGCCATTCTCACTGGGGTTAAGTGATATCTCATTGTGGTTTTGATTTGCATTTCCCTGATGATTAGAGATGTTGAGCATTTTTTCATATGTTTGTTGGCCATGCTTCTGTCTTCTTTAGAAAAGTTTCTGTTCAAGTCCTTTGCCCACTTTTTAAGGGGGTTATTTGATTTTTTCTTCCTGATTTTCATGAGTTCTAAGCATATTCTAGTTATCAGTCCCTTATCGAATGCATAGGATGCAAAAATTTTCTCCCATTCTGTAGGTTGTCTGTTTACTTTCATGACTATTTCTTTGGCTGTGCAGAAGCTTTGTAGTTTGATCATGTCCCATTTATTTATTTTTGTTGCTGCTGTGATTGCCTCTGGGGACTTCTTCATAAACTCTTTGCCAAGGCCGATGTCTAGGAGAGTGTTTCCAACTTTTTCCTCTAGAGTTCTAATAGTTTCATACCTTAGGTTTAAGTCTGTTATCCAGCGTGAGTTGGTTTTTGTGAGAGGTGAAAGGTGTGGGTCCTGTTTTAGCCTTCTACAGATGGCTATCCAGTTTTCCCAGCACCATTTATTGAAGAGGGATTCTTTTCCCCAGCGTATGTTTTTGTCTGCTTTATCAAAGATTAGATGGCTATATGAGGATGGTTTTATATCAGGATTCTCACATCTGTTCCACTGGTCAATGTTCCTATTTTTGTGCCAATACCATATTGTTTTAATTACTACAGCTTTGTAGTATAGTTTGATATCTGGCATATTAATGCCTCCCATTTTGTTTTTGTTGCCTAGAATTGCTCTTGATATTCGGGGTCTTCTTTGTTTCCATACAGAGCGTAAAATTATTTTTTCTATATCTGTGAAGAATGCTGATGGGATTTTAATAGGTATTGCATTGAATCTGTAGATCAGTTTGGGTAATTTAATTTCTTTAGAGAATTTGTCATTCATTTCCTGTATTGTTCTTGTGGCTTCTTTGTGTTGGGTTTCTCTTTTCTCTTCAATTCCATTGAGTTTTCTTAAAATCCATATTCGGAATTCTTCCTCTGTCATTTAATCATTTCATTTAAGTTAGTGTTCATTGTTGAGTGTCTAAAGATGTCTGTTGGGTGTGATATTTCTCTGTGGTCTTTTATCTTTCTGTGTGCTTTCGCTGATTCTTTCTCACTAGGCTACTTGGTCAAGAACTGGTGGTGCTAGGACTTGTTTATGACCCTATCTCCAAGTTCCCAAGGGTTCCTTGACAGTGCTGGGGAGAGGCACACTGGCCCTGCATTGCCTTAGGGATATTTTAGCAAGTTGGTTTGCCTCTGACCTGTTTTCTTCACCTCTTGCCAATGGATACTAGTGGATTTTGGTACCCCAGCTTAAGCTCCCAGCTGGCGGATTGCACTTGTGGGTATGACTCCATTGCCCTCTAATATCTTGAGATGGAAGGCACTCTGTTAAGCTATGGGATTGCCCTCTTTGAGTTTGATTGTAGTTTATGTGGAGGAGCCAGTTATTGAAGTAATTTGTTGTGTCAGTGGTAGGCTCTGGCCCCTGGATGGGGTATATGAATGCCCCAATCGTTGGTAGGGGACTTGCCACTCCCAAGGGTTATTTGGACCCTGTTCTCCCTTAAGGTAGGGGTAATGGCAAGATATATCCGAGCTGGTGCCTGCAAGCCTGGGTGTGTGTGCTTCTGTGGTTGCTTGATCTGCCACTAGGGGGATCCACTAATATGTTGTTCATGGCTCTTTCACCCCACTGGGAAGGGTGTTCCTGATAGGAGGGGTTAATTGGAGCAATTGCAAAAGTCTCTGGCCATGTTTTTCCTTCCATATGGACAAAACCCAATGTTGGTAGCCTCTGAGACCCCAAGAGCAAGCCCTGGGTTTATGTTCTTACTAGATGACCTAAGCCGGTCGAGCAGGCCAAGTCAAAAGGCCACCAACTATTTTTCAGCACCAAAGCCCCACTAATTCACTCCAGTTGCACACAAAAAGTGGCTTTTCTCACTTTTTCCCACTTCCAAGGGAATAGCCTGCCCCAACTGGAGTGAAAGTCCCGGGGCTAGGGGAGGGGTGTTGCCTGAAAGCACTGTGTGTCATTGTTTCTGTGCTGAGGACCCCCAAAATGGTGGCCACCCATCCCTGGAGAACTAGTGTTGGGGATGAGGACTCAAGATTCGCCCAGTGACACTGGCCCAGCGAGCTGAATCATCAGGTCACCGACTATTTTTCACCACCAAAGTCCTGCAGATTTATGCCAACCGTACAGAGAAAGAAAGGGGCTTTTCTTAGTTCTCCCCAGCTGCAAGGGTGGAGTTTTCTGCACCTGGCACTAAAGTCCCCAGGCTGTGGGAGGGGTGTTGCCCTAAAGTACCATGCACTGCAGCATCTCCAGGCTGGGAACCTCTGTGATGGCGGCTGCTCACCCCTGGAGAACTAGCATTGTGGGCAACCACTCAGGAGTTGGCAGATGCTGGTCCAGCAAGCTGAATCAACAGGCTGCCAGCTGTCACCTCTGCATCACAGTCCGGCAGTCTCCTGTCTGCTTAGTCAAGAGTCCTGATCTTTTTTCCCACCTAGAACTGGCTGAATCATCAGCAGTTCCCAGGGGAAGATCCCCTTTTTTAGTGTTCACCCCCTGTGCTCTGGTCCCCCCTTTTAGCATTTTTTAGCGTTCACCTCCTGCGCTCTGGTCCCTCTGACCACCATAGGTGAGGTGCCAGTGTCCAAACTCCCTTACATGGTTGTGGTCATAGGAAGTAACCACTCATATTAGCTCTTTTGTGGCCCAGTGCAGTCTCAGTACAGAGCACTGGAGCGTTCAAAATGATTCCCACTACTTTTTCCTCTCCAGAGATCCTGTCCTCCTGTGCCACAACTTTGCACTTAATTCAGATGTGTCTCTGTCTGAGTGGGCATGGAGGTCTGTGGGGGAGGCAGGAATCCTCCTGTGGGTCAGATCGCACTGCACTGGCTGGCTGGGTGGGTGCAGCCCTCCCGTGCTCTATTCCCTACTCTCTATCTCACACTATCCAGTCTTTATGAACATATCTCTAGTTCACCTCACCTTTTTTTTTCTCCAGCACTATGTGTCCCACACTGTTAATCTGCAGCTTCACATTGCTGTTCTTAGGCAGGAGTGATACACTCATGTGTAGCTGTCCACGTTCTTCACCCCCTTCTCTGGGAGCAGTGAGCCAAGAGGCCACTGCTAATCTGCCATCTGTTTGTCATTTTTAGAATGTAATTTTTTTTATTTTTTGTTCTTTTGTTAAGTTTTTTAGTATTCTTTTTCATATCATTGTAAATAGAGTCTTTAAAAATTGAATTTTCTGACTATTCATTGCTGATGTATAGAAATAAAATGGCTTTTTGTATACTGATCTTCTATCCTGAAATTTTGCTAAATTCATTTATTCTAATAGCTTTTTATTTAATTCCTTAGGATTTTTTATATGTAAGATCATGTCACCTACAAATAGATATTGTTTTTCTTCTTTTTCATTCTGGAAGCTTTTTATTCCTTTGTTTTACATAATTGCTCTGACTAGAACTTTAGTAAAATATTGAATAAAAATACTGAAAATAAACATCCTACTCTTATTGATGAGCTTAGAAGGAAAGAATTTAGTCTTTTATCATTAAGTATAATGTTAAGTGTAGATTTCCTATAGTTATCTTTTATCAGATTATGGAAGTTTCCTTGTATTCCAAATTTATTAGTGTTTTTGATCATGAAAAGATACTGGATTTTGTCCAATGCCTTTTCTTTATCTGTTTAGATTATCACATGTTTTTCCCCTTTTACCCTATTGATATTATATAGTCTATAAATCGGTTTTCAAATATTAAACCAACTTTGATTTCTGGGACAAATGTCATTGGTCATGTTTTGTAATCCTTTGTACATGTTGCTGGATTTGGTTTGCTTGTATATTTTATTGAGAATTTTTGTTTCAGCATTATTTTAGGTAACACTAACATATTATAGGGTGTCCCAAAAGTCTCCAAAGGAAAAATTTTGTAAAATTTCTAATGGATATTTTGTAAATAAAGGTACAACAAAGCTACAATTTCCCATTTTTCCTATGTATGGTGATTTTGGGGACACCCTGTGTATATTGTAGATATACTATATTAGTACATGTCTGGTGTTGTAAATGAACATTATTACTCTAGTTTTACGAGGTATGTATAATTATGTCTCACCAGTTTCTTTCTTTCTTTGTCTTCTTCTTTTTGTTTTGTTTTGTTTTGTTTTAAGACAGGGTCTCACTCTGTTGCCCAGGCTAAAGTGTATAGCTCACTACAACCTCAAGCTCCTGGACTCTAGCAATTCTCCCGCCTCAGCCTCCCAGTTAGCTGGGACTATAGGTGCTTGCCACCACGCTGGCTAATTTTTTTTTTTTTTTTTTTTTGTAGATATAGGGTCTCACTCTTGCTCAGGCTGATCTTGAACTCCTGAAGTCAAGCAATCCTCCCACCTCCACCTCGGCCTCCCAGAGTCCTAGGATTACAGGTTTGAGTCCCCATGCCTGGCTGCTAGTTTATACTTGTTTCACTAGTTTATACTGGGTGAACTTTCGCAAACTATTTTTAACTTAGCGAAGAGTATCATTGAAATTTTTAGGATAAATTGCCATAATAATATGATATAAATTGAGAAAAATGCACTTAGAGTATTGATACTTTTTGTTGAGATATATTTAGTAATTCAAACCTGATTTTATGTTACTGAGAAAGGCTTTGAATTGTTATTTGTATACTGATACAAGTCTACAAAAATTCATTTATTGATAGCTCAGTTTTCTTTTTGCTGTGAATAATTTGTTAATATTTTCTCCTTAGATTTCTCTAGTTGTTGTTATTTTTAAAGATGCAATTATAAAAGCATAAACCAACGCAGTATTACAACATGTGATTCCATGTCTAAATAAATGTCTTCATGTCTTTTTCCAAACACATTTCCATACCTATTAGAAAAAGAATACATTGAACAACTATAGAATACTTTGAACTAGAAGAGTTATGAACTTAAGACTTTATTCAGGAATAAGGATCTTAAAGCCATTTATTAATCTTAACATTGAAATAGTACCTAAATATTTGATGCAAAATTTATCTACCACCATAAGTTTTCAGTTTAATATCTTTTTTATATCAATGTTAATTGTGCTTTTAGTTCAATAGGTTAATTTAAACATAAATTATTTTAAAAAGAACAAGTTACTGATATATGTACAAAGATGTTACTGGGTAACATCTCTTGTCAATTTTTCATGAAAGTGTAGATTCATACTATTAGGAGGATTCTGCAGATTTTTTGTAACTCAACAATATACCATAATTCTTTAGTGAATTTCAAACTCTGCTGTAACCTCTGGTTGGATAGTGAAATCAGTTAACTGGTTTCTTAACAGCTTTCAAAATTAAAATATATTCTATTGGAAAATCAGAGTACATCATGTACATTAAGGCAAAGAATTCCTCAATGTAACAAATACATTTTCACCCAAACATGCACATGTATGTGATAGTCTACTGGACTGTAATTTCTGTTGTGGGTACTAGGTAAAACATGATCACTTTTCTAAGTCTATAGATTTTTTTTTTGATTCAATAAAATCCAAATTTACTTTTTGAGAAAACATCAAATGCTTGTTTACATTGAGAAAACATGAAGCCATGTTTCCAATCTCTTTCATTTAATGCATAGTGTTTTTTTTGTTTTCTTTTGTTTTTAATTTTTTTTTTATTTTGGCATATTATGGGGGTACAGATTTTAAGGTTTCAATAAATGCCCGTTTCCCCCCCTCCCCCCAAAAGTCTGAGTCTCCATCATGACCATCCCCCAGATGGTGCAAATCTAACTCATTATGTATGTATATACCCGCCCCCCTCCCCCCTCGACCTGCCCAATACCCTATTACTGTAGTACCTATGTGTCCACTTAGGTGCTACTCAGTTAATACCAGTTTGCTGGAGAATATATCTGGTGCTTGTTTTTCCATTCTTGGGATACTTCACTTAGTAGTATGGGTTCCAGCTCTAACCAGGAAAATATAAGATGTGCTATATCACCATTGTTTCTTAGAGCTGAATAGTACTCCATGGTATACATATACCACATTTTATTAATCCATTCTTGGATGGATGGGCACTTGGGCTGTTTCCACAGCCTTGCGATTATGATTGTGCTGCTATAAACATTCGAATGCAGGTGTCTTTTTTGTAGAGTGTCACTGGATCATTTGGGTAGATGCCCAGCAATGGGATTGCTGGATCAAATGGTAGATTCACTTGTATCGCTTTAAGGTATCTCCATATTGCTTTCCACAGAGGTTGAACTAGTTTGCAGTCCCACCAGCAGTGTAGGAGTGTTCCTCTCTCTCCGCAACCACGCCAGCATTTATCGTTTGGAGATATTTTGATAAAGGCCATTCTCACTGGGGTTCAGTGATATCTCATTGTGGTTTTGATTTGCATTTCCCTGATGATTAGATGTGTTCAGCATTTCTTCATATGTTTCTTGGCCATGCTTCTGTCTTCTTTAGAAAAATTTCTGTTCAAGTCCTTTGCCCACTTTTTAATGGGGTTATTTGATTTTTTCTTTCAGATTTTCGTGAGTTCTAAGTATATTCTAGTTATCAGTCCCTTATCGGATGCATAGGATGCAAAAATTTTCTCCCATTCTGTAGGTTGTTTACTTTCATGACTATTTCTTTGGCTGTGCAGAAACTTTGTAGTTTGATCATGTCCCATTTATTTATTTTTGTTGCTGCTGTGATTGCCTTTGGGGACTACTTCATAAACTCTTTGCCCAGGCCAATGTCTAGGAGAGTGTTTCCAACTTTTTCCTCTATACTTCTAATAGTTTCATACCTTAGGTTTAAGTCTGTTATCCAGCGTGAGTTGGTTTTTGTGAGAGGTGAAAGGTGTGGGTCCTGTTTTAGCCTTCTACAGGTGGCTATCCAGTTTTCCCAGCACCATTTATTGAAGAGGGATTCTTTTCCCCAGCGTATGTTTTTGTCTGCTTTATCAAAGATTAGATGGCTATATGAGGATGGTTTTATATCAGGATTCTCACATCTGTTCCACTGGTCAATGTTCCTATTTTTGTGCCAATACCATATTGTTTTAATTACTACAGCTTTGTAGTATAGTTTGTTATCTGGCATGTCAATGCCTCCCATTTTGTTTTTGTTGCCTAGAATTGCTCTTGATATTCGGGGTCTTCTTTGGTTCCATACAAAGCGTAAAATAATTTTTTCTATATCTGTGAAGAATGCTGATGGGATTTTAATAGGTATTGCATTGAATCTGTAGATCAGTTTGGGTAGTACAGACATTTTGATGATATTGAGTCTGCCGATCCACGAGCATGGTATGGATTTCCATCTGTTTACATCCTCTGCTATTTCCTTCCTCAGTGTTTCATAGTTCTCCCTGTAGAGGTCTTTTACCTCCTTGGTTAAGTATATTCCTAGGTACTTTAATTTCTTTGTCGCTATTGTGAAGGGAATTGACTCTTTGATTTGGTTCTCAATTAGATTGTTGTTGGCGTATATGAATGCCTCTGATTTCTGTGTATTGATTTTGTATCCTGAGACTTTACTAAATTCATTGATCAGTTCCAGGAGTTTCTTGGTTGAATCTTTGTGGTTTTCTAGATACAATATCATATCATCAGCAAAGAGTGAAAGTTTGATCTCCTCTGCCCCTATTTGGATACCTTTGATTCCATTTTCCTGTCTGATTGCTGTAGCCAAGACTTCCAGCACTATGTTGAACAGAAGTGGAGATAGTGGGCAGCCTTGTCTGGTTCCAGTTCTAAGTGGGAATGATTTCAATCTTTCCCCATTCAGTATGATGTTGTCTACGGGTCTGTCATATATCGCTTATATCATTTTTAGGTATGTCCCTTCTATGCCTATTTTCTTAAGTGTTCGTATCAAGAAAGGGTGTTGAATTTTGTCAAAAGCTTTTTCTGCATCTATTGAAAGAATCATGTGGTCTTTGTTTTTGCTTCTGTTGATGTGGTGAATTGCATTTATAGATTTACGTATGTTGAACCATCCCTGCATCCCTGGGATGAAGCCCACTTGGTCGTGGTGGATTATTTTTTTGATAAGTGTCTGGATTCGGTTAGCTAAGATTTTGTTGAAAATTTTTGATTCTATATTCATTAGGGATATTGGTCTGTAGTTTTCTTTTTTTGTTGCATCCTTTCCTGGTTTTGGTATCAGAGTAATATTCGCTTCATAAAAGGTGTCGGGGAGGTTTCCGTTCTTCTCGATGTTGTGGAATAGTTTCTGCAAGATAGGTACTAGTTCTTCTTTGTAAGTATGGTAAAATTCGGGTGTGAAGCCATCTGGACCGGGACTTTTCATTTTAGGGAGATTTTTAATTGCTGTTTCTATTTCAGCTGTTGAGATTGGTCTGCTCAGGGAATCTATTTCTTCCTGGTTGAGCCTAGGGAGGCTGTGTGTTTCTAGCAATTTGTCCATTTCCTCCACATTTTCCAGTTTGTGTGCATAAAGATTTTTGTAGTATTCATAAATTGTATCTCTTTGGGATCAGTTGTGATATCTCCTTTTTTATTCCTGATGGAGCTTATTAGAGATTTCTCTTTTCTGCTTTTCGTTAGCTTAGCCAATGGTGTGTCAATTTTGTTTATTTTTTCAAAGAACCAACTTTTTGTTTTATTAATCTCCTGAATAGCTTCCCTGTTTTCAATTTCGTTTAGTTCTGATTTGATCTTGTTGATTTCACTTCTTCTGCTGGATTTGGGGTTGGTCTGTTCTTCTTTTTCCAGCTCTTTGAGTCGTTTCATTAGACTGTCTATTTGTGATCTTCTTGTCTTTTGGTTATAGGCATTTATGGAGATAAACATTCCTCTCAGAACTGCTTTAGCTGTGTCCCAGAGGAGTTGATAACTTGTCTCTCCATTGTCGTTTTCTTCATAGAATTTTATTATTTCCGTCTTGATTTCTTCATTTACGAAGTCATCATTTAGTAGGAGGTTTTTTAATTTCCACGGTTTTGTATAGAAATGTGAGTTTCTGTTAGGGTTCATTTCTAGTTTTATTCCACTGTGATCTGAGAAGGTACATGGTATGATTTCTATTTTTTTAAATTTCTTGAGATTTACTTTGTGTCCTAGGATATGGTCAATCTTAGAGAGTGTCCCGTGAGCTGATGAGAAGAACGTATATTCAGTGGATTTTGGGTAGAATGTTCTGTAGATGTCAGTCAGACCCAATTGTTCTAGAGTTTTGTTTAAGTCCATTATTTCTTTTTTAATTTTCTGTTTGGAGGATCTGTCTCGTGCCGTCAGTGGGGTGTTGAAATCTCCGGCGATTATGGCGTTGCTCTTAGTCCATTTGCTTAGCTCCAGTAAGGTTTGCTTTATGAATCTGGGTGCACATAAGTTGGGTGCATATATATTTAAAATTGTTATCACTTCTTGTTGGACTGTGCCCTTCACCATTATGTAATGACCCTCTTTGTCTTTTACTACATTTGTTGGTTTAAAAACTAAATCGTCTGAAATTAGAACTGCCACACCAGCCTTCTTTTGGCTTCTAGTTGCTTGGAATATTGATCTCCACCCTTTTATTTTTAGTCTATTTGCATTCTTGCAGGTTAGATGTGTTTCCTGAAGACAGCATATACTTGGCCTGTATTTTCTTATCCATTCAGCCAGCCTGTGTCTCTTGAGTGGAGAGTTTAAGCCATTCACATTTATTGAGAGAACTGATAGGTAATGGAGATTACTGATCATTCTGTTGGGTTGGATGTTGTTGCTATGATTTCTGTCTTGAGTCATTGTAATATCAGGCCTTTAATATCCTTGGGTTTTGGTTGTTTTTATATTTGTGGGTTATTATTATGATGTTCCGTGCATAACACTGTTTTAAGTACTTCTTGTAGGGCTGGTCTTGTCTTGGTGAATTCTCTGAGCCTTTGCTTGTCTGAGAATGTTTTTATTTCTCCTTCATATACGAAGCTTAGTTTTGCAGGGAATAAGATTCTAGGCTGGGCATTGTTTTGTTTCAAAAGAGTGAGAATGGGGCCCCAGTCTCTCCTTGCTAGTAAAGTCTCATTAAAGAAGTCTGATGTTATTCGAATTCGTTTTCCCTTGTATGTTACTTGCTTCTTTTGTCTTACAGCTCTTAGAAGGGCCTCTTTAGTTGATACTTTGATCAGTCTGATGACTGCATGTCGTGACGTCTTCCTGTTTGCATTGAATCTCCCAGGGGTCCTCTGAGCTTCTTGAAATTGTATATCAAGATTTTGAGCAAGGCCTGGGAAATTTTCCTCTATTATATCTTCAAACAGCTTGTTCAACCATTGAGTGTTGTCTTCTTCCCCTTCTTGTAAGCCTATGACCCTCACCTTAGGTTTCTTCACATAATCCCACAGCTCTTGTAGGCTTTGCTCTTTTCTCTTGTTTCTCTGCTCTATTTCTGTGACTGATTTATTTAATTGGAGGGTGTTATCTTCAAGCTCTGAGATTCTTTCTTCTGTTTGATCTACCTTGTTCTTTAGACTTTCCACTGTATTTTGTAGTTCCTTGAATTGATTCTTCATTTCCAGGAGTTCGGTTACACTTTTCTTCAATGTGTCTAGTTCTTTTCCCATATCCTGGAGACTTTTTGTGGTTTCTTGGTGTTGTTTATTGAGTTGTTGTTGCAGCTGTTTGAGTGTTCTTATGATCCACATATGAAATTCCTCTTTTGTCATATTGGTTGCCTGATTTTGGTCAGTGTTTGTTTCTAGGGGGCTGGTGCTCCTCTTTGAGGGTGTGTTTTCCGTTTGTTTCTTCATATTTCCTGAGTTCGTTCGCTGATTTCTTCCCATGTCGATCAGTTGTTGTTTCTTTCCTTAGGTTATTGTTTGGGTATTCACACACTTTGTTTAGTTTCTGAGGCGTTAGGTGGTGTCTGTGGGTGAAATTGGACCACTCCCTGTATATTGAGTCAGTGGGTGCCGTGGAAAGGCTGTGCAAGATGCCATCCCTGTCAGTAGGTGGCGTTTACTTGGAGGAACAGGCTATGGTGTTGATTTTGAGTCCTGTTATCAGCTCTAGTTCTGGGCGGAGCTGGGTTGGGTAAGCCTGCCCTCAGGCCGTTTGCAGAGGTCAAAGTTCTCTGCTCTGCTTCCAGGGAAAGCTGTCAGGGCGGGCTGGAATGGTCCCGCTCAGCCAGAAAGTCTGTTTGTAGGGGTGGGGCTGTCTGACACACGCTGTCTGGAGCGGGCCTCACTTCTTTCCACCCTCCCCAACTCAGCAACCACTCCTGGGCCTCTGCCAGCAGGCCAGACCACAAGCCACCAGGCCTCCCCGAACTGTGATGCCGGCGGGGAGGTTCCCTGCACAGGAACTCCACCTGGGTTGGGTGCACGGCCTCCTCCTGGGAGGAGAGTTGCCCTCTAGGATGCCGATCCGCCCCTGGAGGCACACACAAGTCAGTAGGCTGTTCACGTATAACCCTTCTGTGCCCCGGGCAATGCTAGCCCTCAGTGCAGGGAATCTGGTCTGCAGGTCCAACCTCTGGGTCCCAGAGTTCAAACTTTATTCCCACCAGGGAGAGGATTTCCGGTCCTAATTCACCCACAGTGAACCCAAGCTGGGTCTATGTCTCTCAGCCTCTGAGTCAGCACCGTTTTCCTGGGAACACGGTGCCAGCAGCAATGGGAGGGCGGGCGGGCTACCAAACAGGAAGGTCCCGTTCCCTGGAGGTGCCTCCGACTGGTGGCTGTATTGTCTCTCTGGGCAGCCACGGGTAGGGTCGGCGGAGTGGAGGAGGAGGCAATATGGCGCCTGCCGCGCGGCTCGGGTCTGTGCACACGGAGGTGCCCGGAGGAAGTTGGGAACCTGGTGCCACGTCTGCTACAGGCTCACCGTGGGTAGATGGCGGCGGTCTCTGGGCTGGTGTCCGCAGGTCTCTGCACCCGCTGGGGAGACCACCAGCAGTCCCGAATGCAGGGGAGGGGAAACAGCAAATCTACCTACCCTTGCTGCTGGTCTCCGGGCTGCTCCGGTGGTCTCAGCCTCCAGTTCTCCTCCGCAGCCTCCTCCCTTGGAGTTTCCCGGAGTCTCAGGTACCCCTCCTTCCGGCCCTAGTCCGCTGTATGCTCATCTTCTTGCTTCTTTCCTCTAATTTCTGCTAGAATCTGTCTTTTCTGCAGATACACTCTGTCTGGCGGTGTTATTCGTCCGCCATCTTGCTCTGCCCCTCCTGATCTTGTTGATTTCACTTCTTCTGCTGGGTTTGGGGTTGGTCTGTTCTTCTTTTTCCAGCTCTTTGAATCTTTTCATCAGATTGTCTATTTGTGATCTTCTTGTCTTTTGGTTATCGGCATTTATGGAGATAAACTTTCCTCTCGGAACTGCTTTAGCTGTGTCCCAGAGGAGTTGATAACTTGTCTCTCCATTGTCGTTTTCCTCATAGAATTTTTTTATTTCCGTCTTAATTTCTTCTTTTACGAAGTAATCATTTAGTAGGAGGTTTTTTAATTTCCACGGTTTTGTGTAGAAATGTGAGTTTCTGTTAGGGTTGATTTCTACTTTTATTCCACTGTGATCTGAGAAGGTACATGGTATGATTTCTATTTTTTTAAATTTCTTGAGATTTTCTTTGTGTCCTAGGATATGGTCAATTTTAGAGAATGTCCCGTGAGCTGATGAGAAGAACCTATATTCAGTCGATTTTGGGTAGAATGTTCTGTAAATGTCAGTCAGACCCAATTGTTCTAGAGTTTTGTTTAAGTCCATTATTTATTCATTAATTTTCTGTTTGGAGGATCTGTCTCGTGCCGTCAGTGGGGTGTTGAAATCTCCATTGATTATGGAGCTACTATTAATCCATTTGCTTAGCTCCAGTAAGGTTTGCTTTATGAATCTGGGTGCACCTAAGTTGGGTGCATAAATATTTACAATTGTTATCTCTTCTTGATGAACTGTGCCCTTCACCATTATATAATGACCCTCTTTGTCTTTCACTACTTTTGTTAGTTTAAGAACTAAATCATCTGAAATTAGAACTGCCTCACCAGCCTTCTTTTGGCTTCTATTTGCTTGGAATATTGATCTCCACCCTTTTATTTTTAGTCTATATGCATCCTTGTAGGTTAGATGTGTTTCCTGAAGACAGCATATACTTGGCCTGTATTTTCTTATCCATTCAGCCAGCCTATGTCTCTTGAGTGGAGAGTTTAAGCCATTCACATTTATTGAGAGAACTGATAGGTAAGGGAGATTACTGTTCATTCTGTTGGGTTGGATGTTGTTGCTATGAGTTCTGTCTTGAGCTATTGTAATATCTGGCCTTTAATATCTTTGGCTTTTGGTTGTTTTTATATTCGTGGGTTATTATGATGATGTTCCTTACGTAACGCTGTTTTAAGTACTTCTTCTAGGGCTGGTCTTGTCTTGGTGAATTCTCTGAGCCTTTGCTTGTCTGAGAATGTTTTTATTTCTCCTTCATATATGAAGGTTAGTTTTGCAGGGAATAATATTCTAGGCTGGGCATTGTTTTGTTTAAAAGAGTGAGAATGGGGCCCCAGTCTCTCCTTGCTTGTAAAGTCTCATTAGGGAAGTCTTATGTTATTCGAATTGGCTTTCCCGTGTATGTTACTTGCTTCTTTTGTTTTACAGCTCTTATAAGGGCCTCTTTAGTTGATACTTTGGTCAGTCTGATGACTGCATATCGTGACGTCTTCCTGTTTGCATTGAATTTCCCAGGGGTCCTCTGAGCTTCTTGCACTTGTATATTAAGATTTTGAGCAAGGCCTGGGATATTTTCCTCTATTATATCTTCAAATAGCTTGTCCAACCCTTGAGTGTTGTCTTCTTCCCCTTCTGGTAAGCCCTTTACCCACACATTAGGTTTCTTCAAATAATCCCACAGCTCTTGTAGGCTTTGCTCTTTTCTCTTGTTTCTCTGCTCTATTTCTGTGACTGATTTATTTAATTGGAGGGTGTTATCTTCAAGCTATGAGATTCTTTCTTCTGTTTCATCTACCCTGTTCTTGAGACTTTCCACTGTATTTTGTAGTTCCTTGAATTGATTCTTCATTTCCAGGAGTTCGGTTACACTTTTCTTCATTGTGTCTATTTCTTTTCCCATATCCTGGAGGCTTTTTGTGGTTTCTTTATGTTGGTTATTGAGTTGTTGTTTCAGCTCGGTGAGTGTTCTTATGATCCACATATAAAATTCCTGTTTTGTCATATTTGTTGCCTGATTTTGGTTGGTGTCCGTTTAGGGGGCTGGTGCTCCTCTATGGGGATGTGTTTTCCGTTTGGTTCTTCGTATTTCCTGAGTTCTTTTGCTGATTTCTTCCCATGTCGATCAGTTGTTGTTTCTTTCCTTAAGTTACTGTTTGGGTATTCACACACCTTGTTTAGTTTCTGAGGCGTTAGGTGGTGTCTGTGGGTGAAATTGGACCACTCCCTGTATATTGAGTCATTGGGTGCCGTGAAAAGGCTGTGCACGATGCCGTCCCTGTCAGTAGGTGGCGTTTGCTTGGAGGAACAGGCTATGCTGTGGATGTTGTGTAAGCCTGCCCTCAGGCCGTTAGCAGGGGTCAAAGTTCTGTTCCCCGCTTCCAGGGAAAGCTGTCAGGGCGGGGCTGGAATAGTCCCGCTCAGCCAGAAAGTCTGGGTGTGGGGGCAGGGCTGTCTGAGACCGGCAGTCTGGAGCGGGCCTCGCTTCTTTCCACCCTCCGCAATTCCGCCGGTATTCCTGGGCCTCTGCCAGCAGGCCAGACCACACTCAACCAGGCCTCCCGGGACTGTGATGTCGGCGGGGAGGTTCCCTGCACAGGAATGCCACCTGGGTTGGGCGCACGGCCTCCTCCTGGGAGGAGTGTTGCCCTCTAGGATGCCGATCCGTCCCTGGAGGCACACACACCTCGGTAGGCTGTTCACGTATAACCTTTCTGTTCCCAGGGCAATGCTAGCCCTCGGTGCAGGGGATCTAGTCTGCAGGTCCGACCTCTGGGTCCCAGAGTTCAAACTGTATCCCCACCAGGGAGAGGATTTCTGGTCCCAATTCACCCACAGGGAGCCCAAGCTGGGTCTATGTCTCTCAGCCTCTGAGTCGGCACCGTTCTCCTGGGAACTCAGTGCCAGCAGCACCTGGGAGGGCAGGCGGGTAGGGAGCTCACAGTCTGATTTCCCCTGAGTCAGCTGTAGGGTCCCAAGAGGGAAGGTCCTGTTCCCTGGATGTGCCTCCGGCTGGAGGCTGTATTGTCTCTCTGGGCAGCCGCGGGTAGGATCGGCGGAGGGGAGGAGGAGTCATTATGGCGCCTGCCACGCAGCTCAGGTCTGTGCACAAGGAGGTTCCCGGAGGAAGTTGGGAACTTGGTACCAAGGGTGCTATAGGCTCACTGCTGGCTGGCTGCGGCGGCGGTCTCTGGGCTGGTGTCCGCAGGTCTCTGCACCCGCTGAGGAGACCACCAGCAGTCCCGAATGCAGGGGAGGGGAAACAGCAAATCCACCTACCCTTGCCGCTGGTCTCCGGGATGCTCCGGTGGTCTCAGCCTCCAGTTCTCCTCCACAGCCTCCTCCCGTGGAGTCTCCCGGGGTATCAGGTACCCCTCCTTCCGGCCCTTGTCCGCTGTATGCTCGTCTTCTTGCTTCTTTCCTGTTATTTCTGCTAGAATCTGTCTTTTCTGCAGAGAGAGTCTGTTTGGTGGTGTTATTCATCTGCCATCTTGCTCCGCCCAGCTGGATTATTTTTTTGATAAGCAAATGGATGAGGTTAGCTAAGATTTTGTTTAAAATTTTTGCATCTATATTCATTAGGATTATTGGTCTGTAGTTTTCTTTTTTTGTTACATCCTTTCCTGGTTTTGGTATCAGAGTAATATTCGCTTCATAATAGGTGTCGGGAGGTTTCCATTCTTCTCCATGTTGTGGAATATTTTCTGCAAAATAGGTACTAGTTCTTCTTTGTAAGTGTGGTAGAATTCGGGTGTGAAGCCATCTGGACTGGGACTTTTCTTTTTAGGGAGATTTTTAATTGCTGTTTCTATTTCAGCTGTTGAGATTGGTCTGTTCAGGGAATCTATTTCTTCCTGGTTGAGCCTAGGGAGGCTGTGTGTTTCTAGAAATGTGTCCATTTCCTCCACATTTTCCAGTTTGTGTACATAAAGATTTTTGTAGTATAAATTATATCTTATATCTTTTTGGGATCAGTTGTGATATCTGCTTTTTGGTTCCTGATGGAACTTATTAGAGATTTCTCTTTTCTGCTTTTCATTAGCTTAGCCAGTGGCATGTCAATTTTGTTTATTTTTTCAAAAAACCCACTTTTTGTTTTGTTAATCTCCTGAATAGCTTCCCTGTTTTAAATTTCATTTAGTTCTGATTTCATCTTGTTGATTTCACTCTTTCTGCTGGGTTTGGAGTAGGTCTGTTCTTCTTTTTCCAGCTCTCTGAGTCATTTCATTAGATTGTCTATTTGTGATCTTTTTGACTTTTGGTTTTGGCATTTATGGAGATAAACTTTCCTCTCAGAACTGTTTTAGCTGTGTCCCAGAGGATTTGATAACTTGTCTCTCCATTGTCATTTTCTTCATAGAATTTTTTTTATTTCCATATAGATTTCTTCATTTATGAAGTAATCATTTAGTAGGAGGTTGTTTAATTTCCGCGTTTTTGTGTAGAAATGTGAGTTTCTGTTAGGGTTGATTTTTACTTTTATACCACTGTGATCTGAGTAGATACATGGTATGATTTCTATTTTTTTTTTAATTTCTTGAGGTTTATTTTTTGTCCTAGGATGTGTTCAGTCTTAGAGAATGTCCTGTGAGCTGATGAATAGAACGTATATTCAGAAGATTTTTGGTAGAATGTCCTGTAAATCTCAGTCAGTGCCAATTGTTTTATAATTTTGTTTAAGTCCATTATTTCTTTGTTTATTTTCTGATTGGAGGATCTGTCTTGTGCCGTCAGTGGGGTGTTTATATCTCCGGTGATTATGGTATTGCTATTAATCAATTTGTTTAGATCCAGTAAGGTTTGCTTTATGAATCTGGGTACACCTAAGTTGGGTGCATATATATTTAAAATTGTTATCTCTTCTTGTTGAAGTGTGCCCTTCACCATTATATAATGACCCTCTTTGTCTTTCACTACTTTTGTTGGTTTAAAAACTAAACTGTCTGAAATTAGAACTGCCACGCCAGCCTTCTTTTGCCTTCCACTTGCCTGGAATACTGATCTCCACCCTTTTACTTTTAGTCTATATGTATCCTTGCAAGTTAGATGTGTTTCCTGAAGACAGCATATACTTGGCCTGTATTTTCTTATCTATTGAGCCAGCCTATGTCTCTTGAGTGAAGAGTTTAAGCCATTCACATTTATTGAGAGAACTGATAGGTAAGGTTGATTATTGTTCATTCTGTTGGGTTGGATGTTGTTCTTTTGATTTCTCTCTTGAGCCATTGTATTATCTGGCCTTTAATCTTTGGGATTTGGTTGTTTTTATATTCCTGAGTTTTTATTATGGTGTCCCATGTATAACACTGTTTTGAGTAATTCTTGTAGGGCTGATCTTGTCTTTGTGAATTCTCTGAGACTTTGCTTGTCTAAGAATGTCTTTATTTCTCCTTCATATACGAAACTTAGTTTTGCAGGGAATAAGATTCTAGGCTAGGCATTGTTTTGTTTCAAAAGAGTGAGAATGGTGCCCCAGTCTCTCCTGCTTGTAAAGTCTCATTAGAGAAGTCTAGTGTTATTCGAATTGGCTTTCCCTTGTATGCTACTTGCTTCTTTCATCTTACAGCTCTTAGAAATGCCGCTTTAGTTGATATTTTGGAAGGCAGCTATGCTCACCCCTATACCACCAACGCCTTCTAGTTGATATTTTGGTCAGTCTGATGACTGATGTCGTGACGTCTTCCTGTTTGCCTTGAATCTCCCAGGGGTCCTCTGAGCTTCTTGAATTTTTATATTGAGATTTTGAGCAAGGCCCTGGAAATTATCCTCTATTATTCTTCAAATAGCTTGTCCAACCCTTGAGTGTTGTCTTCTTCCCCTTCTGCTAACCCTATGACCCTCACATTAGGTTTCTTCACATAATCCCACATCTTTTGTAGGCGTTGGTCTTTTCTCTTGCTTCTCTGCTCTATCTGTGTGACTGATTCATTTAATTGGAAGTTGTTCTCTTCAATCTCTGAGATTCTTTATTCTGTTTGATCTGCCGTTTTCTGGAGGCTTTCCACTGTGCTTTGTAGTTCCCTGAATTGATTCTTCATTTCCAGGAGTTCGGTTAAACTTTTCTTCATTGTGTCTATTTCTTTAGTGAACTTTTGTTCTAGGTCCTGGAGGCTTTTTGTGGTTTCTTTGTGTTGGTTATTGAGTTGTTCTTGCAGGTGGGTGAGTGTTCTTATGATCCACATTCGAAATTCCTGTTCTGTCGTTTTGGTTGCCTCATTTTGGTTGGTGTCCGTTTCTAGGGGGCTGGTGCTCCTCGTTGGGGGTGTGTTTTCCATTTAGTTCTTCCTATTTCATAAGTTCCTTCGCTGATTTCTTCCCCTGTCGATCATTTGTTGTTTCTTTTCTTTAGGTTTTTGTTTGGGTATTCACATACCTTGTTTAGTTTCTGAGCCGGTTGGTCGTGTCTGTGGGTGAGATTCGACCACTACCTGTATAATGAGTCAGTAGGTGCCGTGAAAAGGCTGTGCAGGATGTCCTCCCTGTCAGTAGATTGTGCTTGCTATAGCCAACAGAGGCTACTGTGTTGTGTTTGTGTCCTGTTATCAGCTCTTGTTCCTGTAGAGAGGCACTCTAGTGCCTCAGTTTGTTGGTGGGCACAGGTGTGTCCTTTTCTCTCCCTCAGTGAGTGCATGTGTAGGAATAAGTCTGGGTGGAGCTGGGTTGTGTAAGCCTGCCCTCAGGTACCACCAATTCCATTAGCATAGGTCAAAGTTCTGTTCTCTGCTTCCAGGAAAAGCTGTCGGGGGGGGGGGCTAGAATGGCCCCGCTCAGCCACATAGTCTGTGTGTGTTGGTGGGGCTGTCTGAGACCCGCAGTCTGGAGTGGGCCTCACTTCTTTCCACCCTCCCCAAGTCCGCAGCTACTCCTGGGCCTCTACCAGCAGGCCAGATCACACGCTACCAGGCCTTCCCAGACTGTGATGCAGGCAGGGAGGTTCCCTGTGCAGGAACGCCACCTGGGCTGGGCGTACGGCCACCCTTTGGGAGGAGGGTTGCCCGCTAGTACGGTGATCTGCCCCTTAAGGCACATACACCTTAGTAGGCTGTTCACATATTTCCCTTCTTTGCCCCGGTCAATGCGAGATCTCCATGCACGGGATCTGGTCTGCATGTCTGACCTCTGGGCCCCAGAGTTCTAACTATATCCCCACCAGGGAGAGGAGTGCCAGTCCCAATTTCCCCACAGGGAGCCCAAGCTGGGTCTATGTCTCTCAGCCTCAGGGTCTGCACCATTCTCCTCGGATCACCATTTCAGCAGCACCCAGGAGGGCTGGCGGGTAGGAAGCTCACATTCTGAGGTCCCCTTAGTCAGCTTTAGGGTCCCAAAAGGGAAGGTCCTGTTCCCTGGAGGTACCTCTGGCTGGTGGCTATATTGTCTCTTTGGGCAGCCGTGGGTAGTGTCGGCGGAGGGGAGAATGAGGCAATATGGCATCTGCTGCGCGGCTCAGGTCCGTGTACACGGAGGTGCCCCGAGGGGTTTGGGACCCTGGTGCCATGTCCGCTACAGGCTTACCACTCACTTGCGGCTGCCGTCTCTTGGCTGGTGTCCGTAGGTCTCTCCACCCTCTTTGGAGCCCACCAGCAGTCCCAGATGCAGGGGAGGGGAATGGTGACTGATCCACCTACCCTTACGCCTGATCTGGGCTGCTCTGGCAGTCTCAGCTCCCAGTTTTCCTCCGGAGCCTCCTCCCGTGGAGTCTCCCGTGGTCTCAGGTACCCCTCCTTCTGGCTCTCGTCCACTGTGTGCTCATCTTCTTGCTTCTTTTTTCTAATTTCTGCTAGAATCTGTCTTTTCTGCAGAGACGCTCTGTCTGGCGGTTTTTCTTGTCCGCCATCTTGATCCAATCCCCTGGATTTTCTTTATAAAGGCACTAATCTCACTGGTGAGGGCTCTGCCCTTATGACCTAATCACCTCCACAAAGACTCACTTCCTAATGCCTTGCATTGGGGTTAAGTATTCAACATGCAAATTTTGGGAGGACACAAACATTCAGAATGTGGTACTAGCCTAAGGTACTTTCATTTTTAAGACATGTATTCCTTCTTGATTTTTTATAATAAAGACAATCCTTTCTAGTACTTGGTAATGAAACTATACAATGATATGTAATAAAAATAAGCAAAGTAGTTAAACCCTTTACTCCACACCATTTAAGGAACACTAACTGCTTGTTGCTGATGATTCAGTGACAGTTTCCATGTTTAAACAAACTTGTAGCAGCTAATTATTTTATTCAATTAGTTTATAAATGTGTTAAGTTTATAAATATGTTAAGTTTATAAATGTGTTATAAGAAAGCATCATATGCTGTATACTCTGCAATATACTTTTTTTTTTTTTTTAGAAACAGAGTCTCACTCTGTTCCCTGGGGTAGAGTGCCCTGGCATCATCCTAGCTCACTGTAACCTCAAACTCATGGGCTCAAGCAATCCTTCTGCTTCAACTTCCTGAGTAGCTTGGACTACAGGTATGTGCCACCATGCCCTGCTAAGATATATATATATTAGTTGTCCAGCTAATTTCTTTCTATTCTTAGTGGAGATGGGGTCTCGCTCTTGCTCAGGCTGGTCTCAAACTCCTGAGCTCAAACAATCCTCCCACGTTGGCCTCCCAGAGTGCTAGTGCAATATACTTTTTAAACAAAATTCCAGGTTTGATTTTTTTTGTATGTATTAGATTTCAGTTTTTTTCAAATCTTTGAAATGCATTTAATTGGCATCAAGTATGGGTTTAAGTTTTCACTGAAGATACAGAAGGTATCCAATATCAAAACCTGCTAAATATTCTTGTACACAGACATGACTGTCAGTAATCCATATAGCACCTTTGTGGGAGCTATAACTTCTCCCTTCCCAAAGATCATTTACTTCCATCTATGGAAAAAATTGGGCAATATAGTGATTTTGTTAGAACAAGCATTTTGTTATAACCTGCCTAAAGTTTTGAAATAAATATGCAAATCAAGGATGTAAACAATATGCCCTTCCACTTAGAGAAATCAGCTTGGGGGCAATGAGCAATTTGCACAACCAGGACCCTCCTCTGTGAATAGTCATACAACACACTCATGTGTGCATGTGTAGACATATTTTTTATTTCCCTTATGAATATAGTTTCAGAGTATACAGATATTCTCCAAATTGTTCTTCTTGAGAAAATCATTATCCTTGATATCCCTCTAGGTCAAGTTAGTATATCTGATTTAAAGTAAGAGAATAACTTGATTTAATTTTTCCAATGTTAAATCTACCCAAGAGAATGTCAGCTATACTTTGGGTTCTCTGAACTCCCTGGGAATATATTAACTGATACTCTGTAGTGGTTTAATCTTTTATTGTTGCTTTTGACCATGATTCTCATTATTCTTCCTTTGTGATATTTCATCTCTGATAAACCTTGCCCCTATGCTTGTATGTGAGCTGGGTAATACCTTGTCAAATGAAATGAAGTTCTCTTAACCTTTACCTTACTAATGTAAGCTACTTTGTAAAGATTAACAATGTTTTCAAGATTGGTTTTTATCATATAGATATATGTGCATGAATCATTGATTTGTTTCTTCTTTATTACATTGAAAAATTTTGAATTGTTCATAATGTGGATCTAGAACTATTGTGATTGAAATAATTGTTTCTATATTGTAAGATTCCCCATACAGATTAAATAAATAATGCATGAAAGGGGGAAAAACACTTAAGCTTATTGTGTGATAGGCAAATAAGCTTTAATTAAATAAGCATAATGATCATGACCATAATTATTTTTATCATTATTTTGCATATGCAAAGTATATTACTGTTTTAGGTTTACATTTGAGGAAAAATGTAGTGAATTGTTTAAAGTCCTATGGAAATGACTGACCTTTTCAACATTTCATGTTCAATATATATATATTTTGACATTGATTTGTTTTTAAAAACTGAAGTTATATTTTGTAAGCCTAAGTAGACACACTAGAAAAAATATATATTAAAGAAAGTAATGGACTCCTTCCCAAATGCCCTTTCTACACTTCAGCCTTAATAAATGTTAACCTATATAATACCCAAGGTTACACATGGCCATACAGTAGCACACAGAGAAACTAGTGAACATTTGTAGAATTCAGGAATATGTACTTTTATACATTTATATATTTTCATATATACAGACAGGATTATTTTTGCTTATTCATTTTATCACCAAACCACTATCAGAACATGCACATTGTTCTGTAGTTTAATGATGGGTGGGAAAAAATTATTCAAAATATGTATATGCGGATAGATAGGTAAATAGGCTCTAAATAGGAAATCAACACATCATAAATGGATGTGGTTTGCCAATAATTGAACAGAATGCTGGTTTCTCTGTGGCTCTTATATTTTCCAAAGTATTTTTATGTGTGCTGCATCATTGAATCTTTATGTCTACCCTGAAGTGTAGAATTAAGAGTAGCATCCACTTATTGTATTTGTTAGAGTAAAATTAGATAAATCACACAAAACTTGTAAACATCCCATCTCCCAGCTAAGTCAGTACTAAATAAATGTAAATCATCATCATTGTCATTGATAGTAATATTAAAAACAAGTTCTCTTCCACTAAGGGATGGGAAATTTGGGCATTATAGGCATTAACTGATTTATTGAGACACTAAAAAATGAGTGCTCCAAGTATACTCTTGTTTTATATGTATTTTCTGTATTGGCTAAAAGTAAGGTACAGATTAATTTTTTTCAGCATAACTAGTACACATGGTAAAGACATAATGAAATAAGTGATAATCTTTTATACATATTTCACTTTTGACTTTAACTACCTGGTAGTCATCTCAATAGCATTGTCTATGCTCAAGTAAGTATATATTTAACGACTTTGGGACCAGCGTCGACTGTAGTCGACAGCCACAGATGAATGCACACAGCCCAGCGTCGACTGTAGTCGATAGCCACAGATGAATGCACACAACGACTTTAGCCAACAGTGTGATATGACTTTTCTAATTTTTCATTTATCAAAATAAAATTGTGAACATTTAAAAATAACATAATGAAAACATATATGTATGTTACTTGTTCTGATATTTACATTACAAGTAAAGCTGCCTGTAAGGTAAAACAAGCTTTCAGTGCTTTAAAGCTTTCCTCATCACACAAGAGCAAAACAGATTTGTCGTCAATGCACAGCACAAGCTATCAGGCAGACTGTGAGTGCTGGCTGTGGGCAAGGTTTTGCTGCCAGTGAGCACGGTACTGAAGTGGTAAATAGATAGTGTAATTCATTGCTGGGGTTTGTTGTTGTTTGGTAATTACTTGTAATGGGCTTTTACTACACAATATTTTTCTGCAATGCCTTTTCTCTCTTTACCTCTTTTCTCTCTCTGTCTCTCTCAGATATCCCTCCAGGTTTGATTTAGTTTCATTTTCTTTTTAAAAGACTGTCTGTTGAATCCATTTGAATACATTTCATTGTTAGGTTGCAAATAAGAATCTGTTTTCATTTCTCATGTATACTGTAGAATTTTATCTCTCAGTTTTGTTTCAATTTTTTAAATATATTGAACCAAAATTTTACTGTTTAATTATTTTAGTTTGACTACACCATTTATTGTAATTGTAAGTAATAGTCTCTATTTTAAGGTAAATCATGTTTAGTCTCACTAGTTTATGTTTACAGATTACCTTTAGGAGAACTTTTTCAAGTGAGCAAAAGGAAAAAAAAAGCTCCCATTGATATTACTATGGAAATTGCCATAACACTATAAATGAAATTGAGAATATTCTTCCCATTGTATTATATTAGTATATGTCCATTCATCAAAACCAATTTCATATTCCTAAAATAAATGTTTTAATTTTTATTTATGTAATCACTTCAATGCTTTCAAATACATACAACTTGTAATAATTTTTCCTGATGTGAATGGTTGTTTGCTTCCACTATTATAGATGATTGTTAGTGTTTATAAGAAAATTATATATTTTTATGTATTTTTCAATCTGCCCACATCAATAAAATAAATAACTTAATTGACTTACAGTTTTCCTATGTAGGTAGAAAAGAGAAACACAGCATATTTTTGGTAAATGTGCTTTTGTAGAAGTGGAATTTCATGGTGTAATAATATACATTGCTTATGTTTCTAGAGCACTTTTAGAATGAAAAAGATTTTTTCATTTGTAGGCTCCCTTGATCTTCATGTAAATATATGATGAAAACATAATAATACAGATTTTTGGTGTTTTACAAAGATAACATGGCATATTCCACTTAAAACATTGGGCCTGGGCCTGAAATGTAAATAGTCATGTATAAATTTCATGTTTATAATTATCATTGTTGTTTGTTTTGTCCATTTTGTGTTGACATGAAAATACCTGAGACTAGGTAATTTATAAAGAAAGGAGGTTTATTTGGCTCTGAAATCTGGAGGCTGGGAAATCCAAGAAGCATGGCAGCAGCATCTGTTTTGATTCTGGTTAGGACCTCTTGCTGCCTCACATGGCAGAGAAGCAGAGAAGTGGGTGCATGCAAAAAGAGCAAGTAGAAGAGGCAGCTTCACTTCATAACAACCCACTCTCTCAGCCACTAATACACTACCATCAGAGGGAAAACTGACTCCCCTGCGATGGCATTAACCTATTCATGAGGGATTTGCTCTTACGATCCAAAGAACACTACTCTCCACATCTTAACACTGCCATCTTGAGGACCGAGTCTCATCGTGAGTTTTGGTGGGGACAAGTTACATGGAAAGCATAGCACTTTTGCTAACATTAAGAACAGGTATTATTATCTCTTTATGACTGTTTGGGGAAATGAGGGCCAAAGCAGGTTATGTCATATCTTTTAAGAACCTATCCAAAATGAGTAGCCATTCTTTAAATTAATTGAAATTATTTATTTTTTATTTTAGCATATTGTGGGGGTACAAATTTTAAGGTTTCAAATAATGCCCTTGCCCCCTCTCCCCACACAAGTCTCAGCTTCAAGCGTGACCATCCCCCAGATGGTGCACATCTCACTCATTATGTATGTATATACTCATCCCCTCCTGCCCCCTGCCACCTGCCCAATACCCAATAAATGTAATTCCTATGTGTCCACTTAGGTGCTGATCAGTTAATACCAATTAGCTGGTGAGTACATGTGGTGCTTGTTTTTCCATTCTTGGGATGCTTCTCTTAGTACTATGGGTTCCAGCTCTATCCAGGAAAATACAAGATGTGCTATATCACCATTGTTTCTTAGAGCTGAATAGTACTCCATGGTATACATATACCACATTTTATTAATCCACTCATGTATTGATGGGCACTTGGGTTGTTTTCACAGCTTTGCAATTGTGAATTGTGCTGCTATAAACATTCAAGTGCAGGTGTCTTTTTTGTAGATTGTCCTTTGTTCTTTTGAGTAGATACCCAGTAGTGGGATTGCTGGATGAAATGGTAGATCTACTTGTATCACTTTAAGGTATCTCCATATTGCTTTCCACAGAGGTTGAACTAGTTTGCAGTCCCACCAGCAGTGTAGGAGTGTTCCTATCTCTACACATCCTCACCAACATTTAATGTTTTGGGACTTTTGATAAAGGCCATTCTTACTGGAGATAAGTGATATCTCATTGCAGTTTTGATTTGCATTTCCCTGATGATTAGAGATGTTGAGCATTTTTTAATATGTTTGTTAGCCATTATTCTGTCTTCTTTTGAAAAAATTCTCTTCATGTACTTTGCCCACTTTATGATAGGGTTGTTTGATTTTTTTTTCTTGCTGAATTTCATGAGTTCTAAGTAGATTCTAGTTATTAGCCCCTTATCAGATGTACACGATGCAAAAGTTTTCTCCCATTCTGTAGGTTGTCTGTTTGTTGTCACGACTGTTTCTTTGGCTGTGCAGAAGCTTTTTAGTTTGATCGGGTTCCATTTATTTATTTTTGTTGTTGCTGTGATTGCCTTTGGGGTCCTCTTCATAAATTCTTTGCCTAGGCCAATGTCTAGGAGAGTGTTTCCAACATTTTCCTCTAGAATTCTGATAGTTTCATACCTTAGGTTTAAGTCTGTTACCCAGTGTGAGTTAATTTTTTGAGAAGTGAAAGATGTGGATCCTGCTTCTACAAGTGACTATCCAGTTTTCCTAGCACCATTGCTTGAATAAGGATTCTTTTCCCCAGTGAATGTTTTTGTCAGCTTGTCGAAGATTAGATGACTATATGACAACGGTTTTTATATCAGGGTTCTCAGTTCTGTTCCACTGGTCAATATTCCTATTTTTGTGCCAATACCAAAATTATTTAATTACTACAGCTTTGCAGTATAGTTTCAAATCTGGCATATTGATACCTCCCATTTTGTTTTTATTGCCTAGAATTGCTTTTGATATACGGGGTCTTCTCTGGTTCCAAATGAAGCATAAAATTATTTTTTCTATATATGTGAAAAGTGATGTTGGGATTTCTATATGGATTGAATGGAATCTGTAGATCAATTTGGGTAGTATAGCCGTTTTAACAATGCTGAGTCTGCCAACCCACAAGCATGATATAGATTTCCATCTTTTCATGTCCTCTGCTATTTCCTTCCTCAGTGTTCCATAGTTCTCCCTGTAGAGGTCTTTTATCTCCTTAGTTAAGTATATTCCTAGGTACATTATTTTCTTTGTTGCTATTGTGAAGGGTATTGAGTCTTTGATTTGGTTCTCAATTTGATTGTTGTTGGCATATAGGAATGCCTCTGATTTGTCTATATTGATTTTGTATCCTGAGGCTTTACTAAATTTGTTTATCAATTCCAGGAGTCTCTTGCTTGAATCCTTGGGATTTTCTAAATAAAATATCATATCATCAGCAAATAGTGAAAATTTGATCTCTCCTTTCCCCATTTGGATACCTTTAATTCCAATTCCATGTCTGATTGCTATAGCCAGGACTTCCAGCACTATGTTGAATAGAAGAGGAGATACTGGGTAACCTTGCCTAGTTTCAGTTCTAAGTGGGAATGCTTTCAATTTTTCCCCAATTCAGTATGATGGGCTATGGGTCTGTCATATATGGCTTGTATCATTTTTAGGTATGTCCCTTCTATGCCTATTTTATTAAGTGTTCTCATCATGAAAGGGTGTTGAATTTTGTCAAATGCTTTTTTCTGCATCTATTGAAAGGATCATATGGTCTTTGTTTTTGCTTCTGTTTATGTGGTGAATTATATTTATAGATTTGTATATGTTGAACTATCCTTGCATCCCTTGGATGAAGCCAACTTTGTCATGATGGATTATTTTCTTTTC
This sequence comes from Microcebus murinus, assembly GCF_040939455.1. NCBI lineage: Eukaryota > Metazoa > Chordata > Mammalia > Primates > Cheirogaleidae > Microcebus > Microcebus murinus. The sequence continues at coordinate 73,230,743 of NC_134136.1, read as the reverse complement.
AAGCATCTAGAAATTTGTCCATTTCCTCCTCATTTTCCAGGTTGTATGCACAAATGTTTTTGAGTATTCGTAGATTATATCTTGTATCTCCATGGGATTGGTTGTGATGTCTCCTTTTCTGTTCCCGATGGAACTTATTAGAGGTTTCTCTTTTCTGCTTTTCGTTAGTCTAGCCAAAGTCATGTCCATTTTGTTTATTTTTTAGAAGAACTAACTTTTTGTTTTATTAATCTTCTGTATAGTTTTCCTGTTGTCAGTTTCATTTAGTTCTGAGTTGATCTTGTTAATTTCTCTTCTTTTGAGTTTGGGTTGGTTTGTTCTTCTTTTTCCAGCTCTTTGAGTTGATTCATTAGATTGTGTATTTCTGATCTTTTTTTTCTTTTTGATATAGGCATTTATGGAAATAAACTTTCCTCTCAGGATTGCTGTAGCTGTATCCCAAAGTTTCTGATAACTTGTCTCTCTATTGTCATTAAGTTGAAAGAATTTTTTGATTTCCATCTTGATTTTCTCATTTATGAAGTAATCGTTTAGCAGAAGGTTGTTTAATTTCCATATTTTTGTGTAGAAATGTGAGTTTCTGTTAGGGTTGATTTCTACTTTTATTCCTCTGTTATCTGAGAAGATAGATGGTATGATTTCTATTTTTTAAAATGTTTTGAGACTTGCTTTGTATACTAGGATATGGTCAATTTTAGAAAATGTTCCATGAGCTGATAAGAAGAATGTATATTCAGTGGATTTTTGGTAGAATGTCCTGTAAATGTCAGTCAGACCCAATTGTTCTAGAGTTTTGTTTAAGTCTATTATTTGTTTATTAATTTTCTGTTTGGAGGATCTGTCTTGTGCTGTCAGTGGGGTGTTAAAATATCTGGCTAATATGGGGTTACTTATTATCAATTTGCTTAGATCCAGTACGGTTTGCTTTATGAAACTGGGTTCATCTAAGTTGGGTGCATATGTATTTTAAATTATCAACTCTTCTTGTTGAACTGTACACTTCACCATTATATAATGACCCTATTTTTCTTTCACTACTTTTATTGATTTAAGAACTAAGTTATCTGAGATCAGACTGCCACGCCAGCCTTCTTTTTGCTTCTGTTTGCTTGAAATATTGATCTCCACCCCTTTACTTTTAGTCTATATGCATCCTTGCAGGTTAGGTGTATTTCCTCAAGACAGCACATACTTGACTTGTATTTTTTTTTTATCCATTCATCCAGCCTATGTCTCTCGAGTGGGGAGTTTATACCGTTCCCATTTATTGAGAGAACTGATAGGTGGAGAAGATTACTGTTCATTCTGTTGGGTTGGACATTGTTGCTTTGTTTTGTCTCTTGAGCCATTGTGATATCTGGGCTTTAATCTTTAGCTTTTGAGTATTTTTTACATTCATGAATAGTTATTATGCTGATCTGTATGTAACACTATTTTGAGTACTTCTTGTACGGCTGGTCTTGTCTTGGTGAATTCCATCAGACTTTGCTCATCTGAGAATGTCTTTATTTCTCCTTCAGACATAAAAGTTAGTTTTGCAAGGTACAAGATTCTAGGCTGGGCATTATTCTGTTACAAAATCTTCCTTGTAAGGTTTCAGTTGAGAAGTCTTGCATTACTGATATCTGTTTTTATTTGTATGTAACTTGCTTATTTCACCTTTCAGCTTGTAGAAGTGTCTCTTTTGTTGATCTTTTGGTCAGTCTGATGACATGTGTCATGGTGTTTTTCTGTTTGCATTTTATCTCCCAGGGGTCCTTGGACCTCTTGTACTTGCATATCTAGTTTTTTAGCAAGATCTGGGAAATTTTCCTCAATTATGTCTTCAAATAGCTTATTCAACCCTTGCCTTTTCTCTTCCTCCCCTTCTGGAATCCATAACACCCTCAGGTTATATTTGTTTATATAACCCCACAATTCTTGTAATCTTTGCTCATGTTTCTTATTTTTCTGCTCTATCTCTATGATTAACTTATTTGATTTGAAGGCGTTATCTTCAGTCTCTGGTATTCTTTCTTCTGTTTGGTCCACCCTATTTTTGAGGCTTTCCACTGTGTTTTGTAGTTCCCTGAATTAATTCTTCATTGTCAGGAGATCGGATGGATTTTTCTTTAAGATCTCAATTACCTTAGTGAATTTTTCTTTCTAGTCCTGGATTTTTTTGTGGTTTCTTTGTGTTGGTTGTCCATTTTATCTTGCATATCATTGAGTTTTCTTACAATCCAATTTTGAAATTCTTCTGTCATTTTAGTGTTTTTGGTTTGGTTAATATCCATTGCTTGAGAACTGGTCTATCTCTTTGGGGGTGTGTTTTTGGTTAGGTTCTTCATAGTTCCAGAATTCTTTCACCGAGCCCTTCCCATCTGGATTAGCTGGTTTTTTTCGTATGATACGTAACAGACTCTGTGTATACACTATTTCTGTGGGTCATATATGAAAGAGGCAACCTGGGCGTCCCTCTTCTATGGTTTCTTGATTTGCCACTGGGGGGAGCTCTTTCACCACACTTGGGATTCTACCCCTCATGGGAGGGGTTACTTCTGGAGCCTATTGTGGCCACTTGCAGGGGATTTGTTCCTTGACCACGGCCCTGACTGTTGTCAGCTGACCAGGGGAGGAGATCCAGCCCCAGCATTTTGATCAACTGGGTGACCTAAACTTGTCTGGATAGCAAAGTCATTTGGCTGTCAGGTATTGATCTGTGCCAAGGCCCAGCAGATTCACTCTAGATCAGGGGGAACATGGCTTTTCTTGTCTCACCCTGCTTCCAGGGGTGGAACCTACCACTTTCAGCATGGAAAGATGTAGGCTAGGGCGAGGAGGTAGCACCCCAGTCTGCCCTGCACCCTGGCTCCATAGCAGCTGTAACTCCCCTTGGGGTCAGCCTCCTTAATACTAGAGTTCAGAGTTCGTTAATCAAGACAGGCCTGGTTAGTTGATCGTAGATTGTGTAAGCGCGGAATTTATCAGGAGTATCTCTGGGCTGGGGCAAGGGATCTGCCCACCACACTGTATCACACCACAGTGGCTGGGCTATGGCCCCCCACAATGGTGACTGCCTGCCCACTTGCAGAGTACTAGCACTGGGGGTGACTGTTCAGGAGGTGGCAGGTGCAGGATTGGGGAGCTGGGTCATTAGGACACCCTGTTGCCTCCTCTAGGCTGCCTTTCCCACCAACTCAAGCCTGTTTAGCCATAGCTCTCGCTCTTACTGACCCACCCTTGGTGAGCCTATTGCCTGAGGCAGTTCCAGCTGAGAGTTCCCAACTTAGTGAACACCTCTGTAGCACTGGTCACTCTGGTTACCAGTGGCAAGATATCTAACTGCCTCCCCTATCAGCTCAGACTGGTTTCTTCCCCACCTGGTGCCATCCTAGCATGAAGCTCCAGGGGCTTTACGGTGCTTTCTGCTAATGACTACTCTATACAGCACCCACTACTCCTGACATGATTTTGCACCTTCAGGCAGATCCTTGGCTGGGTTGTTGTGGAGGTCAATGGGGAAGCAAGAAGTTCTCCTGTGGGTCTGGTCCCACTTCACCCCCTGGCCAGATGGGCCCGAGCTCTCCCATGCTCTGTACCTTATTGTTTGTTTTGCACTCTCCAGAGAATGTGATCTTGTCTCCCGGTCACCTTGTTTCTTCCATTTTTGAGAGTTCCGCACTGAATCTCTGCTGATTCACAATGCTATTTTTGTAGGGGAGAGTTCCACTTGTGTGTAGGAGATCAAGATCTATGTCTCTTTCTCTGGGAGCAGGAATCCGGGGTGGGGGGTTACCTTTACTCCACCATTTTCTCATCAGCCCCTAAATGAAATTTCTTAATCCTAATTTAAAATTAGAAAATGTTACTACTATTACCTTGTTCCAAGAAAGTATGTATAATAGTCTCATTGTGACCTGGGTGGGACAATGGCAAAATATGTAACCTAATCATTTGTACCCCCATAATATGCTGAAATAAAAATAAACACTTTAAGGTAATATTGTCAAAATCATGGTACATTTCTCTACACATTATTTTCAGTGCACAAAGTTATGTAAAAAACATGTAAGCAAAAATATAGGATGTTATTCTGATTTTTGTGCAGATAAGTGATTATATGGTATAGTTCATATATGGTTAATTTTCATTCATCACTTATTAATACTTCCTACATAGCCTCCTAAATACACATTAGAACTTCAAGTTTTTGTGGTTTAATATTTTAAATTATATCGCTTTAAAAAATACACAAAAAGTATTTAGAGGAGGAAGTTTATTTTTCTCTAAAACAATCCAATTTGTCCAGTACCATTGAACTCTCTTCTGTTGTGTTCTCTGTTGTTGAACTGATATCAAGTATTTTTAATCATTTAAAAAAATGAAATTGATAAATAATTGTATATATTTATGAGGTACAATATGATGTTTTGATATATGTATATATTGTAGAATAATTAAATCAGTCTAACACCCATTATCTTACATACGTATTTTTGTAGTGAGAATATTTGCAATTTACTCTGCTACCAATTTTGAAATATATAATACATTATTACTGACTATAGTTGCGATGCTGTGCAGTAGATCTCAAAAAATATTCCTCCTGTATAACTGAAACTTATAACCTTTGATTAACATTTCTTTACACACACACACACACACACAGCCAAACCTCTGGTAGCCATCATTCTACTTTCCACTTTTATAAGTTTGGCTTTTTAAAATTCCCCATGTAAATGAGATAATATAGTATTTGTCTTTTTGTACCCAGCTTATTTCACTTATCAAAATGTACTGCAGATTCGTCAATATTGTCACAAATGACAGAATTTCCTTCTTTTGTAAAGAATGAAAAGCAGTCCGTTATGTATGTATACTACATTTTCTTTATCAATTAATCTGTTGATGGACACAGGTTGATTCCATATGTTGGTTATTGTGAATTACACTGTAGTGAACTTTGAAGTGCAAAAATCTTTTCAATGTACTGATTTCCATTCCTTTGGTTATAAACCCAGAAGTGAAATTACTGAATCATATGGTAGAAGAAATCATAGGGTGAAAGGTCTATGACATTGGCCTACACAGTATTTTTATTTGTATGACCTTAAAAGCACAGGCAACAAAAATAAAAATAGACAAATGGTATTGTATCCAACTAAAGCATCTGCAAAGTAAATGAGACACTTAACAGTGAAGACTATGGACTGGAAAAAATATTTGTAAACCATACATCTAATAGGGGGTTAATATCAAAAATATATAAGGAACTCAACACTCTTCCATAGCAAGTAAACAACCCAGGTAAAAAAATGGGCAAAGGACCTGAGTAGACATTTCTCAAAAGAAGTCATACAAATGGACAGCATATGCATGAAAAAATACTCAACATCAATAATGATCAGGGAAATGAAAAATCAAACCACAATGAGATGATATCTCACACGTTAGATTGTTATCAAAAAGAAAAAAAGATAAGTGTTAGCAAGTTTGTGAAGGAAAGGGAAAGTTTGCACACTGTTGTTGGGAATGGAAATTAGTACAGCCATTATGGAATGCAGTATGGAAGTTTCTGAAAAAACTAATTATTTTGCCTGTAAATATATTCATGTGGCCAAAATATTTAATCTTATTTAAATATCTTCCTTTAAAAATTAAAAGAAATTCAATATTTATATGTGTTTCAGTCAAGATTCTTTAGTGAAACAGAACCAATAAGATATTAATGCATATGTTATAAGCATATATGTACACACGCACACACTTTTTAAAATTTAATATTATTTTAAGGAATTGTCTTGTGATTTATAGGAGTGGCTAGCCAGCAGAATGAAAATTCAGGCAAAATTTCTGTGTTACCATCTTGAGGCAGATTTCTTATGGACTCTTCAGTTTTTGATTTTGAGGTCTTTAGCTGATTAGATGAGGCCCACCAACAATACTGAGGGTATTCTCATTAAGTCAACTGATTTTAAAGTTTAATCACATCCACAAAACACTTACATAGCAACATCTAGATTGAAATTTTACCTAAAAACTGGTACGTTAGCTTAGCCAAATTGACACAAAATTAACTGTCACCATGTGCAAAAATTTAATATTAGATTCATTTTGCATCACCACATCATCTGATTTTCAAATCATCATTTTCATCAGGAGATTTAATTTTGTTTTAAAATTGGGTCCATGTAAAAATTTTCTCCCATTCTGTAGGTTGTCTGTTTACTTTCATGACTATTTCTTTGGCTGTACAGAAGCTTTGTAGTTTGATCATGTCCCATTTATTTATTTTTGTTGCTGTTGTGATTGCCTTTGGGGACTTCTTCATAAACTCTTTGCCCAGGCCGATGTCTAGGAGAGTGTTTCCAAATTTTTCCTCTAGAGTTCTAATAGTTTCATATCTTAGGTTTAAGTCTGTTATCCAGCGTGAGTTGGTTTTTGTGAGAGGTGAAAGGTGTGGGTCCTGTTTTAGCCTTCTACAGGTGGCTATCCAGTTTTCCCAGCACCATTTATTGAAGAGAGATTCTTTTCCCCAGCGTATGTTTTTGTCTGCTTTGTCAAAGATGAGATGGCTATATGAGGATGGTTTTATATCAGGATTCTCACATCTGTTCCACTGGTCAATATTCCTGTTTTTGTGCCAAAACCATATTGTTTTAATTACTACAGCTTTGTAGTATAGTTTGATATCTGGCATATTAATGCCTCCCATTTTGTTTTTGTTGCCTAGAATTGCTCTTGATATTCGGGGTCTTCTTTGGTTCCATACGAAGCGTAAAATTATTTTTTCTATATCTGTGAAGAATGCTGATGGGATTTTAATAGGTATTGCATTGAATCTGTAGATCAGTTTGGGTAGTATAGACATTTTGCTGATATAGAGTCTGCCGATCCACAAGCATGGTATGGATTTCCATCTGTTTACATCCTCTGCTATTTCCTTCCTCAGTGTTTCATAGTTCTCCCTGTAGAGGTCTTTTACCTCTTTGGTTAAATATATTCCTAGGTACTTTAATTTCTTTGTTGCTATTGTGAAGGGAATTGAGTCTTTGATTTGGTTCTCAATTAGATTGTTGTTGGTGTATATGAATGCCTCTGATTTCTGTGTATTGATTTTGTATCCTGAGACTTTACTAAATTCATTGATCAGTTCCAGGAGTTTCTTGGTTGAATCCTTGGGGTTTTCTAGTTACAATATCATATCATCAGCAAACAGTGAAAGTTTATTCTCTTCTGCCCCTATTTGGATACCTTTGATTCCATTCTCCTGTCTGATTGCTGTAGCCAAGACTTCCAGCACTATGTTGAACAGAAGTGGAGATAGTGGGCAGCCTTGTCTGGTTCCAGTTCTAAGTGGGAATGATTTCAATCTTTCCCCATTCAGTATGATGTTGGCTACGGGTCTGTCATATATGGCTTGTATCATTTTTAGGTATGTCCCTTCTATGCCTATTTTCTTAAGTGTTCGTATCATGAAAGGGTGTTGAATTTTGTCAAAAGCTTTTTCTGCATCTATTGAAAGAATCATGTGGTCTTTGTTTTTGCTTCTGTTTATGTGGTGAATTGCCTTTATAGATTTACATATGTTGAACCATCCCTGCATCCCTGGGATGAAGCCCACTTGGTCGTGGTGGATTATTTTTTTGATAAGTGTCTGGATTCGGTTAGCTAAGATTTTGTTGAAAATTTTTGCATCTATATTCATTAGGGATATTGGTCTGTAGTTTTCTTTTTTTGTTGCATCCTTTCCTGGTTTTGGTATCAGAGTAATATTCGCTTCATAAAAGGTGTCGGGGAGGTTTCCGTTCTTCTCGATGTTGTAGAATAGTTTCTGCAAGATAGGTACTAGTTCTTCTTTGTAAGTATGGTAAAATTCAGGTGTGAAGCCATCTGGACCGGGACTTTTTTTTTAGGGAGATTTTTAATTGCTGTTTCTATTTCAGCTGTTGAGATTGGTCTGTTCAGGGAATCTATTTCTTCCTGGTTGAGCCTAGGGAGGCTGTGTGTTTCTAGAAATTTGTCCATTTCCTCCACATTTTCCAGTTTGTGTGCATAAAGATTTTTGTAGTATTCATAAATTGTATCTTGTATCTCTTTGGGATCAGTTGTGATATCTCCTTTTTTATTCCTGATGGAGCTTATTAGAGATTTCTCTTTTCTGCTTTTCGTTAGCTTAGCCAATGGCATGTCAATTTTGTTTATTTTTTCAAAGAACCAGCTTTTTGTTTTATTAATCTCCTGAATAGCTTTCCTGTTTTCAATTTCGTCTAGTTCTGATTTGATCTAGTTGATTTCACTTCTTCTGCTGGGTTTGGGGTTGGTCTGTTCTTCTTTTTCCAGCTCTTTGAGTCGTTTCATTAGATTGTCTGTTTGTAATCTTCTTGTCTTTTGGTTATAGGCATTTATGGAGATAAACTTTCCTCTCAGAACTGCTTTAGCTGTGTCCCAGAGGAGTTGGTAACTTGTCTCTCCATTGTCGTTTTCTTCATAGAACTATTTTATTTCCGTCTTGATTTCTTCATTTATGAAGTAATCATTTAGTAAGAGGTTGTTTAATTTCCACATTTTTGTGTAGAAATGTGAGTTTCTGTTAGGGTTGATTTCTAGTTTTATTCCACTGTGATCTGAGAAGGTACATGGTATGATTTCTATTTTTTTAAATTTCTTGAGATTTTCTTTGTGTTCTAGGATATAGTCAATCTTAGAGAATGTCCCGTGAGCTGATGAGAAGAACGTATATTCAGTGGATTTTGGGTAGAATGTTCTGTAGATGTCTGTCAGACCCAATTGTTCTAGAGTTTTGTTTAAGTCCATTATTTCTTTATTAATTTTCTGTTTGGAGGATCTGTCTCGTGCCGTCAGTGGGGTGTTGAAATCTCCGGCGATTATGGAGTTGCTATTAATCCATTTGCTTAGCTCCAGTAAGGTTTGCTTTATGAATCTGGGTGCATCTAAGTTGGGTGCATGTATATTTAAAATTGTTATCTCTTCTTGTTGGACTGTGCCCTTCACCATTATATAATGACCTTCTTTGTCTTTTACTACTTTTGTTGGTTTAAAAACTAAATTGTCTGAAATTAGAACTGCCACACCAGCCATCTTTTGGCTTCTATTTGCTTGGAATATTGATCTCCACCCTTTTATTTTTAGTCTATATGCATCCTTGCAGGTTAGATGTGTTTCCTGAAGACAGCATATACTTGGCCTGTATTTTCTTATCCATTCAGCCAGCCTATGTCTCTTGAGTGGAGAGTTTAAGCCATTCACATTTATTGAGAGAACTGATAGGTAAGGTATATTACTGATCATTCTGTTGGGTTGGATGTTGTTGCTATGAGTTCTGTCTTGAGCCATTGTAATATCTGGCCTTTAATATCTTTGGGTTTTGGTTGTTTTTATATTCGTGGGTTATTATTATGATGTTCCGTGCATAACGCTGTTTTAAGTACTTCTTGTAGGGCTGGTCTTGTCTTGGTGAATTCTCTGAGCCTTTGCTTGTCTGAGAATGTTTTTATTTCTCCTTCATATACGAAGCTTAGTTTTGCAGGGAATAATATTCTAGTGTGGGCATTGTTTTGTTTCAAAAGAGTGAGAATGGGGCCCCAGTCTCTCCTTGCTTGTAAAGTCTCATTAGAGAAGTCTGATGTTATTCAAATTGGCTTTCCCTTGTATGTTACTTGCTTCTTTTGTCTTACAGCTCTTAGAAGGGCCTCTTTAGTTGATACTTTGGTCAGTCTGATGACTGCATGTCGTGACGTCTTCCTGTTTGCGTTGAATCTCCCAGGGGTCCTCTGAGCTTCTTGAACTTGCATATCAAGATTTTGAGCAAGGCCTGGGAAATTTTCCTCTATTATATCTTCAAACAGCTTGTCCAACCCTTGAGTGTTGTCTTCTTCCCCTTCTTGTAACCCTATGACCCTCACATTAGGTTTCTTCACATAATCCCACAGCTCTTGTAGGCTTTGCTCTTTTCTCTTGTTTCTCTGCTCTATTTCTGTGACTGATTTATTTTATTGGAGGGTGCTATCTTCAAGCTCTGAGATTCTTTCTTCTGTTTGATCTACCCTGTTCTTGAGACTTTCCACTGTATTTTGTAGTTCCTTGAATTGATTCTTCATTTCCAGGAGTTCGGTTACACTTTTCTTCAATGTGTCTATTTCTTTTCTCATAACCTGGAGACTTTTTGTGGTTTCTTGGTGTTGGTTATTGAGTTGTTGTTGCAGCTGGGTGAGTGTTCTTATGTTCCACATACGAAATTCCTCTTCTGTCATATTGGTTGCCTGATTTTGGTCGGTGTCCGTTTCTAGGGGGCTGGTGCTCCTCTTTGGGGGTGTGTTTTCCATTTGGTTCTTCATATTTCCTGAGTTCTTTCGCTGATTTCTTCCCATGTCGATCAATTGTTGTTTCTTTCCTTAGGTTATTGTTTGGGTATTCACACACCTTGTTTAGTTTCTGAGGCGTTAGGTGGTGCCTGTGGGTGAAATTGGACCACTCCCTGTATATTGAGTCCGTGGGTGCCGTGGAAAGTCTGTGCAAGATGCCGTCCCTGTCAGTTGGTGGCATTTGCTTGGAGGAACAGGCTATGGTGTTGATTTTGAGTCCTGTTATCAGCTCTTGTTCTGGGCGGAGCTGGGTTGGGTAAGCCTGCCCTCAGGCCGTTAGCAGGGGTCAAAGTTCTGTTCTCTGCTTCCAGGGAAAGCTGTCCGGGCGGGGCTGGAATGGTCCCGCTTAGCCAGAAAGTCTGGGTGTGGGGGTGGGGCTGTCTGAGACCCGCAGTCTGCAGCAGGCCTCGCTTCTTTCCACCCTCCCCAACTCCGCAGCTACTCCTGGGCCTCTGCCAGCAGGCCAGACCACAAGCCACCAGGCCTCCCCGGACTGTGATGCCGGAGGGGAGGTTCCCTGCACAGGAATGCCACCTGGGTTGGGCGCACGGCCTCCTCCTGGGAGGAGGGTTGCCCTCTAGGACACCAATCCGCCCCTGGAGGCACACACACCTCAGTAGGCTGTTCAAGTATAACCCTTCTGTGCCCCGGGCAATGCTAGCCCTCGGTGCAGGGGATCTGGTCTGCAGCTCCGACCTCTGGGTCCCAGAGTTCAAACTGTATTCCCACCAGGGAGAGGATTTCCGGTCCTAATTCACCCACAGGGATCCCAAGCTGGGTTTATGTCTCTTAGCCTCTGAGTCGGCACCGTTTTCCTGGGAACACGGTGCCAGCAGCACCTGAGTGGGCAGGCGGGGTCCCAAACGGGAAGGTCCCGTTCCCTGGAGGTGCCTCCGGCTGGTGGCTGTATTGTCTCTCTCGGTAGCCGCGGGTAGGGTCGGCGGAGGGGAGGGGGAGGAAATATGGCGCCTGCCGCGCGGCACGGGTCCGTGCACACGGAGGTGCCCGGAGCAAGTTGGGAACCTGGTGCCACGTCTGCTACAGGCTCACCGTTGGCAGTCTCTGGGCTGGTGTCCGCAGGTCTCTCCACCCGCTGGGGAGCCCACCAGCAGTCCCGAATGCAAGGGAGGGGAAACAGCAATTCCACCCACCCTTGCTGCTGGTCTCCGGGCTGCTCCGGTGATCTCAGCCTCCAGTTCTCCTCCGCAGCCTCCTCCCGTGGAGTCTACCGGGGTCTCAGGTACCCCTCCTTCTGGCCCTTGTCCGCTGTATGCTCGTCTTCTTGCTTCTTTCCTCTAGTTTCTGCTAGAATCTGTCTTTTCTGCAGAGACCCTCTGTCTGGCGGTGTTATTCGTCCGCCATCTTGCTCCGCCCCCCCTATATTTTAGTTATTAAGACCTTATCAGATGTATGGTTTGCAAATACTTTCTTCCATTCTGTAGGTTGTCTCTTCAGTCTGTTGATTGTTTCCTTTCACAGCAAATGAAAAGCCTTACAATTTAATGTGATGTCACTTGTTTATTTTTGCTTTTGTTGCCTGTGCTTTTGGTGTCATTCAAAAAAATAAATTATTGCCAAGAACAATGTTGAGGAGCTTTTTTCCTATGATTTCTTCTAGAGTATTAAGGTTTCAGGTCTTTAATCTATTTTGAAGAAACGTGTGTGTGTGTTGTAAGATAAGGGTCCAGTTTAATTCTTTTGCATGTGGATATTCAATTTTTCCAACACCATTTGTTGAAGTATGTTTCTTTCCCATTGTACATTCTTGGTGCCCTTGTCAATAATTCGTTGACTGTGTATATATGTGAGTTTATTTCTGAGCTCTCTATTCTGTTCCATTGGTCTATGTGTCTGTTTTTATGCCTGTACCATACTATTTTTATTACTATAGCTTTGTAATACACCTTGAAATTAAAAAGTGTGACATCTCTCCTCCGCTCCGCCAGTGTCCGGCCGCGGGCCGACCTTAGTGACTGGGGCGGCGGGCCCTGGGGCCGGGCATGGGGCGGCGGGCGGACGCCGGCCGCGGGCTGCCTTCGTGGGCCCTAGAGCTCGCCTGGAGCGAGCAGCCGCCCGGAGCGAGCAGCCGCCCGCGAGCCGCCGCGGAGCCTCCTCGCCCGCTGCCTCCGGCGAGCAAGATGATGTGCGAGGTGATGCCGACCATCAGTGAAGCAGAAGGCCCCCCAGGAGGAAGTGGGAGCCATGGATCCGGCTCCCCTTCACAGCCAGATGCAGATTCACATTTTGAACAGTTGATGGTCTCCATGCTAGAAGAAAGGGATTGTCTTCTGGACACACTCAGAGAGACTCAAGAAACATTGGCACTAACCCAGGGGAAATTACACGAGGTTGGTCATGAAAGAGATTCCTTACAGAGACAGCTCAACACTGCACTTCCACAGTATATGAATATCCAGTTAACCTCCATACTTTATTAAAAGGACCATCCTTTCCCCAGTGCACCGCATTGTCATCTCTGTCAAGCGACTATAAAGGAGTTCGCAGCACTTACTAAAGAACTCAATGTATGCAGGGAACAGCTCCTTGAAAGGGAAGAAGAAATTGCTGAACTGAAAGCAGAAAGGAACAACACCAGGTTGCTGTTGGAGCACTTGGAATGCCTCCTCTCTAGGCACGAGCGGTCCCTCAGGATGACCGTGGTAAAGAGACAAGCTCAGTCCCCAGCAGGCGTGTCCAGCGAAGTGGAAGTGCTTAAAGCACTGAAGTCATTATTTGAACACCACAAAGCTCTGGATGAAAAGGTGAGAGAACGGTTACGAGTAGCACTTGAAAGATGTAGTTTGTTAGAAGAAGAATTAGGTGCCACACACAAAGAGCTAATGATTCTTAAAGAACAGAATAATCAGAAGAAAACACTAACAGATGGAGTGGTTGACATAAACCATGAACAAGAGAGCACGCCGAGTACGAACGGAAAGAGATCTTCTGATGGGTCTTTGAGCCATGAGGAAGACCTTGCTAAGGTAATTGAGCTGCAGGAAACCATAAGCAAGCAGTCAAGGGAGCAGAGCCAGATGAAGGAGCGCCTGGCTGCTCTTTCCAGTCACGTGGCAGAGCTGGAAGAGGATCTTGACACTGCTAGAAAAGATCTCATCAAATCTGAAGAAATGAACACAAAATTGCAACGAGATGTCCGTGAAGCCATGGCCCAGAAGGAAGACATGGAAGAGAGAATCACCACTCTTGAAAAACGCTACCTCGCTGCACAGCGTGAAGCCACATCTGTGCATGACCTCAATGACAAACTTGAAAATGAAATTGCAAATAAAGATTCTATTCATCGACAGACTGAAGATAAAAACCGCCAGTTACAAGAACGCCTGGAGTTGGCAGAGCAGAAGCTGCAGCAGACTCTGAGAAAAGCCGAAACGCTCCCCGAGGTGGAGGCCGAGATGGCCCAGAGAGTGGCCGCCCTTTCCAAGGCTGAAGAGAGACACGGCAACATTGAAGAAAGGTTACGACAGATGGAAGCGCATTTAGAGGAAAAGAATCAAGAACTGCAGCGGACAAGGCAGAGAGAAAAAATGAATGAAGAACATAATAAACGTTTATCAGACACTGTCGACAAGCTTCTCTCAGAGTCTAACGAGCAGCTTCAGCTCCACTTGAAGGAGAGGATGGCTGCTTTGGAAGACAAGAATTCTCTATTACAAGAAGTTGAAAATGCAAAAAAGCAATTAGAAGAAACGCAACATGATAAGGATCAGCTCAGTTGATCTGCTGTCGCCCAGTGGGCAGGCCGATGCACAGACGTTAGCCATGATGCTTCAGGAGCAGCTGGACGCCATCAACAAAGAGATAAGGTTGATACAAGAAGAAAAGGAAAACACAGAGCAGCGAGCAGAGGAGATTGAAAGTAGAGTTGGTAGTGGAAGTTTAGACAATCTTGGTCGTTTTAGATCAATGAGCTCCATTCCCCCATATCCTGCCTCCTCGCTTGGCGGCTCCTCCCCCCCAGGCAGCGGTCGCTCCACCCCAAGGAGGATCCCGCACAGCCCAGCCAGGGAGGTGGACAGACTGGGCATCATGACTCTATTGCCATATTCCAGAGAAGAGGTACGAGATGATAAGACAACAATAAAATGTGAAACCTCCCCCCCTGCCTCCCCCGGGTCCCTCCGGCTAGACAGGCCACAGAAAGGAGCGCTGCACACAGTCAGCCATGAGGACATCAGGGACATGAGAAACTCCACAGGCTCGCAGGATGGCCCTGTGAGCAATCCCAGCAGCAGCAACAGGAGCCAGGACTCGCTGCACAAAGCCCCAAAGAAGAAGGGCATCAAGTCCTCTATTGGCCGCTTGTTTGGCAAGAAAGAAAAGGGCCGGCCTGGACCAGCTGGCAAAGCCTCGTTAGAGCAAGCTGGTGTTTCAGAGACAGAGAACTAATCTCCAGATGCCTTGGGACTTAGCAAATTGGGAGGACAGGCTGAAAAAAGTCGTAAACTTCAAAAACACGAATTGCTACAGGAAGCCCGGAGACAAGGTTTACCTTTTGCCCAGTGGGATGGACCAACTGTTGTCATTTGGCTGGAGCTGTGGGTGGGGATGCCAGCCTGGTACGTGGCCGCCTGCCGAGCAAATGTGAAGAGCGGCGCCATCATGTCGGCCCTGTCGGACACGGAGATCCAGCGGGAGATAGGCATCAGCAACCCCCTGCACAGGCTGAAGCTGTGGCTGGCCATCCAGGAGATCATGTCGCTCACCAGCCCGTCTGCCCAGCCCACATCTAGAACGACCACAGGAAATGTCTGGTTAACACACGAAGAGATGGAAATGCTCGCAGCCACGCCGCAAACGACACTTGCATACGGGGACATGAACCACGAGTGGACTGGCAACGAGTGGCTCCCCAGCCTGGGCCTCCCGCAGTACCGCAGCTATTTCATGGAGTGCCTTGTTGATGCCCGCATGCTGGACCACTTGATCAAGAAGGACCTCCGCGGGCAGCTGAAAATGGTTGACAGTTTCCACAGAAACAGTTTCCAGTGTGGAATTATGTGCCTGCGAAGGTTAAATTATGACCAAAAAGAACTGGAAAGAAAAAGAGAAGAAAGCCAGAATGAAATAAAAGATGTCCTTGTTTGGAGCAATGATTGAGTGATTCGCTGGATCCTGTCTATTGGTCTTAAAGGATATGCAAACAATCTCATAGAGAGTGGCGTTCACGGTGCACTTCTGGCCTTAGATGAAACGTTCGATTTCAACGCACTGGTGCTGCTGTTACAGATCCCGACGCAGAACACACAGGCTCGTGCTGTCTTGGAAAGAGAGTTTAACAACCTTTTGGTCATGGGAACTGACAGAAGGTTCGATGAAGATGATGATAAAAGCTTTAGGAGAGCACCTTCATGGAGAAAAAAATTTAGACCAAAGGACATTCGTGGCTTAGCTGCTGGGTCAGCAGAGACTCTCCCTGCAAACTTCCGCGTTACTTCTTCTATGTCTTCATCCTCTATGCAGCCAAAGAAGATGCAGATGGACGGCAATGTATCAGGAACGCAGAGGTTGGATTCTGCTACAGTCAGGACTTACTCCTGCTAAAGCCTCCTGTTGTTTACCCACACTACTTCTACAGATGATTATGCAGCATTTTGAATCCGACAAAGACTACATTTTAGAATCCAGTGGAATCTTTAATCTGTTAATAATTGTTATATGGACCCTAAGGTATTTTATTACAGAGTTTTTAATTAGTAAAAAAATTCATGAATACCATAGAGAAAATATTTTAGAATTTAATGTTTCTTATATTTATGTAAACTTATGACTCTTCATTTATATAGTTACTTACTTTTTCATGTATATCCAGGCTATAAATATCCTTTAAAATCAAGTTCTTATACCTAATTTTAGTCTTTCAAAAGAATGTACTGTAATGCTTGTATGTATAAATGCTATGAATAAATATAGGGCTTTTGTAAATTGTGCATTTATTGTAATTATCATTGTTTAATTTTTTAATGATAAACCATGATAAAGGATTTTACTATGTTTATAAAAGTATCATGACACAAGCAATGTGCATTGTCCTTTACAAATGCAACCTAGCTCTGCAACAATCATTTGGAAATAAGCATACTTAATTTCAAGCAATTGTTGTATTTTAATGACTGACCTTAACTATACTTTTTCTAGCAAGAAATGCTTTTTTTCTGCAGCGTGAACAGATTTTAAATAACTGGTATTAAACATCAGCCTCTAATAAAATTTGGACTGAAAGGATTATCAGAACACTATAAAATCTTAGCACTGGTTAACTCTTTCCTAGCCTAGTCTTTGGACTTGGGCAGCTTGTCTTCAGTGACTGACAGGAGCTGGGAACTGGAAAGAGTTTTCTCAGCGGGAAAGAAAGACAGGTAACCTGGGACTGGCCCCAACGCTGGGAGCCTCCTTCTCTGCTTCCCTCCCCAGCAAGGGGGCGCGGCGCCCTTACACCCACTCTTCGAGGACCAATCACCAAGCACTGTGGTCTCATCTCACAGACCTCGGTGCGTATAACAGATGAAGGCAGGAGATCCTGAGAACTGTGTCGTGCAACTCTCATAAAGGCCTTATGTTTCTTATGTAAATCATCTTTTTTACATTTGTTTGTAAACATGTTTAAAGAATGAACCTAGTCGTACATTTTTTAGACTTTGATGATATAGCCATTTTGGATTGTATAAGTAGCAAATGTAACTTTTCCTTTTTAAGCGGCATATTAAAAAGCCAGCAAGCAATGTGTCAGGTCACGGTGCGTTATTTATTATGCAGCTGATACAGATAGAGACGGCATGTCTTTTTACATTTGGTTTCTGCTTCTAATTTACTTGTACAATTCATTGTTACTGTTCTATTTTTCTATTAATCTTTTGTGAAATGCCTGATCATGTAACAAAGTATGTACAGTCTACTTTTGAACTATTTTTATCACAGTATTATTTATTGCTTTCTTTCAATAAAGTACTGAAGCATTTTCCACTGCCAATAAAAAATGCTGAGACTAAAAAAAAAAAAAAGTGTGATATCTCAAGGCTTTGTTATTCTCACTCCAGATACCTTTGGTTATTCAGAGTCTTTTGCGATTCCATACAAACTTTGGAATTTATTTTTCTATTTTTGTGAAAACTGCCATTGGAATTTTCATAAGGATACCATTTTATCTGTAGATTGCTTTGGATAATGTGGACATTTTAATAATATCACTTCTTCCAATCCATGAACGTGGTGTATCTATCCATTCATTTATGTCTTTTCCAATTTCTTTCATCAGAGTATTATAGTTTTCAGTGAAGAGATCTTTCACCTCTTTGGTTAAATTTTTTCCTAAGTATTTTTGATGCTATTGCAAATGGGATTGCTTTCTCAATTTCTTTTTTGGGAAGTTTGTTACTACCGTATGGAAATGCAACTGATTTTTGTATGTTGACTTTGTATCCTGAAACTTTACTGAAGTTGCTTCATAGTTTGAACACTTTTGCTGTGAGAGTGTTCTATATATAAGATCATGTCTATAAGAGTTTTCCCAACATTTTCTTCCAGAATTCTTAAGGTTTCATGCCTTAGGTTTAATGCCTCTAGCCCTGGCTTGGGCTATGCAAAAGTATTAGTTGTAAGCAAAATGTTTGTACCCCTATAATATCCTGAAATAAAAAAAAATAAAAATAATAAACTGTAAAAAAGAAAAAGATCATGTCATGTACAAACAGATAATATAACTTCTTCCTTTCTGATTTAGATGACTTTTATTTCTTTTTCTTGCCTAACTTCTCTGGCTAGGATGTCCAGTACTATGTTGAATAGAAGTGGTGAGAGTGGTGGAAACCCTTGTCTTGTTCCAGATCTTTGAGGAAATCTTTCAGCTTTCATCATTGAATATGATGCTAGCTGTGGGCTTGTCATATATGAATTCTTTTGTGTTAGTGTATATTCGTTTCATATTTAATTTATTGACAGTTTTTATCATGAAAAGATGTTGAATCTTGTTAAATTATTTGTCTGCATTTAATGAGAAAATCATTCTGTTAATGATCTTCATTAAAGGAAGAATTCCTCAAGTTAATGATTGATTTGTCTATGTCAATATGACCTTTCATCTCAGGAATAAATCCCACCGTATCATTATTCATGATCTTTTTTTTTTTTTATTTCGGCATATTATGGGGGTACAGATTTTAAGGTTTCAATAAATGCCCATTTCCCCCCCTCCCCCCAACAGTCTGAGTCTCCATCATGACCATCCCCTAGATGGTGCACATCTCAGTCATTATGTATGTATATACCCGCCCCCCTCCCCCCTCCCACCTGCCCAATACCCTATTACTGTAGTACCTATGTGTCCACTTAGGTGCTACTCAGTTAATACCAGTTTGCTGGAGAATATATCTGGTGCTTGTTTTTTCCATTCTTGGGATACTTCACTTAGTAGTATGGGTTCCAGCTCTAACCAGGAAAATATAAGATGTGCTATATCACCATTGTTTCTTAGAGCTGAATAGTACTCCATATTCATGATCTTTTTAATGTGCTGTTGAATTTGGTTTGCTAGTATTTTTATGAGGATTTTCGCATCTGTGTTCATTGGGGATATAGACCTATAATTTTATTTTCTCATGTTGTATTATGTTTGTCTAGCTTTCATATCATTGTAATGCTGGCCTTGTAATATGAGTTTGGTGGTATCCCCTCTTCAATTTTTTTGAAGGAGTTTGAGGATTGGTTTTAATTCTGTAAATTCTTGGTATAACACACCCATGAAGCCTGTGTACACTTCAGAAGTATGTGTATTTTGTTGCTGTTGGATGTTATGTTCTGTACATGTCTGTTAGGTACATTTGGTCTATAGTGTTTATTCAGTTCTGCTATTTCTATATTGATTTTCTATCTCAATGATTATTGTTGAAATTGGGGTACTGAGGTCCTCTTCTATTACTGTATACCATCTATTACTGTCCTGGGATTTTCTTTGTTCAGAGGTTTTTCGTTGTTGCTTCAAGATCCTTACTTATTATTCGTCCATTCAGATTTTTACATTTTTTTTCATAATTCAGTCATGGTAGGTTGTATGTTTCTAGCAATTTATTCATTTGTTCTAGGATATGCTATTTATTGGTGTATAACTGTTCATGGTAGTCTCTTAAATCCTTTGTATTTATGTGCTACCAATTTTATGTATTTTCATTCATTTATGGTTTTATTTATTTGAGTTCTCACCCTTTTTCTGCATAATCTAGCTAAATATTTGTCAATTTTGTTTTTCTTTTAAGAAAACAACTAGTTTTGTTGATTTTTTTTCTATTTCAATCAATTTAATTTCATTTTTTGGTCTTTTCCTTATTTTACTCTAATATTTATTATCTCCTTTCTTCTTCTAAATTTTGGCTTAATTTGTTATTTTTCTAGTTCCTTAAAGTGTAAAGTTTTATTGTTTTGAGATCTTTATTCATAATGTAAGTATTTATCACTGTAAACTTTCCCATAAGAACTGCTTTTGCTGCATCTTGTAAGTTTGGGTATTTTTGTGTTTCCATTTTCATTATGTCAAGATACTTTTTGACTTCTCTTTTGGATTTTTCTTTGACCCACTTATCATTTAGTAGAGTTGTTTAATCTGTATATATTTGTAAATTATCCTGTTTTCTTCCTGTCACTGATTTCTGGTTTAACACCACTATGACCATAGAAGACACTAGATAGTTCAGTCTTCTTAAATTTGTTAAGACTCATTTTGTGGTATAACACATAATTTATTCTGGAGAAAGTTCTGTGTAAACTTGAGAACTATGTATTCTGTTGTTGTTAGATCATATGTTCTGTACATGTGTGTTAGGTACACTTGGTCTGTAATGTTTATTCAGTTCTGCTGTTTCTATATTGATTTTCTGTCTTGATGATTATTGTTGAAATTGGGGTATTGAGGTCCCCTTCTATTACTCTATTGCTATTTCTCTCTTCAGTTTATCAAGTGTGCTTCCTGTTGGGTCACTGAGTGGGCAAGATTGCTTCCAGTATATGGCTAAGGGGGCTGGAGTGAAGTTGTAGATCTATTTGAAGATATATAGTCAGGTTGAGGTCAGCAGGCCTGCCTCCAGGGACATGAATGGGAGTGTTTTCTATCAGGTTTCTGGGCAGACAGGACTACATCCAGGACTACATCCAGATTTTAGCTGAGTATGAGTAAAGCAGGATTGCTTCAGGGTCCACAGCTTGGACTGAGGTTGGTAAGCCTTTTGCCCAAGGAAAGGGCAGTCATGTTTCCTACCAGGTACCTTGGTGGATGATGCTTGTGACAGAAACTGGCTAAATGGGGTAGTTGTTGAGTCCACAGGGCTGTTTCTGGGTTCATAGCCAGGACCATGTTCAGTGAGCCTGCCACTGGGCTCAGGCCTGCTTTCTCAAAACAGCCCTCCTCGGTCTTAGGCTTTGCCAGGTTTTCACAACCTCCTGCCTGGATCCCAAAGCTTCCACATAGGCACGTTTATCTTTTGGATGGCTGCCAAATTATTGTTAATGTAAGGGAATCTAAGCAAGGGACATCCTACCCCACAATCTTGCTGATGTGTTGTTGTCTTCACAAATGTAAGACATGGGTCTTGTAAAGGTTAAATGAACTGCTTATAGTCCCATAACCAATGAGAGACCTAAGATAACCTTTACTATTAAAACATGGTAATTTAAAATAAAAGTTTAATTGTAAAGCAATGAGAGTTTAAAAGGGGAGTTAATTCTAGCTGGTTAGCAAAATGACTCATAAATCATATCTCAGGTAGTTATGTAAGTTTTAAATAGGAAACTGAATATTTCCAGTCAGTGTGATTACTGTATATGGAACTCAATGTTGCAAAAATACAGTTGTTTTTAGGTTGCTTTGAGGGAGGGGGGGCATGGGCAATATACGTAACCTTAACACTTGTACCCCCATAATTTGCTAAAATAAAAACAAATTTTAAAAAAGCTTTATTGAAATATAATTCATTTACCACAAAAACCTTCCCTTTAAGTGTGTACATTTCTTTGTTTTTTTAGTATATGCATAGAGTTGTGCAATCAAAACCATATCTAGTTCCACAATATTTTCATTACTCCAGAAAGAAACTTCATACCCAATAGTCACGCCCCACCTATCCTTCTTCCCAGTCTCTAGGACCCTCCAGTCTACATTCTACCTGTGTGGATTTACCCATTCTGGATATTCCATATAAAAGGGATTATACATTTGGTCATATGGTAGATCCACATTTAAGAGTTGAAGGAACACCACACATTTTTTCAAGGCAACTATTCCATTTTCATCTCTACCAATATTATATGAGTTTTCCAACTTTTAACATCTTCACCAACAGTTGTTACTGTCTTTTCTATTATAGCTACCCTAGTAGATATGAAGTGTTATTTCATTGTGGTTTTGATTTGCATTTCACTAATGACTAAGATGTTGAGCATCTTTTCATATGGTTATTGGTCATTTGTAGATCTTATTTGGAGAAAAGTCTATTCATATCCTTTGCCCAGTTTAAAAATCATTTGTTCCTTTTATCATTGAGTTGTAAGAGTTCTTTATAGATTCTGGTTACAATCCATTATCAGGTATGTGATTTGCAAATATTTGATCCCATTCTGTGAGCTGTCCTACTTTCTTGAAGGAAGTCTTCAATATAAAAACATATTTAATTTTGATGATGTCCAATTTATTTATTTTTTCTTTTGTCATTTCTACTTTTGGTTTTATATTTAAGAAATTCCAATCTAATTCAGGGTCATGAAGATTAACACCAGTGCTTTTATCTAAGACTTTTATAGTCCTTACATTTAAGTTTGTGATCCATTTTGAGTTAATTTTTGTATATAGTATGAGGCAGGGTCCAACTTCATTCTTTTGCATGTGAATATCTAGTCTTTTCAGCATCATTGTTTGAAAGATGATCTTTTACCCCACTGAATTTTATTACTCCCTTGTCAAATATCAACTGACCATTTATATAGGGATTTATTTCGGAACTCTAAATTCTATGTCATTGACAGATCAATGTATATCCCTATTCCAGTACCACACTGCCTTGGTTATTGTAGCTTTGTAGTAAATTTTGTAAACACAAAGTCTGAGTCCTCTATATTTCTTATTCAAGGTTGTTTTGGTTATTCTGGGTCCCTTGTACTTCCATATGAATATTAGGAACAGATTTTTCATTTCTGAAAAAAGGCAGTTGGAATGTAGACAGAGATTGAATTGAATCCGTAGATCAATTTGGGGAGGATTACATCTTAACATTATTAAGTCTTCTTGTCCATGAACATGTAATGTCTTTTCCTTTATGTCTTTAGATCTTTCTAAATTTCTTTCAATGATATTTTGAAGTTTTCAGTGTGCAAGTCCTACACTTTTTAAGAATTTATTCCAAAGTATCTTATTATTTTTTATGCAACCATGATAGAATTATATCCTTAAATTCAATTTTAGATTGTTCATTGTAAGTTTATGGAAATAAATTTTTTATACTGATCTTATATTCAGCAACTGTTTTAACTTGTTTATTAGCTCTAATAAAGTTTGTGGAGAGATAAATGAGATTTTCTTAGTTTTTGCTGCTAGATAACGAAGTACCATAGGCTAGGTGGCTTATAAACAACAGAAGTATATTTCTCGTAGTATTGGAGACTGGAAGTCTGAGATCAGGTTGCCAGAATGGTCAAGTTTTGGTGAGGGCCCTCTTCTGGTTTGCAGACTGCTAACTTCTGAAATCATTACCTGGCAGGAAGAGCTAGCTAGTTCTCTGGCTTCTTTTTACAAGGACACTCACTAATCTCATTCATGACAACTCTACCTATATGATCTAATTATTAGGTAGGTGGAAAAGTAATTGTGATTTTAGCATTGTTGAAATTTGCTCTTTGATATTAGAATACATTCCTAAACAAATGTGGGTATGTTATACACCATTTTAATGCACATTTCTTGCTTTATTTATTTTTACTAATGACATATTACTTTCTGTTTATTTTATATTTATTTGTTTTTATTTATAATATATAAATATTGTTGGGAACTGACATTATATTTTCCTGGTTTAAGAATTAAATTTAGTAATGTATGTGCTCTTCCCAGAGTGTTTGAAAGTAATGTGTTCCGGAAAGGGTTCCTGTGACAAACAAGGTTGTTGCCTGGAGGCATAACAAAGGACCTGAGCTGCAAGTAAGCAAGAGCTGCCCAGCCCCACAACTGTGGGGGTATGGAGGCCACACAATAAACACATTGTTCCTGTGATTGCTTCTTAAGCCCCATAAGATGGCTGGTTAGTCAATGACGGGTAAGACCCCTCAATGGAGGGGCGACCTAAGCCATGCACAGCCGCAGGGGATCAGCCTAAAAGGAACTGGGGACGAGAAATGCCCCCTGTGGCTGCCTTGTCCATCCTTGCTGATCTCAGTCCATGACCTATGCCTGGCACCTAGAGCAACCACCTGGAAACCTTGAGTCAGGGGACATCTGTGTCCTTAAGGCTACGTGTTCCAGAATTTACGGCCATTGCTGCAATGCCTGGGTGGTTATGTATAAGAAACTAACTTTAATTTTTTAGAGTATAAAAATAAAACTGACCCGGTGTATTATCACCCGAGTCATGTCATCTTTATGTGTGTCTGCGTTTTTCCTTTGTGTTCTGTGTTCATCCTCCATCCTATAAATGGGCCACAGCAAATATGTTATGTTTATATATATTTATATTATATATATTTTAGACTATTGAAGTGATGTTAAACAAAAAAGTGATGTTTAACAAAATTTAAAAAAAAATTAAATTTTTTGAGACATGCTTTGTGGCCTAGGATATGGTCAATCTTAGAGAATGTCTCATGAGCCAATGAGAAAAATGTATATTCAGTGGTTTTAGGGTAGAATGGTAAACGTCAGTCAGGCCCATTTGTTCTAGACTTCTGTTTAAATCCATTGTTTCTTTGTTTGTTTTCTGTTTGGAGGACATGTCCTGTTCTGTCAGAGGGGTGTTGAAGTCCCTGGTTATTACAGTATTGCTGTTTATCATTTTTTTAGATCAATTAGGAATTGCTTTATCAATCTGGGTGCACCTGAGTCTTGGATAAAGTATTTGATCATATAATGGAGGAAAATTTCCCCATCCTTACTAAAAATCTAGATATCTAGGTCCAAGTATCTCAAAAGACTGTTGGGTATTACATTGAAACAGGAAGACACCATGACACATAGTTATCAGACTGGCCAAAATAAGCATAAAGGAGGCCTCCTATGAGCTGTAAGGTGAAAGAAGCAGGTAACCTACAAAGGTAAACCCATCAGACTAACTGCAGACTTCTCAACTAAGACCTTACAAGTCAGAAGAGACTGGGCCCAATTCTCACTCTTCTCAAATAGAATAATTCCCAGCCTAGAATCTTGTACCCTGCAAAAAACTAAGTTTCTTATATGAAGGAGAAATAAAGACCTTCTCAGACAAGCAAACACTGAGGGAATTCATCAAGACAAGACCTGCCTTCCAGGAAGTACTCAGAACACATGGATCAGCGCTATAAACACTCACCAGAGTAAAATCATCTAAAAGCTAAAGGTCAAAGACTAGATACCATAATAGCTCAAGAGAGAAAACAAAGCAACAAAGTTCAGCTCAACAGCTCAACAGAAATCTGCCACACTTATCAATTCTTTCAATAAATGTGAGTGGCTTGAACTGCCCACTAAAGAGGCATCACCTGGTCAAATGGATAAATATATACAAGCAAGTATCTTCTGTCTTCCTAAAACACATCTAACCCACAAGGATGCATTCAGACTCAAGGTGAAGAGATATAAAACAATATTTTATGTAAATGGAATCCAAGAGAAAGCTGGTATAGCAATTCTGATTTCAGGTACCTTATGCTTCAAATCAACAAAAGTAATGAAAGATAAAGATGGTCACTATATAATGGTGAAGGGTACAATTCAACAAGAAGACATAACAATTGTGATATTTATTATTTATATTCTATTAACTTGGGGTTTATTTTGCTTTTGTTTTTCTAGTTCTTTGAGATGCATCCTAATGTTGTTTATTTGAAGCATTCCACTTTTTTGATACAGGCACTTATTATAAACTTTCCTTTTATTATTTTGCTGTACCCCATACGTTTTGATATGTTGTTTCCATTTTCATTTGTTTTTAGAATTTTTTTTAAATGTCCTTCTTAATTTCTTCATTGGTCATTCAGGAACATATTGTTTAATTTCCATGTGTTTGTATATTTTCCAATGTTCCTCTTCTTATTGATTTCTAGTTTTCTTCCATTGTAGTCAAAGAAAATACTTCGTATGATTTCAATTTCTTTTAAGATTTGTTTTGTGGCCTAACATATGGTCTATCCTTGATAATGATCCCTGAGCAGAGGAGAAGAATATGTATCCTGTATCTGTTTGGTGAAATGTTCTGCATATATCTATGAGGTCCATTTGTTCTAAAGTGCAGATTAAGTCCAATGTTTTTGGTTGATTTTCTGTCTGGATGATCTGTTCAATGCTGAATGTGAAGTGTTGAGATCGCCAACGGTTATTGTATCAGGGTCTCTCTCTCTCTTTAGCTCTTGTAATATTTGTCTTATATAACTGGGTGCTCCAATGTTGGATGCATATATATGTAGAATTGTTATATCTTCTTGCTGAATTGGCTCCTTTATCATTATATAATAACCTTCTTTGTCTCTTTATAATTTTTATCTTGAAATATATTTTATCTACTAGCAGTATAGCTATTCCTGTTC
Source organism: Microcebus murinus (assembly GCF_040939455.1). Lineage (NCBI taxonomy): Eukaryota > Metazoa > Chordata > Mammalia > Primates > Cheirogaleidae > Microcebus > Microcebus murinus. The sequence continues at coordinate 73,204,614 of NC_134136.1, read as the reverse complement.
TTTTTTTGTTTCCATTTGTATGAAATATTTTTTTCATCTCTTTATCTCAGCATATGTGTGTCTTTGTAGGCAAACTGGGTTTCTTGCAGACAACCTGTAGGTGGCTCTTGTTTTTTAATCCATTCAGCCACTCTACATCTTTTTTTTTTCTTTTTTCTTTTCTTTTCTTTTCTTTTCTTTTCTTTCTTTTCTTTTCTTTTCTTTTCTTTTTCTTTTCTTTTCTTTTTTTTTAAAAAAAACAGAGTCTCACTCTGTCACCCCACTAGAGTGCAGTGGTGTTCTCATAGCTCACTACAACTTCAAACTGTTGGGCTCAAGTGATCCTCTGACTCAACATCCTGAGTAGCTGGGACTACAGGCATGTACTGCCACACCTGGCTAATTTTTCTATTTTTTGGTAAAGGTGGAGTCTGTCACTTTTGCTCAGGCTGATCTCAAACTTTTGACTTCAAGCCATCCTCCCACCTTGGCTTTCCAAAGTTCTAGGATTACAGGCGTGAGCCATAGTGTCCAGCTGCCACTCTATATCTTTTGATTGGAGAGTTTAATCCATTAACATCCAATGTTATTATTGATAGGTAAGGACTTACTACTGCCATGTTTTTATTTGATTTCTGGTTGATTTATGGTCCTTTGTTTCTTTCTTAGTCCCTTCCTGTCTTCCTTTAACAAAGGACGTGATTTTCTCTAGTAGTATGTTTAATTTTGTACTTTTTATTTTTTGTGTATCTGTTGTAGGTTTTTTGATTTGAGTTTAACATGAAAATTGCAAATAATATTTTATAACCTATTATTTTAGACATATGACAACTCTTCTTACAAACAAACAGGCAAATAGAAATCTAACGGAAATTCTCCCCTTTAACTCTGCCCCCCTCCCCGCTCTTTAACTATTTGTTGTTTCTATCCATATCTTTTTATACTATCTATCTCTTAAAAAGTTGTTTTTGTTATTTTCAGTATGTTTGTCTTTTAGTCATCCTAGTCAAGATATAAGTGTTAAGATATACACCACAATTATAGCAAAAGAGTATTCTGTATTTGTGTACTTACTGCTACCAATGAGTTTTGTACCCTCAGATGATTTCTTATTATTTATTAATATCCCTTTCTTTCAGATTAAAAAAACTCTTTTTAGCATTTCTTGTAGGACAGGTCTGGTGTAGAGGAAATACCTAAGGTTTTGTTTGTCTGGGAAAGTCTTTGTTTCTACTTCATGTTTGAAGGATATTTTTGCAAGATATAACATTGTAGTGTTAAGGTTTTATTCCTTCAGCACTTCAAATATGTCATTCTGCTCTCTCCTGGCCTGTAAGGTTTCCACTGAGAAGTCTGCTGCCAGACATATTGCAGCTCCTTTATATGTTATTCTATTCCTCTTTCTTGCTTCCCTTAGGACCTTTTCTTTGTCTGTGACCTTTGGGAGCTTGATTATTAAATGACTTGAGTTAGTCTTGTTTGGTGTGCTATGATCTTCTTGTGCCTAAATATTGATATCTTTATTTAGGTTTGGGAAGTTCTCCTTCATTTCTTTGAATAAACTTTCTACCCCAAACTCTCTCTCTAATCTCTCTTTAAGGCCAGTAACTCTTAGATTTGCCCTTTTGAGGCTATTTTCTAGATCTTGTATGCCAACTTCAGTTTTTTTTAAATTTCAAAATATTAAGTGGGTACAAATGTTTTTTGTTACATGAGTACCTTATATCTGCAGTCCCCAACCTTTTTGGCACCAGGGACCAGTTTCATGGAAGACAATTTTTCCATGGACCAGCATGGGGCAGGGAGGCAGAGCTCAGGTGGTGATGTAAGTGATGGGGAGTGGTTGTAAATATAGGTGAAGCTTCACTGGCTCACCTGCCATTTACCTCCTGTGCGGGCCCCCAATTCCTAAGTTTCATGGAAGACAATTTTTACATGGACAGGGTGGAGTGGGGCAGAACTCTGCAGCCTGGTCCCTAAATGGGACACGAACATGTACAGGTTTGTGGCCTGAGCCTTATATAATGGTTATATCAGGGTTTTTGTTGTGACTGTCACCAAAATAGTCTTCTTTGTATGCAATAGGTAACTTTTTATCCCTCACTATCCTCCCACACTCCTCACTTGTTTGTTTCCAATGTTCTTATATGTTTTGTGCCTGTGTGTACACATTGTTTATCTCCCACTTAGTAGTCCTAAGTAAAGCTTCATTTTTTCTTTTTTCTCTTCTGACTGTGTGTTTTCAAATAGCTTTTCTTCAAGCTCACTAATCCATTCTTCTGCTTGATCAGTTCTGCTGTTGAGAGACTGTGATGCATTTCTATTTTATCAATTGAATTCTTAAGCTCCAGAATTTCTGCTTTTTTTATTGTTTCAATCTTTTGTTAAATTTCTCTAATGGGTTTCTGAATTCCTTCTCTGTATTGTCTTGAAGCTCATTGAGGTTCTTCAGGACAGCTATTTCCAATTCTTTGTCTAAAGGTCACGTATCTCCATCACTCAAGCACTGATCATCAGTACCTTATTTAGTTTGTTTGATAAGATCATGTTTTCCTCGATGTTCTTGTGATGCCTGTGGATGTTCATTGATGTCTGGGCATTGAAGAGTTTGGCTATTTTTTACATTTTTGCAGTCTGGCCTTGTTTGAATCCATTCTTCTTGAGAAAGCATTGCAGATATTCAAAGGGAATTGAGGGCTATGGTCTCTTTGGTCACTTCAGTTGTATCAGCACTGAGGATGCCCCAAGCCAAGTAATACTATGACTCTTGCAGACACCTGGTAGTACCTACAACCTTGGTGGACTTGGGTAAAATATGGGAAAATTTCTTTTTTTACCAGGCATAGTCTTTCACTCTCTTCCCCCACTCTCTGTGCTAGGCTGCTGGAGTTAGGGGAAGAGTGACGTGGGCACTCTTGCATGGTCACCAGAGCCAGGTCACACCTGAAGCCAGCCCAGTCTCATCCAAAGGCTGTGGTGGCTGTTGTCTGGCGACCTCTGATGTTTATTCAAAGCCCAAGGGCTCTTTAGTCGGCAGGTGGTGAATCCTGCCAGGATTCCATGTTTTCCCTTCAGGCAGCCTGTTTCTGTCTAGTCCAAGGTGGGTCCAGAAATGCCATTCAAAAGCTAATTCCTGGACTCAAGGACTTTGGGAGTTGGCTTGGTACTTAATTTTACTGTGGCTGAGCTGGTACCCAAGTTGCAAAACAAAGTCCAGTGAACTCTTCCTTTACCCAAGTGGAAGGAGTCAGTCTCTCTCTCTCCACCCCTCTCTCTCTCTCTCTGTCTCTCTCCCCACCTCTCCCTCTCCCCTTCCCCCTCCCCCTCCCCCTCTCCTCTTACCCCTCCCCCTCTCCCCTCCCCTCCCCCACCCCTCCCCCTCTCTCCCTCCTCCTCTCCTCCTCCCCCTCTTCCTCTCTCCCTGCCACACTGCCTGTAGTTGGGGGAGGGATGACATAGGTTCTGGCTTGGCTGACCTTGCTGGTGTCTCACTGGGTCACATGCACCCTAACTCCACTGGTTCCAAGCCAGCACAGCTGCAGGAATTGCCTGAGGACTGCAGCCTTTGTGGCCTGATGGCCCTATAAATTTAGTCTAGGCCCCAGGCTTCTTTTTGTCAGCTGATGGTGGAGCTAGGCAGAACTCTGGTTTCAGGGCAGAGGATTTTCTTCTGACCAGGCTGCTCTAAATGCTCCCTCCATGAGAACCAGTAGAATTCTGCCCTCTGCTGTGTTCCCCTGTGCCAGGGCAGCCCTGATTTCCAATGCAAAGTCTCACAATCACTTCACTCTCCCACCCCTGGGCACATAAATTCCTTCTGCACTTGCCTTGCTGGCACAGCACCGCTGAGTGATGGGGGGGGGTGGCGTAGGCAATGCAAGATTGTCTTTTCTGCAGTCTTCAGTGCCTCTTTCCTTGATACAATGTTAAAACCATGTACCGTGATCACTCATCTGATTTTTTTTTGTTCTTCTGAAGGTGCTTGCTTTTGAATAGTTGTTGAATTTGATGTTCCTGTGGAGAGACGATCACTGAAGATTTTTTTGTGTGGCCATTTTGCTCTGCTCCATCTCATGAAAATTAAATGTCACTTGCTTTTTAAAATTATTCATCATGAAGGTAAGCTATTATTTATTAGGTCTCTGTCTGTCCACTTTACTAAATATCTTACAATTATCATTTTTCAGAGGTAATTTTCTTGAATTATCTAGGTTAGTAAAAGCAATGATAGAGTTCATCCATTGTAAAATTAAAACTGAGCCCCATTATGTATCATCATATTCATAATCATTTTTGCTACAAAAAGCATACACACCAAATCATACTATCTCTTGCTTTTGGCTTGATTTTCTCTGCTCAATTCCCTACTCCCTCTTTCTGTCTATATGACTTTAGGTGTGGAATTTGAGCCCTCAGTTTCATCATTTGGAGAGATTTTGCTGCCAGCTCCTGCAGGGATGCCCATGCTTCCTTTTGAAACCCAAACTCACCAAAGGCCTTTCAGTATCAAGAATAACAATTTAACAAAAGGGATTAAAGTAAGCTAATTAGAATGGTTAGTTAAACTTATATCCTGCTAGATAAGAGTATAGGTTATTATAGGAAAGCAACATGTTATCTGAAAGTTTGTTCTGTTGGAAAAGAAATTGAATATTTCATAAAGGTAGCCACATATGTTTCTATGTTGATTTTCAACTTAAAAATGAGTGAAACAGGAAAAATGCTAATGTTGCTATCTTAGGTCTCTAAGGATAAATTGAGATAATTCACCTAGAAGTACTTAGAGCTCTACCTGAGAGGTGTTTCATAAATATAAAAAAGTATAATCATTACTATTACTAGTAAGCACAATTATTATTTGAATGGGAAGTTAGAGGCTGAGAGAGAATATGTGAGTTGTTGAAAAACCATACATTAAGTCTCTGAACTTCTCTTTCCTTATAATTATTCTCTTGACTATCTTTAATGAAAATAACAATGTCTCATCTTAGTCTAAGTAGTTGATGGATTCCAAGATATAAAATGAAAAAAATTAATGAATGTATCCCTTAATAGCTCCATTCTATGACATTTCCTTAACCACAGCTCACAGCTTAGTCAATCCCATTCCATAACATTTTTCATTCTCATGAACATGCATATTTAATTGTTAGCTTTATAACATCTTTTTAAATCTAGTCTTGTATAACTTTAAAGTGCGCATTCATTTTCTGATGGATTACTGCTGATACATCATAAATATATTATTTTTTTAGATTTGGATGATTTTATTTAAATTATATTAAACTTATTTTCTGTATGTACTTAGTTCTGTGCAATTTTATATGTGTAGAAGCATGAGCCACCACCACAGTCAAGATATAGATCAGTTCTTTCATAACAAAGATCTTTAATGCTACCACCTCCCTTCCATCATCCCTTTTCTTTTTTTTCTTTTTTTTTTTTTTTTTTTTTTTTGAGACAGAGTCTCGCTTTGTTGCCTAGGCTAGAGTGAGTGCCGTGGCGTCAGCCTAGCTCACAGCAACCTCAAACTCCTGGGCTCAAGCAATCCTTCTGTCTCAGCCTCCCGAGTAGCTGGGACTACAGGCATGAGCCACCATGCCCGGCTAATTTTTTCCTAAAAATGTCATCACTGTGTTGCATCCTCCTCTGCATTATGTTCTTGGTCAAATAAATGCACACTGACCTTGCTGTTAGAGATAGACACTATTTTTAATGCAAAAAAATGGCATGATATATAGTTTCTAAAACTGGCCTTTCTCACATAGCTGTGTAGCACAGATATCCCAGAGTTTTAAGATTTTATATTTTAAAATTTGAACTTTCAACCCTCATGGGTGTATATGGTATGAAGTAAAAATGCAAGATATTTCTTTGCTCACAAGAGTTTTCCAACATCAAACACTCTCTACACTATTTAAGCCAATTCCATGATGTTTTTAAATGTGTAGATTTCTAATTTCATTTAGTATATGGATTATTTTATTATTCTCTTTAAAGAAACTTTTAAAAATCAGGAATTTTTTTCTTTTATATGAGCCTTCAAATTAAATTTTTCAATTCCTTAAAGAATTTAAATTTGAATTTTAAATTTAATTTCCTTACCTTTGTAGACATGTATTCTTTATCCTATTTGATTTTCATCAGTATATGTTTATAACATTTAATTTTTCTTTTATATCTAGGATATAAATATTTCTTAACCAAGAAAGCAAGGTCAAAAACATACCTTCATAGTATGATTTCTAGGTATATATATATTTTTTGTTGTCAATGTATTTGTTAACCATTATATTTCATAGCCAATGATTACTTGTGAAGTTACTGATTCTTGTATATTTTGTTTTTGTCAGTCTATCTTTATGAACTGTCTTACTGATTCCCATAGATTGGAAGTTCTTGAATTTTCTAAGTAATCACATCATCTATGTTTAATACCTAACACATTAAAAGTAATAGAAAGACTACATTGCTACAATTAGCTAGTAATATAATTAGCTGATAAGGAAAGGCAGAAAGCCACCCTTGAGTTTGGCTCTGTGTTTCTTTGCTCTTAGTGCCTCACTCTTTGTTTTAATTCTTCCTCTTTCCATCTCTGCCCTGGGAACTGGGTCCTTAAGTTGTCAGTTTAGAAATACTATGCTGCTATTTCGAGCAGAGTGACTGTGCTGCCAAGGAAATACAAATTCAGCAGTGACTTCTGAGAATAAAGGATGCTATTTAACACTGGAATGTTAGACCTAGCTAGTAAGCAGAATTATTATTAGGCTGGTGTATTCCAAGTAGGAATCTACCATTTCATCTGTGCATGTGTTGTGTTAGACATCAAGTGAAATGTCGTGACAATAAACCTCATCTTTTCATATGTAATTTTACATTGCCTAAAAGTATTTCCACATACGTAGCCTTTTTTGAGTCTCCTGAGAAATCTTTAAGCGGGAAATAACAATAATACCTATTTCACGAGATAATCATAAGGATTTTGTGAGAAAGTCTTATAGTTCACACCAAGTTTCATAGCAATGAATAAACACTCAGCAAATATTCCATTAATATTATAATCATCTTTATCATCTTTACTAACAGCATGAAACTATTACCTCTTTGAATTATTTTTACAGATGTATTTTAACATCACTTTTTCACATCTCCCAATGAGGTTACATTGTAGTATTTAATATAATTAACTTGTCTGTAGCACCGGATCTTCAAAGTTAGGGTCATATATGTCTTATTTATTTAAACTACTTGTTATAAAAATTCCTACATGAAAAATTCTGTCATTCCTTCCATATATATTCTGGACATATATTGCTTTGTCTAATCCTAGGCATTTAAAGTTATCTTTAAGTTATTAAGAGATTATTGATTGGATTAAGTTTTAAAAAAATTTCAAAATTACATATTTTAAAAAAGATAATTCCATAACATTTGTAATAAAAATACAGCATCTTCTTGAGCCCCTTGTTCTCACCCCAGTTCTTCTTCCCTAGATGCAACCACTTTTCCCTGTTTCAGTTGTTTCTTTTGGAATTTCTATCCATATTTTAGAACAATGTGCTTATATTTCACTTACTGATTTTTTTTTTATTTCGGCATATTATGGGGGTACAAATTTTTATTTATTATTATTTTATTTTTTTATTTCAGGATATTATGGGGGTACAGATTTTAAGGTTTCAATAAATGCCCATTTCCCCCCTCCCCCCACAAGTCTGAGTCTCCATCATGACCATCCCCCAGATGGTGCACATCTCACTCATTATGTATGTATATACCCGCCCCCCTCCCCCCTCCCACCTGCCCAATACCCTATTACTGTAGTACCTATGTGACCATTTAGGTGCTGTTCAGTTAATACCAATTTGCTGGTGAGTATATCTGGTGCATGTTTTTCCATTCTTGGGATACTTCACTTAGTAGTATGGGTTCCAGCTCTAACCAGGAAAATATAAGATGTGCTATATCACCATTGTTTCTTAGAGCTGAATAGTACTCCATGGTATACATATACCACATTTTATTAATCCATTCTTGGATTGATGGGCACTTGGGCTGTTTCCACAGCCTTGCAATTATGAATTGTGCTGCTATAAACATTCGAGTGCAGGTGTCTTTTTTGTAGAGTGTCACTGGATCATTTGGGTAGATGCCCAGCAATGGGATTGCTGGATCAAATGGTAGATTCGCTTGTATCGCTTTAAGGTATCTCCATATTGCTTTCCACAGAGGTTAAACTAGTTTGCAGTCCCACCAGCAGTGTAGGAGTGTTCCTCTCTCTCCACAACCACGCCAGCATTTATTGTTTGGAGATTTTTTTATAAAGTCCATTCTCACAGGGGTTAAGTGATATCTCATTGTGGTTTTGATTTGCATTTCCCTGATGATTAGAGATGTTGAGCATTTCTTCATATGTTTGTTGGCCATTCTTCTGTCTTCTTTAGAAAAATTTCTGTTCAAGTCCTTTGCCCACCTTTTAATGGGGTTATTTGATTTTTTCTTCCTGATTTTCGTGAGTTCTAAGTATATTCTAGTTATCAGTCCCTTATCGGATGCATAGGATGCAAAAATTTTCTCCCATTCTGTAGGTCGTCTGTTTACTTTCATGACTAGTTCTTTGGCTGTGCAGAAGCTTTGTAGTTTGATCATGTCCCATTTATTTATTTTTGTTTCTGCTGTGATTGCCTTTGGGGACTTCTTCATAAACTCTTTGCCCAGGCCGATGTCTAGGAGCGTGTTTCCAACTTTTTCCTCTAGAGTTCTAATAGTTTCATATCTTAGGTTTAAGTCTGTTATCCAGCGTGAGTTGGTTTTTGTGAGAGGTGAAAGGTGTGGGTCCTGTATTAGCCTTCTACAGGTGGCTATCCAGTTTTCCCAGCACCATTTATTGAAGAGGGATTGTTTTCCCCAGCATATGTTTTTGTCTGCTTTGTCAAAGATTAGATGGCTATATGAGGATGGTTTTATATCAGGATTCTCACATCTGTTCCACTGGTCAATATTCCTGTTTTTGTGCCAATACCATATTGTTTTAATTACTACAGCTTTGTAGTATAGTTTGATATCTGGCATATTAATGCCTCCCATTTTGTTTTTGTTGCCTAGAATTGCTCTTGATATTCGGGGTCTTCTTTGGTTCCATACAAAGCGTAAAATTATTTTTTCTATATCTGTGAAAAATGCTGATGGGATTTTAATAGGTATTGCATTGAATCTGTAGATCAGTTTGGGTAGTATAGACATTTTGATGAGGTTGAGTCTGCCGATCCATGAGCATGGTGTGGATTTCCATTTGTTTACATCCTCTGCTATTTCCTTCCTCAGTGTTTCATAGTTCTCCCTGTAGAGGTCGTTTACGTCCTTGGTTAAGTATATTCCTAGGTACTTTAATTTCTTTGTTGCTATTGTGAAGGGAATTGAGTCTTTGATTTGGTTCTCAATGAGATTGTTGTTGGTGTATATGAATGCCTCTGATTTCTGCGTATTGATTTTGTATCCTGAGACTTTACTAAATTCATTGATCAGTTCCAGTAATTTCTTGGTTGAATCTTTGGGGTTTTCTAGATATAATATCATATCATCAGCAAACAGTGAAAGTTTGATCTCTTCTGCCCCTATTTGGATACCTTTGATTCCATTTTCCTGTCTGATTGCTGTAGCCAAGACTTCCAGCACTATGTTGACCAGAAGTGGAGATAGTGGGCAGCCTTGTCTGGTTCCAGTTCTAAGTCGGAATGATTTCAATTTTTCCCCATTCAGTATGATGTTGGCTATGGGTCTGTCATATATGGCTTATATCATTTTTAGGTATGTCCCTTCTATGCCTATTTTCTTTAGTGTTCGTATCATGAAAGGGTGTTGAATTTTGTCAAAAGCTTTTTCTGCATCTATTGAAAGAATCATGTGGTCTTTGTTTTTGCTTCTGTTTATGTGGTGAATTGCATGTATAGATTTATGTATGTTGAACCATCCCTGCATCCCTGGGATGAAGCCCACTTGGTCGTGATGGATTATTTTTTTGATAAGCGTCTGGATTCCGTTAGCTAAGATTTTGTTGAAAATTTTTGCATCTATATTCATTAGGGATATTGGTCTGTAGTTTTCTTTCTTTGTTGCATCCTTTCCTGGTTTTGGTATCAGAGTAATATTCGCTTCATAAATGGTGTCAGGGAGGATTCCGTTCTTCTCGATGTTGTGGAATAGTTTCTGCAAGATAGGTACTATTTCTTTTTGTAAGTGTGGTAAAATTCGGGTGTGAAGCCATCTGGACCGGGACTTTTCTTTTTAGGGAGATTTTTAATTGCTGTTTCTATTTCAGCTGTTGAGATTGGTCTGTTCAGGGAATCTATTTCTTCCTGGTTGAGCCTAGGGAGGCTGTGTGTTTCTAGAAATTTGTCCATTTCCTCCACATTGTCCAGTTTGTGTGCATAAAGATTTTTGTAGTATTCATAAATTGTATCTTGTATCTCTTTGGGATCAGTTGTGATATCTCCTTTTTTATTCCTGATGGAGCTTATTAGAGATTTCTCTTTTCTGCTTTTCATTAGCTTAGCCAATGGTGTGTCAATTTCGTTTATTTTTTCAAATAACCAACTGTTTGTTTTATTAATCTGAATAGCTTCCCTGTTTTCAATTTCATTTAGTTCTGATTTGATCTTGTTGATTTCACTTCTTCTGCTGGGTTTGGGGTTGGTCTGTTCTTCTTTTTCCAGCTCTTTGAGTCGTTTCGTTAGAATGTCTATTTGTGATCTTTTTGTCTTTTGGTTATAGGCATTTATGTAGATAAACTTTCCTCTCAGAACTGCTTTAGCTGTGTCCCAGAGGAGTTGATAACTTGTCTCCCCATTATCATTTTCTTTTTTTTTTTTTTTTTGAGACAGAGTCTCGCTTTGTTGCCCAGGCTAGAGTGTGTGCCATGGCATCCGCCTAGCTCACAGCAACCTCAAACTCCTGGCTCAAGCAATCCTCCTGCCTCAGCCTCCCAAGTAGCTGGGACTACAGGCATTCACCACCATGCCCGGCTAAATTTTTGTATATATATTAGTTGGCCAATTAATTTCTTTCTATTTATAGTAGAGACGGGGTCTCGCTCTTGCTCAGGCTGGTTTCGAACTCCTAACCTCGAGCAATCCACCCGCCTCGGCCTCCCAGAGAGCTAGGATTACAGGCGTGAGCCACCGCGCCTGGACTCCATTATAATTTTCTTCATAGAATTTTTTATTTCCATCTTTATTTCTTCATTTATGAAGTAATCATTTAGTAGGAGGTTGTTTAATTTCCATGTTTTTGTGTAGAAATGTGAGTTTCTGTTAGGGTTGATTTCTAGTTTTATTCCACTGTGATCTGAGAAGGTACATGGTATGATTTCTATTTTTTTAAATTTCTTGAGATTTACTTTGTGTCCTAGGATATGGTCAATCTTAGAGCATGTCTCGTGAGCTGATGAGAAGAACGTATATTCAGTGGATTTTGGGTAGAATGTCCTATAGATGTCAGTCAGACCCAATTGTTCCAGGGTTTTGTTTAAGTTCATTATTTCTTTAGTAATTTTCTTTTTGGAGGATCTGTCTTGTGCCGTCAGTGGGGTGTTGAAATCTCCGGTGATTATGGAGTTGCTATTAATCCATTTGCTTAGATCCAGTAAGGTTTGCTTTATGAAACTGGGTGCACCTAAGTTGGGTGCATATATATTTAAAATTGTTATCTCTTCTTGTTGAAGTGTGCCCTTCACCAGTATATAGTGACCCTCTTTGTCTTTAACTACTTTTGTTGCTTTAAAAACTGAATCGTCTGAAAGTAGAATTGCCACGCCAGCTTTCTTTTGGCTTCCACTTGCCTGGAATACTGATCTCCACCCTTTTACTTTTAGTCTATATGCATCCTTGCAGGTTAGATGTGTTTCCTGAATACAGCATATACTTGGCCTATATTTTCTTATCCATTCAGCCAGCCTATATCTTTTGAGTGGAGAGTTTAAGCCATTCACATTTATTGAGAGAACTGATAGGTAAGGTAGATTCCTGTTCATTCTGTTGGGTTGGATGTTGTTGCTTTGATTTCTCTCTTGAGCCATTGTATTATCTGGCCTTTAATCTTTGGGTTTTGGTTGTTTTTATATTCGTGAGTTTTTATTATGGTGCTCCGTGCATAGCACTGTTTTTAGTAGTTCTTGTAGGGCTGGTCTTGTCTTGGTGAAATCTCTGAGACTTTGCTTGTCTGAGATTGTCTTTATTTATCCTTCATATATGAAGCTTAGTTTTGCAGGGAATAATATTCTAGGCTGGGCATTGTTTTGTTTCAAAAGAGTGAGAATGGGGCCCCAGTCTCTCCTTGCTTGTAAAGTCCCATTAGAGAAGTCTGGTGTTATTCGAATTGGCTTTCCCTTGTATGTTACTTGAATCTTTCTTCTTACAGCTCTTAGAAGGGCCTCTTTAGTTGATATTTTGGTCAGTCTGATGACTGCATTTCGTGACGTCTTCCTGTTTGCATTGAATCTCTCAAGGGTCCTCTGGGCTTCTTGAACTTGTATATCGGGATTTTGACCAAGGCCTGGGAAATTTTCCTCTATTATATCTTCAAACAGCTTGTCCAGCCCTTAAGTGTTGTCTTCTTCCCCTTCTGCTAACCCTATGACCCTCACGTTAGGTTTTTTTCACATAATCCCACAGCTCTTGTAGGCTTTGCTCTTTTCTCTTGTTTCTCTGCTCTATCTCTGTGACCGATTTATTTAATTGGAATGTGTTATATTCAATCTCTGAGATTCTTTCTTCTGTTTGATCTATCCTGTGGAATAGAGTGGAATAGTCCTCTGTATCCTGATCTATCCTGTGGAATAGAGTGGAATAGTCCTGAGACTTTCCACAGTATTTTGTAATTCCCTGAGTTGATTCTTCATCTCCAGGACTTCGGTTAAAGTTTTCTTCACTGTGTCGATCTCTTTAGTGAACCTTTGTTCCATATCCTGGAGGCTTTTTGTGGTTTCTTTGTGTTGGTTATTGAGTTGTTATTGCAGCTCGGTGAGTGTTCTTATGATCCACATACGAAATTCCTCTTCTGTCATATTGGTTGCCTGATTTTGGTTGGTGTCCATTTCTAGGGGGCTGGTGCTCCTCTTTGGGTGTGTGTTTTCCGTTTGGTTCTTCATATTTCCTGAGTTCTTTCACTGATTTCTTCCCATGTCGATCAGTTGTTGTTTCTTTCCTTTAGCTTTTTGTTTGGGTATTCACACACCTTGTTTAGTTTCTGAGCCGTTACATGGTGTCTGTGGTGAGATTCGACCACTCCCTGTATATTGAGTCAGTGGGTGCCGTGAAAAGGCTGTGCAGGATGCCGTCCCTGTCAGTAGGTGGCGCTTGCTTGGTGAAAGAGGCTATGCTGTTGTTTTGGTGTCCTGTTATTAGCTCTTGTTCTGGGCAGATCTGGGTTGGGTAAGCCTGCCCTATGGCACCACTGATGGCTTTAGCAGGGGTCAAAGTTCTCTACTCTGCTTCCAGGAAAAGCTGTCAGGGAGGGGCTGGAATGGTCCCGCTTAGCCATAAAGTCTGGGTGTGGGGGTTGGGCTGTCTGAGACCCTCAGTCTGGAGCAGGCCTCGCTTCTTTCCACCCTCCCCAACTCTGCAGCTACTCCTGGGTCTCTGCCAGCAGGTCAAACCACACTCCACCAGGCCTCCCCGGACTGTGATGCCGGCGGGGAGGTTCCCTGTGCAGGAACGCCACCTGGGCTGGGCGTATGTCCTCCTTTTGGGAGGAGGGTTGCCCTCTAGGATGCTGATCTGTCCCTGAAGGCACACACATCTCAGTAGGCTGTTCACGTATAACCCTTCTGTGCCCCGGGCAATGCTAGCCCTCGGTGCACAGGATCTGGTCTGCAGGTCTGACCTCTGGGTCCCAGAGTTCAAACTGTATCCCCACTAGGGAGAAGAGCTCCGGTCCCAGTTCACCCACAGGGAGCCCAAGCTGGGTCTATATCTCTCAGCCTCTGAGTCGGCATCGTTCTCCTGGGAACACCATGCCAGCAGCACCTTGGAGGGCTGGTGGGTAGGGAGCTCGCAATCTGAGTTCCCCTGAGTCAGCTGTAGGGTCCCAAAAGGGAAGGTCCTGTTCCCTGGAGGTTCCTCCGGCTGGTGGCTATATTGTCTCTCTGGGCAGCCGCCAGTAGAGTCGGAGGAGGGGAATAGGAGGCTTCTATGGCGCCTGCCACGCGGCTGGGGTCTGTGCACACAGAGGTGCCGGGAGGGAGTTGGGAGCCTGGTGCCATGTCCGCTACAGGCTCACCACTGGCTGGAGGCAGCAGTCTCTGAACTGGTGTCCGCAGGTCTCTCCACCCTCTGGGGAGCCCACCAGCAGTCCCAAATGCAGGGGAGCGGAAACAGCAAATCCACGTACCCTTGCCGCTGGTCTCCGGGCTGCTCCGGTGGTCTCAGCCTCCAGTTCTCCTCCGCAGCCTCCTCCCGTGGTGTCTCCCGGGGTCTCAGGTACCCCTCCTTCCAGCCCTCATCCGCTGTATGCTCGTCTTCTTGCTTCTTTTTTCTAATTTCTGCTAGAATCTGTCTTTTCTGCAGAGACACTCTGTCTGGCAGTTTTTCTCGTCTGCCATCTTGATCCTCCCCAGGGATACAAATTTTAAGGTTTCAAAAAGTGCCCCTCCCCCCTTCCCCCCACAAGTCTGAGCTTCCAGTGTGATCATCTTCCTGATGGTGCACATCTCACTCATTATGTATGTTTAATTCTGAATGGTCTCTATTGGCTTTTGCTCTATAGAAGAGAAGAAGTACTCTCCCTAATCTCTCTCTGTTTCTCTCTTTTTCTCTCCCTCTCAACCACACATACACACACCATTGCTACTATCACCACCAAAACTACCACCACATGTGTTTTTTCTCATCCCATCTAGCCAATATAATTATATTTTTTGGTTAGAGAAATATTAAGTGGTTAATTTATTAGGGTAATACATTGTTCAAACCAAGCCACGTTGTATACTGTTATTATACTTCCTTTTTAATAGTACTTATACTTATTTTCTCTCCCCAATTTAATAATTATCTTGTTATGGTTTTCTAAGTATCTATCACTAATTTATCCCTGTATTTCACCAGAGATATAAATCTCTTCATGATACTTTCAAACACATCAAACAGTCTCTCATTTGAAACTTTTTCTTGGAGACATCCCTTCTGGAGTTCTCTGTCACCCTACTTTAATCTTGTATGCCTTTCTCTCTATGCTTATTGCTCATGGGAGAATGGGTGGTTGAGTTGTTTAGGGGGTCCTAACTGCTTCATGTATGGACATTTACCTAATTTTCCTGTATTTAGGCTTACTTTGACCCTCATTGTGAAAAGTACCTTGTGTTTCTAATTCTTGGGGATTTTTAATTTTTGAGGATTTATAAACCAGGCTGCTTCTGGGCTTCCCCACTGCCAGGTTTGTGTAGGGACTTTTTTCTCTGCTAAATAATTTTCCATTTACCCATCTACATCTCTGTCTCCAAAATGTTATTCTTAAGCCTTCTTTCCTTTTTTCTTGCAAGTTTATGCTTTAAAAAATTCTCCTTTTTGCCTTTGTTGGAAGTTGAGGAGGGAATTATGGTAAATAGGTATGATCAATCCAATCCAATATGTTTAACCTGAAGACCCAGTATTGTTTATTTAGGATAATTATTGCTGTAATGGAGGAGTCATTATTTCTTTTTTCAATCTTGTTCTGCCTGCCCCCTCTGCTGAAGAAACTAAAAATGTTGCATATTATAACTAATTTTCTTATTTTAAATATGTGTGTGTTTGTATGTGTGTATATATATATATATATATATATCATTGCAAAATTATTAGGTGGTATAAAACAGCATTGTGAAGAGTAAGTGCTATAACATACCTATAAAAATATGAGAGCATTTTTGAGACTAAATTCTCCTGATAATGTCTCAACTCTTATCTTTTAGATCTGAGATATTTTTTTCTAGAGTCTGGTTGTTCAGATCAACCATTGACAAGAAACGTTGCTGTCAGCTCCTGCTCAGTTATCCATGTAGCCACTTCAAACCCAAACACAGTAATCTTTATAGTTTTCTATTTAATATAAAGTATTTATTGTATTTTAGATGCAGAGAATTAGATTAGTTATAATTCTTTGTGTATGACATGCTCTCAGTATAAGTCCATGTCTGCTTTTAATTAGTTATTTAGTTAGCTTTTTTTAATAATTTAAGAAATACTAGCCTGTCGCTTAAAATAAAAGCTAGGACATCAATAATATACATATATATATATGTGTGTGTGTGTGTGTGTGTGTATGTATATATATATAAAAAATACATACTGTATATTCATGTTATGTATCTATATCTATAAACTCTGTTCCTACCAACTCATACTCTGGCTTCCCTCCACTAGAGGCAATGGTCACCCTGATTCCCATTCAGTATTTCCTTGGTCCTTTTTCTTGTACCTAGCTCCTTTGGGGCTTTAATTTTTCAGTTTATTATGAAGCTTTATCCTTATTTTTGTATGCTGTTGTGGTATTTTATGTTTGACTACTAAAGAATATTCAATTGTCTTTATTTACCACAATTTTTTTACCTATGCTCCTGCTGATGGACATTTGGACTATTTCCAGGTTTTTGCTATTGTGAGAAGTATTGATATGAGTCTTACACTTGTTGTCTGTTATACATGTATAAGAATTTTTCTTGGGCCTTTCCTATGAGTGAAATCGATAGGCCATAATTTATGCAAAAGTTCACCTTTAGGTGGTAATATTAATAGTAAACCATTTCCCAAACTAACTTCACTAAGGTATACTGCACCCGCCCCCCAGCAGTGTATGAGATGCTGTACATTCACATCTTGGTCAAAACTAGGTGTCATCAGTCTTTCATATTTTTGCTAATAAATGGAGGTAGACTGTATCTCATTGAGATCTTGATTTGCATTTCTCTGATCACTAATGGTGTGGAATATCTCTTCATAGTTATTAATACTAAGAAATAATATTTCACATTAAAATATGTTTGCTGTAGGTTTTTGGCAGATATGCTTATAAGTCAGTTTTCTTCTATTCCTAGTTTATTAGTGGGTTATTAGGAATGAAACTTTAATTTGATTAGATACCTTCATTGTGAGAGAGTTCCATTGTAATCTCCTACCTTGTCTAAGCTTACAGCCATGACCCTGCCCTGCCACTATTGTGAAACCTCAAGGTTTTAGGTTATTGAGCCTGGCATGAGCACTCTCACCATCCAATGTTCATCCCCATCTACTCTTCTGGTAATTTCTCTTTTATAAATTTGGACCCCTACTTTTTTATGAGCTCAACTCTACATTGAAAAAAAAAGTATTGTGATACTTTATCTCATATTTCTAAGTTTATAAGAGAAGGGTAGCCTTTTAAGGTCATCTATACCACAGATTGTCAGACTTTAATGTCGATAGAAATTACCTGAGGATATTGTTAAAGTGTAGATTCTAATTAAGTTTATCTGGGGTAGAACTCAAGATGCAGGATTTCTAACAAATTCTCAAGGGATGCCTCTGCTGCTAATTACTGAATCACACTTTTAGTAGCAAGCCCCTACCTTGACTATTATAGTGCTGGAAAAAGGATTCCAAAATCATTTTTCAGATCTGAGCTCTAAAAAACAGTTTGTCGGGGGATTTTTTGGCCAGATAATGCAGGGTTTCCCTGGAAGCAACATGAAACCCAAATTCATTCAACAAATTCTGGTATAAAAAAATCTCAGTTTACAACTGCCGTTTTTGTTATTAATAATAAGAAGGTTTACTCAAAGCTCTTACATCCTGGTATATTAGCCAATAGTTTTCAGTTATGAATACATGTGTACTGTTGGACATGAGATTGAAATTTTGCTATATAAATAACCTACTTTCCTCTGATATCATAATTTGCCAAAATATTTTGGTGCATGTTGGCTCATTCGATCTCTATAACAAATCTGGGAGGTAGATGTAATAACACCCTCTCTCTGCCAAGGGATTTTTGTGAGGGTTAGATGGGATCATGCTCATAAAAACACTTATTCAATGCCTGACATGGAAGTAATCACTCAGGAAAGGTTATTTTTTTTTGTTTCTCTTATTGTTATCAATTAAACTATGTGCATGTATTAATTTTTTCTTATTATAAAACTTGAACCTTGGCCGGGCGCGGTGGCTCAAGCCTGTAATCCTAGCTCTCTGGGAGGCCGAGGCGGGCGGATTGCTCAAGGTCAGGAGTTCAAAACCAGCCTGAGCAAGAGCGAGACCCCGTCTCTACTATAATTAGAAAGAAATTCATTGGCCAACTGATATATATATAAAATTAGCCGGGCATGGTGGCACATGCCTGTAGTCCCAGCTACTGGGGAGGCTGAGGCAGTAGGATCGCTTGAGCCCAGGAGTTTGAGGTTGCTGTGAGCTAGACTGACGCCACGGCATTCACTCTAGCCTGGACAACAAAGCGAGACTCTGTCTCAAAAAAAAAAAAAAACTTGAACCTTGCTAGAGGTTAAGTGACATGCATGATATGACATTTGGGATTTTAGTCACAGCCCCAAAGTGGGCTAGATTTGCTTTTGGTTTATTAAAATGTTTTCCTCTACAATTTTTTATTACAAAAGTGATGTTTCTTTATCCTAATTAGGAAAATAGTGCAAAAATAGATAAAGAAAAATTAAATAATCTCCTCTCATAATGCTTCATTCCTGATCCCTTGACAGTATTCCCCAAAATGCTAGTAGCATTCGCATAAACATCTGAGCTTTTTTTTCTTTCAAGCAAATAGTTATCAACACATGTGTATTTCCATCACTGGCAATTCTTGGGCTGTTACTTTGTATACAAAGGTGCAATACAATTCACAATTGCAAAGATGTGAAAACAACCCAAGTGCCCATCAATACATGACTGGATTAATAAAATGTGGTGTATGTATACCATGGAATACTACTTAACTCCAAAAAATGGTGAACTAGCACCTTTTATATTATCCTGGATAGAGATTTCACCCATCCTTTGAAGTAAGGTATCACAATGATGGAAAAACATGCACCATATGTACTCACCATCAAATTGGTACTAACTGATCAACACTAATGTATTCACATGGTAGTAATACTCATTGGATGCCAGGCAGGTGGGGATTGGGGGAGGTAAACCCACAACTAATGGAAGCGGAGCACACTGTATGGGAGAAGAACACGCTTATGGCCCTTGCTTGGACAAGCCAAACACATTACATGTAACCAAAATATTTGTACTGCTATAATATCCTAAATTAAAAAATAAAAAAGTTTCAATCTACTAAAATAGATTGTTTTGCAACTTCCTATAGTCACATAGCAATATATCATGGGAATATCATAGGTCAATAGATTTCCTTCATTTTATGTTTCAATATTTCCCTCCAATTCCCTCCAATGGACTTTCTAATGAACAAAAATATAAATGAGTTTGAGAAAAACTAACATCTTTACAATATCCAGTCTTCTATCCAGAATAAAGGGAATACGTACTTTCTTTGATATCTTTCTAGAAAGGTTTGTAGAGCATTTCATATATAACTAGAATAACCTGAACATTTTACTTCTAGATATTTTATCATAAAGTCAAAATTCTGCTATGTGGGATATCCAAAATAGGATGCCAATATTTTATCTATGAATGTGTTTTTTTCAGCATAGATTCAGAGGTCCTGATAAAATAATCTCTTCTGTTTGTGTCTCAAATTAAACTTTACAAAATATTTTGCTTACTTTGCTTCATTTTATCCTTAAGAGAAATCTTTTGAGAGAAAAGGAATATGAGTATCTATTAGGTGGGATCATACTGAAGCCCAATAAAAGAAATTACAGGAAATACTAATAATTTAGAATAGTACCTAATACATTATTGAACTCTCAGTTCTATGTTCCTGTTATTAATATTATTAATATTATATCTTATCATATCCTTGCAAACTGTAGGGAAACTTCATAATTGAGAATGTTTAGTGATTTGTTCAAGATTCACAGAATGTGAGTAGCCCAAATTAATATTATTTTTAATTTGTTGTCTTCATTAGCATTTTAAAATATCAAAGTAATACTTTATCATGCTAAATAGAGAATAATACAGAGATGCATTTTAAAAGTTTCTAATTTGCTTTTACTCCTCTTCATTCCTACTTCCTTCCTAATCAGTAGCAAATGCCTGATACACCACTTTCTGTGTACAGTGAAACATGAATAAGTGCACAAAGACATATATGAAAGAATTGATGATTTTCATTTATTTCAAAGTGGAATCATTCTATTTACTTTCTTCTGCCTTTTGCCCAATACAAATTACAAATAGATATATTTTGTCTGCCCTTTTATCAGTACAGAAAGACATATCTATCTGCATCAAAAACTTCATGGTTTATGATGTTTTAATGGTTAATTTTTTTACATCAGCATATTATGGGGGTACAAATGTTAAGGTTACGTATATTGCCCATGCCCCCCACAAGTCAGAGCTTCAAGCATGACCATCCCCCAAATGCTGCACATCTCACTTATTATGTTTGTATATACCCATCCCCTCCTCTCTCCTCCCACCTGCCGACAAACTGTAAATGTTATTCCTATATGTCCACTGAGGTGTTGATCCGTTAATACCAATTTGCTGGTGAGTACATGTGGTGCTTGTTTTTCCGTTCTTGAGATACTTCACTTAGTAGAATGGGTTCCAGCTCTAACCAGGAAAATATAAGATGTGCTATATCACCATTGTTTCTTAAAGATGAATAGTACTCCATGGTATACATATACCACATTTTATTAATCCACTCATGTATGGATGGGCACTTGGGTTATGCCTACAACTTTGCAATTGTGCTCCTATAAACATTTGAGTGCAGGTGTCTTTTTTGTAGAGTGTAATTTGATCTTTTGGTTAGATAGCCAGTAGTGAAATTGCTGGATCAAATGGTAGATCTACTTGCATCACTTTGAGATATCTCCATATTGCTTTCCACAGAGGTTGAACTAGTTTGCAGTCCACTAGCAGTGTAGGAGTGTTCCTCTCTCTCCACAAACTCCGCATCCACGCCAACATTTAATGTTTTGGGACTTTTTGATAAAGGCCATTCTTACTGGAGATAAGTGATATCTCATTGCAGTTTTGATTTGCATTTTCCTGATGATTAGAGATGTTAAGCATTTTTTCATATGTTTGTTGGCCATTTTTCTGTCTTCTTTTGAAAAATTTCTGTTCATGTCCTTTGCCCATGTTTTGATAGGGTTGTTTGATTTTTCTTTGCTGATTTTCCTGAGTTCTAAATAAATGCTAGTTATCAGCCCTTTATAGGATGTGTAGCTTGCGAAAATTTTCGCCCATTCTGTGGATTATCTGTTTTCTCTCTTGACAGTTTCTTTGGCTATGCAGAAGCTTTTTTATTTGATCATGTCCCATTTCTTTATTTTTGTTGCTGCTGTGATTGCTTTGGGGTCTTCTTCATAAATTTTTTCCTAAGCCAATGTCTAGAAGAGTATTTCCAATGTTTTCCTATAGAATTCTAATGGTTTCACACCTAAGATTCAATTCTGTTACCCAGGGTGAGTTGATTTTTGTGAGAGGTGAAAGGTGTGGATCCTGTTTCAGTCTTCTACATGTGCCTATCCAGTTTTCCCAGCACCATTTATTAAATAAGGATTCTTTTCACCAGTGTATGTTTTTCTCTGCTTTATCACAGATTAGATGGCTATATGAGTATGGTTTTACATCTGGCTTCTTTGTCTGTTCCACTGGTAAATGTCCCTGTTCTTGTACCAGTCCCATGCTGTTTTAATTCCTATAGCCTTGTAGTATAGTTTGAAGTCTGGTAAATTAATACCTCCTATTTTGTTTTTATTCCCTAATATTGATTTTGCTATACAGGGTCTTCTCTGATTCCAGATGAAGCGTAAAATTATTTTTTCTCTATCTGTGAAAAATGATGATGGTATTTTAATAGGGATTGCCTTGACTCTGTAGGTCACTTTGGGTAGTATAGACATTTTAACAATATTGATTCTGCCAACCAATGAGCATGGTATGTTCTTCCACCTGTTTACATCCTCTGCCATTTCCTTCTTCAGTGTTTCATAGTTCTCCCTGTAGAGGTCTTTTATCTCCTTGGTTAAGTATATTCCTAGGTACTTTAATTTCTTTGTTGCTATTGTGAAGGGAATTGAGTCTTTGATTTGGTTTTCAATTTGATTGTTGTTGACGTATATGAATGCCTCTGATTTCTATGTATCGATTTTGCATTCTGAACTTTACCAAATTCATTTATCAGATCAAGGAGCCTCATGGTTGAATCCTTGGGGTTTTCTAGGTATAATATCATGTCATCAGCAAAGAGTGCAAGTTTGATCTCTTCTGCTCTCATTTGGACACCCTTAGTTCCACTCTCTTGTCTGATTGCTGTACAAGGACTTCCAGCACTATGTTTAATAGAAGTGGAGATAGTGGGCAACCTTTTCTTGTTCCAGTTCTAAGTGGGAATGCTTTCAATTTTTCCCCATTCAGTATGATATTTGCTGTGGGTTTGTCATCTATGGCTTGTTTCATTTTTAGGTAAGCCCCGTCTATGCCTATTTTGTTGAGCATTCTTATTATTAAAGGGTGTTGAATTTTTTCAAATGCTTTCTCTGCATCTATTGAGAGGATCATATGGTCTTTGTTTTTGCTTCTATTTATATAGTGAATTACATTTATAGATTTGCAATTGTTGAACCATCCCTGGGACGAAGCCCACTTGGTTGTGATGAATTATTTTCTTGACAAGCACCTGGATTTGATTGGCTAGGATTTTGTTGAGAATTTTTCATCTATATTCATTATGGATATTGGTCTGTCATTTTCTCTTTTTGTTGCATCCTTTCCTGGTTTTGGTATCAGGGTTATATTCACTTCATAAAATGTGCTGGGGAGAATTCTATCCTTCTCGATGCTGTGGAATAATTTCTGCAGGATAGGCACCGGTTCTTCTTTGTAGGTGTGGTAAAATTCGGGTGTGAAACCATTTGGTCCAGGACTTTTCTTTTTAGGAAGGTTTTTTATTGCTATTTCAATTTCAGTACTTCATATTGGTCTGTTCAGGAATTCTATTTCTTCCTGGTTGAGCCTCAGGAGGCTGTTTGTTTCTAAGAAATTGTCCATTTCCTCCACATTTTCCAGTTTGTGTGCATAGAAGTTTTCGTAGTATTCATGAATTATATCTTGTATCTCCGTGGCATCCGTTGTAATTTCTCCTTTATTGTTCTTGATGGAGCTTATTAGAGATTAGAGATTTTTCTTTTCTGCTTTTTTTTAGTCTAGCCAAAGGTGTGCTAATTTTGTTTTATTTTTCAAAAAACCCACTTTTTGTTTTATTAATCTTCCCTATAGTTTCCCTGTTGTCAATTTTGTTTAGTTCTGATTTGATCTTAATGATTTCACTTCTTCTGCTGGGTTTAGGGTTGGTCTGTTCTTCTTTTTCCAGCTCTTTGAGATGATTCATTATGTTGCCTGTTTGTGATCTTTTCGACTTTTAGATATAGGCATTTATGGAAATAAACTTTCCTCTCAGGATTGCTTTACTGTGTCCCACAGGTTTTGATAACTTGTGTCTCCTTTGTCCTTTAGTTCAAAGAGTCTTTTGATTTCCATCTTGATTTCCTGGTTCATGAAGTGATCATTCAGCAGAAGGTTGTTTAGTTTCCACATCTTTGTGTAGAAACGAGACTTCCTGTTAAGGTTGATTTCTAAATTTATTCCATTGTGATCTGAAAAGGTAAATGGTATAATTTCTATTTTTTTTAATTGTTTGAGACATGCTTTGTGTCCTAGGATATGGTCAATCTTAGAGAATGACCCATGAGCTGATGAGAAGAATGTGTATTCAGTGGTTTTGGGGTAGAATGTCCTGTAAATGTCAGTCAGGCCCATTTGTTCTAGAGTTCTGTTTAAGTCCATTGTTTCTTTGTTGATTTTCTGTTTGGAATATCTGTCCTGTGCTGTCAGTGGGGTGTTAAAGTCTCCGGCTATTATGGTGTTGTTGTTTATGCATTTGTTTAGATCAAGTAGAGTTTGCTTTATGAATCTGGGTGCACCTAGGTTGGGTACATACATATGTAGAATTGTTATGTCTTCTTGTTGAACTGTACCCTTCACCATTATATAGTGACCTTCTTTATCTTTTATTACTTTTATTGATTTAAAAACTAAGTTGTCTGTAATCAGCACCGCCACATCAGCTTTCTTTTGGCTTCCGTTTGCTTGAAATATTGTTCTCCACCCCTTTACCTTTAGTCTAATTGCATCCTTGCACTTTAGATGTGTTTCCTGAAGGCAGCAGATACCTGGCTAGTATTTTTTTTATCCATTCGGCCAGCCTATGTCTCTTGAGTGGAGAGTTCAAGCCATTCACATTTATTTTATTATTATTTTTTTTTATTTCGGCATATTATGGGGGTACAGATTTTAAGGTTTCAATAAATGTCCATTCCCCCCCTCCCCCAACAAGTCTGAGTTTCCAGCATGACCATCCCTCAGATGGTACACATGTCACTCATTATATATGTATATTTATTGAGATAACTGATAGGTGGGGCAGATTTCTGTTCATTATGTTGGGTTTAACTTTGTTGCTTTGTTTTCTCTCTTGAGCCATTGTGGCTTCTGGGCTTCGATCTTTAGCTTTTGAGTAGATTTACATTTGTGAGTGTTTATTGTGCTGATCTGTGGGTAACACTGTTTTGAGTACTTTTTGAAGGGCTAGTCTTGTCTTGGTAAATTCCTTCATATTTAAACCTTTCGTTAACATGTATTGTTACAATGTGAGAAGTAACTGAAGAGCTTGTATATTTTCCAGATGTATTCATGCTGACTGATATCATTCAAGCTGATAATTCTGTTGCATTGAAGACTTGTTCAATTTTTTGAGGCACAACCATGGTTTAAATTATCACAGTTTCAGTGAAAATAATTCTATGTTCTATGAAAAATATCCTTCTCTTTACCCCTTTATTGTAGCTTTTCTTAAAAACCTTCAGCAGTTTATTCATGTAGAGGAATTTTAACATGATCTATTCAATTTCTCTTCTCCCTCAGGAGTTTTTAATCTAATTTGATAATATTAAATCTTCCCAGTCAAGATCATAATGATATATTCATTTATTTAAGTTGCTTCCTCTATCCTTCATGAATATTTATATTTTTCTTCATAGGCCTCAAAAATTCCTGCTAAATTTTTCTCTGAGATACAAATTTTATTATGAATAGGTTCATTTTCTAATATCCTTTTTAAAAGAAATATTGTTAGATATGTAGATATGGGAAAGTTTTTATATTTCTCTTTAGCCAGTAATAATGTATTATTTTCCATCATTAATCATTTGATTACAGGTTTATGATTTTATATATATATATATATACATATATATATATATATAATAACTGGTGGATGTAAACTGAAATCATGAAACACTCATTAGTATCCCTATGTAATGCACATGCCCATATATAAGAAATTATCCAATAGCCTTGCTATGAGAACCATATCTCCTAGCCACACCCCTTATCATTTATTATTTAAATGATGAATGTTTAGCCAGGCCTGGTGGCTCACACTTGTAATCCTAGCACTCTGGGAGGCCAAGGCGGGCGGATTATTCTAGATAAGTAGTTCAAAATCAGCCTGAATAAGACCTCATCTCTACTAAAAATAGAAAGAAATTAATTGACCAACTAAAAAAAAAAATATATATATATATAATTAGCCAGGCATGGTGGTGTATGCCTGTAGTCCCAGCTACTCGGAAGGCTGAGGCAGAAAGATCGCTTGAGTCCAGGAGTTTGAGGTTGCTGTGAGCTAGGCTGATGCCACGACACTCACTGTAACCTGGGCAACAAAGTGAGACTCTGTCTCAAAATAAAGAAAGGAAAGAGAGAGAGAGAGAGAGAGAGAGAGAGAGAGAGAGAGAGAGAGAGAGAGAGAGAGAGAAGAAAGCAAGAAAGCAAAGAAAGAGAGAGAGAGAGAGAGAAAGAAAGAAAGAAAGAAAGAAAGAAAGAAAGAGAGAAAGAAAGAGAGAAAGAAAGAGAGAGAGAAAGCAAGTTTAACTTTGTTTTAACATCTGTCAAATATATATCCTCAGTTACATGGCTATATGGATTTTGATTTTGCTTTCTGCTATTCCTGGGTTCCCTGGGCTGCTTTCTAAAACCCAGCTCAACCAGCTCTCTCTCTCTCCCTCTGTCTTTCTCTCTCTCTGTCATCCCCACAATAGAAATACCAAATTCACAAATGTTTTGTTGTAAGAAACTGTAACTTAATAGTGAAAGTTAGTCTTAGCATTTAAGATGTACTCAGAGTACTTAAATATTATCAGATTTGTAAGTCTATATCCAGAAAGAATTTACCAAATTATAAAATATTAAAATACATGCCAAATATAAAATTGTTTCTTTATAAAAGCATATATCCTTTTTCTCTGTAGAGTTTTCATTTCGTAAGTATCTTCACATACATTGGCTCATTTGATCTGCAGAAGTCATAATCTCTAATACATGCCTTGGGTTAAATAAACTGATCCATATTTAGACATTTAGTATATGGATGCAAGCACTCATTAAATACTTATTATCATTTTCTTTATTAGTCTTGTTTATTCTAAAATCACATATTTTTATATCCTTTATATGATCAGAATACCATTGGTTTGGAAAATTTACATGAGGAGTTAAAGTCACAAAACAATCAAATGGCCTGTATTTGTTTTTAATTTTAAAAAACTATTTTCTTTACTTTTTAATTATTATTGTAATATTGGCTCATAAAAAAGTAACAATTTATCCTCCTACAACTCCCTATTTCCACTGCCCTGACTTAATATTAAATGTACCAATAGCATAATTCCACAATTTCTGTGCTCAAACAAATGCATAATCAACCTGCTGATAATCAGAGAAGATAGCGTTTAGATATTGCTTATTTCTAGGAAAGTGCAAACATACTATGCGGATTTCTCCATAATCTGCTCTTTTCACCTAATTATATGTAATAGCTCTGTCAGACTGTTTTTTCAGGGGGTTACATTCTAAAATTCAGTACTTTCACATTGTAGAATGCAATTGTGAAGTGGAAATTTAATTTTTTTAAATCCATAAATGCCAAATTTGCTCAACATCCTTTGAGGTATCAATTTATGTCTGTGGATTGGATCAATACTAAATTGTTTTATTAATATATCCATACAGTGACTTTTACTATTTGTTATGAGAAATAGCTCTCATTGCTCTTTTTAATTGAAGTTTTCAGGGGCTTTTTTGTTTTTGTTTTTTGTAAGAGAGGAGGTCTCACACTGTCACCCTGCCTGAAGTGGTGCAGGGGACCAATCATAGCTGACTATAGCCTCGAACTCCTGAGATCAAGTGATCCGCTTGTCTCAACCTTCCTAGTAGCTGGGACTACAGGTGTGTACCACCACACCCAGATAATAATAATAATTATTATTATTTTTAGAGACAGAGGTCTTGCTCTGTTGCCCAGACTGGTCTTGAATTCCTGGCCTAAAGTTATCCTCTTGCCTCAGCTTCCCGAGTAGCTGGCATTACAGGTGCAATTGAGGTTTTTATTAAATACTGAAATTCATTTATGCTTCCTAATGAACTTTAATATCAGTTTGTTTTCTGGGGTATAAAAGGTCACAGTGGCATTTAATATAAAAATATAAATTAATTTGAGGAAAACTAACAGCTTTTATGTATTTTTTTAAAGTTTTACTGTATTGCTTTGCATGGGTGCAATTTAAACAACAAAAAATGTTATAAATTGCTTTAAGTTTTGATGTGCTTCACATTTTAACCTCCTATGTCCCCAAAGTAATAATAATATGACATGGGACTTAGGTCATGTCAGACCTTGGGAAATCAACCTACCAATCTTTATAAAGCTGATTGGTCTTAAAGGTATAATAGTTAAGTCAGCTTTATAATTGTGGATTTTCTCCCACCTCCTCCTTCTGTCACTCTTTGATCCATAATATAATTCATATATTGTGCTGAATATAAATACATTGTAATACCAAATCTCATATATCATATGAACAATGTAATTATATTAATTATATTCTCTAGAATTCTTCTACACCATTCTTCTCTTCACTCAGCATATATTGTGGACATTCTTGTAGATCTTTAGATTGCTAGGGTTTAATGTTTTTTTTTTTTTTTTTTGAGACAGAGTTTCTCTTGTTGCCCAGGCTAGAATGAGTGCCATGGCGTCAGCCTAGCTCACAGCAACCTCAAACTCCTGGGCTCAAGCAATCCTGCTGCCTCAGCTTCCCGACTAGCTGGGACTACAGGCATGCGCCACCATGCCCGGCTAGTTTTATATATATATATATATTAGTTGGCCAATTAATTTCTTTCTATTTATAGTAGAGACGGGGTCTTGCTCTTGCTCAGGCTGGTTTCGAACTCCTGACCTCGAGCAATCCGCCCGCCTCAGCCTCCCAGAGTGCTAGGATTACAGGCGTGAGCCACCGCGCCCGGCTGGGTTTAATGTTTTAAAATTAAACTCTTCAGCACATGTGGGAAAATTTTGTTGTATGTGTGAATGAAGTGTTAACATTTTTATCTGAATCTATAAAATTTGCTCACAGCATTTGAGCTATTGATTCTGTTGCATTAGTCCATCTCACAATTCTTAAGCTAATGCCAGGATTGGTTTAATTATTTTAGCTTTAAAATAAAGTTTGCAGGCAAATATCCCTTTCCAATTTTTGGAGATTTTCTTTTAATTCTTTTACCATTTTTGGTTGTTGTTCAGGTGAAACTGAATGTCATGTTTTCAATACTAATAAAGTCACATTGGAATATTTAATATAATTAACTTCTTTACAATATTGAGTCTCCCAGGATTATAAATATATATTGATTCACTGTAACTGTTTTTTTATATTTTTGGAAAGTTTTTTAAAGGAATCCTGACTAATCCTTGCCAATTTGATTCCTAATTATTTTATTTTTAAAAATATTTTCTTCTGAGTGGATTTTTATCCAATTGTCTTTTAAAAATAAATATTGTTCATACATAGAAAAGTTACTATTTTATTATTTTGCTTTGTGTCTGCTCATTAAGAGTTTTCATCTTTCTTCACTAGATTCTTTTGGATTATCTATATTAATCATAATATTTTATAAGAATTGATGCACTGAAACATTACACATCCTAATAGTCGATAAGGGCTGCATGTTGCTATATAGAGCAAGTCAGACAATACTTTTGTTTTGAAGATCTCTCTCCACACTCTCCATCACTATCTGTTAGTACTCTGCAGTATACAAAGCCGCACCCTAAGATGAACTTTTGAGATGAATTTGTTACTTTCTCTCCATAGTCCAACAGGCCACCCAAACTCACAGGAACCTTTTTATATAAAATAACAATTTAACAACACACCTTAAAATCAGCTAGAAGGAAAGTTTATTCAAATTTGTTATATTGTGGCAAGTAACAATATAGATTCTAAGTAGGAGAACATCTATAAATGTGTTTTGTTAAACATGGAACCAAATGCTTAAATAACATATTTGCTCATATAACCATGCTGATTTTTACTTTAAAAGGTAAAAAGAAGGAAATATTGTTATTTTGAACAGCATAAGTGAATCTGTAGCACATTATATTAAGTAACATAAACCAGGCACAGAAAACTCACATTCATATTTAGAAGCTAAAAAAGTTGAGCTCGCGGAAGTAGAGAGTAGAATGGTGGTTACTAGGGCCTGAGTTGGTAGTGGAGGAGGGTGTTGGGAGAAATGGGGGTCAAAAAATACAGCATGTAGACAGGAGGAATAAATTCAAGAGATCTATTGTATAACATGGTGACTATTGTTAATAACAATATATTGTATTTATTGAAAAATGCTAAGAAAGTAGATTTTAAGTGTTCTCACTTCAAAAATGACAATCATGTGAGATGATACACATGTTAATTAGCTTGATTTAGCCATTCCACAATGTGTATATATTTCAAAACATTATGTTGTACATAAAAATATATACAATTTTATTTCTTTATTTAAAATAAACATTTTCACATTTGTTGCTTCGTTGAACCCTGAAACCACAAGATAGAGGTGAAAATAGGGTTTATGATATAGATTGTTATAAAGATTGAGATAATCTGTGTAAATTCAATCAGCCTACTGCCTAAAAAATAAATGTGATCAGTAAATGTTAATAATTATCAATGTTATTTTTAATACTAAGAATCTGTTTCATTTTCTCCTTTGTACAGAATAGAGAACTTGATGTTGAAGAAGTTCTTTTTTCAAATATCAAGAGGCCCAAGTTATTTAATAACAATTTTTTTTTCAAATTGAATAAGTTAATCTTCTCCCATATCCCTTCTATTGCACAGCCCTTATATTTAACAACAACAACAACAAATATATATATATATATATATATATATGATCCTGGATAGCAAAACTTGATGTTATAATTATAGTATCTTTTCTCAAATACCATCTGCATTTTTATGGCAACTTTAACATTCCATCATGTCTTTGGAAATTTGTCAAAGTGATACTACAGTTAATCTCTAAGACTAAATGGATGGTGATGCTTAAAATACAAAAGACAAGGAGATAAATAAAGGATATTTAAATTATCAAGTAACAAACTATATTATAAAGAAATAATAAATTTTAAAATGCAACACTGGCACAGAAATTGACATAAACCTGAAATGATCTTATTGCTTAAACAGGATTGAGCAAATTTATTAATTTATTTTGCATAACCTCTAAAGTCTTCCTGATAAATTTACTTATACATGTGTTATAAGTGTTCTTTCTTGTTCTTTCTATTGTTAATGAACCTATTTTATTGTATTTTCTAATTTCTTATTGCTGTTATATAGGAAAGTTGTAGATTGTTATATATTTTATTTCTGCCTACACACCTAACTGAACATCTTACTAGTTCTCATCAGTTTTCAGATGATTCTAGGAGATAATTATGTCATCTATGTCATGGGTCCATTGCACCACTAAAACCAAGCCACAGGCTGTGTTGCCATAATCAGTAAGTGGTATATGTTGTCCATATCCCTTCCTTCTAAGTGCCCATCTTAGTCCTCCTGACATGAGTTATTTACCCTTGCATTTACCATCTTAACCCTATAGATGTGGTTACCATCTAAAATCAGATGGTTTTAAGGAAAGCAGTTTACCCTAGATAATGTGAGTGGGCTTCACCCAAGTAGTTTAAGGCCTTAAGATGTCTCTATTTGAATCCCACTCCAATGTACCCAATTTCTAGCTGTATGACCTTGGCAAATTGCTTAAGTCTCAATGCCACAGTTTGCTCATCTATAAAATTGGGATAATAATAGTAGTGAGGCTGGTCGCTGCCTGCTGTTCCCTGCGATGTGGCCTTGTCCACAATGTGGCATTGCTTCTTTAGGGCCAGCAGGGGCATTGCACTGGCTTTGACTCTTTCCCTTCAGTAAAGGGCCGGTCTCTTTTAAGGGCTCACCTGATTAGGCCTGGCCCATCCAAGGCAGAGCAAGATGGCGGATGAATAACACCGCCAGACAGAGGGTCTCTGCAGAAAAGACAGATTCTAGCAGAAACTAGAGGAAAGAAGCAAGAAGACGAGCATACAGCGGACAAGGGCCGGAAGGAGGGGTACCTGAGAACCCAGGAGACTCCACGGGAGGAGGCTGCGGAGGAGAACTGGAGGCTGAGACCACCGGAGCAGCCAGGAGACCAGCAGCAAGGGTAGGTGGAATTGCTGTTTCCCCTCCCCTGCATTCGGGACTGCTGGTGGGCTCCCCAGCGGGTGGAGAGACCTGCGGACACCAGCCCAGAGACTGCCGCCGCCTGCCAACGGTGAGCCTGTAGCAGACGTGGCACCAGGTTCCCAACTTCCTCCAGGCACCTCCCTGTGCACGGACCCAAGCCGCGCGGCAGGCGCCAAATTGCCTCCCCCTCCCCTCTGCCAACCCTACCCGTGGATGCCCAGAGAGACAATACAGCCACCAGCTGGAGGCACCTCCAGGGAACGGGACCTTCCCGTTTGGGACCCCGCCCACCCTCCCAGGTGCTGCTGGCACCGTGTTCCCAGGAGAACGGTGCCGACTCAGAGGCTGAGAGACATAGACCCAGCTTGGGCTCCCTGTGGGTGAATTAGGACCGGAAATCCTCTCCCTGGTGGGAATACAGTTTGAACTCTGGGACCCAGAGGTCTGACCTGCAGACCAGATCCCCTGCACCAAGGGCTAGCATTGCCCGGGGCACAGAAGGGTTATACGTGAACAGCCTACTGAGGTCTATGTGCCTCCAGGGGCGGATCGGCGTCCTAGAGGGCAACTCTATCCCAGGAGGAGGCCATGCGCCCAAACCAGGTGGCGTTCCTGTGCAGGGAACCTCCCCGCCGGCATCAGAGTCCGGGGAGGCCTGGTGGCTTGTGGTCTGGCCTGCTGGCAGAGGCCCAGGAGTAGCTGCGGAGTTGGGGAGGGTGGAAAGAAGCGAGGCCTGCTGCAGACTGCGGGTCTCAGACAGCCCCACCCCCACACCCAGACTTCTGGCTGAGCGGAACCATACCAGCCCCGCCCGGACAGCTTTCCCTGGAAGCAGAGAACAGAACTTTGACCCCTGCTAACGGCCTGAGGGCAGGCTTACCCAACCCAGCTCCGCCCAGAACGAGAGCTGATAACAGGACTCAAAATCAACACCATAGCCTGTTCCACCAAGCAAACGCCACCTACTGACAGGGACGGCATCTTGCACAGCCTTTCCATGGCACCCACGGACTCAATATACAGGCAGTGGTCCAATTTCACCCACAGGAACCACCTAACGCCTCAGAAACTAAACAAGGTGTGTGAATACCCAAACAATAACCTAAGGAAAGAAACAACAATTGATCGACATGGGAAGAAATCAGCGAAAGAACTCAGGAAATATGAAGAACCAAACGGAAAACACACCCCCAAAGAGGAGCACCAGCCCCCTAGAAACGGACACCGACCAAAATCAGGCAACCAATATGACAGAAGAGGAATTTCGTATGTGGAACATAAGAACACTCACCCAGCTGCAACAACAACTCAATAACCAACACCAAGAAACCACAAAAAGTCTCCAGGTTATGAGAAAAGAAATAGACACATTGAAGAAAAGTGTAACCGAACTCCTGGAAATGAAGAATCAATTCAAGGAACTACAAAATACAGTGGAAAGTCTCAAGAACAGGGTAGATGAAACAGAAGAAAGAATCTCAGAGCTTGAAGATAACACCCTCCAATTAAATAAATCAGTCATAGAAATAGAGCAGAGAAACAAGAGAAAAGAGCAAAGCCTACAAGAGCTGTGGGATTACGTGAAGAAACCTAATGTGAGGGTCATAGGGTTACAAGAAGGGGAAGAAGACAACACTCAAGGGTTGGACAAGCTGTTTGAAGATATAATAGAGGAAAATTTCCCAGGTCTTGCTCAAAATCTTGATATACAAGTTCAAGAAGCTCAGAGGACCCCTGGGAGATTCAACGCAAACAGGAAGACGTCACGACATGCAGTCATCAGACTGACCAAAGTATCAACTAAAGATGCCCTTCTAAGAGCTGTAAGACAAAAGAAGCAAGTAACATACAAGGGAAAGCCAATTCAAATAACATCAGACTTCTCTAATGAGACTTTACAAGCAAGGAGAGACTGGGGCCCCATTCTCATTGTTTTGAAACAAAACAATGCCCAGCCTAGAATCTTATTCCCTGCAAAACTAAGCTTCGTATATGAAGGAGAAATAAAGACATTCTCAGACAAGCAAAGGCTCACAGAATTCACCAAGACAAGACCAGCCCTACAAGAAGTACTTAAAACAGCGTTATGCACGGAACATCATAATAATAACCCACGAATATAAAAACAACCAAAACCCAAAGATATTAAAGGCCAGATATTACAATGGCTCAAGACAGAAATCATAGCAACAACATCCAACCCAACAGAATGATCAGTAATCTACCTTACCTATCAGTTCTCTCAATAAATGTGAATGGCTTAAACTCTCCACTCAAGAGACATAGGCTGGCTGAATGGATAAGAAAATACAGGCCAAGTATATGCTGTCTTCAGGAAATACATCTAACCTGCAAGGATGCATATAGACTAAAAATAAAAGGGTGGAGATCAATATTCCAAGCAAATAGAAGCCAAAAGAAGGCTGGTGTGGCAGTTCTAATTTCAGACGATTTAGTTTTTAAACCAACAAAAGTAGTAAAAGACAAAGAGGGTCATTATATAATGGTGAAGGGCACAGTCCAACAAGAAGAGATAACAATATTAAATATATATGCACCCAACTTAGGTGCACCTAGTTTCATAAAGCAAACCTTACTGAAGCTAAGCAAATGGATTAATAGCAACTCCATAATCGCCGGAGATTTCAACACCCCACTGACGGCACGAGACAGATCCTCCAAACAGAAAATTAATAAAGAAATAATGGACTTAAACAAAACTCTAGAACAATTGGGTCTGACAGACATCTACAGAACATTCTACCCAAAATCCACTGAATATACGCTCTTCTCATCAGCTCACAGGACATTCTCTAAGATTGACCATATCCTAGGACACAAAGAAAATCTCAAGAAATTTAAAAAAATAGAAATCATACCATGTGCCTTCTCAGATCACAGTGGAATAAAACTAGAAATCAACCTTGACAGAAACTCACATTTCTACACAAAAACCTGGAAATTAAACAACCTCCTACTAAATGATTACTTCGTAAATGAAGAAATCAAAATGGAAATTAAAAAGTTCTATGAAGAAAACGACAATGGAGAGACAAGTTATCAACTCCTCTGGGACACAGCTAAAGCAGTTCTGAGAGGAAAGTTTATCTCCATAAATGCCTATAACCAAAAGACAAGAAGATCACAAATAGACAATCAAATGAAACGACTCAAAGAGCTGGAAAAAGAAGAACAGACAAACCCCAAACCCAGCAGAAGAAGTGAAATCAACAAGATCAAATCAAAACTAAACGAAATTGAAAACAGGAAAGCTATTCAGGAGATAAATAAAACAAAAAGTTGGTTACTTGAAAAAATAAACAAAATTGTCACACCATTGGCTAAGCTAATGAAAAGCAGAAAAGAGAAATCTCTAATAAGCTCCATTAGGAACAAAAAAGGAGATATCACAACTGATCCCAAAGAGATACAAGATACAATTTATGAATAATATAAAAATCTTTATGCACACAAACTGGAAAATGTGGAGGAAATGGACAAATTGCTAGAAACACACAGCCTCCCTAGGCTCAACCAGGAAGAAATAGATTCCCTGAACAGACCAATCTCAACAGCTGAAATAGAAACAGCAATTAAAAATCTCCCTAAAAAGAAAAGTCCCGGTCCAGATGGCTTCACACCTGAATTTTACCATACTTACAAAGAAGAACTAGTACCTATCTTGCAGAAACTATTCCACAACATCGAGAAGAACGGAAACCTCCCCGACACCTTTTATGAAGCGAATATTACTCTGATACCAAAACCAGGAAAGGATGCAACAGAAAAAGAAAACTACAGACCAATATCCCTAATGAATATAGATGCAAAAATTTTCAACAAAATCTTAGCTAACCGAATCCAGACACTTAACAAAAAAATAATCCACCACGACCAAGTGGGCTTCATCCCAGGGATGCAGGGATGGTTCAACATACGTAAATCTATAAATGCAATTCACCACATAAACAGAAGCAAAAACAAAGACCACATGATTCTTTCAATAGATGCAGAAAAAGCTTTTGACAAAATTCAACACCCTTTCATGATACGAACACTTAAGAAAATAGGCATAGAAGGGACATACCTAAAAATGATACAAGCCATATATGACAGACCCATAGCCAACATCATACTAAATGGGGAAAGATTGAAATCATTCCCACTTAGAACTGGAACCAGACAATGCTGCCCACTATCTCCACTTCTGTTCAACATAGTGCTGGAAGTCTTAGCTACAGCAGACAGGAAAATGGAATCAAAGGTATCCAAATAAGGGCAGAAGAGAACAAACTTTCACTGTTTGCTGATGATATGATATTGTATCTAGAAAACCCCAAGGATTCAACCAAGAAACTCCTGGAACTGATCAATGAATTTAGTAAAGTCTCAGGATACAAAATCAATACACAGAAATCAGAGGCATTCATATACGCCAACAACAATCTAATTGAGAACCAAATCAAAGAGTCAATTCCCTTCACAATAGCAACAAAGAAATTAAAGTACCTAGGAATATACTTAACCAAGGACGTAAACGACCTCTACAGGGAGAACTATGAAACACTGAGGAAGGAAATAGCAGAGGATGTAAACAGATGGAAATCCATACCATGCTCGTGGATCGGCAGACTCAATATCATCAAAATGTCTATACTACCCAAACTGATCTACAGATTCAATGCAATACCTATTAAAATCCCATCAGCATTCTTCACAGATATAGAAAAAAATAATTTTATGCTTCGTATGGAACCAAAGAAGACCCCGAATATCATGAGCAATTCTAGGCAACAAAAACAAAATGGGAAGCATTAATATGCCAGATGTCAAACTATACTACAAAGCTGTAGTAATTAAAACAATATGGTATTGGCACAAAAACAG
Source organism: Microcebus murinus (assembly GCF_040939455.1). Classification (NCBI taxonomy): domain Eukaryota; kingdom Metazoa; phylum Chordata; class Mammalia; order Primates; family Cheirogaleidae; genus Microcebus; species Microcebus murinus. The sequence goes on along the minus strand of NC_134136.1, from coordinate 73,167,950 downwards.
GAATATTGACCAGTGGAACAGATGTGAGAATCCTGATATAAAACCATCCTCATATAGCCATCTCATCTTTGACAAAGCAGACAAAAACATACGCTGGGGAAAAGAATCTCTCTTCAATAAATGGTGCTGGGAAAACTGGATAGCCACCTGTAGAAGGCTAAAACAGGACCCACACCTTTCACCTCTCACAAGAACCAACTCACGCTGGATAACAGACTTAAACCTAAGGTATGAAACTTTTAGAACTCTAGAGGAAAAAGTTGGAAACACTCTCCTAGACATCGGCCTGGGCAAAGAGTTTATGAAGAAGTCCCCAAAGGCAATCACAGCAGCAACAAAAATAAATAAATGGGACATGATCAAACTACAAAGCTTCTGCACAGCCAAAGAAATAGTCATGAAAGTAAACAGACAACCTACAGAATGGGAGAAAATTTTTGCATCCTATGCATCCGATAAGGGACTGATAACTAGAATATACTTAGAACTCACGAAAATCAGGAAGAAAAAATCAAATAACCCCATTAAAAAGTGGGCAAAGGACTTGAACAGAAATTTTTCTAAAGAAGACAGAAGAATGGCCAACAAACATATGAAGAAATGCTCAACATCTCTAATCATCAGGGAAATGCAAATCAAAACCACAATGAGATATCACTTAACCCCAGTGAGAATGGCCTTTATCAAAAAATCTCCAAACAATAAATGCTGGCGTGGTTGCGGAGAGAGAGGAACACTCTTACACTGCTGGTGGGACTGCAAACTAGTTCAACCTCTGTGGAAAGCAATATGGAGATCCCTTAAAGCGATACAAGTGAATCTACCATTTGATCCAGCAATCCCATTGCTGGGCATCTACCCAAATGATCCAGTGATACTCTACAAAAAAGACACCTGCACTCGAATGTTTATAGCAGCACAATTCATAATTGCAAGGCTGTGGAAACAGCCCAAGTGCCCATCCATCCAAGAATGGATTAATAAAATGTGGTATATGTATACCATGGAGTACTATTCAGCTCTAAGAAACAATGGTGATATAGCACATCTTATATTTTCCTGGTTAGAGCTGGAACCCATACTACTAAGTGAAGTATCCCAAGAATGGAAAAACAAGCACCAGATATATTCTCCAGCAAACTGGTATTAACTGAGTAGCACCTAAGTGGACACATAGGTACTACAGTAATAGGGTATTGGGCAGGTGGGAGGGGGGAGGGGGGCGGGTATATACATATATAATGAGTGAGATGTGCACCATCTGGGAGATGGTCATGATGGAGACTCAGACTTTTGGGGGGGGGGAAATGGGCATTTATTGTAACCTTAAAATCTGTACCCCCATAATATGCCAAAATAAAAAAAAAATTAAAAAAAAATAATAGTAGTGAGGATTAAGTGAATTAATTAATATAAAGCACTTAAAAAAGTACCTGACATGTAGAAAGTACCGGTATTAAAATATAATAACTTTTTTTTTTTTTTTTTTGAGACAGAGTCTCGCTTTGTTGTCCAGGCTAGAGTGAGTGCCGTGGCGTCAGCCTAGCTCACAGGAACCTCAAACTCCTGGGCTGGAGTGATCCTTCTGCCTCAGCCTCCCGAGTAGCTGGGACTACAGGCATGTGCCACCATGCCTGGCTAAAAAATAATAACTTTTAAAAATGCAATCTAATAGTGTGGATTGAAGTTATCTAGCATCCAGATTAAACATATTATTACTTCTTAGTGGTTAAATGAATGTATTCTAAATAGGAAACCAACTTTTTAGCAATAAGTGTTCTTTGTTAATTACATGATCTACTATAGATTTGAATTTGCATACATGTTTTCACCAAAATTATTTTTACATGTTTTTTCAATTGTGCCTCATGAGAAAATTGTGAGTTTGGTATAATAATAGTATTTTCACAAGGATTGAATGATGTAATTCTTATAAAAGTCTAATAACAATTACTATGAATCATTCTATTATCTTATTTTTGTGGATGTAGTCATTTGAAGCTTTGAAACCTTAAATGGTTCCTTTCAGTTGGCATAACACTTGAGTGCCTTGGGCTCCTTTTTTTGTTTTAAAATAACAAAAGTATTTTTCTTTCTTAATTTATGTTTACTCACAAATGTAACACTTACACATTGTAACCAGTGGAATAGGCAAATAAACATAAATATGTTGCTAATCCTACTCATTACCTGCTCTATTTCCATCCCCCTGAGATAATGGAATACTAGCACCTTGGTGTGTATTCTTGTACTAGTATTTTTCTTCTTCATTTCAAACAAACAGATACAAACCTATAAACACACATATAAAGTTTTCATTACTATTATTTTATAATTTTTTTCATCCTAAATACATTTTTCTGCAACTTGCTTATCTTGTGCCAAAATATTTCAGAACATCTCTCTAAGTCATTGGTTGTCAACTAGGAAAGATTATGCCCCACCATCACCTCCAACATTAGGCAATGCCTGGAGACATTTCTGGCTTCCATAACTAGAGTGGGGAATGCTACGGGCATTTAGTGGGCAGTAGCCAGGGTTGCCGCTTAACATTCTATAATGCACGGGATGGCTACCCTCCAGGCCAAAAAAGAATTATCTCACCCCAAATGTCAATAGTGCCAAGGTTGAGAAACCCTGCTCTGGGTGAGTAGAGCTACATATAATTCTTTAAATGGTTGTACAAAATTTCATAATAATGGCTGCTATTGTTTGGCTATAGTTTGCCCTCCACCCAGTTTCATGTTGAAATTTGATCCATAATATTGGAGGTAGGGCCTGGTGGGAGGTGTTTTGGTCATGGGGGTAGGAATCCGTCATGAGTGGCTTGGTGCCATTCTCCTGGGGATAAGTTCTCTTAGTTCCTGTGAGAACTGGTTATTAAAAAGAACTTGGCATCTTCTCTTTCTCTCTTGGCTCCTGTCTTTCCATGTGATCTCTGCATGCTGGCTTCTCTTCCACTTCCACCATGAATGGAAGCAGTTTGAGGCCCTAACCAGATGCAGATGCTGGTGCCACCCTTCTTGCATAACTGGGAGACATATAAACCTCTTTTCTTTACAAATACCCAGTCTCAGGTATTCCTTTCTAGCAACATTATAGACTAAGGCAATGGAAAACTAGAATTTACTCACTTCTGCTACTGATGATTTGAAGTAGTGGTTTCCAGTGTTTGACAACACAAATTATACTGCAATAAACATTTTTTGTTTACAGACTTTCATATGCTGATGCTTTTCATTCCCTTGGATGGACTTCCCAAAGTGAGATTTATGGGTCAATTGTTTATATTTCAACAGATATTTCTATATATTTTAAAAATTTTTTGATAGTAATTCATACCCACCATTAATAAATAGCCACTGGGGCACCGGGGTGCAGGGCAGACTGGGGAGCTACCTCCTTCCCCCAGCACACATCTCTCCTGCCAAAATTGGTAGGCTCCACCCCTGGAGGTGAGACAAGACAAGAAAATCCACTCTATCCCAGATCTAGGGAGAACCCGCTAGACCTGTGTAGTGCGTAAGCAAACAGTATAAAAGACTGTACTTCCCAGAATAGCTCAGGTTATCCAGTTAAACAAAAAACTGGGACTGGACCTCCTCCCCGGTCAGAGGCAGGATCCACAAGTATCTATTCCCATCAGGGGAACTTTCCAAGTGTGGTGGAAAAGCTCTCCACAGTGGCTTATCAAGAAACTACAGAAGAGAGGACGCCTGAGCTCCAGCAATTGAACCAGATAGGGAAAGCCCAGTGTAAAATCTTTGGTATTTCAAGAAATCAAACTGAAAATACTCCCCCTAGGAGATACACCAGCTTTCAAGAAACAGAGACTGAACAAACCCAAAACACTAAAATGACAGAAGAATTCCAAAATTGGATTGTAATTAAGCTCAATGATATGTAAGAAAAAATAGATAACCAACACAAGGAAACCACAAAGAAGATACAGGACTTGGAACAAAGATTCACTAGGGAAATTGAGATCTTGAAGAAGAATCATTCTGATATCCTGGAAATGAGGAATTTATTCAGGGAAATACAAAACACAGTGGAAAGCCTCAAAAATAGGGTGGACCAAACAGAAGAAAGAATCTCAGATATTGAAGACAACACATTCAAATCAAATAAGTTAATCACAGAGTTAGAGCAGAAAAATAAGACACATGAGCAAAGTTTACAAAAACTGTAGGATTATACAAAGAAAAATAACCTGAGGGTCCACTGGATTCTGGAGAAGCAGGAAGAAAAAACCCAAGGGTTGGATAAGCTATTTGAAGAAATAATTGAGGAAAACTTCCCAGGTCTAGCCAGTAACCTAGAATTAGAAATACAAGAGGCCAAAAGGACTCCTGGGAGATACAATGCAACAGGAAAACACCATGGCATGTAGTCTTCACACTGACCACAATATCAACAAAAGAGACCCTCCTACAAGCTTTAAGGTGAAAGAAGCAAGTTACATACAAAGGAAAACTGATCCGATAACACCAGATTTCTCAACTGAAACAAAACAAGCAAGGAGACACTGGGCCCCCATTCTCACTCTTCTGAAACAAAATAATGCTCAGCCTAGAATCTTGTACCCTTCAAAACTAAGCTTTATATATGAAAGAGAAATTAAGACATTCTCAGATAAGCAAAGTCTCAGAAAATTAACCAAGACAAGACCAGCCCTACAAGAAGTAATCAAAACAGTGTTACACACGGAACAGCATAATAAAAACTCACGAATATAAAAACAACTAAAACCTAACGATTAAAGGCCAGATATTACAATGGCTCAAGGCAGAAATCAAAGAACAACATCCAACCAAACAAAATGAACAGTAATCTGCCTCACCTATCAGTTCTCCCAATAAATGTGAATGGTTTAACTCTCCACTCAAGAGACATCGGCTGGCTAAATGGATAAGAAAATACAGGCCAAGTATATGCTGTCTTCAGGAAACACATCTAACCTGCAAGGATGAATATAGACTAAAAGTAAAGGGGTGGAGATCTGTATCCCAAGCAAGCGGAAGCCAAAAGAAGGCTGGCGTGACAGTTCTAATCTCAGACGATTTAGTTTTTAAATCAAAAAAGTAGTGAAAGACAAAGATGGTTATTATATAATGGTGAAGGGCACAGTTCAACAAGAAGAGATAACAATTTTAAATATATATGCACCCAACTTAGGTGCACCCAGATTCAAAAGCAAACGTTACTGGATCAAAGCAAATTGATTAACAACACTTCCATAATTACCGGAGATTTCATCACCCCACTGACTGCACAGGACAGATCCTCCAAAGAGAAAATTAATAAATAATGGACTTAAACAAAACTCTAGAACAATTGGGTCTGAATGACATTTATAGGACATTCTATCCAAAATCCACTGAATATATGTTCTTCTCATCAGGTCATGGGACATTCTGTAAGATTGAACATATCCTAGTACACAAAGTAAGCCTGAAGAAATTTTTTAAAAAAAGAAAACATACCATGTATCCTCTCAGATTACAGTGGAATACAAGTAGAAATCAAGCGTAACAGAAACTCACACTTCTACACAAAAACATGGAAATTAAACAACCTCCTACTAAATGATTACTTCATAAATGAAGAAATCAAGATGGAAATAAAAAAAAAATCTTTGAACAAAATGACAATGGAGAGACAAGTTATCAAAGCCTCTGGGACATGGCTAAAGCAATTCTGAGAGAAAAGTTTATTTCCAAAAATGCATATAACCAAAATACAAAAAGACCACAAATAGACAATCTAATGAAACGACTGAAAGAGCAGGATAAAGAATAACAGACCAACCCCAAACCCAGCAGAAGAAGTGAAATCATTAAGATCAAATCAGAACAAAATGAAATTGACAACAGGGAAGCTATACAGGAGATTAATAAAACAAAATTGGGTTCTTTGAAAAAATAAACAAAATTGTCACGCCATTGGCTAGGCTAACGAAAAGCAGAAAAGAGAAATCTCTAATAAGCTCCATCAGGAACAAAAAAGGAGATATCACACTGATCCCAAGGAGATACAATATATAATCTATGAATACTACAAAGACATTCATGCACACATACTGAAAAATGTGGAGGAAATGGACACATTTCTAGAAACAGCATCCCTAGGCTCAACCAGGAAGAAATAGAATTCCTGAACAGACCAATATCAAGAGCTGAAATAGAAACAGCAATTAAATATATCCCTAAATAGAAAAGACCCGGTACAGATGCTTTCACACCCGAATTTTACCACACTTACAAAGAATAACTGGTGCCTATCTTGCAGAAATTATTCAACAACTTCGAGAAGAAAGGAAACCTCCTCGACACCTTTTATGAAATGAATATTACTCTGATACAAAAACCAAGAAAGGATGCAACAAAAAAGGAAAACTACAGATCAATATCCCTAATGAATATAGATGCAAAAATTTTCAACAAAATCCAAGTAACTGATCCAGACACTTATCAAAAAAATAATTCATCACTAACAAGGGGGCTTCATCCCAGGGATGCAGGGATGGTTCAACATACGTAAATCTATCAATGTAATTCACCACATAAACAGAAGCAAAAACAAACACCACATGATTCTTTCAATAGATGCAGAAAAAGCTTTTGACAAAATTGAACACCGTTTCATGATACGAACACTTAAGAAAATAGGCATAGAAGGGACATACCTAAAAATGATGCAAGCCGTATATGACAGACCCATAGCCAACATCATACTGAATGGGGAAAAATTCAAAGCATTCCCACTTAGAAATGGAACCAGACAAGGCTGCCCACTATCTCTACATCTATTCAACATAGTGCTTGAAGTCCTGGCTACAGCAGTCAGACAGGAAAGTGGAATTAAAGGTATCCAAATAGGGGCAGAAGAGATCAAACTTTCACTGTTTGCTGATGATATGATATTATATTTAGAAAACCCCAAAGATTCAACCAAGAAACTCCTGAAACTGATAAATGAATTTAGTAAAATATCAGGATACAAAATCAATACACAGAAATCGGAGGCATTCATATACGCCAACAACAATCAAATTGAGAACCAAATCAAAGACTCAATTCCCTTCACAATAGCAACAAAGAAAATAAAGTACCTAGGAATATACTTAACCAAGGACGTAAAAGACCTCTACAGGGAGAACTATGAAACACTGAGGAAGGAAATAGCAGAGGATGCAAACAGATAGAAATCCATACCATGCTCGTGGGTCGGCAGACTCAACATCATTAATATGTTTATACTACCCAAACTGATCTACAGCTTCAATGCAATACCTATTAAAATCCCATCAGCATTCTTCTCAGATATAGAAAAAATAATTTTATGCTTCGTTTGGAACCAGAGAAGACCCTGCATATCAAAAGCAATTCTAGGCAACAAAAACAAAATGGTAGGTATTAATATGCCAGATATCAAACTATACTGCAAAGCTGTAGTAATTAAATCATCTGGTATTGGCACAAAAATAGGAATATTGACCAGTGGAACAGATGTGAGAACCCTGATATAAAACCATCCTCATATAGCCATCTAATCTTTGAAAAAGCAGACAAAAATATACACTGGGGAAAAGAATCTCTTTTCAATAAATGGTGCTGGGAAAACTGGACAACCACTTGTAGAATGTTGAAACAGGACCCACACCTTTCACCTCTCACAAAAATCAACTCCGGCTGGATAACAGACTTAAACCTAAGGTATGAAAGTATTAGAATTCTAGAGGAAAATGTTGGAAACACTCTCCTAGACATTGGTCTAGTCAAAGAATTTATGAAGGAGACCCCAAAGGCAATCACAGCAGCAACATAATTAAATAAATGGGACATGATCAAACTAAAAAGCTTCTGCACAGCCAAAAAAAATAGTCATGAAAGTAAACAGACAACCTACAGAATGGGAGAAAATTTTTGCATCCTATGCATCTAATAAGGGGATGATAACTAGAATATACTTAGATATCACAAAAAACAGCAAGAAAAAAATCAAACAACCCTATAAAAAATTTCTGAAAAAAATCTGTAGTCGTGAAGAGGGCAGGGGGAAGTCAGGAGTAGGATAAGGTTATGTACTTATACAGTGGGTTTGGTGTGCACCACCTCGAGGCTGGACATGCTAGAAGCTCTGGCATAGCGGGGTTGTGGAGGGGGGGCAGGGGCAAGTTATTTAACCCTAACAATATCTGTACCCCCGTAATATTAAGTAATAAAAAAAGTGGGCAAAGGACTTGAACAGAAACGTTTCTAAAGAAGACAGAAGAATGGCCAACAAACATATGAAAAAATGCTCAACATCTCTAATCAGCAGGGAAATGCAAATCAAAGCCACAATGAGATATCACTTAAGTCCAGTGAGAATGGCCTTTATCAAAAGTCCCCAAACAATAAATGCTGGCATGTGTGCCGAGAGATAGGAACACTCCTACACTGCTTGTGGACTGCACACTAGTTCAACTTCTGTGGAAAGCAATATGGAGATACCTTAAAGCGATACAAGTAGATCTACCATTTGATCCAGCAATCCCATTGCTGGGCATCTATGCAAAAGATCAAATGACACTCTACAAAAAAGACACCTGCACTTGAATGTTTATAGTAGCACAATTCATAATTGCAAAGCTGTGGAAACAGCCCAAGTGCCCATCAACCCAAGGGTGGATTATTAAAATGTATATGTATACCATGGAGTACTATTCAGCTCTAAGAAACAACAGTGATATAGCACGTCTTGTATTTTCCTGGATAGAACTGGAACCTATACTACTAAGTGAAATATCCCAAGAATGGAAAAACAAGCACCACATATACTCACCAGCAAGCTGGTATTAACTGAGAAGCACCTAAGTGGATACATAGGAACTACAATAATTGGGTGGGATCAGGTGGGAGGGTGAGGGGGCTGGTATATACATACATAATGAGTGAGATATGCACCATCTGGTGGATGGTCACGCTGGGAACCCAGACTTGTGGGGGGAGGGGGGATAGGGCATTATTTGAAACCTTAAAATTTGTACCCCCGTATTATGCTGAAATTAAAAAAAATAAAATAAATAGGAGTGATATTTCCCCAGCCTTCTCTTTAGGAATTAGATATTATCAATCTTTAATAATTTTAGGCAGTCATATGGGCAAAAATAGTGATTCCTCATTGTTACTTTTATGTGTGTTTCCCTAATTATCATTAAGTTTTATAAGCATTTGAAATACTTATTAACTATTTGGATATTTTCTATTAATCCCTATTAATATATTTTGCAGATTACTTTTTGTATTTTTTTAAAAATTGTACACTTTGTATTTTACAGTTATTATATTTTTTCTGTCACGTTTTGTGAGTATTTTTCTCATCCATTATATCACTCTTTGAAGTGTTGTATCTATTTCCATTTAACATATTTTAATTTCTAAGTATATGTTATAATTTTTAATTTATTGCTGCTTCTTCCCTTGCTTAAGAAAGTATCACCTACTCCAAATTTATGAAAACATTAGTATAAATGTTAGCTAATATTTATTATTTTACTATTTATACTTAGGTCCTAATTCATCTGGAATTATTTTTAGTTGATGGAAAATAAAAGTCTAAATTAGTTTTCTACCTGATTAGAAGTATTTCTTCTTCATTAATTGATAAATCTTTCTTTTCTCACTGAAGTAAAATTTTGTTTATATGTGTTCTTGAACCTTTTGTTTTGGACTTTTAATTCTGTTTTAGTCATCTGTGATTTTTGTGTCAGTATTATAGTATTATAATCTTACTGTTAGTTTTCATATCTAGTTAGGCAAATCTATCTTCACTATTCTTTTCCAGAAACAACTTAGCTATTCTTGGACAACTAAGTATTCTTTTCTATAACATAAAAATATTTGTATCTAGTTCCAAAAATAACTATATCTCTCAAGGTCCTGGCAGAAAACAAATGACACATTCACTTAGATAATTAGGGTGAGTTCCATAAAGGGACAGGTGTGAGTGATATAAGGTATACTGAAAAGGGATGGTGAAGCACCATCAAGCCAGCTACAGCTAGGAGCCATGGTTACCTCTAAGTGTGAAGGTTGAAGGGAAAGCAAAAGTTACTTGAGACCTAAGAGGTAGTAACAACAGGACTTGGAACTTTCCATAGAGAGCCACAACCAGCCCATGGTACCTGGCTGAGAGTAAGCCAGGGAAATAAATTTCCTGACCTTATTCTCCTCCTATCTCCAGAACTCTGGCCAGTGCCTCCTTATTGGCCAAACCCAACCAGGAAGCAGAAAGCAAGTGAGAGGGTTGATTCAGTCCATAGAGGTCAGCCTCCTGGGGCACAGAGCAGGATGGAGAAGGGTACATCCAGAGGATCAGATAGAATAGATCTAGCTCATAACCTGCTGGAGTTTGGGTCCAGAATTTCATTTATTTATGTATAAATTTTGTAAGGGCTGAGATTTTGTCAGTGGAAAGACTCTGAGGTGGGATGGAACTTAGCAAACTTGAAGAACAGAAAGAAGGCTGGTAAACTGGAGCACAGGAGCGAAACCAAGAGTGGAAAGGGTGAGGTAGGCAGGTGCAGCTCATGTAGGGCCTCACGGATCATGGTTAGGAGTTGGGGGTTTGTTCTAGGTACACTGGTGTGCCATTGAGGATTTTTAGCAAGACAGTAAATGTGACTTCACCTACATTTTTCTTTAGGTTTGTTGCTAAAATGTGTTATAGTATATGAGCTAATGCATACTTCTTAACATATATATCCAAATTGCACCAATTTATACTCACTCTAAAGAGTATATGGTTCTGTCCATGTCAGTGTATCCCTGACAGCCATGGGTATATTATTTGAAAATTGTTGCTCATTAGTAGGTTAAATAAGTAAATGGAGTGTATTATTCTGTTTCATGTTACTGTAACAAAATACCTCTGCTATAGTTTGGGTATTAGTCCTTCAACCTCATTTTTTTTTTTTTTTGAGAATGTACAGATACTTTATTGCTCACCTTTCACACAAAGCACACCTCCAGCCATTTTCTTTCACAGCTTGACAATGTTTACCTATACAAAAACCCAGCAAGAAGCATCATGTCATGTAGGTTTCAGTAAAGGAGAATGTAAAACATCAACTCAGCCAGGCTTTTGTTTTCTTCAGCAATAAAAAAGGGCCTCCTGCACTAAGCAAAAATCTGTCTTCCTTTGTAGTGCATTTCTTTCATTACAAAAAGTCTCCTGCCTAAAGCAAACTAACTTGTATTTGCTGAATGAGCCAGTGGTATTAACTCGTGCATAAAACAAATTTCGGTTTGCTGTTTCTTCTAGCAGATTTCAAGTAAAAATAAGTTGAAGGAAGAACTTGTTTTGGATGGATGCAGGTCAGTTTGAATTGTTATACTTAACTAAATGCTTACATGTACTATAGGTTCACAACTTAGTTTGCTTTTATAATCTTTATGGATTTGGGCCGTGTTCAAGGTTTTCAGAGTTGAGCATATGGTACAGTATTCCATCAACAGAATAAGGCTACTGAATGTGCTATCTGCAGAAGAGCTCATTTAATAGGAACTGACCTAAAGTTCTATCATGAAGCAACTGTGGCATAACCTCTCTGAATAAAAAGCCAACCAGGGCAGAACTGTGCTTGGAAAACAGGCATTAGAATACTTTAAGCAAAACACATATACATGGATTGTTAACATGAGGTTTCCTAGTAGTAAATCTAAAAAAGTCTAGGTGAATCCTCATTTTCAAAACTGCATATGGAAAACATGAAAACTACTTATTCAAGTAATTTCTTCAAAAAATATGCATGTTCTGACTGTGGAATTAGTCTACTGGTCAATTAAAGGCAATTTTAATTACCTTTTAAGAATTTTTCATAGAAAGGAGAGACATTGTATGTGTTTCTCAAATAAACAGCATTATGTAAATCCGTTAAAAGAAAAAACCAACAGAACTGAATGAAGACCTACAAATGCTTATGCCAAGCAGAAATCTGCCTGCCACCTGTGGTCTCACATTAATTCAAAATAGAATGCTGGATTCAGGATTCTGAAACTAAGTTTCTATTACTTGAGCTCTAGCAAAATGTAAGGGTCTGTAGCCTCAACTAGTATAATGTCTTCCCTGTCCAAATCCAGAATGATTATACTGATAACCTCCATGCTGGAAGTGCTGCTCAAACTGACCCCCTTGGTGATAATTCTGGCTCCCCCTTCCTCCCCAACCTCCTCCCTGGCCTGCACGACCACCTCGGCCTCCTCGACCACCTCTCCCTCCGCGACCACCACCTCGATCACCATGGTGCCCACCATCTTGGTATCTATTGTCCTGCTTGTAGCCACCACCCTGGTATCCACTTCCTGTATATGACGATGTCTGGAAGCCACCATAACCTCCACCTTGGTAGCCACTACTGTGGCCACCATGATAGCCACCTGGCTGGAAACCTGAATCCCGATAACCACCTTCTTGGTAGCCACCTCCTCCTCCACTCCCTCCATCTGTCCAGCCTCCTTGATGCTTATTTCCTCTTCCTCCCCCTCGGCCACCATGGTCATAGCCACCACGTCCACCTCTCCCTCCTCCTTGTTCGTGACCTCCTCGTCCTCCGTATGAGGAATGTTCATAGCCACCTCTCCCTCCTCCTCGGCCTCCTGCTTGCTGTTGGGGGCCATCTTGCCTTTTCTGCCACGGTGGCATCTCTGGGGGTGGAGGTTCAATTTCATTGGGTCTACCACCTCTGTCAGGAACCCTGCCCATCAACACCTTATTTATGGCACAGGCAGTCTTTTCTCTTATAGAGCCGCTGCTAGTCCTTAAAATCTTTGACAAGTCTTGTCTTGCTGCCAAAAGATGGGCAACAGAAACAGTACTTTTAGGAGATAAGACTGAACGTTTCGGCTGGTAAACCTTTGCTAATTTTTCTGTTTGACTCTTAGCTCTGTCAGACCAGCCAAAGGACTGTACAGTGACATCCAAACGTTTTATTAGCAGCTTTCTCCGGACTTCATATTCATTGGCTATGGCTTGGTTAATTGCTTCTATTTTTTCCCAGTGGGCTGGTCCCATTGGCTTCTTCAATAAAGGCTTTCCCACATGATTAGGTGGAACTTTTGCTAGTGTTTCCTTTAATTTTTTTTCAATCCCGCTGAAGAATTGGAACATAGTTATATTGGCTGGAGGTTTGGACATTCCTAGAGCAATACATATGCCTTTCAACTCTTGAAAGACCTCACTACCGCCTCCTTCTTGAGCTTTTTTTGGAGGAGCATTCACACAGAGCATTCTGGCAGCTTCTAGTTCTGAGATGAGGTATGTGAGCAAAAGGAGGCAGTTCTTCTGAACGAGAAGGCGCTTGGTCACATCCCCAGATGTCAGTGAAAGATAGGGACAGTTCATCTCCCCTAGCAGCCCACTCACCTCAAGCTGGAATTCTTCAGCTTCACTTGGACTGTTAGTTGCTTGCACATTTTCCTCTAGCTTACAGAGCACTCTTAATTCAGACACCAGCCAAGCACAGAGTTTGGTAAACTCGGGGGAACTGGCTCCAGCAGAGACTGCCTGAGGCAGAGCGCCATCTTCCAACAATGGGCCCTTGTAACCTAGATCTTCCAACGACTCCAAGATGTCAGTCTCCATGAGGTCACACTCCATGCTACTGTGGTATTCAAATTTCCGAGTCGTCAGGCTCCCCTCTTCGCCGGCAACTCAACCTCATTTTTGAAATTTGATCCCCAATGTTGGAGGTGGGGCATAATGGGAGGTGTTTGGGTCAATAAGGTGGATCTCTCATGACTAGATTAATGCCTTGCCTGGTGGGGACAGAGGTGTGTGATGAGTTCTCCTTCTTATTAATTTCCACAAGAGCTAGTTTTTAAAAGAGCCTGGCACCTCCTCCTTCTCTCTCTTCCTTCCTCTCTCATGGTATGATCTCTGCACATGCTGGCTCCACCTCACCTTCGTCCATGAGTAGAAGCAGCCTGAAGCCCTCACCAGAAACAGATTGTGGTGCAGTCCTTCTTGTACAGCCTGTAAGGCCATGAGCCAAATAAACCTCTTTTCTTTATAAATTACCCAGCCTCGAGTACTCCTTTATAGCAACACTAAACAAACTAAGACAACCTGAGACTAGGTCACTTATAATAAACAGGAATTTCTTCTCTCAGAGTTCTGGAGACTGGGAAGTCAAAGATCAAGGTGCTGACAGGTTCAGTTGTCTAATAAGGGCCACATCCCTGGGAGGGGAGGAACACTGTGTCCTCACCCAGCAGTAAGCAGAAGGGCAAGTGAGCCAAATGCTGTATGAAGACTCTTTTATAAGGGCTTTAATCTCATTAAAAATCAAGGAGCCCTGATGGCCTGATCACCTTCTAAAGGCCCCTCCTTTTAATACTATTACATTGGCATCACCTGAATTTTGAAGGGGACACATTCAAACAACACAAAGGTATTTTATTGTCTCTATTGCATGTCCTTAAGTAATGGTGATATGGTCACTTATTTTTTTCATTTTTTATTGGTCATATGAATTTACTTTGAAGAAATTAATCTGCTCCTATCTTTCATCCATTTTTCCATTAGGATACATAGTGGATCCCATGGTGTGCCACCTACATCCCCCTTTCAGGACTGTGGCACTTTTCCCCCAGTTACCAAGGGTGTCCATGCCTCATGACTGTTAGTTGAATCCCTCATCAAGGTCACACCTCCTCCCTGAGGTCAGCCTTGTTCAATGACTGGTCAATGCAGGGGTAAAATCTTGAGCCCCTGCCTTAAAAAGGGATATCTCTGAAGGACTATCTCAGCTCTAAAGCTCTCCTGGAAGCAGGGGAGGAAGTTGAATTCCTCTCTCTATCTCTTCCTGCTTTTTCCACACTCTAAGGGTAGTGATCCCAAGAGCACTCCCCAATAAACTTGTTGCATAAAAGTTACCAACTCAGAATCTGTTCCCTTGAAAACTCAATTTGGGAATGGATGTTAGTAATTTAGCATTTAATCAGTTATGGGTCTTTCTATTTACCCTTTTATCTAGTATGTTTTAAAACCATTTTCCTGGTCTGTTATTTGTCATTATAATTCATAGTGATTTAATATTTTTTAATTAAAAAAAACCGATATCTTAACTTCAGAGCAAAAAAATAATTTCTCCTGGGGCGGAACAAGATGGTGGACAAATAACATCGTGAGACAGAGTGTCTCTGCAGAAAAGACAGATTCTAGCAGAAATTAGAGGAAAGAAACAAGAAGACGAGCATACAGCGGACAAGGGCCAGAAGGAGGGGTACCTGAGACCCAGGGAGACTCCAAGGGAGGAGGCTGCGGAGGAGAACTGGAGGCTGAGACCACCGGAGCAGCCCGGAGACCAGCGGCAAGGGTAGGTGGATTTGCTGTTTCCCCTCCCCTGCATTCGGGACTGCTGGTGGGCTCCCCAGCGGGTGGAGAGACCTACGGACACCAGCCCAGAGACTGCCGCCTCCTGCCAATGGTGAGCCTGTAGCAGACGTGGCACCAGGTTCCCAACTTGCTCCGGGCACCTCCGTGTGCACAGACCAGAGCCGCACGGCAAGCGCCATATTGCCACCTCCTCCCCCCCCCCCGCCGACTCTACCCACGGCTGCCCAGAGAGACAATACAGCCACAAGCAAGAGGCACCTCCAGGGAACGGGACCTTCCCGTTTGGGACCCTACACATGACTCAGGGGAACTCAGACTGTGAGCTCCCTACCCGCCTGCCCTCCCAGGTGCTGCTGGCACCGTGTTCCCAGGAGAACGGTGCCGACTCAGAGGCTGAGAGACATAGACCCAGCTTGGGCTCCCTGTGGGTGAATTGGGACCAGAAATCCTCTCCCTGTTAGGGATACAGTTTGAACTCTGGGACCCAGAGGTGGGACCTGCAGACCAGATCCCCTGCACCGAGGGCTAGCATTGCCTGGGGCACAGAAGGGTTATACTTGAACAGCCTACTGAGGTGTGTGTGCCTCCAGGGGTGGATCAGCGTCCTAGAGGGCAACCCTCCTCCCAGGAGGAGGCTGTGCGCCCAACCCAGGTGGTGTTCCTGTGCAGGGAACCTCCCCGCTGGCATCACAGTCGGGGGAGGCCTGGTGGCTTGTGGTCTGGCCTGCTGGCAGAGGCCCAGGAGTAGCTGCGGAGTTGGGGAGGGTGGAAAGAAGCGAGGCCTGCTGCAGACTGCGGGTCTCAGACAGTCCCACCCCCACACCCAGACTTCTGGCTGAGCGGGACCATTCCAGCCCCGCCCTGACAGCTTTCCCTGGAAGCAGAGAACAGAACTTTGACCCCTGCTATCGGCCTGAGGGCAGGCTTACCCAACCCAGCTCCGCCCAGAACGAGAGCTGATAACAGGACTCAAAATCAACACCATAGCCTGTTCCTCCAAGCAAACGCCACCTACTGACAGGGACGGCATCTTGCACAGCCTTTCCAGGGCACCCACTGACTCAATATACAGGGAGTGGTCCAATTTCACCCACAGGCACCACCTAAGGCCTCAGAAACTAAACAAGGTGTGTGAATACCCAAACAATAACCTAAGGAAAGAAACAACAACTGATCGACATGGGAAGAAATCAGCAAAAGAAATCAGGAAATATGAAGAACCAAACGGAAAACACACCCCCAAAGAGGAGCACCAGCCCCCTAGAAACGGACACCGACCAAAACCAGGCAACCAATATGACAGAAGAGGAATTTCGTATGTGGAACATAAGAACACTCACCCAGCTGCTGCAACAACAACTCAATAACCAACACCAAGAAACCACAAAAAGTCTCCAGGTTATGAGAAAAGAAATAGACACATTGAAGAAAAGTGTAGCTGAACTCCTGGAAATGAAGAATCAATTCAAGGAACTACAAAATACAGTGGAAAGTCTCAAGAACAGGGTAGATGAAACAGAAGAAAGAATCTCAGAGCTTGAAGATAACACCCTCCAATTAAATAAATCAGTCACAGAAATAGAGCAGAGAAACAAGAGAAAAGAGCAAAGCCTACAAGAGCTGTGGGATTATTTGAAGAAACCTAATGTGAGGGTCATAGGGTTACAAGAAGGAGAAGAAGACAACACTCAAGGGTTGGACAAGCTGTTTGAAGATATAATAGAGGAAAATTTCCCAGGCCTTGCTCAAAATCTTGATATGCAAGTTCAAGAAGCTCAGAGGACCCCTGGGAGATTCAACACAAACAGGAAGACGTCACGACATGCAGTCATCAGACTGACAAAAGTATCAACTAAAGATGCCCTTCTAAGAGCTGTAAGACAAAAGAAGCAAGTAACATAAAAGGGAAAGCCAATTCGAATAACATCAGACTTCTCTAATGAGACTTTACAAGCAAGGAGAGACTGGGGCCCCATTCTCACTCGTCTGAAACAAAACAATATCCAGGCTAGAATCTTATTCCCTGCAAAAATAAGCTATGAAGCTTATGAAGGAGAAATAAAGACATTCTCAGGCAAGCAAAGGCTCAGAGAATTCACCAAGACAAGATCAGCCCTATAAGAAGTACTTAAAACAGCGTTACGCACGGAAGATCATGATAATAACCCACGAATATAAAAACAACCAAAACCCAAATATATTAAAGGCCAGATATTACAATGGCTCAAGACAGAAATCATAGCAACAACATCCAATCCAACAGAATGAACAGTAATCTACCTTACCTATCAGTTCTCTCAATAAATGTGAATGGCTTAAACTCTCCACTCAAGAGACATAGGCTGGCTGAATGGATAAGAAAATACAGGCCAAGAATATGCTGTATTCAGGAAACACATCTAACCTGCATGGATGCATATAGACTAAAAATAAAAGGGTGGAGATCAATATTCCAAGCAAATAGAAGCCAAAACAAGGCTGGTGTGGCAGTTCTAATTTCAGATGATTTAGTTTTTAAACCAACAAAAGTAGTAAAAGACAAAGAGGGTCATTATATAATGGTGAAGGGCACAGTCCAAAAAGAAGAGATAACAATTTTAAATATATATGCACCCAAGTTAGGTGCACCCAGTTTCATAAAGCAAACCTTACTGGATCTAAGCAAATGGATTAATAGCAACTCCATAATCGCCGGAGATTTCAACACCCCACTGACGGAATGAGACAGATCCTCCAAACAGAAAATTAATAAAGAAATAATGGACTTATACAAAACTCTAGAACAATTGGGTCTGACAGACATCTACAGAACATTCTACCCAAAATCCACTGAATATACGTTCTTCTCATCAGCTCGGGACATTCTCTAAGATTGACCATATCCTAGGACACAAAGAAAATCTCAAGAAATTTAAAAAAATAGAAATCATACCATGTACCTTCTCAGATCACAGTGGAATAAAACTAGAAATCAACCCTGACAGAAACTTACATTTCTACACAAAAACGTAGAAATTATACAACCTTTTACTAAATGATTACTTCCTCAATGAAGAAATCAAGATGGATATAAAAAAGTTCTATGAAGAAAACGACAATGGAGACACAAGATATCAACTCCTCTGGGACACAGCTAAAGCAGTTCTGAGAGGAAAGTTATCTCCATAAATGCCTATAACCAAAAGACAAGAAGATCACAAAGAGACAATCTAATGAAACGACTCAAAGAGCTGGAAAAAGAAGAACAGTCCAGCCCCAAAGCCAGCAGAAGGAGTGAAATCAACAAGATCAAATCAGAACTAAACGAAATTGAAAACAGGAAAGCTATTCAGGAGATCAATAAAACAAAAAGTTGGTTCTTTGAAAAAATAAACAAAATTGACACACCATTAGCTAAGCTAACGAAAAGCAGAAAAGAGAAATCTCTAATAAGCTCCATCAGGAACAAAAAAGGAGATATCACAACTGATCCCAAAGAGATACAAGATACAATTTATGAATACTGCAAAAATCTTTATGCACACAAACTGGAAAATGTGGAGGAAATGGACAAATTTCTAGAAACACACAGCCTCCCTAGGCTCAACCAGGAAGAAATAGATTCCCTGAACAGACCAATCTCAACAGCTGAAATAGAAACAGCAATTAAAAATCTCCCTAAAAAGAAAAGTCCCGGTCCAGATGGCTTCACACCCAAATTTTACCACACTTACAAAGAAGAACTAGTATCTATCTTGCAGAAACTATTCCACAACATCGAGAAGAACAGAAACCTCCCCGACACCTTTTATGAAGCGAATATTACTCTGATACCAAAACCAAGAAAGGATGCAACAAAAAAAGAAAACTACAGACCAATATCCCTAATGAATATAGATGCAAAAATTTTCAACAAAATCTTAGCTAACCGAATCCAGACACTAATCAAAAAAATGATTCACCACGACCAAGTGGGCTTCATCCCTGGGATGCAGGGATGGTTCAACATACGTGAATCTATAAATGCAATTCACCACATAAACTGAAGCAAAAACAAACACCACATGATTCTGTCAATAGATGCAGAAAAAGCTTTTGACAAAATTCAACACCCTTTCATGATACGAACACTTAAGAAAATAGGCATAGAAGGGACATACCTAAAAATGATACAAGCCATATATGACAGACCCATAGCCAACATTATACTGAATGGGGAAAAATTGAAATCATTCCCACTTAGAACTGGAACCAGACAAGGCTGCCCACTATCTCCACTTCTGTTCAAAATAGTACTGGAAGTCTTGGCTATAGCAATCAGACAGGAAAATGGAATCAAAGGTATCCAAATAGGGGCAGAAGAGATCAAACTTTCACTGTTTGCTGATGATATGATATTGTATCTAGAAAACCCCAAGGATTCAACCAAGAAACTCCTGGAACTGATCAATGAATTTAGTAAAGTCTCAGGATACAAAATCAATACACAGAAATCAGAGGCATTCATATACGCCAACAACAATCTAATTGAGAACCAAATCAAAGAGTCAATTCCCTTCACAATAGCAACAAAGAAATTAAAGTACC
This sequence comes from Microcebus murinus, assembly GCF_040939455.1. NCBI lineage: Eukaryota > Metazoa > Chordata > Mammalia > Primates > Cheirogaleidae > Microcebus > Microcebus murinus. Next base: position 73,148,000 of record NC_134136.1, on the reverse strand, counting down.
TAGGAATATACTTAACCAAGGACGTAAAAGACCTGTACAGGGAGAACTATGAAACACTGAGGAAGGAAATAGCAGAGGATGTAAACAGATGGAAATCCATACCATGCTCTTGAATTGGCAGACTCAATATCATCAAAATGTCTATACTACCCAAACTGATCTACAGATTCAATGCAATACCTATTAAAATCCCATCAGCATTCTTCACAGATATAGAAAAATAATTTTACGCTTTGTATTGAACCAAGGAAGACCCTGAATATCGCAAGCAATTCTAGGCAACAAAAACAAAATGGGAGGCATTAATATGCCAGATATCAAACTATACTACAAAGCTGTGGTAATTAAATCAATATGGTATTGGCACAAAAACAGGAATATTGACCAGTGGAACAGATGTGAGAATCCTGATATAAAACCATCGTCATATACCCATCTAATCTTTGACAAAGCAGACAAAAACATACGCTGGGGAAAAGAATCCCTTTTTAATAAATGGTGCTAGGAAAACTGGATAGCCACCTGTAGAAGGCTAAAACAGGACCCACACCTTTCACCTCTCACAAAAACCAACTCACGCTGGATAACAGACTTAAACCTAAGGTATGAAACTTTTAGAACTCTAGAGGAAAAAGTTGGAAACACTCTCCTAGACATTGGCCTGGGCAAAGAGTTTATGAAGAAGTCCCCAAAGGCAATCACAGCAGCAACAAAAATAAATAAATGGACATGATCAAACTACAAAGCTTCTGCACAGCCAAAGAAATAGTCATGAAAGTAAACAGACAACCTATAGAATGGGAGAAAATTTTTGCATCCTATGCATCCAATAAGGGACTGATAACTAGAATATACTTAGAACTCACGAAAATCAGGAAGAAAAAATCAAATAACCCCATTAAAAAGTGGGCAAAGGACTTGAACACTAATTTTTCTAAAGAAGACAGAAGAATGGCCAACAAACATATGAAGAAATGCTCAACATCTCTAATCATCAGGGAAATGCAAATCAAAACCACAATGAGATATCACTTAACTCCAGTGAGAATGGCCTTTTTCAAAAAATCTCCAAACAATAAATGCTGGCGTGGTTGCAGAGAGAGAGGAACACTCCTACACTGCTGGTGGGACTGCAAACTAGTTCAACCTCTGTGGAAAGCAATATGGAGATACCTTAAAGCGATACAAGTGAATCTACCATTTGATCCAGCAATCCCATTGCTGGGCATCTACCCAAATGATCCAATGACACTCTACAAAAAAGACACCTGCACTCGAATGTTTATAGCAGCACAATTCATAATTGCAAGGCTGTGAAAACAGCCCAAGTGCCCATCAATCCAAGAATGGATTAATAAAATGTGGTATATGTATACCATGGAGTACTATTCAGCTCTAAGAAACAATGGTGATATAGCACATCTTATATTTTCCTGGTTAGAGATGGAACCCATACTACTAAGTGAAATATCCCAAGAATGGAAAAACAAGCACCAGATATATTCTCCAGCAAACTAGTATTAACTGAGTAGCACCTAAGTGGACACATAGGTACTACAGTAATAGGGTATTGGGCAGGTGGGAGGGGGGAGGGGGGCGGGTATACACATACATAATGAGTGAGTTGTGCACCATCTGGGGGATGGTCATGATGGAGACTCAGACTTTTGGGGAGAGGGGGGGAAATGGGCATTTATTGAAACCTTAAAATCTGTACCCCCATAATATGCCGAAATAAAAATAAAATAATTTCTCCTGTTTGTAATTTTTTTCACACACCTATGGCTTGTTTTTTTTTTCTGACAATATTAGCTACTCAGTGCAGTGCTGCTTTATTTATGGAATATTCAAACTTTAATAAATATAATGATTTTATAAAAGTAAGCCTCTGCCATAAGATGTTTAAAATATTACTATTCTCTCATAGCTCTTTTTAATAATCCCATGTTTTAAAATTTCTTACTTCAATCCATGTGGAATTCATTTGGATATGTGTGATGAACTGAACATCTGACTTTATGCTCCCCTAATATATATTCAACTTAACCAACAAGGTTTCAGCCATCAGTCCTGCTCCATTGTCCTTGCTGTCTATCCTAAAGCCCCTTCCACAATATTTTATTTATTTTAGCTTTATTCACCCATTTAATGTCGTGCAACAAATATGCCCTCATATCTCTTCATTTTTTACCTATCTCCTGAATAATTTCATCTATTTATTCTTACAAATGGACTATAATATCAGTTTATGAAAATTGTATGACAATGTGAGATTTTAGTGTAATTACCTTAAATATAGATCAATTACATAAAAATTAGCATCTTTATAATATTAAATTACCCTATCCATAAACAGACAAATACACACACACACACTTACATACATATGTATACTTTTTTATTCCTCATGAAATATTTCTGTTTCTGCATATAATCCCTGAGCAGATCTTGGTGATTTATTTTGTGTTTCATAATTTTTTATTTGGTTTGTGAGTGGGCAGGCTGCTTCCTGTGTTGTATGATTGTAGACAGTTTCTGCATCTGTATAGTGGGGATAATAGTAGCCCCTCCCTGATGGGTTTGTTTGTAGTGTTAAATAATATGCATGAAGCCATAGCATATCCCTGGCATATTTTAAGTGTATGATGCATTGGATGTTATTATAAAACACATTTCCTCCCAAAATTTCATTTAGCTGTTCTTTTCTGTTAATGTTCTTTAATATTAGCCATCAGTAATCACTCAACAAGTATTTATTGACACTAATCTCCTAACTTCTGGAAACCTGCTTTATATTATGTGGCAGCCATTATACCAGGTGCTGGGTAAAAAGTGACAAATAAAACAGATACAGTCCCTGTCCTCATGGTGCTTCTGGTATGTGGAGACAGAACATTAAATGGTACATGATTAGATGTGTGATTATAGACTGCCAAATGATTTGTAGGGGAAGAAAGACATCTTATGAAATAATACCTTTAGGGACCCAATTTAGGCAGGTGGTAGGTCCAGGCAGTAATAACATTTTAGCTAAGATTGGACATGTAAAGAGCTGGACCAGGCAGGGTATTCAGGACAGAGTCAATGGCATGTCTGAAACCTCTATAGTATAAGAAAGCTTGGTTTTATAGGCATCATGTGTCACAGAAAAGCAGTGTTGTGTAATCAATTGAGCATAGGTTTTAGGATCACACACACTTGGACTTGAATCCCAACTCCTGTCACTTACTCTGGACACTGGGCAAGTTAACCTCTGTGAGCCTGTGCAATATTGTAAAATGAGGTCAGTAACCACTAATCTTACTGGTGGTTTTGAGGATTACATAAGATAATACATGCAATGCATCATTAACACCAGACTTGGTACAGAGGAAGCACTGAGAAAATGTTATCTTTTATTACTGGTAAACTTTTTCCCACTCTCTAAGGATTGTACTTGGCTTTCATATTGCTTTATTAGAACCTCATTACATCTATGACTCCCTTAGTGCAAAGTTGTTTCAGACAGAAAAAGTATTTGTCTTAGCTTTCTTAGTAAAAAAGCAACAGTGACTGCTGCATGCCTACTATGTGCCAACACTGTGATAATTATTTTTACACATTGACTCCTTACAAGACATATTTAAGGTAGGTATCAATATCTATATTTTTAAAATGTGAAAGTCAATGTACAGAGGAATTAATGATATATACCCAAAGCCACACCATTAGTAAGTAGCTGATTCATGATTTTGAAAGAAGCCATGTGACTTTTTTCTTCATAAAATTTGCATTACATCGCTGGGGAGGAAAAATGGCGGAGTAGGGGTGCCCTCCTGGCTCTCTGCTCCCAGAGCAAATAGTGAAGAAAGCGGATAGCCACACTCCAGCGATCTACACTTCCACGAGACCAGCTTTGCAAGCCTGCAGAATATCCAACAGGAAATGGAGGGATAAGACCATTTACAACCTAAAGCAAAGGTGAACCGATCATTCTTCCGCAAAACTCGGGGATTCGGAGGCACACATCAGGGAGGGAGCGAGGCGCGGATTAAGCCGCTGCCTGCGGGCAGTGGCACCAGCCCTAACCGGTGCTGAGAAACACCCCTTCCTACACCGAGCTCCACTCCCACTGTTAGGGACCGACCTTCCACAGCCCCACCGGACAGAAAAACAGAGACATCGAGGATGCAATCACACAAGAGGAGGTTTATTTTCTGGCTAGCCAGGGTCCAATCCCCAGAGCACCAACGCAGTGGCCACTCTCACAGGCAAGGACCCCGACCGGAACAACGGCATGCCTTTTATCCCCACGGTGCACAAGCTGCGCACAAGCCGACTACGCATGGATCGTGCGTTGACCTTTAAAATGATTGGTTGCCCACTATTGCCTTTTGAAATAATTGGCGGGTTGGTTGCCCTCTATTGCCTGATGGGCCAGTCGCCCGTGCTTCAATGACCTCATCCCATAATTCCCCTTACAGCGGTGTAGCGAGCAAGCAATGACCAGAAGCAAAGGTTTGCAGTTAGCTCATTGCCCCACCCAAGTGAATTCCCGACAAGTAGAATTCCTCTGCCCTTCCTCTGTCCTACAAATTCCTCTGCCTTACATTCCCCCCTTTCTCTAGGTAGCAGACGAGCACTCCTGCTCGTCCTCAAGGTCTCTTAGGTGCTCTAGTTCTATAGCACTTGACCATAGCTGCTGATATTGTTGTTGCAATACTAGTAGCTGTACAGTGTTTATGCGTTCTTTTACAAAAGCTACTAGTCTATTAATTACACATGGCGCAAAAGTAAGGACTAAGATTAGCATAATGAGTGGGCCTAGTAGGATGGATAGTAGCGTTGTTAACCAGGGGGAACTGTTAACCCAAGACTCAAACCAACCTGCTCCTATCGCTCCTAAGCCAAAAAGAGTAGCCAGGGTTATGGCTGTGATGGGCTCTCTTTTTCTTTTAAAAATTAGGTTGGTGACTCTTCACCCTACTATGCCCTCATACATTGTCTCCTCAGTGTGGTATATTATTTTTGGGAACACTAACACCATTATACAGTAATCTTTAGACCCATGTAAGGTTATGGGGTTGGTGGGGGTTCAGGGCGGTAAGTATAGCTGTAGGTCTCCATCCCAAAAACATTAGACCAAAAACACAACATCCCAAAAACACAACAACCAACCCCCACCACAACCCGTCCATGTTGTCACCCAGTTCAATCTTTAGATGCCACAACCCCAGTCCAAGTCTGGGTCAGCAGTCCTGGGCTGTCGCCGCCACGCGGGTCAGTCTGGTCTTCAGAGGATTCCTCTGGTCTGCAGTTGCTTTCCACTGGTCCTGGCACCGCTCCTGGTCTTTTTTATTAGCAGGTCTCACGTGGGAGTGGTGTATCCAGGTCGCTACTATTCTATCGACCTGCGTGGGTCCCTCTGGTCCTCCCCGGCTGCATGACCTGACAGGCTCGGCAACTTTTGACGATGTCATCTGGAACTCGTCCTTGTGACTTGAACCTTAGTTGAGCAGTGTCCAGCAGTTGCAGCATCTTTCTCTTCCCTAGATGTGTGGTCTGATGCAGGTGTTCTAACAGGTGGCGTCCTAAGAGTTCTGGCACTATTAGGCAATGCCCTTCGTCCTGCAACCAGCCATCTTCACGTAGCTGCTCTGAGGCCCAGACCTCATCTATAGTCCAGCAGAGGAGGCAACCATCCCATGCCTGGGGGTGGCAGGCTAAGGTGCAGGATGTTTGGCTGCGGAGTGTCTTCTGCAGCCTTCTTAGCTTCAGCGTCTGCTCTCTGATTGCCCCATGCTTCCATGGAATCCCCGCTCTGGTGTCCCGGGCTATGGACTACCGCCACTGCCTTTGGCAGCAAAACGGCCTCTAGTAGGTGGAGTATTTCAGGCATGTGCTTAATTTCCTTTCCCTCTGCCGTGATGAAGCCCCTTTCCCTGTAGAGGGCCCCATGTATGTGCACAGTCCCAAAGGCATAGCGGCTGTCAGTGTACACCGTCAGCCTTTTTCCTTGGGCCTGGCTAAGAGCCTCCGTCAGCGCTATTAGTTCTGCCTTCTGAGCAGATGTCCCTTGCGGAAGGCGTGCCGCCCAGACAAGTTTACCTTAGTCATCTACTATGGCCGCTCCTGCGCACCTGCGTCCGTCCCGGACGAAACTGCTTCCGTCCGTGAACCAGGTCAGGTCGCTACCTGGAAGGGGGCGATCCTTCAAGTCTCTACGGGTCGTCTGGGTCTCGGCTAGGATCTCAAGGCAATCACGTTCAGGTGCGGCTGCAGCGGGGGTTGGCAGAAGCGTAGCTGGATTCGAGGCGGCAGGGGTCTGGAACTTGATGCGGGGTGTGTCCAGCAAAAACCCTTGGTAATGAGTCAGCCTCGCATTTGTGATCCGCCGTCCCGGTGGCTGCTTCAGAACCCCCTCTATGGCGTGCGGGGTGGTGATCTGCAGCCGCTGCCCTAGGGTGAGTTTATCAGCGTCTTTGACCAACAGGGCCGTGGCTGCGATGAATCACAAGCACGCTGGCCACCCCGCCACCACCGGATCTAGTTTTTTTTTTTTTGACAAGTAGGATCAGGGAGTGCTAGGGCCGGGGCTTCCAGCATGGCTGCCCTCAGGGCCTGAAAAGCATCTTCCATTTGCAGTCCACTCCCATGCTCGCCCCGCCCTAAACCCTTCATACAGAGGTGGAGCCTTTTCCGCAAACCCAAGGTCATCATGGAGGGCCTTGTTGAACAGGGTAGGCGAGTTTTTCCTGAACCCAAACCCAATCTCTGCCATGTGGTCCACCGATATAGTTTGGCTCCTGTTGCCGCCTGCACCCAACTGGTCTTACTGGACAATTTTCCTGTGTCTTCCGTTAGTACCAAATGTTCTGCTCCTGTATCTATGAGGAAGCTGACTGGGTTCCCCTCCACTTGCAAAGTTACCCTAAGTTCGGGGAGGGGGACCGAACCCCATCTTCCCTATTTGTCTGTCACCTGTCCTGCAACCATGACTTTTTCAGGACCTACAAGTCTTCGCCCCCCTTTCTTTTGGGGCACTCTAGGGCCCAATGTCCATGCTCCTTGCAATTGGCACATTGATCCTTGCCTAGCCTCTCCCGCCAGGGCCTTTCTGTCCTCTGACCCTATCTGTCCCCCTCTTGTGGCAGCTAGCAGGATTTTAGCCATCTCTCTGTTTGCTTTCCGTGCTTCCCCAGCTTGGAATTTCCTGTCTTCTCTTCTGATCCTCTCTAACCTCTCTTCTAGCGTCTCTCTATTATTATAGACCTTCTCTGCCACTTCTAACAGGTCCTGTAGAGTCTTCTCGCCCAATCTATCTATTCTCTGCACTTTGCGCCTAATGTCGGGGGCTGCCTGATTGACAAACGCCATCATAACAGCTGCCTTGCTCTCTTCTATAGTGGGATCTATGGGGGTGTACTGCCGGAAGGCCTCCATGATCCTCTCTAAGTATGCTGCCGGGCTCTCCTCCGGCCCCTGACGAACATCTCCTACCTTGGCCAAATTGGTCGGCTTTCGCGCTGCCATACGGAGACCGGCCATCAGAGTCTGGCGGTAGACCCGGAGACGCTCCCTACCTTCAGCCTCATTGTAGTCCCAAAGCGGCCGTTCAAGGGGAAAAGTTCGGTCAATGGTTCGCGGGTTTGTAGTAGGTCTTCCGTCCTCCCCCGGAACCAGCTTCCGCGCCTCCCCCTGAATCCTTTCTCTTTCCTCCATTGTGAAGAGCACCTTAAGCAACTGCTGGCAATCATCCCAGGTGGGCTGATGAGTGAAAAGAACAGAGTCTAAAAGATTAATTAGGTCTCTCGGATTCTCGCAGAAGTTCGAGTTTTGAGATTTCCAATTATAAAGATCACTGGTAGAGAAGGGCCAATATTGGAATGTCTGTGTTCTATCCTCCCCCAGGGGTCCCACTGCCCTTAGAGGGAGCGCCTTTACGGGCTCTGGATCTGTGGCTCGGCCAGCTCGCTGTCTGGTCCCATAGGCTGGCCCCGCTGCTGGTGGTCCCGCATCCGCCTTGGCCGGGAGAGCCGCAGAGGCTGCCCCAGGGTTATAGGGCGGAGGCGTGTTCCATTCGGGACCTGTTAGTTCTGGGTAGAGATTGGAATCCGGCAACACTGGCGTCCCAAGGGACCTCGGACTCCGCGCCCCCTCCTTTCTGACTTTTTAAACTGCCAGAACTTCCGCCTTTCCCCTCGGGGCAGGTAGGAGGGCCTTCAGCCAAGGTGGTGGGTCTCGAACCAAGTCTTGCCAGACCACAATATAGGGGATCTGATCAGGGTGGCCGTGGTGGCCAAATACCACCCCTTTTACCTTTTCGATCAAGGAGGCATCAAACGAGCCCTCCCTGGGCCACCCCACTCCAAACGTGGGCCACTCGGCCTTACAAAGGGTAACAAACTTCCCCTTCTTGACCTCCAGGGACAGGTTGTGTGCCCTTGCCCTGACATCCTTAAAATGGCTCACCAGGATGGACAATGGCGTTGTTAGAGCCTGTCCCATGGCTAGTCAATAATAGGCAGATGTGCAAACCGATATTCCGCAGTTGGGGCACTGGGGACAAGGATCTGAATCCCTAGCCTTTCACTCCCTACGGAGGTAACGGCTGTGCCCCTCCCGCATAGCCACTCCTGGCACTGGCGGCAGGAGATACACTGTGCACTGCCAGCCCATGCAGGGGAATGCTTACCTGGAGGTTCTAGTCGCCCCTGCGGATCTTTTCGTGGGTCCCCTGATTCCACGGCCCCAGCCCGAAAACCCATGCAACCCTGATGGGTTCTCGGGCTGAAACCATAGAACCCAGAGACTCCAACAAGCCAATGAGAGATGTCACACTCACTCACACACACACACACACACACACACACACACACACACAGAAAGCCGGCGACAAACAAAGCAGACAACAGACAAGTGGACACTGAGGTAAACAGACAACCTAACCTAGTCCGGACCTACTCCCTGGTCTCCTCCTGACCGAGCCCTTGGCTACAAGGTCAGCTCCGGAGTCCAAACGGGGCCAGAGGACGTCTCCGCCTGGCTCCTACCGGCGACCCACCAGCGCGTCCGCCTAGGTCCTGTGCCGGCGTCCTGATTCGGGGTCCTGCAAGGGGATTCCGCGTCCCTTGCCCAACACCACACCCGGCTAGTCCGGGGTGGATTTTCACACTCCTCCCTCAGCCCTGAGTTCTATCCGGTAGTCTGTGGGGAAGGCAAATCCCGGACGAGCCCCCAAATGTTAGGGACCGACCTTCCACAGCCCCACCGGACAGAAAAACAGAGACATCGAGGATGCAATCACACAAGAGGAGGTTTATTTTCTGGCTAGCCAGGGTCCAAGCCCCAGAGCACCAACGCAGTGGCCACTCTCACAGGCAAGGACCCCGACCGGAACAACGGCATGCCTTTTATCCCCACAGTGCACAAGCTGCGCACAAGCCGACTACGCATGGATCGTGCGTTGACCTTTAAAATGATTGGTTGCCCACTATTGCCTTTTGAAATAATTGGCGGGTTGGTTGCCCTCTATTGCCTGATGGGCCAGTCGCCCGTGCTTCAATGACCTCATCCCATAATTCCCCTTACAGCGGTGTAGCGAGCAAGCAATGACCAGAAGCAAAGGTTTGCAGTTAGCTCATTGCCCCACCCAAGTGAATTCCCGACAAGTAGAATTCCTCTGCCCTTCCTCTGTCCTACAAATTCCTCTGCCTTACACCACGTAGGCCGGGAGGTGCCTGAAGTTGGTGAAAAGTGGCAGCGCGGGATTAAGCTGTGTGGAGAAGAGACTAGGGTAGGGAACGCGCTGAGTTCGCTAGAGCACACAGCGGCCACGGTTTAAGGCGGGGGAGGGTCCGCGCGCGCAGCAACTGCTCTCCGCGCATCAGGAACCAGAGCCTGCTCGGGCATTTCCCTGCCGAACACTCCCAGGTCAAGGGTAAGGGAAGTTTACACAGCAGGAGGCTTTGACTTTGGATTTGGAGGAGGTTTGGGATAGCACTGAGAGGTCAGAGTGCGCAAAGTTAGACTCCTTGATCCATTAGGACCCCCCTCCCTCTGCCCCTCCGGCACCACCGCTCCGCCCCTGCATTCCGGCGCTGACTGGGCATTCCAGCGCTGACTTGCGCTCGGGGTTTGGAGAGGTGGCGAAGAGAAACCGCTGGTACGTGCCGCTGCTCCACCAATTTGATATTGGACCGTCACTTGCTGCACAAGCGGCACTGACTCTGTGCTCAGAGAGTGGACCCTGCCTGGACGGGGCAGAGCTACAGGGGAGATTGATTGCCCTTGGCGAAGTTAAGGCAGAGAAAGGGTGACTTCCACACTCTCCTGCGACCCGGAGCCCCGCCCTGGGCTCCAAAGTCTCTGCCCCAGCCTTGGGGGCGGAGCTGAGATAGAAACTGTTCTCATTCCTGCCGCTTATCTCCACCTGGGTAATTCAAGCAACAAAAGGCAGGGACAGGTGGGTCTCATTGACTGCCTGCCAGCTTTTGGTCAGTCTCACCCTGCACAGGTCTCCCGCGCGAGCGCTGTGCCCAGAGTGTGGAGCACTGGGCCTTGCAAGAGGCAGCCGTCAGTGGTTATAAGGCAGAGTTATTTTACGACCCCCACATCCGGGGATTTGGGGCTAGGCCTTTGGCTCCAAAGTTTGTATCCCCGCCTTGGGGGTGGAGCCAGATAGAAACTACTCCCATTCCTGCTGCTTATCTCCACCTGTGGAATTAAAGAGACAGAACAAGGGACCTGGTGGGTCTGGCTTCAGGACAATCTCTCACTGCACAGGTCTCTCGCGCTCTGTGTCCAGAGTGCAGAGCCCGCCTGGAAGAAGTTACCCACGAAAGAAGCTGCCCTTAGCTGCTATAAGGCAGAGATCTTTACGTCCACCACCGTCCTGTTTCTTGTGGCTGAGCCTTGGCTCCAAAGTTTCTGTCCTTGCCTTGGGGGCAAAGCTGAGATAGGAACTGTTCCCTTTCCTACCGCTTATCTCCACCTGTGCAATTAAAGAGACAGAAGACGGGGTTCCCTGGGTTTGGCTACAGGCCTGCCGGCTTCAGGCCAATCTCTGTCTGCACAGGTCTTCTGCGCTCCGTGTCCAGGCCCTGGAGTTTGCCTGGGCACAGCCGAGCCTTGTAGGAAGCAGCCCTTGGTGAATACTAGACAGAGAGACATTACAACCCACACACTCTGGTGACTCCAAAGTCTCTAGCCCCGCCTTGGGGGTGGAGCAGAGAGAGGAACTGCTCCGGTTCCTGCCATATATTTCCACCTGTGTAATTAAGAAGACCAGCAGGAAGGGTAGGGTAATTAGCTGTTTCCCCTCCGCTACATCTCGGACTGCTGGCTCCCCAGCGGGTTGAGAGACCTGCAGACATCACCCCAGCGAAGGCTGCTGACAGAGAGCAACTCCATCTACTGGCTCAGAAACTAAACAAGACGTGTGAATACCCAAATGAAAACCTAAAGGAAAGAAACAACAACCGAGCAAAATGGGAAGAAATCAGCGAAGGAACTCAGGAAATATGAAGAAACAAACGGAAAACACACTCCCAAAGAGGAGCACCAGCCCCTTAGAAACAGACAACAACCAAAACCTGGCAACTAAAATGACAGAGGAGGAATTTCGAATGTGGATCATAAGAACACTCACCCACATGCAAGAACAACTCAATACCCAACACCAAGAAACCACAAAGAGCCTCCAGGAAATGGAACAAGGTTCAACAAAGAGATTGACACAGTGAAGAAAACTTTAACCGAAGTCCTGGAGATGAAGAATCAACTCAGGGAACTACAAAATACTGTGAAAAGTCTCAAGAACAGGGTAGATCAAGCAGAAGAAAGAATCTCAGAGATTGAAGATAACACCTTCCAATTAAATAAAATAGTCACAGAAATACAGCAGAGAAACAAGAGAAAAGACCAAAGCCTACAAGAGCTGTGGGATTATGTGAAAAAACCTAACGTGAGGGTCATAGGGATAGCCGAAGGGAAGGAAGAAAACACTCAAAGGCTGGACAAGCTTTTTGAAGATATAATAGAGGAAAATTTCCCAGGCCTTGCTCAAAATCTCGATATACAAGTTCAAGAAGCCCAGAGGACCCCTGGGAGATTCAATGCAAACAGGAAGACGTCACGACATGCAGTCATCAGACTGACCAAAGTATCAACTAAAGAGGCCCTTCTAAGAGCTGTAAGACAAAAGAAGCAAGTGACATACAAGGGAAAGCCAATCCGAATAACATCAGACTTCTCTAATGAGACTTTACAAGCAAGGAGAGACTGGGGCCCCATTCTCACTCTTCTGAAACAAAACAATGCCCAGCCGAGAATCCTATTCCCTGCAAAGCTAAGCTTCATATATGAAGGAGAAATAAAGACATTCCCAGACAAGCAAAGCCTCAGAGAATTCACCAAGACAAGACCAGCCCTACAAGAAGTTCTCAAAACAGTGTTACACATCGAACACCATAATAGAAACTCACGAATATAAGAAAAACAAAACAAAACAAAAAACAACAACAACAACAACAAAAAAAACCAACACTCAAAGATTAAAGGCCAGATATCTCTATGGCTCAAGAGAGAAATCAAAGCAACAACATCCAACCCAACAAAATGAACAGTAATCTACCTTACCTATCAGTTCTCTCAATAAATGTGAATGGCTTAAACTCTCCACTCAAGAGACATAGGCTGGCTGAATGGATAAGAAAATACAGGCCAAGTATATGCTGTCTTCAGGAAACACATCTAACCTGCAAGGATGCATATAGACTAAAAGTAAAAGGGTGGAGATCAGTATTCCAGGCAAGTGGAAGCCAAAAGAAGGCTGGTGTGGCTGTTCTAATTTCAGACGATTTAGTATTTAAACCAACAAAGGTAGTGAAAGACAAACAGGGTCATTACATAATGGTGAAGGGCACAGTTCAATAAGAAGAGATAACAATTTTAAATATATATGCACCCAACTTAGGTGCACCCAGTTTCATAAAGCAAACCTTACTGGATCTAAGCAAATGGATTAATAGCAACTCCATAATCACCGGAGATTTCAACACCCCACTGATGGCTCAAGACAGATCCTCCAAACAGAAAATTAATAAAGAAATAATGTACTTAAACAAAACTCTAGAACAATTGGGTCTGAATGACATCTACAGGACATTCTACCCCAAAGCCATTGAATATACGTTCTTCTCATCACCTCACGGGACATTCTCTAAGATTGACAATATCCTGGGACACAAAGTAAACCTCAAGAAATTTAAAAAAATAGATATCATACCATGTATCTTCTCAGATCACAATGGAATAAGGGTAGAAATCAACCCTAAGAGAAACTCACATTTCTACACAAAAACATGGAAATTAAACAACCTTCTACTAAATGATTACTTCATAAATGAAGAAATCAAGACAGATATAAAAAAATTTTATGAAGAAAATGACAATGGAGAGACAAGTTATCAACTCCTCTGGGAAACAGCTAAAGCAGTTCTGAGAGGAAAGTTTATCTCCATAAATGCCTATAACCAAAAGTCAAAAAGATCACAAATAGACAATCTAATGAAACGACTCAAAGAGCTGGAAAAAGAAGAACAGACCAGCCCCAAACCCAGCAGAAGGAGTGAAATCAACAAGATCAAATCAGAACTAAATGAAATTGAAAACAGGAAAGCTATTCAGGAGATTAACATAACAAAAAGTTGGTTCTTTGAAAAAATAAACAAAATTGACACACCACTGGCTAAGCTAACGAAAAGCAGAAAAGAGAAATCTCTAATAAGCTCCATCAGGAATAAAAAAGGAGATATCACAACTGATCCCAAAGAGATACAAGATATAATTTATGAGTACTACAAAGATATTTATTCACACAAACTGGAAAATGTGGAGGAAATGGACAAATTTCTAGAAACACACAGCCTCCCTAGGCTCAACCAGGAAGAAATATATTCCCTGAAGACCAATCTCAATAGCTGAAATAGAAACAGCAATTAAAAATCTCCCTAAAAAGAAAAGTCCCGGTCCAGATGGCTTCACACCCGAATTTTACCACACTTACAAAGAAGAACTAATACCTATCTTTCAGAAACTATTCCACAACATCGAGAAGAATGGAAACCTCCCTGACACCTTCTATGAAGCGAATATTACTCTGATACCAAAACCGGGAAAGAATCCAACAAAAAAATAAAACTACAGACCAATATCCCTAATGAATATAGATGCAAAAGTTTTCAACTAAATCTTAGCTAACCGAATCCAGATGCTTATCAAAAAAATAATCCATCACGACAAAGTTTGCTTCATCCCAGGCATGCAGGGATGGTTCAACATACCTAAATCTATCAATGCAATTCACCACATAAACAGAAGCAAAAACAAAGACCACATGATTCTCTCAATAGATGCAGAAAAAGCTTTTGACAAAATTCAACACCCTTTCATGATACGAACACTGAAGAAAATAGGCATAGAAGGGACATACCTAAAAATGATACAAGCCATTTATGACAGACCCATAGCCAACATCATCCTGATTGGGGAAAAACTGAAAGCATTCCCACTTAGAACTGGAACCAGACAAGGCTGCCCACTATCTCCACTTCTATTCAACATAGTGCTGGAATTCCTGGCTACAGCAATCAGACAGGAAAGTGGAATTAAAGGTATCCAAATAGGGGCAGAAGAGATCAAACTTTCACTGTTTGCGGATGATATGATATTGTATCTAGAAAACCCGAAAGATTCAACCAGGAAACCCCTGGAACTGATCAATGAATTTAGCAAAGTCTCAGGATACAAAATCAATACACAGAAATCGGAGGCATTCGTATATGCCAACAACAATCAAATTGAGAACCAAATTAAAGACTCAATACCCTTCACAATAGCAACAAAGAAATTAAAGTACCTAGGAGTATACTTAACCAAGGAGGTAAAAGACCTCTATAGAGAGAACTATGAAACACTGAGGAAGGAAATAGCAGAAGATATAAACAGATGGAAATCCATTCCATGCTCGTGGATCTGCAGACTCAACATCATTAAAATGTCTATACTACTCAAACTGATCTACAGATTCAATGCAATACCTATTAAAATCCCATCAGCATTCTTCACAGATATAGAAAAAATAATTTTATGCTTCGTATGGAACCAAAGAAGACCCCGAATATCAAGAGCAATTCTAGGCAACTAAAACAAAATGTGAGGCATTAATATGCCAGATATCAAACTATACTACAAAGCTGTTATAATTAAAACAATCTGGTATTGGCACAAAAATAGGATTATTGACCAGTGGAACAGATGTGAGAATCCTGATATAAAACCACCCTCATATAGCCATCTCATCTTTGACAAAGCAGACAAAAACATACGCTGGGGAAAAGAATCCCTTTTCAATAAATTGTGCTGGGAAAACTGGATGGCCACTTGTAGAAGGTTAAAACAGGACCCACACCTTTCACCTCTCACAAAAATCAACTCACGCTGGATAACAGACTTAAATCTCAGGTATGAAACCATTAGAATTCTAGAGGAAAATGTTGGAAAGACTCTCCTAGACATCGGCCTAGGCAAAGAGTTTATGAAGAAATCCCCAAAGGCAATCAAAGCAGCAACAAAAATAAATAAATGGGACATAATGAAACTACAAAGCTTCTGCACAGCCAAAGAAACAGTCATGAAAGTAAACAGACAACCTACAGAATGGGAGTAAATTTATGCATCCTACGTATCCGATAAAGGGCTGATAACTAGAATATACTTAGAACTCACGAAAATCAGCAAGAAAAAATCAAATAACCCTATTAAAAAGTGGGCAAAGGACTTGAACAGAAACTTTTCTAAAGAAGACAGAAGAATGGCCAACAAACATATGAAAAAATGCACAACATCCCTAATCATCAGGGAAATGCAAATCAAAACTACAATGAGATATCACTTAACCCCAGTGAGAATGGCCTTTATCAAAAAGTCTCCAAATAACAAATGCTGGCGTGGATGTGGAGAGAGAAGAACACTCCTACACTGCTGGTGGGACTGCAAACTAGTTCAACCTCTGTGGAAAGCAATATGGAGATACCTTAAAGCGATACAAGTGAATCTACCATTTGATCCAGCAATCCCATTGCTGGGCATCTACCCAAATGATCCAGTGACACTCTACAAAAAAGACACCTGCACTCGAATGTTTATAGCAGCACAATTTATAATCGCAAGGCTGTGGAAACAGCCCAAGTGCCCATCAATTCAAGAATGGATTAATAAAATGTGGTATATGTATACCATGGAGTACTATTCAGCTCTAAGAAACAATGGTGATATAGCACATCTTATATTTTCCTGGTTAGAGCTGGAACCCATACTACTAAGTGAAGTATCCCAAGAATGGAAAAACAAGCACCAGATATATTCTCCAGCAAACTGGTATTAACTGAGTAGCACCTAAGTGGACACATAGGTACTACAGTAATAGGGTATTGGGGAGGGGGGGTGGGGGTCGGGTATATACATACAAAAGGAGTGATAGGCGCACCATCTGAGGGATGGTCCCGCTGGATACTCAGACTTATGGGGGGAGGGGAGGAAGGGCATTTATTGAAACTTCAAAATCTGTACCCCCATAATATGCCGAAATAAAAAAAAAATTTGCATTACATCTTATTTATACACATTACTCACATGATCCTGCTTCTAACCTGCCCTCCTGGTCACCTAAGTTGCTGCTGTGCTTCTAACCTGCCCCTCCAGGTCACTTAAGTTGCTGCTGATCTCTTGTTTTGGTTTTCGCTTCTCCTTTCAGACTTATGGCTTGGCACCATTTTCTTGTCTTTTGCTTTGGCTTCTCTTCACAGTAATTCTCATTCTCCACTTAAGTGATACAGTCTTAATTTTACTTGGATAAACACCCCTTCAATCTTTACTCAGTTTAAGAATCCTTCTACTTTAGGATTTACTCTGTGAGAATATTACCATAGGACTTGCCCCAACCCAGTGGACAGGAACTAGACACCCTCTTCTCCTATTTACCTTGACTTTTACATGAGCAAAGAGTACATTTGGGTCCAGAGATTAATATAATCTTCATTTCAAAATACTCTGTAATGTGTTCATTTATGAAAACTCAAATTAAGAGCAAAGGATCTTGGGTTTCGGCAAACTAAGCTCATGGCAATTTTAATAGCTCATGTAGATTATCAATAAACCAAAAACGTGCAGACTTGCCAGCTTGAAATTACAATTAAATTAAAAGCTGATTATTCTTTTTTTTTTTTTTTTTTTTTTTTTTAGACAGTCTCACTTTGTTGCCCAGGCTAGAGTGAGTGCCGTGGCATCAGCCTAGCTCACAGCAACCTCAAACTCCTGGGCTCAAGCAATCCTTCTGCCTCAGCCTCCCGAGTAGCTGGGACTACAGGTATGCACCAGCATGTCTGGCTAATTTTTTCTATATATATTAGTTGTCCAATTAATTTCTTTCTATTTATAGTAGAGACAAGGTCTCACTCCTGCTCAGGCTGGTTTCGAACTCCTGACCTTGAGAAATCCTCCCGCCTCGGCCTCCCAGAGTGCTAGGATTACAGGCGTGAGCCACCGTGCCCGGCCAAAAGTTGATTATTCTTGAGGCTTAGGAAATTAACAGAAACTTTTCAAAAGAAGACAGAATAATGGCCAGCAAACATGTAAAAAAAATGCTCAGCATCTCTAATCATTAGAGAAAAGCAAATCAAAACCACAATGAGATATCACCTAACCCCAGTGAGATTGTCCTCTATCAAAAAATCCCCAAACAACAAATCCTGGCGAGGATGGGGAGAGGCAGGAACACTCTTACACTGCTGGTGGGACTACAAATTAGTGCAACCTCTGTGGAAAAGAATTTAGAGATACCTCAAAGAACTAAAAATAGAAATACCATTCGATCCAGCAATAGCACTATTAGGCAACTACCCCAAAGAGCAAAAAACATTCTGTAATAAAGACATCTGCACCCGAATGTTTATGGCAGCACAATTCACTATTTCAAGTATGTGGAAACAACCCAAGTGCCTGTTGATGCATGAGTGGATCATTAAAATTTGGTATATGTATGCAATGGAATATTACTCAATTATAAGAAACGACAGTGATCTAGCACCTCTTATATTTTCCTGGATAGAACTTGAGCCCATTATTTAAAGTGAGGTATCACAAGATTGGAAGAATACACTCCACATGTACTTGCCATCAAATTGGCACAGACTGATCACCACTATGGCGCTCACACAGTACTAGTATTCTCCAGGAATTAGGGGATTGAGGGGATTGCTGGTATCATAGGGAGCTCATTAGAGAACTGTGTTCTATTTGAAAAATTCACCAGTAAATTTTTCTAATAAGTGATAGTGTGGCAATGGACTAGGTAGTTTTGTTAGAGATATGAAGGCATTCATACACTTTCTTAACCTCACAACTAATGGACACAGTGAGCATTGTGGAGTGGAAGAGCATGCCTCTAATCCTCGCTTGAGTGAGGCAAAGACATAAAATATAACCAAAACATTTATACCCTCATAATATCCTGAAATAAAACTTTTAAAAAGGCACCCCCAACACCCACACACACAGAAAAAAAGCTGATTATTTAAGACACATATCTTCATTCAACTGTCCAGTAGCTTTATGGGTAAAGGAAACCTGGGTGATATTTTACACCCAAAATTTCTTTTGAGACATTCCAGTCATTTAGAAATGTCCTCCTAAAAATTAAACAGAAAGGAAAAGGAGGCTTTTCAGGACAGATAATCAAGACTGCCAAAGGCAAAATCTTCAGTCTGAATTCAAGCCTCATATTTGCAAAAAGCAATAGCTTCTTTCTAGAATAGGCATCTTAATTATGTCCATTCATTTACACACAGCCCATAATAAGAACAAATAATTTACAACTATCAGAACTTCGAGTAAATTAAAATCATAGGTTCTAGTAAGGGAAGTATTTCAGTTAAATTGTTTTAGTTCTCTTAGTAATGGAGTTCATTGAAATATCGTACAGAAGATCACCATGTAAAAAAGAAAAAAAAGCTGCTTTGGGAGGCTAAGGAAGAGAGTGTCTCAACTCTCCAGGACCCCTCTTTGATGAGGTGTCCAATGAGGGCTTCTGCTGAGCACCTGTTAGAGACTATTCACTTAAGTGACTTTAAAATGTGTTTCATAATTGAAAAGAAAGTACAATATATCCACAATGTAAACTTTGCCTGGAAATATGAGGCAACTTTCCTGTTTTCATCTGAGATACTGTTTCCATTTGTACACCTTGGAGCTCCTCTTCAATCATTTATTGCATTTATACCAGGTCTTATTGCCAATGGTAATTTAATACACTTTAGTTCATAGTAACAGTCTCAATTGAGTTGGACAAATAAAACTAGTTCAAGTCTTATTCATTTCCACATAATAACCTTAGAATTTTTAATTAGCATTCTTTATAGTGAAGTAGACTTTGTACAGTGGCTGACTTTGTACAAAAATTCACGATTTCTTATAGGAGAGCTTTCTAAATAGGAAGCAACTCCACTGGACAGTTAGTTCAGGATCCAGAGGAAAACTTTGCTATTTTACTTGTTCATCCACAGTGCTTACAAAACTTTTATACATAAGTCAATTGTGCTGATTTAAAAGTAATTCTGCAGCTGGATGTTTTTAGTGGCTAGAAGGGCCATTTGAATGTTACTCTGGACTTGGGAGTAATTGAAGCTGGATAATAGTCGCATTTTGTCTGACAAACTATTTAGGGGGAAAAAACTTGATGCAATGAAAAAATGCATTGCTGGTGGCTACTGTATTTTAGTAGATGGTTTAATTTACTGGAGTTCAGCTAAATTTACACCATCTATATTCATTACTCTGGGGACAGCTGAATGAATATCCTTGTAACATCAATAAAACAAGGTCTACGCAGATGAATTTTCTAAAGATGTCAGTATTCACTAAGAAATAACTGCCTATATTTGCCGGTATCATAGGGAGCTCATTAGAGAACTGGGTTCTATTTGAAAAATTCGCCAGTAAATTTTTCTAATAAGTGATAGTGTGGCAATGGACTAGGTAGTTTTGTTAGAGATATGAAGGCATTCATACGCTTTCTTAACCAACAAGAAATGACTTACGCAGTGGGGAAATCCTAATCAGAGAATCAGTTCTTTAAAGCAACATGTGCATTTGACTTGACAAACCTTTTTATGACTATATAAAATTGCACATTATCTGACATCAGTGCAGCTGAAGAACGTTTAATTGAAAATAATAAAAAGGACAGTAGGCCTACTTTATAAATTTATTTCAAGGAGAAAAATGTTATACCTGACATAAGACTCTGTGAGTACACACACACACACACAAACACACACACACACACACACACACACACACAGGTGTACTTTACCTACTGTCCATCAGGGGACTAATACTTCAAAAAGATAAGAATCAGATCTTCTGATGATGAATAACTCTACTGGTGAACTACTAATACAAAATAATGACTTAGGATTTCTTTGTACAGAAGAACCATGTTTGTAAAGCTGAGGATTATATACTATTTTCCAAAACTACATATACACACATGCACACACATTTATGCATCACTTAAAAGTGGGAATACATTCTGAGAAATGTATCGTTAGGTCATTGAGTTGTTGTGCAAATACCATAGAGTGTACTTATTCAGACCTAGATGGTACAGCCTATTACACACCTTGGCTATATTCTATAGCCTATTGCTCCTAGGCTACAAACCTGTACAGTATGTTACTGTTCTGAATACTGTGGGCAATTGTAACACAATGGTAGGTATTTGTGTATCTAAACATAGAAAGGGCACAGTAAAATATGGCATAAAAGATTAAAAAAAAATGGTACACCTATAGAGGGCACTTACCATGAACGGAGCCTGCAGGACTAGAAGTTGCCCTGCGTGAGTTAGTGAGTGAGTGGAGAGTGAATGTGAAGGCCTAGGACATTACTGTGCACTACTGTACACTTTATAAACACTGTACACTTAGGCTACACTGAATTTATGAGAATATTTTTCTTCACTACTAAATTAATCTTAGCTTACTATAACTTTTTAAATGTATAAACTTTTTAATCTCTTTTAACTTTTTAACTCTTTTGTATTAATAATAACACTTAGTTTAAGAACCAAACATATTGTACAGCTGTATAAAAATATTTTCTTTCTTTATATCCTTATCCTATAAGCTTTTTTCTATTTTTAAATTGTTTTATTTTATTTTATTTTTTTTATTCTGGCATATTATGGGGGTACAGATTTTAAGGTTTCAATAAATACCCATTTCCCTCCCTCCCCCCAAAAGTCTGAGTCTCCATCATGACCATCCCCCAGATGGTGCACATCTCACTCATTATGTATGTATATACCCGCCCCTCTCCCCCCTCCCACCTGCCCAATACCCTATTATTGTAGCACCTATGTGTCCACTTAGGTGCTACTCAGTTAATACCAGTTTGCTGGAGAATATATCTGGTGCTTGTTTTTCCATTCTTGGGATACTTCACTTAGTAGTATGGGTTCCAGCTCTAACCAGGAAAATATAAGATGTGCTATATCACCATTGTTTCTTAGAGCTGAATAGTACTCCATGGTATACATATACCACATTTTATTAATCCATTCTTGGATGGATGGGCACTTGGGCTGTTTCCACAGCCTTGCAATTATGAATTGTGCTGCTATAAACATTCGAGTGCAGGTGTCTTTTTTGTAGAGTGTCACTGGATCATTTGGGTAGATGCCGAGCAATGGGATTGCTGGATCAAATGGTAGATTCACTTGTATCGCTTTAAGGTATCTCCATATTGCTTTCCACAGAGGTTGAACTAGTTTGCAGTCCCACCAGCAGTGTAGGAGTGTTCCTCTCTCTCCGCAACCACGCCAGCATTTATTGTTTGGAGATTTTTTGATAAAGGCCATTCTCACTGGGGTTAAGTGATATCTCATTGTGGTTTTGATTTGGATTTCCCTGATGATTAGGGATGTTGAGCATTTCTTCATATGTTTGTTGGCCATGATTCTGTCTTCTTTAGAAAAATTTCTGTTCAAGTCCTTTGCCCACTTTTTAATGGGGTTATTTGATTTTTTCTTCCTGATTTTCGTGAGTTCTAAGTATATTCTAGTTATCAGTCCCTTATCGGATGCATAGGATGCAAAAATTTTCTCCCATTCTATAGGTTGTCTGTTTACTTTCATGACTATTTCTTTGGCTGTGCAGAAGCTTTATAGGTTGATCATGTCCCATTTATTTATTTTTGTTGCTGCTGTGATTGTCTTTGGGGACTTCTTCATAAACTCTTTGCCCAGGCCAATGTCTAGGAGAGTGTTTCCAACTTTTTCCTCTAGAGTTCTAATAGTTTCATATCTTAGGTTTAAGTCTGTTTTCCAGCGTGAGTTGGTTTTTGTGAGAGGTGAAAGGTGTGGGTCCTGTTTTAGCCTTCTGCAAGTGTCTATCCAGTTTCCCCAGTACCATTTATTGAAGAGGGATTCTTTTCCCCAGCGTAAGTTTTTGTCTGCTTTGTCAAAGATGAGATGGCTATATGAGGATGGTTTTATATCAGGATTCTCACATCTGTTCCACTGGTCAATATTCCTGTTTTTGTGCCAATACCATATTGTTTTAATTACTACAGCTTTGTAGTATAGTTTGATATCTGGCATATTAATGCCTCCCATTTTGTTTTTGTTGCCTAGAATTGCTCTTGATATTCGGGGTCTTCTTTGGTTCCATACGAAGCGTAAAATTATTTTTTCTATATCTGTGAAGAATGCTGATGGGATTTTAATAGGTATTGCTTTGAATCTGTAGATCAGTTTGGGTAGTATAGACATTTTGATGATATTGAGTCTGCCGATCCACGAGCATGGTATGGATTTCCATCTGTTTACATCCTCTGCTATTTCCTTCTTCAGTGTTTCATAGTTCTCCCTGTAGAGGTCTTTTAAATCCTTGGTTAAGTAAATTCCTAGGTACTTTAATTTCTTTGTTGCTATTGTGAAGGGAATTGAGTCTTTGATTTGGTTCTCAATGAGATTGTTGTTGGTGTATATAAATGCCTCTGATTTCTGTGTATTGATTTTGTATCCTGAGACTTTACTAAATTCATTGATCAGTTCCAGGAGTTTCTTGGTTGAATCCTTGGGGTTTTCTAGATACAATATCATATCATCAGCAAACAGTGAAAGTTTGATCTCTTCTGCCCCTATTTGGATACTTTGATTCCATTTTCCTGTCTGATTGCTGTAGCCAAGACTTCCAGCACTATGTTGAACAGAAGTGGAGATAGTGGGCAGCCTTGTCTAGTTCCAGTTCTAAGTGGGAATGATTTCAATCTTTCCCCATTCAGTATGATGTTGGCTATGGGTTTGTCATATATGGCTTGTATCATTTTTAGGTATGTGCCTTCTATGCCTATTTTCTTAAGTGTTCGTATCATGAAAGGGTGTTGAATTTTGTCAAAAGCTTTTTCTGCATCTATTGAAAGAATCATGTGGTCTTTGTTTTTGCTTCTGTTTATGTGGTGAATTGCATTTATAGATTTACGTATGTTGAACCATCCCTGCATCCCTGGGATGAAGCCCACTTGGTCGTAGTGGATTATTTTCTTTGATAAGTGTCTGGATTCGGTTAGCTAAGATTTTGTTGAAAATTTTTGCATCTATATTCATTAGGGATATTGGTCTGTAGTTTTCTTTTTTTGTTGCATCCTTTCCTGGTTTGGGTATCACAGTAATATTCGCTTCATAAAAGGTGTCGGGGAGGTTTCCATTCTTCTCGATGTTGTGGAATAGTTTCTGCAAGATAGGTACTAGTTCTTCTTTGTAAGTATGGTAAAATTCAGGTGTGAAGCGATCTGGACCGGGACATTCCTTTTTAGGGAGATTTTAATTGCTGTTTCTATTTCAGCTGTTGAGATTGGTCTGTTCAGGGAATCTATTTCTTCCTGGTTGAGCCTAGGGAGGCTGTGTGTTTCTAGCAATTTGTCCATTTCCTCCACATTTTCCAGTTTGTGTGCATAAAGATTTTTGCAGTATTCATAAATTGTATCTTGTATCTCTTTGGGATCCGTTGTGATATCTCCTTTTTTATTCCTGATGGAGCTTATTAGAGATTTCTCTTTTCTGCTTTTTGTTAGCTTAGCTAATGGTGTGTCAATTTTGTTTATTTTTTCAAAGAACCAACTTTTTGTTTTATTAATCTCCCGAATAGCTTTGCTGTTTTAAATTTCGTTTAGTTCTGATATGATCTTGTTGATTTCACTTCTTCTGCTGGGTTTGGGGTTGGTTTGTTCTTCTTTTTCCTGCTCTTGAGTCATTTCATTAGATTGTCTCTTTGTGATCTTCTTGTCTTTTGGTTATAGGCATTTATGGAGATAAACTTTCCTCTCAGAACTGCTTTAGCTGTGTCCCAGAGGAGTTGATAACTTGTCTCTCCATTGTCGTTTTCTTCATAGAACTTTTTTATTTCCATCTTGATTTCTTCATTTACGAAGTAATCATTTAGTAGGAGGTTGTTTAATTTCCACGTTTTTGTGTAGAAATGTGAGTTTCTGTCAGGGTTGATATCTAGTTTTATTCCACTGTGATCTGAGAAGGTACATGGTATGATTTCTATTTTTTTAAATTTCTTGAGATTTTCTTTGTGTCCTAGGATATGGTCAATCTTAGAGAATGTCCCGTGAGCTGATGAGAAGAACCTATATTCAGTGGATTTTGGGTAGAATGTTCTGAAGATGTCTGTGAGGCCCAATTGTTCTAGAGTTTTTTTTAAGTCCATTATTTCTTTATTAATTTTCTGTTTGGAGGATCTGTCTCGTGCCGTCAGTGTGGTGTTGAAATCTCCGGTGATTATGGAGTTGCTATTAATCCATTTGCTTAGCTCCAGTAAGGTTTGCTTTATGAATCTGGGTGCACCTAAGTTGGGTGCATATATATTTAAAATTGTTATCTCTTCTTGTTGGACTGTGCCCTTCACCATTATATAATGACCCTCTTTGTCTTTTACTACTTTTGTTGGTTTAAAAACTAAATCGTCTGATATTAGAACTGCCACACCAGCCTTCTTTTGGCTTCTATTTGCTTGGAATATTGATCTCCACCCTTTTATTTTTAGTCTATATGCATCCTTGCAGGTTAGATGTGTTCCCTGAAGACAGCATATACTTGGCCTGTATTTTCTTATCCATTCAGCCAGCCTATGTCTTTTGAGTGGAGAGTTTAAGCCATTCACATTTATTGAGAGAACTGATAGGTAAGGTAGATTACTGATCATTCTGTTGGGTTGGATGTTGTTGCTATGATTTCTGTCTTGAGCCATTGTAATATCTGGCCTTTAATATCTTTGGGTTTTGGTTGTTTTTATATTCGTGGGTTATTATGATGTTCCGTGCATAAAGCTGTTTTAAGTACTTCTTGTATGGCTGGTCTTGTCATGGTGAATTCTCTGAGCCTTTGCTTGTCTGAGAATGTCTTATTTCTCCTTCATATACGAAGCTTAGTTTTGCAGGGAATAATATTCTAGGCTGGGCATTGTTTTGTTTCAAAAGAGTGAAAATGGGGCCCCAGTCTCTCCTTGCTTGTAAAGTCTCATTAGAGAAGTCTGATGTTATTCGAATTGGCTTTCCCTTGTATGTTACTTGCTTCTTTTGTCTTACAGCTCTTAGAAGGGCCTCTTTAGTTGATACTTTGGTCAGTCTGATGACTGCATGTCGTGTCGTATTCCTGTTTTCTTTGAATCTCCCAGGGGTCCTCTGAGCTTCTTGAACTTGCATATCAATATTTTGAGCAAGACCTGGGAAATTTTCCTCTATTATATCTTCAAACAGCTTGTCCAACCCTTGAGTGTTGTCTTCTTCCCCTTCTTGTAACCCTATGACCCTCACATTAGGTTTCTTCACGTAATCCCACAGCTCTTGTAGGCTTTGCTCTTTTCTCTTGTTTCTCTGCTCTATTTCTGTGACTGATTTATTTAATTGGAGGGTGTTATCTTCAAGCTCTGAGATTCTTTCTTCTGTTTCATCTACCTTGTTCTTGAGACTTTCCACTGTATTTTGTAGTTCCTTGAATTGATTCTTCATTTCCAGGAGTTCGGTTACACTTTTCTTCAATGTGTCTAGTTCTTTTCCCATATCCTGGAGACTTTTTGTGGTTTCTTTGTGTTGGTTATTGAGTTGTTGTTGCAGCTAGGTGAGTGTTCTTATGATCCACATACGAAATTCCTCTTCTGTCATATTGGTTGCCTGATTTTGGTCGGTGTCCATTTCTAGGGGGCTGGTGCTCCTCTTTGGGGTTGTGTTTTCCGTTTGGTTCTTCATATTTCCTGAGTTCTTTCGCTGATTTCTTCCCATGTCGATCAGTTGTTGTTTCTTTCCTCAGGTTATTGTTTGGGTATTCACACACCTTGTTTAGTTTCTGAGGTGTTAGGTGGTGCCTGTGTGTGAAATTGGACCATTCCCTGTATATTGAGCCAGTGGGTGCCGTGGAAAAGCTGTGCAAGATGCCGTCCCTGTCAGTAGGTGGCGTTTGCTTGGAGGAACAGGCTATCGTGTTGATTTTGAGTCCTGTTATCAGCTCTCGTTCTTGTTGGAGCTGGGTTGGGTAAGCCTGCCCTTAGGCCGTTAGCACGGGTCAAAGTTCTGTTCTCTGCTTCCATGGAAAGCTGTCAGGGCGGGGCTGGAATGGTACTGCTCAGCCAGAAAGTCTGGGTGTGGGGGTGTAGCTGTCTGAGACCGGCATTCTGAAGCGGGCCTCGCTTCTTTCCACCCTCCCCAACTCCGCAGCTGCTCCTGGGCCTCTGCCAGCAGGCCAGACCACAAGCCACCAGGCCTCCCCGGACTGTGATGCCGGCGGGGGGGTTCCCTGCACAGGAACGCCACCTGGGTTGGGCGCACGGCCTCCTACTGGGAGGAGGGTTGCCCTCTAGGCGCCGATCCGCCCCTGGAGGCACACACACCTCCGTAGGCTGTTCATGTATAACCCTTCTGTGCCCCGGGCAATGCTAGCCCTCGGTGCAGGGGATCTGGTCTGCAGGTCCGACCTCTGGGTCCCAGAGTTCAAACTGTATTCCCACTAGGGAGAGGATTTCCGGTCCTAATTCACCCACAGGGAGCCCAAGCTGGGTCTATGTCTCTCAGCCTCTGAGTCGGCACCGTTTTCCTGGGAACAGGGTGCCAGCAGCACCTGGGAGGGCGGGCGGGGTCCCAAACGGGAAGGTCCCGTTCCCTGGAGGTTCCTCAGGCTGGTGGCTATATTGTCTCTCTGGGCAGCCGCGGGTAGGGTCGGCGAAGGGGAGGAGGAGGCAATATGGTGCCTGCCGTGCGCCTCGGGTCTGTGCACACGGAGGTGCCCGGAGGAAGTTGGGAACCTGGTGCCACGTCTGCTACAGGCTCACCGTTGGCAGGTGGTGGCGGTCTCTGGGCTGGTGTCCGCAGGTCTCTCCACCCGCTGGGGAGCCCACCAGTAGTCCCGAATGCAGGGGAGGGGAAACAGCAAATCCACCTACCCTTGTCGCTGGTCTCAGCCTCCAGTTCTCCTCCGCAGCCTCCTCCCTTGGAGTCTCCCGGAGTCTCAGGTACCCCTCCTTCCAGCCCTTGTCCGCTGTATGCTCGTCTTCTTGCTTCTTTCCTCTAATTTCTGCTAGAATCTGTCTTTTCTGCAGAGACACTCTGTCTTGCGGTGTTATTCGTCCGCCATCTAAATTGTTTTATTTTTTATTTTTATTTTTTTTTACTTTTTAAACTTTATTGTTAAAAACTAAAACACAAACACCCACATTAGCCTATGCCTACACAGGGTCAGGATCACCAATATTCCTGTCTTCCACCTCTACATCTTGTCCTACTGCAAGGTCTTCAGGGGTAATAACACACATGGAGCTGTCATCTCCTATGATGGCAATGCCTTCTTCTGAGATACCTCCTGAAGTACCTGCCTGAGACTGTTTTACAGTTAACTTTTGTTTTTATAAGTAGAAGGAGTATACTTTAAAACAACAGTAAAAAAATATAGTATAGCAAATACATAAACCAGCAGAGTCATTTATTATAATTATCCAGTATTATGTACTGTACATAATCGTATGTACAGTACATAATACTAATACTGATGTTATGTTATAACATCACTAGGTCATAGGAATTTTTCAGCTCTATTATAATCTTATGGGACCACCATCATATATTTGATCCATCATTGACCAAAATGTCATTAATATGGCACATGACTGCATATTAAACTGTATACAATTATAACTATATAACTATAACTATTTATATATAGTATGTATATATAGAGTTATAGTTATCCTTGCTCTATATTTTAACATTTCACACTCAGTAAGTTAATTATATAAACTAATATCTCATTACTGTGTTATTTATTTTACTTACATTGATAGACATCTATTACATCTACTTGTGTGTGTATGTTTCTCCAAATAATGATCAACAAATTCAGATAGCTCTAATCATTAACTCTTAGAAAGAAGTAACTTAGATGACATAAGTAGCTTCTCATAATGTGTAAAATTATTTATATTTTAGCTGACCAGCTTAATTAAATTTTCTCCCTCCTGTAGAGCTAGAACTAGTGTCAGTAACATCTTCTACCTGGAGCTCTGGAGCATTAAGTCAAGGATGGTAGCCAAGTTAAGAGTGCAGAGGCCTGAATGAGTTATGTAAAATGAAGGAATTAATTGCATGGTTTGGGTTGGCAAACTGAGGAAAACATTAATGGTTTTGGAGGGATGTAGTATAAAGCTAAGGGCTTGGGGTCATGAGAGTATGAGGGGAAAGAATAATAAGTCAAAATAGGTGAGTATGAGGGCATAACAATCTGGAAGAATACCAGTAATAAGATGCCTTTAACCTTGGAGAAGCTTTTGCTTTTCTCTCAGCAGGGGGAGGTGTGGGTATGTTCTACGAGTGCCTTATTCAACCCTGACTGCCTTTATTACCTTGGATAATGAAAAGTTATCTGCATTGGAGTTCTTCACTTTATTTATTTATTTATTTATTTATTTATTTATTTATTTAATTTTAGCGTATTATGGGGGGACAAGTGTTTAAGGTTCACTTTTACATTATAACCAAAGAATCCACACAATAATTTCCTAGCTGTAGAAGAGACTCAAAATATTCAGCAATTATTGGGTAGGATCTCCCAGGATTTGCTTTTGAATAATCACATCAGGTGGCCTAGAATAGAGCCCTTATAAAATGTTTTTTGAAAATCCCCAAAGTCTCCTAATATTGAAACTGCAAATCTCTGCTCTGCATTATTTTAGAAAGAATATGTCCCAAGTATCAGAGTTTTAGAATCTACCTCCCATATGAATTTGCAAGGTCCCAGGGACAGAACAAGGACTCCAGAACTAAGGTATTTGTAAAGATTTTTGATAAAAACTGACTTAACTGGCCATGCGATCAAACTTTTAGTCCTGAGAAATTAAGCATATTGCAGAAAATGCTTTCATATAATCCTAAAGATGCCAAACCCATTGTCCTATAAAAGGCCTTTAGTAATTATATGTCAGTCCTAAGAAAATCAATTCTACCAATTTTGAGAAGATCCTATTTTAGTATCTAATTATCCTCATTATTACAAGATTTTACATCATTTAAACTTTAGTCCTTCAAGTTACAACTTAAAGTCCTATTTTTTTATTCTAACCTATCCTTTCCATTTATTTGTGAATTTTCAAAAGTGACAGCTAATTTTAAATCATACCTAAGATTTATAAAACATGTATATATTCATTATCTCATTAATTTTTAAAAAACCTGTGATGCAAGTATTATTATCATCCCACTTTTGCAAAACATGGAACTGGTAATGATGTACTTTACCGAAAGTTAAACAAACTATTATGTGGTGGATCTACTTGCTCAAATATTCTAGTATATATGTACATACTAGTGAATGAGATAATGAATGTATAAATAGATACATTTGGAGCAATCCAGGCAATCTACAGTCTGTATTCTTTATCATGAAACCATATTGACAGTCAGCTGAACTGAAGCAGAATACTTGGGGCCACACCTTGTTTAGCAATCTAATTTCTGCAATCATGGGCTTAACTTTGGTTAACTAATCTGACTGGTTATTGAGCTTTATTGACCATTGCACATTTACATATGGCATACATTTAAAAGATTCAATTAGGCATTCTTTAATGTCAAAGAAGATAAAAGTAAAAAGGCATGTTCATACTCAGCACCATTTCCTTTTTTAAATGTGTGGAGGAATTAAGGGCTTCTTCAGTTCATAAATATAGGGAAAAGCTTGTGTCATTGAACAGTTACAGTTGCTAATCAATTAATGGCACGTCTAAATCCTTAGAATAGCTGCAGTTGCTCCAATTTGGCAAAACAATACTGGAGCAATGCAA
The DNA here is from genome assembly GCF_040939455.1 of Microcebus murinus. Classification (NCBI taxonomy): domain Eukaryota; kingdom Metazoa; phylum Chordata; class Mammalia; order Primates; family Cheirogaleidae; genus Microcebus; species Microcebus murinus. Next base: position 73,117,572 of record NC_134136.1, on the reverse strand, counting down.
ATTTCCTAGGGAAGAAGCTAGAGCTAATTTGTGATGCCTACCACTTAGATTTGCTGATTCTACCTATGTTCCCCATTCAGATCATAAGGCCTAAAGAATCACCTTATTATTCACTCTTCTTCTTCCTCCTTCTTCTCTCCCCATTCTTTTCTCTTCCTCCCTAATGTATATATATATACAGTATATACAGTATATTTTCTCTGTATATTTTCTCTTCCTCCCTAATGTGTATATATATATACAGTATATACAGTATATACATACTCTGTATATATAGTATATACAGTATGTATATACTGTATATACTATATATATACACATTAGGGAGGAAGAGAAAAGGGGATATATATACATATATATATATGTATATATATATATACACAGTCATGCACTACATAATGATGTTTTAGTCAATGATGGTCCACATAGATGGTGGTGGTTCCATAAGATTATGATGGAGCTGCTTTATGTAGGTGGGCCATTTATTATCTTTCATACCACGTATTTACTCTACCTTTACTATGTATTAGATATGTTTAGATACACAATACTTGCCATTGTGTTACAATTCCCTATTCAATAGAGGAACATGCTGTACAGATTTGTAGGCAGGAAAAAAAACACATGTCCCAGCTCCAAGCAGAAGGAGTTCCCTTTCACTCAAGGGAGAGTCAGCTTTTTTACTCTATTCAGGCCTTCAACCGATGGGACAAGGACCACTCACATCAGGGAGGGCAATCTGTCTGCCAATTCAAATGTTAATCTCATTCAAAACACCCTAACAGACACCCCTAGAATAATGTTTGACCAAATATCTGGACACCCCATGACCCAATCAACTTGGCACATAAAATTAATCACAGCAGGGACTATACATTAAATGAAAAAGATATATTTAAACACTGAAATCACACTCTGCACAGAGGAGATGCTCATATTTTAGAAGGTACAACACTTAGATTCTGAGAATATTTGATTCATGTGCACCGACTCTTTTTTATTTTATTTTTTAGGAGATAAAGTTTCACTCTGTCGCCCCACTGGAACCTGAAACTCCTGGACTCAAGCAATCCTCCCAACTCAGCTTCCCAAAGTGCTCAGATTATAGGCATGAGCCACCTTACCCAGCCCCATGTGTACCACCTTTTAAGCTCACTGTAGGGACATAGGCTTGCAAAGTTTATAGAGTAAAATGGTGTGGAAATTTACCCCCATCATTTTAGTTTTCGTTATACTCTTCCATTTATTTTCCATTCCCTCTCCCCCTCCTCCTTTCCATACCTCCCTCTATCCCTCCCCATCCCCCCTGCTCCATTCCTCCCTCTTTCTTTTCAGTCTAAGTGTTAACAGTTTAAATTAAAAACACATATGTTACATCCTCACTATGTATGCCTCTCCACTTTCTTGCTATTGCAATAGGATGTTGAATCATTCTTTTCTGTAGGATTGTCTAAATTTGTTTTTTTTTTATTTCAGAATATTATGGGGGTACAGATTTTAAGGTTTCAATAAATGCCCATTTCCCCCCCTCCCCCCAAAAGTCTGAGTCTCCATCATGACCATCCCCCAGATGGTGCACATCTCACTCATTATGTATGTATATACCCGCCCCTCTCCCCCCTCCCACCTGCCCAATACCCTATTACTGTAGCACCTATGTGTCCACTTAGGTGCTACTCAGTTAATACCAGTTTGCTGGAGAATATATCTGGTGCTTGTTTTTCCATTCTTGGGATACTTCACTTAGTAGTATGGGTTCCAGCTCTAACCAGGAAAATATAAGATGTGCTATATCACCATTGTTTCTTAGAGCTGAATAGTACTCCATGGTATACATATACCACATTTTATTAATCCATTCTTGGATTGATGGGCACTTGGGCTGTTTCCACAGCCTTGCAATTATGAATTGTGCTGCTATAAACATTCGAGTGCAGGTGTCTTTTTTGTAGAGTGTCATTGGATCATTTGGGTAGATGCCCAGCAATGGGATTGCTGGATCAAATGGTAGATTCACTTGTATCGCTTTAAGGTATCTCCATATTGCTTTCCACAGAGGTTGAACTAGTTTGCAGTCCCACCAGCAGTGTAGGAGTGTTCCTCTCTCTCTGCAACCACGCCAGCATTTATTGTTTGGAGATTTTTTGATAAAGGCCATTCTCACTGGGGTTAAGTGATATCTCATTGTGGTTTTGATTTGGATTTCCCTGATGATTAGGGATGTTGAGCATTTTTTCATATGTTTCTTGGCCATTCTTCTGTCTTCTTTAGAAAAATTTCTGTTCAAACCTTTGCCCACTTTTTAATGGGGTTATTTGCTTTTTTCTTCCTGATTTTCGTGCGTTCTAAGTATATTCTAGTTATCAGTCCCTTATCGGATGCATAGGATGCAAAAATTTTCTCCCATACTGTAGGTTGTCTGTTTACTTTCATGACTATTTCTTTGGCTGTGCAGAAGCCTTGTAGTTTGATCATGTCCCATTTATTTATTTTTGTTGCTGCTGTGATTGCCTTTGGGGACTTCTTCATAAACTCTTTGCCCAGGCCAATGTCTAGGAGAGTGTTTCCAAATTTTTCCTCTAGAGTTCTAATAGTTTCATACCTTAGGTTTAAGTCGGTTATCCAGCGTGAGTTGGTTTTTGTGAGAGGTGAAAGGTGTGGGTCCCGTTTTAGCCTTCTACAGGTGGCTATCCAGTTTTCCCAGCACCATTTATTGAAGAGGGATTCTTTTCCCCAGCGTATGTTTTTGTCTGCTTTGTCAAAGATTAAATGACTATATGAGGATGGTTTTATATCAGGATTCTCACATCTCTTCCACTGGTCAATATTCCTATTTTTTTGCTAATACCAGATTGATTTAATTACTATAGCTTTGTAGTATAGTTTGATATCTGGCATATTAATGCCTCCCATTTTGTTTTTGTTGCCTAGAATTGCTCTTGATATTCGGGGAGTTCTTTGGTTCTATACGAAGCATAAAATTATTTTTTCTATATCTGTGAAGTATGCTGATGGTATTTTAATAGGTATTGCATTGAATCTGTAGATCAGTTTGGGTAGTATAGACATTTTGATGATATTGAGTCTGCCGATCCACGAGCATGGTATGGATTTCCATCTGTTTACATCCTCTGCTATTTCCTTCCTCAGTGTTTCATAGTTCTCCCTGTAGAGGTCTTTTACGTCCTTGGTTAAGTATATTCCTAGGTACTTTAATTTCTTTGTTGCTATTGTGGAGGGAATTGAGTCTTTGATTTGGTTCTGAATTAGATTGTTGTTGGCATATATGAATGCCTCTGATTTCTGTGTATTGATTTTGTATCCTGAAACTTTACTAAATTCATTGATCAGTTCCAGGAGTTTCTTGGTTGAATCCTTGGGGTTTTCTAGATACAATATCATATCATCAGCAAACAGTGAAAGTTTGATCTCTTCTGCCCCTATTTGGATACCTTTGATTCCATTTTCCTGTCTGATTGCTGTAGCCAACACTTCCAGTACTATGTTGAACAGAAGTGGAGATAGTGGGCAGCCTTGTTTGGTTCCAGTTCTAAGTGGGAATAATTTCAATCTTTCCCCATTCAGTATGTTGTTGGCTATGAGTCTGTCATAAATGGCTTGTATCATTTTTAGGTATATCCCTTCTATACCTATTTTCTTAAGTGTTCGTATCATGAAAGGGTGTTGAATTTTGTCAAAAGCTTTTTCTGCATCTATTGAAAGAATCATGTGGTCTTTGTTTTTGCTTCTGTTTATGTGGTGAATTGCATGTATAGATTTACGTATGTTGAACCATCCCTGCATCCCTGGGATGAAGCCCACTTGGTCGTAGTGGATTATTTTTTTGATTAGTGTCTGGATTCGGTTGGCTAAGCTTTTGTTGAAAATTTTTGCATCTATATTCATTAGGGATATTGGTCTGTAGTTTTCTTTTTTTGTTGCATCCTTTCCTGGTTTGGGTATCAGAGTAATATTCGCTTCATAAAAGGTGTCGGGGAGGTTTCCGTTCTTCTCGATGTTGTGGAATAATTTCTGCAAGATAGGTACTAGTTCTTCTTTGTAAGTGTGGTAAAATTCAGGTGTGAAGCGATCTGGACCGGGACATTCCTTTTTAGGGAGATTTTTAATTGCTGTTTCTATTTCAGCTGTTGAGATTGGTCTATTGAGGGAATCTATTTCTTCCTGGTTGAGCCTAGGGAGGCTGTGTGTTTCTAGCAATTTGTCCATTTCCTCCACATTTTCCAGTTTGTGTGCATAAAGATTTTTGCAGTATTCATAAATTGTATCTTGTATCTCTTTGGGATCAGTTGTGATATCTCCTTTTTTGTTCCTGATGGAGCTTATTAGAGATTTCTCTTTTCTGCTTTTCGTTAGCTTAGCCAATGGTGTGTCAATTTTGTTTACTTTTTCAAAGAACCAACTTTTTGTTTTATTAATCTGCTGAATAGCTTCCCTGTTTTCAATTTCGTTTAGTTCTGATTTAATTTTGTTGATTTCACTTCTTCTGCTGGGTTTGGGGTTGGTCTGTTCTTCTTTTTCCAGCTCTTTGAGTCGTTTCATTAGATTGTCTATTTGTGATCTTCTTGTCTTTTGGTTATAGGCATTTATGGAGATAAACTTTCCTCTCAGTACTGCTTTAGCTGTGTCCCAGAGGAGTTGATAACTTGTCTCTCCATTGTCGTTTTCTTCATAGAATTTTTTTTTTCTGACTTGATATCTTCATTTACGAAGTAATCATTTAGTAGGAGGTTATTTAATTTCCACGTTTTTGTGTAGAAATGTGAGTTTCTGTTGGGGTTGATATCTAGTTTTATTCCACTGTGATCTGAGAAGGTACATGGTATGATTTCTATTTTTTTAAATTTCTTGAGATTTACTTTGTGTCCTAGGATATGGTCAATCTTAGAGAATGTCCCGTGAGCTGATGAGAAGAACGTATATCCGATGGATTTTGGGTAGAATGTTCTGTAAATGTCAGTCAGACCCAATTGTTCTAGAGTTTTGTCTAAGTCCATTATTTCTTTATTAATTTTCTGTTTGGAGGATCTGTCTCGTGCCGTCAGTGGGGTGTTGAAATCTCCGGCGATTATAGAGTTGATATTAATCCATTTGCTTAGCTCCAGTAAGGTTTTCTTTATGAATCTGGGTGCACCTAAGTTGAGTGCATATATATTTAAAATTGTTATCTCTTCTTGTTGAACTGTGCCCTTCACCATTATATAATGACCCTCTTTGTCTTTCACTACTTTTGTTGGTTTAAAAACTAAATCGTCTGAAATTAGAACTGCCACACCAGCCTTCTTTTGGCTTCTATTTGCTTGGAATATTGATCTCCACCCTTTTATTTTTAGTCTATATGCATCCCTGCAGGTTAGATGTGTTTCCTGAAGACAGCATATACTTGGCCTGTATTTTCTTATCCATTCAGCCAGCCTATGTCTTTTGAGTGGAGAGTTTAAGCCATTCACATTTATTGAGAGAACTGATAGGTAAGGTAGATTACTGATCATTCTGTTGGGTAGGATGTTGTTGCTATGATTTCTGTCTTGAGCCATTGTAATATCTGGCCTTTAATATCTTTGAGTTTTGGTTGTTTTTATACTTGTGGGTTATTATTATGATGTTCCGTGCGTAAGGCTGTTTTAAGTACTTCTTGTAGGGTTGGTCTTGTCTTGGTGAATTCTCTGAGCCTTTCCTTGTCTGAGAATGTTTTTATTTCTCCTTCATATGCAAAGCTTAGTTTTGCAGGGAATAATATTCTAGGCTGGGCATTGTTTTGTTTCAAAAGAGTGAGAATGGGGCCCCAGTCTCTCCTTGCTTGTAAAGTCTCATTAGAGAAGTCTGATCTTATTCGAATTGGCTTTCCCTTGTATGTTACTTGCTTCTTTTGTCTTACAGCTCTTAGAAGGGCCTCTTTAGTTGATACTTTGGTCAGTCTGATGACTGCATGTCGTGACGTCTTCCTGTTTGCGTTGAATCTCCCAGGGGTCCTCTGAGCTTCTTGAACTTGTATATCAAGATTTTGAGCAAGGCCTGGGAAATTTTCCTCTATTATATCTTCAAACAGCTTGTCCAACCCTTGAGTGTTGTCTTCTTCCCCTTGTTGTATCCCTATGACCCTCACATTATGTTTCTTCACATAATCCCACAGCTCTTGTAGGCTTTGCTCTTTCCCCTTGTTTCTCTGTTTTATTTCTGTGACTGATTTATTTAATTGGAGGGAGTTATCTTCAAGCTCTGAGATTCTTTCTTCTATTTGATCTATCCTGTTCTTGAGACTTTCCACTGTATTTTGCAGTTCCTTGAATTGATTCTTCATTTCCAGGAGTTCGGTTACACTTTTCTTCATTGTGTCTATTTCTTTTCCCATATCCTGGAGGCTTTTTGTGGTTTCTTTGTGTTGGTTATTGAGTTGTTGTTGCAGCTGGGTGAGTGTTCTTGTGATCCACATACGAAATTCCTCTTCTGTCATATTGGTTGCCTGATTTTGGTTGGTGTCCCTTTCTAGGGGGCTGGTGCTCCTCTTTGGGCGTGTGTTTTCCATTTGATTCTTCATATTTCCTGAGTTCTTTTGCTGTTTTCTTCCCATGTCGATCAGTTGTTGTTTCTTTCCTTAAGTTATTGTTTGCGTATTCACACACCTTGTTTAGTTTCTGAGGTGTTAGGTGGTGTCTGTGGGTGAAATTGGACCACTCCCTGTATATTGAGTCTGTGGGTGCCATGGAAAGGCTGTGCACCATGCCGTCCCTGTCAGTAGGTGGCGTTTGCTTGCAGGAACAGGCTATGCTGTTGATTTTGTGTCCTGTTATCGGCTATTGTTCTGGGCAGAGCTGGGTTGGGTAAGCCTGCCCTCAGGCCATTAGCAGGGGTCAAAGTTCTGTTCTCAGCTTCCAGGGAAAGCTGTCAGGGCGGGGCTGGAATGGTCCCGCTCAGCCAGAATGTCTGGGTGTGGGGGTGTGGCTGTCTGAGACCGGCAGTCTGGATCGGGCCTCGCTTCTTTCCACCCTCCCCAACTCCGCAGCTACTCCTGGGCCTCTGCCAGCAGGCCAGACCACAAGCCACCAGGCCTCCCCGGACTGTGATGCCGGTGGGGAGGTTCCCTGCACAGGAACGCCACCTGGGTTGGGTGCACGGCCTCCTCCTGGGAGGAGGGTTGCCCTCTAGGACGCCGATCCGCCCCTGGAGGCACACTCACCTCAGTAGGCTGTTCACGTATAACCCTTCTGTGTCCCGGGCAATGCTTGCCCTAGGTGCAGGAGATCTGGTCTGCAGGTCCGACCTCTGGGTCCCATAATTCAAACTGTATCCCCACCAGGGAGAGGATTTCTGGTCCCAATTCACCCACAGGGAGCCCAAGCTGGGTCTATGTCTCTCAGCCTCTGAGTCGGCACCATTCTCCTGGGAACACCGTGCCAGCAGCACCTGGGAGGGCAGAGCGGTAGGGAGCTCACAGTCTGAGTTCCCCTGAGTCAGCTGTAGGGTCCCAAAAGGGAAGGTCCCGTTCCCTGGAGATGCCTCTGGCTGGTTGCTGTGTTGTCTCTCTGGGCAGCCGCTGGTAGGGTCGGCGGAGGGGAGGAGGAGGCAATATGGCGCCTGCTGCGCGGCTCAGATCTGTGCACAGGGAGGTGCCCGGAGGAAGTTGGGAACCTGGTGCCATGTCTGCTACAGGCTCACCGCTGGCTGGCGGCCGCCGTCTCTGGGCTGATGTCCGCAGGTCTCTCCACCGGCTGGGGAGCCCACCAGCAATCCCAAATGCAGAGTAGGGGAAACAGTAAATCCACCTACCCTTGCCGCTGGTCTCCGGGCTGCTCTGGTGGTCTCAGCCTCCAGTTCTCCTCCGCAGCCTCCTCCCGTGGAGTCTCCCGGGGTCTCCGGTACCCCTCCTTCCGGCCCTGGTCCGGTGTATGCTCGTCTTCTTGCTTCTTTCCTCTTATTTCTGCTAGAATCTGTCTTTTCTGTAGAGTCACTCTGTCTGGTTGTGTTATTTGTCCGCCATCTTGCTCCACCTCCCCATAAATATGCTTTTGGTCAACAGTTAATGCCCCAAATCTGAGGACAATGGGTAATAAATACCTCCACCTTCTAAGGAGTATTTACTAGACACATCCCCATAAGACTTACCAAAGTGTGGTTCAATTGGTCCTGCAAGCTTCATCATTGCTAGTAGCCTGTAGAGAAAAAAGACTAGACATTTTTGAATTCACTGAATTAGATGCATTCATTTAAGTGAGGAATTCTTAGCAGGGAGAGGTAGGCCTTGATGGAGGCATGTGGCTTTTCACTTTTCCTTCCTTCATTTTCAACTCAGTGAAGAAACTCTAAGAGAACTACTCAGAGCAGTTGGGGCCATCTGCAACTGGGGAGGCTTACACATAATTCACCAGCTGGATGGTTCCTGAACAACAGAAAAAATCAGTAACATCTTTCCCCCATGTTGACACCAGAGGGGAACATGATGAGACAGCTCTTGGGAAATTCAATGTGTGTGTTTTGTATTGGAGGAAAAGTGAGCATAAACACTGTGTTTGCTTCTCACCTGGAGAGTAGCAAAGGTTGTTTGGCACTGCCTGTTGGGCCATGATGAAGACAGTATCAGTGGAGCAGGCACTTTTCCAACTTGACATTTCAAGGATATGGAGGATTCTCCCCAAACCAGTAGATGCCATAGAAGCCAAGAGCGAGCCATCTTGATCCTAAGATGATGATCTTCTAGGGAAACTGGACCTTGGATGTACTTTCAGGGGTAGAAATGAGGGAAAGTTTTAGCCAGAATATACATAGCTTGCATTTTAAGGAACCATGTAGTGCTAAAGCCCATGCAGGCAATTTTCTGAAGAGCCTATGAATGTGACCCACAAAGAAGCTGGCATTTGGTCACTAGCCACACAAGGCATTTGCAACTAGGGGAAATCTAACATTCCCACAACTAAGTAAATAGTGTTGCCCTGCCTTTCCTCTCAACCACCTCTCCTAACCTGATTCTTGGGGGAAAATAGAAAAGGATAGACAGAAAGCAAAGCACACAGACCACTTCCTTCTCTTAACATGAGGTCCTAAAGCCACAGGTCAGACCTAAACTTGAAGGGAGGGATGAGAGCAGGAAAGGGGAGCAGCTTTGTGTTGGATGTGAGACTGAAATTTTGATTTTGACTGAGCTGGACTTTCAAATCCTTGAAAATTAGTCATGAAACATTTTGTTTGGTATAACTACATGACCATAATTCTGTGTAATTTGCACTTTCAATGGTAGGGCAAAAAGATCCATCAGAGCAGGGTAGGGAACAGTGCTTGGAGAAAAATAAAGCCATTTCCTATTTGTGCTTCATCAATTTAAGTCCATTCAATAAACTGGTAACATTTTGGGAGTATCCTCTAAAGAGTATATTGGGGGAGGAACGAGGTTTGGAAGAGTGACTATATGCTGTCAGTCTGATTTAGGGGGTAGGGGGTCACCATTCAGAGTCAGACTCATTTGCAGCCAGTCTGAAGAGTAGGTTTCGTCATTTAGATGTACTCTTAGGGAAATTATTTTCCAACTTCTAGGAAAAATCATTATCCAAAGTTGAGATCAGTTTTGGGGAATATTATTGGATTATGGTATTTGAATAATGGTCATGACACATGGTCTGAGACTTGCTGGGAATTTATGGAATGTCTGAGAGGTCCAGCATTTGAGATAATTTAATAGAAGCCATACATTGGAAGGGGGAGGGTAAGAAGAGTAATGTTAAGTGGACAAAAGGAAAAATTTAAAAATCTAATTGAGAAAAAAAGTAAGGCATGTATCTCTGTTCAATAACTAAAGCAGTCCTTGGCACCTACTTTAATTCAAAGAAAGGAGAATTTTTTGTACAATCTCATAACTCAAGGTCTCAATCACTTATCATGGGGATAAGACCTATATAGGAATAAAAAACTGAGATTCCTCAGACCTTCGGATGTGTTAGGCACCAAGGCTTAAAACAGACATGAAAATTATCTTTTCGATTAAGCAGGTTTTAATGGAAATCAAGGAAACACAACTCCTTTGTGGCTGCTAACGGAGAGCACTTCTTTCCCACTCCTGAGAAGCAGGAGTTGACTTAATGAAAGATTCCCATGTCTCTCACCCTTTCATCTTCCTACTTCTTTTCCCCTTCCACAGATGAAAATAAGTGACCTAAGGTGATATGGAAGTTCTTTTCTTTTTTCTTTTTTTTCAATTTGGATGAACTTTATTATTATTTTTTTTATTTTAAAATTTCAGAATATTATGGGAGTACAAACATTTTGGTTACATATATTGCCTTTGCACCATCCAAACCAGAGCTACAAGTGTGCCTATCCCCTAGACAGTGCACTCCACACTCATTAGTTGTGAATTTACCCATCCCCCCTCCCCCTCCCACCTGCCCAGTACTTGATGAATATTACTTCCATGTGAGCACCTAAGTGTTGATCAGTTAGTATCAATTAATGGTGGGTATATGTGGTGCTTGTTTTTCCATTCTTGTGATATTTCACTTTGTAGAATGGGCTCTAGCTCTATCAGGATAAGATAAGAGGTGCTAGTCTCTATGGTTGAGTAGAACTCCATGGTATACATATACCACATTTTATTAATCCGCTCATGTATTGATGAACACTTGAGTTGTTTCCACATCTTTGTAATTGTGAATTGTGCACTATAAACATTTGACTACAGATGTCCTTTTTATAGAATGTCTTTTTTTCCTTTGAGTAGATGACTAGTGATGGGATTGTTGGATCAAATGGTAGTTCTGTTTTTAGTTCTTTGAGTTATCTCCATGTTACTTTCCTTAGGGGTTGTACTAATTTGCAGTCCCACCAGTAGTGTAAGAGTGTTCCTATCTCTCTGCATCCACGTCAGTATTTGTCATTTGGGGACTTTTTAATAAAAGCCATTCTCACTGGCATTAAGTGATATCTCATTATGGTTTTGATTTGTGTTTCCCTGATGATTAGAGATGTTGAGGAATTTTTTATATATTTGCTGGCCATTATTTTGTCTTCTTTTAAAAAGTTTTTGTTCGTGTCCTTTGTCCACTTTTTAATGGTTTTATTCAATTTTTTCTTATTAATCTTCCTAAGTTCTATATAGATTTTAGTTATCAGCCCTTTATCAGATGTGTAGAAAGCAAATATTTTCTCCCATTCTGTAGGTTGTCTATTTGCTCTAATAATAGTTTCCATAGCTGTGCAGACACATTTGATCAGGTCCCATTTATTTATTTTTGTTGCTGCTGTGATTATTTTGGGGGTCTTCATAAATTCTTTGCCTACGTCAATGTCTATAAGAGTTTTCCCAACATTTTGTTCTGTAATTCGTATGGTTTCATGTCTTAGGTTTGATGTTTGATGTTTCATGTCTCATGGTTTCATGTTTAAGTCTGTTATCCATCATGAGTTGATTTTTGTGAGAGGTGAGAGGTCCGGATCCAGTTTCAGTCTTCTGGATGTGGCTATCCAATTTTCCCTGCACCATTTATTGAATAGGGATTCTTTTCCCCAGTGTATATTTTTATCTGCTTTGCCAAAGATTAGATGACAATATGAATATGGTTTTATATCTGGGTTCTCAGTCCTATTCCAAAGGTCTATATCACTGTTCTTGTGTCAATACTATGCTGTTGTGGTTCCTATAGCCTTGTAGTATAGCTTTAAGTCTAATAGACTGATGCCTTCCAATTTGTTCTTTTTGTGGAAGTTCTTAAGAGCCTGGACCTGGAAAGCCAAGTCCACTTCCTTATTTCTCTCTTGGAAGAGAGTTGCTATAGTAGGCTTTGTGTGACTAGGTGTTTTTCCTTTTTCTTTTTGAGGGAAGAGGCTAAAATCCCTATGTGTGTTGTCATTGTGTGTCAACAGGGACTGTGTATCTAGGAGTTTGAGGCAATCCATCAACTGATCAAATACAGCAGGGAACTTTGATCACCATGACATTTTGAGACACCTCCACTGTACCCACCCAACCCCATAACCTTGAAAATCATAAAACTGGGGAGAAAATCTTGGACTTTGACAGGATACAGAATGGGGGTTCAAGCTAATCTTATCCAGTGCTTACAGTGAACAAGAACCTTAGTTGATATGTAAGGTGTATATATTATTTTCTACAAAATAATTATTTCAAATAGAACATTTTTAAATGTTTCATCATCATTTTCATGGAAAAGGATCAAGAGTAACCATTTGAATCTCTTTCACAGTAATAAGAACTAATGTGCTACCTTTGTGGTAATCAAAGTAAAATGATCTAATTCCACATTCGTGTTTGATGACACTTTGCGCTCTTCTGAGATCATCCTGTCATTGATTCCCATATGGAAAAAGAATATGAAGCACAGAATTTATACACCTATTTGGCACATAGTATACAGTTAATATGTGTTGAATTAAATTCAATTGGAATTTGGAAGTTATTACGTTACAAATAATATATAATCAACAAAGGCATGTGACATAAATTGTGGTTCATTGCTTATGATTATCTTAGATATCACCAATATAAATAGATATAGATATAAATTCATTGAGAAATTCTATGACATCTGTTGCTAGTTTGTTGGTTTGGTTTGTCCAAAAAGGCATTTTTAGGACTATTTATTTCTTAGGAGGAGCATACAATTCAAGTAGTCTGCCTGAAGGTGAACAGTGATCCTTAGACACATTTGGAAACCAGCAAGTTTCCATTCAGGATTTCATCCTTCTTTCAGATATTTCTTTCTTTCTTTTTTTTATTCTTTAGCTTATTAATTAATTAATTTTTTATTTTAGCATATTATGAGGGTACAAGTGTTAAGGTTACATATATTGCCCGTGCCCCCCTCCCCCCTGAGTAAGAGCTTCAAGTGTATCCATCCTCCTCTTACACCTCATCCAAGGAATCACTATAATTGTCCTTCCAAGTGCCAGCTGATATTTTCATCTTCCTGTCTCTTTCCCCAAGGGAAAAGCACTGATTTCCTCTTTGCTATTTGGCAAATGTCAAAAGAAAAAGACTGACTGCACTATGTATTCCTTTCAGCAGCATGAATGAACAACCTGCATTTTTTCCTCAATCAAGAAGAAGATTTAACTAGCTAAAACTTAATTAGCCTAAGCTCAGAGAGTTTTTTCCTATTATTTCTCTATTGTTTCTCCTTTATTTGTTCCTTTTTCTTTCAAGAATTTCAATCTTACATATTTAAGAATTTCATGATCTTTATATCTCTGCAAGTCATTTTAATCGCTAAGCATTTTATCTAGGTTTGGGGAGAATTTTCTGAATTCTTCTACTTTATAAATTGGGATTTTTGCAAGTATCTACTGCTCGCTGCCTTGATGGTATTTTTTTCATTCTGTAGTTGTTTTTTTTTATGTAAAAGCAATCTTGCCTGATTTCATATTGCTTTGTTTTGATCTATGAAATATTCTCTCAAAACTTTTGGACAATACAAAATATACTTTTTCTGATGTTTTATTCAGTTCCATACAGTAAGTCTATTTCATTGATAGAAATCTGCCCTATTCCTTAGATTGTTCTCTTTCTCTTGGAATACTGAATCATTTCAAATGTCTGGTAAGTTGTTCTATTTTCATATCCAAACAGAGTGGCTACTACTAAATTCTGTTAGTGGGATGGGTTTTGGTACAAATAGTTTATTTATGACAAAAACCCCTGAACTCTTACTTTTTTATAGTTCTATTTTGCTAGATTGATGATAGAGTTGGTTATAAGTAAATATGGAGGGGATTCCTGTGGACAGTGCCATGCCCAACAGTTTGTGTGTTTATGGTGGCAGCATAAAGTTAGCTTGAGGACTTCCCCTTTCCTAAACTGTCATCACTACCTGCTATATACCTGTAATAGCACTCTCTTCTCTCTGACAAGTAAGTACCCTGTTTATCATTTAGTGGGCTGGCCCTAGAGTAGTTCTCAGATAATTACACTGTCCCTTTCCCCCACTGTCCCACAGGTTGGGGGTTACATTCACTTCCTCATGGGGGTGGGATTGGAGGAGGTTCTGCTCAGGGAAACTGTCCATGTACCTCTCAACTCTTCAATTAGATTTTTCATTCATGTGTAGAAAAATAACAAAACAATATGACCCTTGACTCTCTCCTATCCATACCACATCTTTCAGAAAATTCCCAGTTTCTTGCCTGTTGATGAGGTCCTTATGTTTTCTAATAATGGTTCAAACTTTTCTTATTTTTATATTTATGTGAATATTTTAATTAATAAAATGTTCAGTATAATATTGCTTTTTCATAGTGAAAAATTAAAACCTAACAAAAGGTTAAATAAATTATTTATATCCATTAATTATGATACCATTCAAAATAATATAAATCCATTATTTATTTCTAAGTGAAAAAACATGTTATAACATTTATTAGCATGATCACCATTTAAAAATTAAATTATATATAAGCTGAGAAAGACACATCTTGATGTTAGGTGAAGTCATTCTAGCTTTTAAGATTTGAAGAAAATTTGTTGATGTCCTATTCCATGTCCTGTGGGAAGTCCAGTATCTCCCCAATATTTCTGTGAATTCCTGGCAATTTATGTTCTCATCCTCACTTCTAATTCTGAGATCCTGCTTCTGGATATCTTGTGCTTTACCTCCCCTGGAACAAACTTGGCTCCTATCCCTTTATTTCATTTCCCCTAAACCATTTCTTTATCCATTAAATAAACACTGTCAAAGACACTTTATTGTTGTTAAGGAGAAGGTTCCCACTCTCAAGGAACTTGCATTTTCACCCAAGGAATTTGTAGGTGTGTTACTGATGATTTGGGTAAATCTTGGGTAAATGCAGGGGTGGCTATTTCACATCCTGTTCCTTAAATTTCTCTGGCTGTTTTATCAAAGGGAATTCCTTATAGCTATTTTTCCTTGAAGGTGCCATCTTCCTACCAGGCTGCTCGATTTATTTCTCTCTCTCTCATTGAATCCCTGTTTGTTCATTAATTCTTAGTTTATTTTCAGAACAGCTTAGTTATTTATTTTATTTCACTTTAATCACATGCATAAAACTTCATCATTCTCATCTCTAAGTGCTTATAAGGCATTCACCTAATCAAATACAGTCCCTTTCCTAAAAGGAACTATCTCTAGCATTGGCTATTAAAGTAATTAACTTTACTGCCTCACTGCATATATTTGTGGTTCTACAGAAATATATAGATAGAGACATTCAAATGGATGATATTATAACAGGGCTGTGGGATTAGGGGTAATTTTACACCTTATTTCATTATTTATAATCAGCATTTTTATTTTCTAAAACAAATGTATATTACTAAATGATCTTTAAAACCAAACAACAACAACAACAAAAAACCCTTTACTAAAATCCTCATTCTCTCTAGCTTACATAATCGAGAATAGAATATAATCGATCCCAATTTATCTTTTCAGGTTCTCCAACCTTTTTACATGCATCTTATTTGTAAATTAAAGAAATCCCCTGAAAAGGGGATTTTACTATATATTTTAAAACTATAATATATATAAAGCTATGTTTTTAAAAGGAGAGCATACTATATATTTTAAAACTGATTTCAACAACATAAACACAATTGTAAATATCCACACAATTTGGGTATGTACATATTAATCTATAGAAAAGGCAGACCAAAATACTTAAGTGATTTAATTTGGGAAGAAAATAGGGATTTATTAAATTTCAATTTTTGTCATCAGGGTCATGTATTACTATTATATTTAAGATTTAAATGAAACACACAAAACACAAAGCTTTTCTAGAGTTTTGTAATTTATTTTCCATTGGTAAACACCTTTCAGCTGTGCATGATGGCTCACACCTGTAATTCCAACTTCTCTGGAGGCTCAGGTGGGAAAATCATTTGAGGCCAGGAGTTTGTGACCAGCCTGGGCAACATAGCAAGACCCAGTCTCTACAAAAAATTTTAAAAATTATCCCAGTGTGGTGACACACACCTGTAGTCCCAACTACTAGGAAGCTGAAGCAGAAGAATTGCTTGAGCCCAGAATTTTGAGGCTGCAGTGAGCTGTGATTTGTGCCACTGCACTCCAGCCTGAGTGACAGATTGAGACCCTGTCAAAAATAAAAAAATAAAATAAATAAAAACCTTCATAGATGATTTTGAGAAAAATCAGGGTTAACTGTGTTACACAGTAGTACCTTACCACAACTTGATTAATTATGGTATAGTAAAAAGAAAGTCTGCTACTAACTAGTTACATGACCTTAGGGCAAGTCATTTCATCTAACACATATTTTGTGATCTGCAAAATGAGGGACTGACACTATGTTGTGATGTGTAATTTCCAGGTCCAGTGTTTTGGGGAGTCTCTTGAAAATTAATTAAAACATCCAGAATAAAAAAAAAATGAAGATGAGTATCTGTCCATGGATAGAAATGCAAAGGTTTGGTTCTGTGAGTAGAAAACAACGGTCCATTTCCCTGAGAAAAAAATTATTGAAAGCCCACAACTGCTTTGACAGTCCTGTAATATATAGGGTGTAGAACTATCTTAACTCTCATTTGCCAAACGTTTCTATATAGTTTTTATTTTTTTTCCTGTGGCAAAAGTGATATGGTTGTATAGAATGTATAAGTAAGATATTTGATTTCCAACTAGCTGTGTTGGGCTGTATCTACTCTGTAGAGAGAAGGATGCTGAAACCTAGATGTAAGCACTTAGTTTTGGGTTATTCCCTCCTAGTGATTGACCCAAAGCTGCCTCAAGGAGATGTCAGGCACCACACCTCATCATTTAGATCAATTTGCAAATCATCACTACATTGCTTAAATTCTTAAAACAATGTCCCTAGCAACAAATTACAACTAATGTTTATATAGAGCTATCACTTTTATGAACATAACATAAGATGCCCTGCTCAGCTTCATTAAAAATGTATAGAACTCTGATCTGTAATAGAAATAAAGCTAGAGATAGCTGGTTTCAGTAAAATTCTATTCTCCTTATTTAAAATTATAGAGTACCTCAAAAATAGTGGAGTTGATAGTTTTATAATAATCACTACCTATCAGTCTGGTCAACTGAAATTCAAAAGGCTTCTCCCTGTGCAGGAAAAAGGAGCAAATTCTTAAGAAAAAGAATTATAGATCTTTATCTGATCCAGTTTTGTTGCCGTTACATCACTCTTGGTTCCTTAAGCCAGGTATCCCCTATTGCCTTTTCCATATGACACTCGCTGTTAGATCTTTAGGCCATTTTTAAAGTCTACTTAATTTATTGTTCCAAGTATGTTCAAAGTATCTAAATCATAATGCTCTCATTCTGTCATTTTGTTTAAATGTATATTGGTATTTAGGTTTATTTTATTAATAATAAAACCAGATGCCTCCCTTTTGCTGTATCTAATCTAAACAATTAGTTTAGATTAATTAGTTTTATATTTCTTATGTTAATTTATCTGGCTTTCTCAGTTCCAATGGAGATCTGTTTTGTTAGCTTAACAACACTTTTCCATTTTTTGCTAATGGGTTTTTTATTTTAAAAAATTAAGGATTTCATGTAGGGATGAATAGATAGGAAATAATTGAATGACAGGGATGACAAATGGGGTCTTTCCATGTCCCCAGCTGCTATAACCCCATCAAGTCTCTGAGTGGTACTGGCTCTACCTTCCATGTGCCATGGCAGCTCAGCAATGGACAGATCTGGTATCAAGGCAGTGCATGGCCAGAGGGTAGAAGCAGAATGCAGGCAAATTGACTATTTCTTTAAAGGCAAAATTTCAAGAGGCTGACCTACCAAATAAGGGACAATGACTAATGTGTTCTGTAGACAGAAACAAAGGAGATGAACAACTATTCCCACAGGTTAGATGCCATCCATTGAACTCCATTAAGCAATCAAATACCAGATGACTCAGAGTCACACTGTTTCTTATGTTAGGAAAACTTCCACTCCACCCACCCCATCCATTAATGCCTCAGCCCCTCAGCAAGGAAGGTTTCTAACCTGAGAGAATATGTAATTATAAGGAGGATGCTAATTGAGAGAGGTCTAACTTGAGGAGGGCTCTAATAGGCTCAATTTTAATGATTATCCTCCAGGGAAGACCACATTAGACAAGGAGAGCTCTGGAATTGGCAGTGAGGGCACACTGGTGACCGAGATGTTTAGAGGATGTTCTTTAAGATTCACATCTTAAAGGGACTACAAATGACTCAAGAAAATAGATGCTAAGTCACAAGTACTAGAAGTGCTACATTTGCCTATTTCTCTTTCTCTTTTCTTTTTAAAAATTGTGGTAAAATACACTAACATAAAATTTATCATCTTAACCAATAAGTAAACAAACAGTTCAGTGGCATTAAGTACATTCACATTGTTGTGCAACCATTATCACTATCCTCCCAAAGAACTCTTTCATCTTCCCAAACTGAAACTCTGTATTCATTAAACACTAACTCCCCATTCCCCATCCCCCCAGCTCCTGGCAGCTGCCATCCTACTTTCTTTCCCCATGACTTTAATTACTCTAGGGACCTCATATAAGTAGAATCATACAGTATTTGTCTTTTTGTGTCTGGCTTATTTCACTTAACATTATGTTCTCAAGATTCACCCATGTTGAGCATGTGTCAAAATTTCTTTCCTTTTTAAGGCTGAATAATATTCTATTGTATGCATAGACTACATTTTGTTTATCCTGTCATTGGATTATGGACACTTGGGATTCAGTGACCTATTTCTGAATTAAAACTAGATGATTCCTGGACATTATCAGAAACCAGGTTGCCAAAATGGTGTACTATAGAAAAGTTCCTGGGATACCACCATCAAGGCCTTATTCATGACAATTCAGCTTTCTGAGAAAATAACCAAAGTCATAGCTTACTTGCTATTTGTTGGGAAGCAGGGGACACAGTACCTATTTAATGAATTTTCTTGGTTACTTGAAGTTTTCATCATTTATTTTTTACCATAGTAATAATCAATAATTTAAATAAAATTCCAACTGTACAGGTTCTCACTTAAAACACCTGACACACTTAATAATTTCATACTTCTGATATTATGTGAAAGTTCACCTTGTAAAGATATATAAAATCCTGTAGGCTTTTGGGTTTTGTGGTTAGAAAGTGGTGCTTTTATAACAGAAAAAAATGTATATTTCATACTTTACAAAACAGCTTAATTTTAAAAGATAATATTCACTTTTCTTAAAAAGATATTTTAGAAGGTTTGGGAATACCAAAAAAAAGTTCAGAACACGCCAGTGCAAGGGTTGTCAGCTTGCTGTAATCTCATAGTCTGGCATCTGATGCTCTTCATTTATCCTCTCCTTATTTTCTCTCTCATCTATATTTCTCATTCTCCTTTCAAAATCAATTTCCTCCTTTTTCCTTCTTCCTTACTCATTCCTTCCTTAGCCTTGTCCATACCTCAGTCTGCTCTAGACTGCTGGGTGTCTTAATAAGCATTGTTCAGCTCTGCTGATGATTCTGAGAGAAAAAGCAGATGTGAGTGAAATGTGACAGCCATCTAAAAGATCCTTACTCCCTCACCCATGCAAATGAGTATGTCAAAGTTGCCCTAAAACACCTTAGGCTGTGATGAAGTATTAGAGACAAAGAACACACAGATGGAATGTTCTTGCTAATAAAAGCAAATTTCAAATAGTTATTTTGTTCTTAAGAAGATTAATTTCTGGTTTGAATCTTTAAGGCATTTACCATACTAAATAATGCTAACAGTTAGTGGTGATATAAATTCTACCCTATTACAGTTAAACATCTGAAAAGGCAAATGTTTTCAGTGAGGCTTTTCCTTGGGTTCTTTTCTTCCTTGAACCTAACAGATCTTTGGATTTCTCCATGATCTTAATTGCAGTCTGCATTTAAATGTGGATTATTCTAAATCTATGCTGATATTGATGTGAAAATGAACATAAATAGCATGACAACATTTCCCCACATTTCAATAGCTGTTGACTTTGGTTACAACCAAATAGACTTGGTTATATTCATCAAAACACAAGCTGCTTAGATGAAAGAAAGGGCTGTCACCAGTATATAAAGAAATCATAGATTAATTCTCTCTCTCTCTCTCTCTCTCTCTCTCTCCCCTTCTCTGTGTCTCTCTGTTTCTCCCTATCTCTCTCTCCCCCTCCTTCCTGTCTCCTCTCTGTGTGTCTCTCTATTTCTCTCTCTCCATCTACTCTCTTTTCTCTTTCTCTCTTCCTCCTCCCTTTCCTCCTCTCATCTCTCTCTCTCTCTGTCCTCTCTGTCTCTCTCTCTCTCTCTACACACACACACACACACACACACACACACACACACACACACACTGCTTCTTTCCACTTAAGCTAGGCAATCATAGGCAAATGCATTCCTCCCGCTTGCCCTCACTTTCTCTCTTATAAAAAAAAAAAAAAAAAAAAAAAAAAAGATCAGGATAGCAGTTTAGATTCCAGACCTTCAACTGAAAATGAAGTTTACAAATTAGCTTTGAATAAATATTATCCTTCCAGCTTCCAGTGAAGAGCTGCAGACTTGAGAGAAGCCAAAATAGAAAAAGACTCAATTCAGTTCCTAAATACACAGAAACAAACCCAAACCGACCTAACCTGGGATATTTCTCTTACTCTACCAAAATAGCATGGTGATGTTGTGCTTTCATTTGGCCCCCCAAACGAGCCACCCTACCCTCCTAAAAATAACTTGATAGAGTTCCAAAGGGAAAGAAGGGGGGAGTCAAAATATTTTATAAGAAAATTTTTTTCACTTAAACCGTAAAGTAATAAAAGTCAATCTTTTATTTCCTGTTTTTTTAAAAAAGAAGTTAGACTAAATGATCTCTAAGACCCTTTCTGGTTCTAACATTCTTTGTTTTAGAGTCGATGAATAACCATGACACTATGGCTACTTCCCTTTTAAAATGACCTATACTCTGGGAAAGAGAGTTTGATGAATGTTGTAAAAAAAAAAAACTTCCTGGAAATGAGATGAACTATTTTCATAATGAATATAATTTCATGCACCTAGCTTTTAAAGAAGCAATTTACTTGTCTGGGTGCTAAATTGAAGATTATCATGGAGATAAGTAAATTAATGGTTAATATTTATGGCCATTTGCAAAATCCACTCCACATTGATAAGTTCTGAACCATAGCCTAGAGAATTCTGTTAAAGGGTTAAATTTCTGTTGTACAGATGAAAATCTTAAAGATAAATTACTAGTGATTGAGAAATAGGGCAATAGCCACTGTATTTAAATTTAAATTTGTCATATGTCAGTATGTACTGAACACACCATAAAGCTAGATACAAGCGTTTCATTTACTTTAAATGAGTGACATGGAAATTGTATTTCTGAGCAAATAAAGGTTTATTTAAATGATTGATGATACTCACCTCCTTAAAATAAAACACATCTACAAATATGTTTATCTTTCTGAGCCCAAACCAGTGAAAATCATGCTTATTTACTTGCTACATTAAGTATGATCCATAGCTTTATAAGCAGACTGAGATTAATGGTAGGAGTATCTGTAACCTATGTATTAAACTATTGATTTGGGAAGACATGTCATGCTTATGATTTTATCCTCAGAATAGCTCTGAGCATCAGCAACAGTAAACAAATAAAGCGCAATGAAATGTGGGTTGTGCTAAATTATCTTCTTATCAAACCTTCCTTCATCACAGAAACTGGAAAGTATGGCCAGCTCCAGACACTGGAAAGGAGAATTGCTATAACTGTGGTGGCTCTTACTTTGTTGTCTTCAAAGGGCATCACTGCCTAGGAGGGAAAACACTATGAACAGACTCAGTCCCATGAGTCTGAAGCGGCACAATAGATATTTGACTGGCCTCTCTTATAAGTCATAATATTGCTCTTGACTTTTATTTTTTTTTTATTTTTTTATTTTTTTTTTATTTTTTTTTTGGTCAATTAATTTATTTCTATTTTTGGTAGAGATGGGGTCTCGCTCAGGCTGGTTTCGAACTCCTGACCTTGAGCAATCCGCCCGCCTCGGCCTCCCAAAGTGCTAGGATTACAGGCGTGAGCCACCGCGCCCGGCCTGCTCTTGACTTTTAAAATACAATTGCCTACAATGCTCACCACATCCCTAAGATGTGGGTCTACTCCCCCTACCCCTGAATCCCTGGTGAACACTGGGGAATGGACATACTTGAAGCTCTGACTTGAGGGGGAGGGGAGGCAAGGGCAATATATGTAACCTTAACAACATTTGTACCCCCATAATATGATGAAATTAAAAAAAAATACAATTGCTTACATGAGCATTTTTAAAATGCACCTTTGTGTTGTGGGATTTTGGCTTGTGGACAAATGCAGGTAATATAGCTGGGCTGAGTTTTAAAGAATTGAGAAAGCATTTTGTGTTTATTTCCCTTTCTAATCCTTACTTTTCTCCTTCTTTTCTTACATAGTCAGATATTAAATACTGAAAAAGAAACGAGAATGTATAAAATATGACTTGGTGACTTAATTCTAGAGAAAGGATAAAAGATGAAAAGGAAAATAGTGGGGAAACAAAGTGATCTAGATGTGAACTATAATTGCAGACCATGATATTATACATATTTACTAAGGATATGGCCCCAAATCATCTTCAAGAGGCCCAGTAACCATTAGGGAAAAAGAGAATCTCTATGCTGCAAAAGCCACAATGTCCATGAAGTAGAAATATATTAATTATACAATGAATGTGTAATCATTCTTGGTAGAGAGATAGACCAGGAAGTTTTCTCATGCATCCATGTAAACAGTAGACTAATGACTAGAGTCTCTAACACTTTCTCTAATCTAGATGTAACAATGAGTTTCACTAGGCTGTTGCTTAACATGACCTTTAATAGAGGTCAGTGGTGTATTATAATACCAAAGCATAATTGGGGA
Source organism: Microcebus murinus (assembly GCF_040939455.1). Taxonomy (NCBI): domain Eukaryota; kingdom Metazoa; phylum Chordata; class Mammalia; order Primates; family Cheirogaleidae; genus Microcebus; species Microcebus murinus. Next base: position 73,094,692 of record NC_134136.1, on the reverse strand, counting down.
ACAGCCATTCTGCTGGAGGGTCAGTACAATTATATCTATGTTCCAAGCTCTCTGATTACTTGCCTGAATCCAGAGGTGCATTGGAAGAGTGAATGGACCATGTGTACTCCTAGAAATTCTCCCACATAAGGAGCTATTCTTTTTTTTTAATTTTTTTTATTTTTAATTTTTTTTTATTTTGGCATATTATGAGGGTACAGATTTTAAGGTTTCAATAAATGCCCATTTCCCCCCTCCCCCCAAAAGTCTGAGTCTCCATCATGACCATCTCCCAGATGGTGCACATCTCACTCATTATGTATGTATATACCCGCCCCCCTCCCCCCTCCCACCTGCCCAATACCCTATTACTGTAGTACCTATGTGTCCACTTAGGTGCTACTCAGTTAATACCAGTTTGCTGGAGAATATATCTGGTGCTTGTTTTTCCATTCTTGGGATACTTCACTTAGTAGTATGGGTTCCAGCTCTAACCAGGAAAATATAAGATGTGCTATATCACCATTGTTTCTTAGAGCTGAATAGTACTCCATGGTATACATATACCACATTTTATTAATCCATTCTTGGATGGATGGGCACTTGGGCTGTTTCCACAGCCTTGCAATTATGAATTGTGCTGCTATAAACATTCGAGTGCAGGTGTCTTTTTTGTAGAGTGTCACTGGATCATTTGGGTAGATGCCCAGCAATGGGATTGCTGGATCAAATGGTAGATTCACTTGTATCATTTTAAGATATCTCCATATTGCTTTCCACAGAGGTTGAACTAGTTTGCAGTCCCACCAGCAGTGTAGGAGTGTTCCTCTCTCTCCGCAACCACGTCAGCATTTATTGTTTGGAGATTTTTTGATAAAGGCCATTCTCACTGGGGTTAAGTGATATCTCATTGTGGTTTTGATTTGCATTTCCCTGATGATTAGAGATGTTGAGCATTTTTTCATATGTTTGTTGGCCATTCTTCTGTCTTCTTTAGAAAAATTTCTGTTCAAGTCCTTTGCCCACTTTTTAATGGGGTTATTTGATTTTTTCTTTCTGATTTTCGTGAGTTCTAAGTATATTCTAGTTATCAGTCCCTTATCGGATGCATAGGATGCAAAAATTTTCTCCCATTCTGTAGGTTGTCTGTTTACTTTCATGACTATTTCTTTGGCTGTGCAGAAGCTTTGTAGTTTGATCATGTCCCTATTAAAATCCCATCAGCATTCTTCACAGATATAGAAAAAATAATTTTACGCTTCGTATGGAACCAAAGAAGACCCCGAATATCAAGAGCAATTCTAGGCAACAAAAACAAAATGGGAGGCATTAATATGCCAGATATCAAACTATACTACAAAGCTGTAGTAATTAAAACAATATGGTATTGGCACAAAAACAGGAATATTGACCAGTGGAACAGATGTGAGAATCCTGATATAAAACCATCCTCATATAGCCATCTCATCTTTGACAAAGCAGGAGCTATTCTTTTTAATTCAGCTTTTGACCATGCTTCAGTGACAGAAAGCTGGGGGTTGTTCCCCCTGGTAAACAGAGCTCTGCTGCTTTGTGTTGCAGTTGGATTTTTGTACAACCAGAAGTACATGATTTTACAGACAGTAGAGCTGGGAAGAAGGTAAACATCACTTTCTTGAAGTTTGAAGAATAATGAGATAAAGGCTCAGTTGAAGTATATTATAAAGTGAAAAGTAATAATAAGATTAATTGAATATATGACTATTGTCAGGCACCATGTAAAGTACTTTATATGCATGATCTTATTTATCCAGCACATCAACCTAATAATAAAAATAGCCATTTTCCACATGGAGAGACTGAAGATCAGGGTAATTAAAAAAATGTCCCAATATCCTACAACTTGAAAGTGATGAAGCCAGGATTTAAAACCAGCTGATATGGCTCCAGATTCCATATTATTAACTACATATATATATATATATATATATATATATATATATATATATATACACACACACACACACACACACACACACACACACACACATACATATACACATATGTTGTTTCTTTGTGAGAGAGCTTTTCTAATTACCCCAATATGATATCTCTAAAAGGAGAAGAGGGCCACCAGACAGCAAACAATTTCATAAAGACAATTCAGCTATGATGCTGACCTTGGATTACTCAAGCAGAACAATGTGGATACTTGCAAAGTCCTGAATCTAATTTTGCCTGGCAGGCAGGGAAAGAGATAAAGGTTGAAATCAGGCTTCCTGGCTTTGAGTCCTTCTAATGTAACCTTGGGTAAGTTTCTACTCCTCTTTGGCTCAATTTCTCCAACTGTACATTGAGAGTTTTGAACCAGAATCTGGAGATATTAACCAGAGACACAGAGTGGTATCACCTGGGAAACTTTCAAAGCACATCTGTTCAAACTCTGCCCCAGACTTAGTAAGCTCCTGCTTTGGGCTAGGTGCTGTGGAGGATATAGAGTTAAGTTTTCCAAGACAAGCTTCTCCTTTGCAAAGACTAAATGGTCTGATGCATAAAGAAACAATTCTGCCTATGTAGATGTTTTCACTGTGCTAAAAGCTAGAGGTGCCTGTCTGAATCCAGCTTTATCTATAAAAGCAGCAACACTATCACTCTTACATGGTAAAGGACACTTGAAAAAGGAGCATGGGGAAAAACTGAGGATTGTTAGGCATACTAAACCTATAAGGACCCAGGACAGGCTTTTGAAATGAGCAAATCCCCAACACTGGCTACTGGAATGAACAAACCATAAATAGAAATAGTGGTAGTGAGTTTGAGAGTAGATCTAGCCATGTTAGGAATCCCAATAAAGAATGCAGAGTAAGGGCAAGGCCACTGGCTTTGCAGTTGTGGGTACTGGCTTAAAGTCTCACCCTTGCCACTTACCAGCTATGTCATCCAGGGCAAATTTATTTGACTTCTGAGCTTACGTTTTTGCAATTGTAATATGGAAACAAACACCATTAGACTCACGGAGTGTTATTCAGATTTTGTCTTGTTCTTATTTTTTGTTAATATTTATTATATCCTTCCTACTTATAGATACTGTTCTAAGTGCTTTATGTGTGTTATCTCATTTCATCTTTACCAGACCCCAAAGAATATTTCCAAGCGACCCATCTGGTAAGAGCTCAGTCTGGATCCAGTTGTTATGACTCCAGAGGACACACTCAGTCTCTGAGAGAAGGTAGGTGCTCAAAGATTATTTGTTCCCCCCTCCCTTCTTTCTGCTTAGCAGGGACAGCAGTTCCAAATGGACGAAGCTACTAAATTGCTTCTTTATAAGCTAAGTCCATTAAATATTCTCCATTATAAAAATGGCTTCTCTAGTTCCAGAAAGTGCTTTTTACAAGATTCATTAAACTCCCTTTCCCTGTGAACATATCATTTTATAAGTGTGGCAGAAATATAGCTATTAGTGCCATGGGTTTTCATAGACTTGTAGAATAACAATGTTAGAGCTATGAAAGCCCTTAGGCATCATCTAGTCTACTCCTGTCCTTTTACACATGAGGAAACTGAGGCTTGGGGTGGATAAGTGATTTAACCATGAAAACCGACCAAGCTTGCAATTGAATCAGAACAAAAATCCAGCTTCCCTGACTCTTAAGTCTATGTTCTTTCTACTTTATCACACACTAACACCAATCAGAAACATTGTAAGAATGTACCAGTGATGATTCATTCATTCATTTATTCAAGAGATATTTATTGAACATTTATCATGTGCCAGGCTCTATACAAAGTCCCAGCCTGAGAAGAAATAAGCAGGAGGTTGTGGCTGAATTAGGCAACTCATAATCACTGCTCCTAGAGGAAGGTAGGGGAAGCAGGAGAGCAAGGGAAACCTTGTAATTCAGTAATTCTTGACATTGTCTACATACTAGAATCACCTCAGGATCAGTTAAAAATGCCAATGCAGGAGGGAGGATCAAGATGGCTGACGAGAAACAGCGCCAGACAAGGTGTCTCTGCAGAAAAGACAGATTCTAGCAGAAATTAGAAAAAAGAAGCAAGAAGACGAGCATACATAGGACGAGGGCTGGAAGGAGGGGTATCTGAGACTCTGGGAGACTCCACGGGAGGAGGTTGCAGAGGAGAACTGGAAGCTGAGACCGCCAGAGCAGCCCGGAGACCAGCATGAAGGGTAGGTGGATATGCCCTTTCCCTTCCCCTGCATCTGGGACTGCTGGTGGACTCTTCACCAGGTGGAGAGACCTGCAGACACCAGCCCAGAGACGGCCGCCTCCAGCGAGCGGTAAGCCTGTAGCAGACGCAGCACCAAGCTCCCAAATCCCATGGGGAACCTCCGTGTGCACAGACCTGAGCTGCGAGGCAGGCGCCATATTGCCTCCTTCTTCTCTCCGGCGACCCTACCCACGGCTGCCCAAAGAGACAATATAGCCACTAGCTGGAGGCACCTCCAGGGAATGGGACCTTCCCTTTGGGGACCCTACAGCTGACTAAGGGGAACTCAGAATGTGAGCTCCCTACCCGCAAGCCCTCCTAGGTCCTGCTGGCACGGTGATCCCAGGAGAACGGTGCAGACCCTGAGGCTGAGAGATATAGACCCAGCTTGGGCTCCCTGTGGGTGAATTGGGAACAGCACTCCTCTCCCTGGTGGGGATACAGTTAGAACTCTGGGACCCAGAGGTCAGACTTGCAGACCAGATCCCATGCACCAAGGTCTCGAATTGCCCGGGGCACAGAAGGGATATACATGAACAGCCTACTGAGGTGTGTGCGCCTTCAGAGGCAGATCAGCCTCCTACAGGGCAACATTCCTCCCAATTGGAGGCCGTACGCCCAGCCCAGGTGGCATTCCTGTGCAGGGAACCTCTCCACCAGCATCACAGTCCAGGGAGGCCTGGTGGCGAGTGGTCTGGCCTGCTGGCAGAGGCCCAGGAGTAGCTGCGGAGTTGGGGAGGGTGGAAAGAAGCGAGGCCCACTCCAAACTGCAGGTTTCAGACAGCCCCACCCCCACACGCAGACTTTCTGGCTTAGCCGGGCCATTCCAGCCCCTCCCTGACAGCTTTTCCTGGAAGCAGAGAACAGAACTTTGACCCCTGCTAATGGCATTGGTGGTGCCTGAGGGCAGGCTTACCCAACCCACCTCTGCCCAGACTCTCTCCTAGACCAGTCCTTACTGAGGGGGAAAAAAGAACACACCTGGAAGTCCCAGGACCCCACTGACCATCTGAGGCACTAGAATGCCTCCCTACAAGAACAATAGCTGATAACAGGACACAAAAACAACAGCGTAGCCTGTTCCTCCAAGAAAGCGCCACCTACTGACAGGTAGAACATCCTGCACAGCCATTTCATGGCACTTACTGACTCATTATACAGGAAGTGGTCGAATCTCACCCACAGAAACCACCTAACGCCTCAGAAACTAAACAAGGCGTGTGAATACCCAAACAAAAAGCTAAAGGAAAGAAACAACAACTGATCGACATGGGAAGAAATCAGTGAAGGAACTCAGGGAATATGAAGAACCAAACAGAATACACACGCCGAAAGAGGAGCACCAGCCCCCTAGAAACGGACACCAACCAAAGTCAGGCAACCAAAATGACAGAAGAGGAATTTCCTATGTGAATCATAAGAACACTTACTGACCTGCAAGAACAACTCAATAACCAACAAAGAAACCACAAAAAGCCTCCAGGACCTAGAACAAAAGTTCACTAAAGAAATAGACATAATGAAGAAAAGTTTAACCAAACGCCTGGAAATGAAGAATCAATTCAGGGAACTACAAATTACAGTGGAAAGTCTCAAGAACAGGGTAGATCAAACAGAAGAAAGAATCTCAGAGATTGAAGATAACACCCTTCAACTAAATAAAACTGTCACAGAGATAGAGCAGAGAAACAAGAGAAAAGAGCAAAGCCCACAAGAGCTGTGGGATTATGTGAAGAAACCTAATGTGAGGGTCATAGGGTTAGCAGAAGGGGAAGAAGACAACACTTACGGGTTGGACAAGCTATTTGAAGATATAATACAGGAAAATTTCCCAGGCCTTACTCAAAATCCCGATATACAAGTTCAAGAAGCTCAGAGGAACCCTGGGAGATTCAACGCAAACAGGAAGACATTACGACATGCAGTCATCAGACTGACCAAAATATCAGCTAAAATGGCCCTTCTAAGAGCTGTAAGATGAAAGAAGCAAGTAACATACAAGGGAAAGCCAATTCGAATAACACCAGACTTCTCTAATGAGACTTTACAAGCAAGGAAGGACTGGGGCCCCATTCTCACTCGTCTGAAACAAAACAATATCCAGGCTAGAATCTTATTCCCTGCAAAACTAAGCTATGAAGCTTATGAAGGAGAAATAAAGACATTCTCAGACAAGCAAAGTCTCAGAGAATTCACCAAGACAAGACCAGCCCTACAAGAAGTACTCAAAACAGTGTTACGCACCGAACACCATAATAAAAGCTCACGAATATAAAAATAACCAAAACCCAAAGATTAAAGGCGAGATAATACAATGGCTCAAGAGAGAAATCAAAGCAACAACATCCACCCCAACAGAATGAACAGTAATCTACCTTACCTATCAGTTCTCTCAATAAATGTGAATGGCTTAAACTCTCCACTCAAGAGACATAGGCTGGCTGAATGGATAAGAAAATACAGGCCAAGTATAGGCTGTCTTCAGGAAACACACCTAACCTGCAAGGATGCAGGTTAAAAGTAAAAGGGTGGAGATCAGTATTCCAGGCAAGTGGAAGCCAAAAGAAGGCTGGCGTGGCAGTTCTAATTTCAGACGACTTAGTTTTTTTTTTTTTTTTTTTTTTTTGAGACAGAGTCTTGCTTTGTTGCCCAGGCTAGAGTGAGTGCCATGGCGTCAGCCTAGCTCACAGCAACCTCAAACTCCTGGGCTCAAGCGATCCTCCTGCCTCAGCCTCCCGAGTAGCTGGGACTACAGGCATGCGCCACCATGCCCGGCTAATTTTTTGTATATATTTTTAGTTCGCCAATTAATTTCTTTCCATTTATAGTAGAGAAGGGGTCTCGCTCTTGCTCAGGCTGGTTTTGAACTCCTGAACTCGAGCAATCCGCCCTCCTCGGCCTCCCAGAGAGCTAGGACTACAGGCGTGAGCCACCGCGCCCGGCCCAGACGACTTAGTTTTTAAACCAACAAAAGTAGTGAAAGACAAAGAGGGGCTTATATAAGGGTGAAGGGCACACTTCAACAAGAAGAGATAACAATTTTAAATATATATGCACCCAACTTAGGTGCACCCAGTTTCATAAAGGAAACCTTACGGGGTCAAAGCAAATGGATTAATAGCAACTCCATAATCACCGGAGATTTCAACACCCCACTGACAGCACAAGACATATCCTCCAAACAGAAAATTAATAATGACATAATGGACTTAAACAAAACTCTGGAACAATTGGGTCAGACTGACATCTACAGGACATTCTACCCAAAATCTACTGAATATATATTCTTCTCATCAGCTCACGAGACATTCTCTAAGATTGACCATATCCTAGAACACAAAGAAAATCTCAAGAAATTTAAAAAAATAGAAATCATACCATGTACCTTCTCAGATCACAGTTGAATAAAAGTAGAAATCAATCCTAACAGAAACTCACATTTATACACAAAAACGTGGAAATTAAACAACCTCCTACTAAATGATTACTTCATAAATAAAGAAATCAAGATGGAAATAAAAAAAATTATATGAAGAAAATGACAATGGAGAGACAAGTTATCAACTCCTCTGGGACACAGCCAAAGCAGTTCTGAGAGGAAAGTTTATCCCTATAAATGCTTATAACCAAAAGACAAAAAGATCACAAATAGGCAATCTAATGAAATGACTCAGAGAACTGGAAAAAGAAGAACAGACCAACCCCAAACCCAGCAGAAGAAGTAAAATCAACAAGATCATATCAGAACTAAATGAAATTGAAAACAGTCAAGCTATGCAGGACATTAATAAAACAAAAAGTTGGTTCTTTGAAAAAATAAAACTGAAAGCCATTGGCTAAGCTAACGAACAGCATAAAAGAGAAATCTCTAATAAGCTCCATCAGGAACAAAAAAGGAGATATCACAACTGATCCAAAGATATACAAGATATAATTTATGAATACTACAAAAATCTTTATGCACACAAACTGGAAAATGTGGAGGAAATGGACAAATTTCTAGAAACACACAGCCGCCCTAGGCTCAACCAGGAAGAAATAGATTCCCTGAACAGACCAATCTCAAGAGCTGAAATAGAAACAGCAATTAAAAATCTCCCTAAAGAGAAAAGTCCTAGTCCAGATGGTTTCAAACCCAAATTTTAACACACTTACACAGCAGAACTAGTACCTGTCTTGCAGAAACTATTCCACAACATCGAGAAGAACGGAAACCTCCCCGAAACCTTTTATGAAACGAATATTACTCTGATACCAAAACCAGGAGAGGATGCAACAAAAAAAGAAAACTACAGACCAATATCCCTAATGAATATAGATGCAAAAATTTTCAACAAAATCTTAGCTAACCGAATCCAGACGCTTATCAAAAAAATAATCCATCACAGCCAAGGGAGCTTCATCCCAGGGATGCAGGGATGGTTCAACATACGTGAATCTATAAATGCAATTCACCACATAAACAGAAGACCATATGATTCTTTCAGTAGATGCAGAAGCTTTTGACAAATTCAACACCCTTTCATGATACGAACACTTAAGAAAAAAGTCATAGAAGGGACATACCTAAAAATTATACAAGCTATATATGACAGACCCATAGCTACCATCATACTGAATGGGGACAAATTGAAATCATTACCATTTAGAACGGGAACCAGACAAGGCTGCCCACTATCTCCACTTCTGTTCAACATAGTGCTGGAAGTCCTGGCTATAGCAATCAGACAGGAAAGTGGAATTAATGTTATCCAAATAGGGGCAGAAGAGATCAGATTTTTACTGTTTGCTGATGATATGATATTATATCTAGAAAACCCTGAAGATTCAACCAAGAAATTCCTGGAACTGATCAATGAATTTAGTAAAGTCTCAGGATACAAAATCAATACACAGAAATCAGAGGCATTCATATACACCAACAACAATCTAATTGAGAACCAAATCAAAGACTCAATTCCCTTCACAATAGCAACAAAGAAATTAAAGTACCTAGGAATATACTTAACCAAGGACGTAAAAGACCTCTACAGGGAGAACTATGAAACACTGAGGAAGGAAATAACAGAGGATGTAAACAGATGGAAATCCATACCATGCTCGTGGATCAGCAGACTCAATATCATCAAAATGTCTATACTACCCAAACTGATCTACAGATTCAATGCAATACCTATTAAAATCCCATCAGCATTCTTCACAGATATAGAAAAAATAATTTTACGCTTCATATGGAACCAAAGAAGACCCCGAATATCAAGAGCAATTCTAGGCAACAAAAACAAAATGGGAGGCATTAATATGCCAGATATCAAACTATACTACAAAGCTATAGTAATTAAATCAATATGGTATTTGCACAAAAATAGGAATATTGACCAGTGGAAGAGATGTGAGAATCCTGATATAAAACCATCCTCATATAGCCATCTAATCTTTGACAAAGCAGACAAAAACATACGCTGGGGAAAAGAATCCCTTTTCAATAAATGGTGCTGGGAAAACTGGATAGCCATCTGTAGAAGGTTAAAACAGGACCCACACCTTTCACGTCTCACAAAAATCAACTCATGCTTGATAACAGACTTAAACCTAAGGTATGAAACTATTAGAATTCTAGAGGAAAATGTTGGAAACACTCTCTTAGACATTGGCCTAGGCAAAGAGTTTATGAAGAAGTCCCCAAAGGCAATCACAGCAGCAACAAAAATAAATAAATGGGACATGATCAAACTAAAAAGCTTCTGCACAGCCGAAGAAATAGTCATGAAAGTAAACAGACAACCTACAGAATGGGAGAAAATTTTTGCATCCTACGCATCTGATAAGGGACTGATAACTAGAATATACTTAGAACTCTCGAAAATCAGCAAGAAAAAATCAAATAACCCTATTAAAATGTGGGCAAAGGACTTGAACAGAAACTTTTCTATAGAAGACAGAAGAATGGCCAACAAACATATGAAAAAATGCTCAACATCTCTCATCATCAGTGAAATGCAAATCAAAACCACTATGAGATATCACTTAACTCCAGTGAGAATGGCCTTTATCAAAAATCTCCAAACAATAAATGCTGGTGTGGATGTGGAGATAGAGGAACACTCCTACACTGCTGGTGGGACTGCAAACTACTTCAACCTCCGTGGAAAGCAATATGGAGATACCTTAAAGGGATACAAGTGGATCTACCATTTGATCCTGCAATCGCATTGCTGGGCTTCTACCCAAAAGATCCAATGACACTCCACAAAAAAGACACCTGCACTCGAATGTTTATAGCAGCACAATTCATAATTGCAAGGCTGTGGAAACAGCCCAAGTGCCCATCAATCCAAGAATGGATTAATAAAATGTGGTATATGTATACCATTGAGTACTATTCAGCTCTAAGAAACAATGGTGACATAGCACATCTTATGTTTTCCTGGTTAGAGCTGGAACCCATACTATTAAGTGAAGTTTCCCAAGAATGGAAAAACAAGCACCACATATACTCACCAGCAAATTGGTATTAACTGAACAGCACCTAAGTGGTTACATAGGTGCTACAGTAATAGGCTATTGGGCAGGTGGGAGGTGAGTGGGGGCGGGTATATACATATATAATGAGTTAGGTGTGCACCATCTGGGGGATGGTCATGCTGGAGACTCACACTTGCGGGGGGAGGGGGGAATGGGCATTTATTTAATCTTTAAAATCTGTACCCCTATAATATGCCAAAATAAAAAAAAAATGCCAATGCAGAAATATGTCCAGGGAACCATCCTCGATAAGTTGAATCAGAATCTCTGAGTAGAGCCTAGGCATCTGGCGTTCTTTGTGTGATTCTAATGTGTGTCCATAAAGTTGGTAACCACTGCTCTAACTTTGTGTTCTTTTCTAACAGTAGGCAATAAGTGTATAGAAAGGATAGTGCTCATATGAAACGCTAAGGCTTAGCAGCAAGTTGCTCATGTAGGTTAAAGAAAGTCTATCTGGAAAGGTAATAGCTCTAGGAAAACCAAAATATATTAAATTGGTACTCATAGTTTAGCATATTCATGAGTGGGTCTGGCCACTCTGCATGACATTGAATATTTTCTCTTTCCTTATACTGAAGGATTATATATATATATATATATATATATATATATATATATATATATATAATATATCACCTCTTGGGTACCAAGTGCATACTAAGCACTTTGACTTATATGACTGAATTTAACCTTTATATCACTATGAGGTAGGTAGGTGAAATTATTATACATTTTCCAGTTGAGGAAACTGAGACTCGAGGAGAACTTGCTCAAGATCACAGAAATGGCAGAACCAAGATTTGAACAATGTCTTCTGAGTCTGAGACTCTTTTCTACCATATCATATTGCAAAGAAAAGACCTTTTTATAAAATAAACATGATATGCTATTAAGTCATACATGATATAAATTGTACAGTCATGATGATGTTCAATCACATTTTAGACTCGTCTTTTCCCACCTCGATTCTGTTGTCTCTCATCATGCCTGCCTGCTTCCATTATGTCTTCCTGCCATACCAATCAAAGGTGCCATCAAGAACAGCAAAAGGGAAAACACTTGTCATTCAAGCTTCTCTCTTCCTGGAGGAATGAACATGTTACATCTTTGACTTCAAAATCACTTCCCATAATGAGTTCTGCCAAACAACAGACACAAAGAATTGTGTCTTATTCTTAGCACATATTCTCAGCATGCCTTTTAATAACTCTCATGGAACCAGCACCATCCATGCTGTGTTTCTGTCTATACTGAGCATTAGCAAGCACAAACAAACATTGCTCTACAATGGTTTGAAATTAGCAAGACAATGTTGAATACATTTCTGTTCTTTTGTTGCTGAAAACTAAAATATGTATTTATTTTATTCTGAAGTAACCAAAAATTTCAGACCCCACTCTGCCTGTCTGTTTTGGCTGCATTTGAGGAAAGCACACCAGTTGACATACTACGTAGATTTGAGCCCTGGCTTGCAAGTATTTTCATGTACTTCTTGGAGGTGGTAGGAAGAGTGATGGAAGTATTTTTATTTCATCTGTTGGCAGCCCATTCCCACATCCAACGTGCTCATAAAAAGTATTTGCAATGAAAAGCCAGCACAGGTTGTCAGAAGAAATAAAAGGCAAACCAAATTTAATCTTGGGATTTTTGTGGGTACTGCAAGGGAAAAAGTAAATGTCACAATGCTGCCTGCAAGATGCTGTCACTTGCATGCCAGCTTCCCTTTCCAGTATGGCTTACCAACAAAGTTCAGTAGCCACTGAATGAGAAGTTTCTTAGAATGAAAACATGCTCATACACACAGTGGCTCCATGGACATTCATGCCTAAAGGAAGATAGACTGAACCTTACAACATCTGTACTTTATGCTGCACTGTTGACTTTGAGAACAGTGGCATATATGAAGTCTGCCATATTCCTCAAAGTCATTCATGCTCAAGTAGGGGGGGTGGGGTGGATGGAATAATAATCATAACAAAACTCATTAGAACAAACAACCACTATCATTTCATGCTATTCCTTGGACCAGGCTTTCCTGCTCTGATTGCCAGAGTAAATTAGTCAAATTGATCTTCCAAAGCTCTCACTAAAGAGATAAGAGATGAGAGATGATTAGTGTCTCATAAAATAATGTTGAGTTCTCTCTTAATTCTCTAGTGATTGTTCAGGCTTGACTATAATCTTCTATCGATGGATTTCAAACATCATTAAGCGTGTTAGCTTTCATAAATGTCACATTGATACAAGTGCTCTTAAATAGAGCTTGGTATGACCATAACAAGGGAGCTATGCAGATTGCCAAACATCCTTCCCAGAAAACTAAGAAACTTGTTCCTTTGTTATAGAACCTTACAGTGTGGTCTGTGACTGCCCCGAAGCTCTATCACTACTGTGCTGCCTTCACATAATCTGGATAAATATCTGGACTAATGCAGGACTTTCTGGGGGAGCCTGCTGTCAAGCTCTTGGAGGAAAATAACTCCTAATGTCTCCTCTAAAATGAGTCTCTCCTTTGGCTATACATCTCCCTAAGTGAGTTGAAAATTGGAAAAGCAAAAGCATTGTGCCAGTCAAAGCCCACTGGATCTTGCACATCAGGCAAACTGGAGCTCTGAGAGGCACATGGTGCTTTCTACTGCTCATGCTACCAGCAGCATGGCTGCTTGGGCTCTTGGCACTGCCAAAATATTTTTGGGCCCTAAAAAGCTGCCAGGACAGGACTGACTGCCACGATAGGAGAGGAGAGAAATAAACTACCAATGAAGGGAATTTCTCTTTTTTTCCTCACAACTCCAAACTAAAAATAAAGCACTAGACACTATAACGGCTACAAATACAAACCGAGACATGGGGAAATGCCTACAAGCATGCAAACACACACAAATACACAAAAGTTCACTCATAGGGTGGTTGTGAACATGGCATGAATTGATACATGCAAAGCACTTAAAATATTGTATGGCACACATTAAGTACTATAAAATTGTTATTATCATTACTTGCATTAAGATGGGCATAGGTCCATGTTGGATTAATCAAAAGAATAAAACACTCCAATTGTCTTAAGATAGTGCCTTCATATTCAACTCTTAACATGGATCAAATTGTAAAAGTAAGAAAAAAAATAATGGGAGCAATTACGATGATGTTAACTGACCATAGCAAACAAATAAAAAAAAATTCTATCTAACAGTATTCTAAGTGGAGCCCAGGAAAAAGCAGGTATCAATTGGCTGAATAAGATCACCCAAGAGATTTCAGAAAACATTTTCAGAGCGCCCCCCTCCCCGACTACACACACACACACACACACACACACACACACACACACACACACACAAACATCTTGACTATTAGGAGTCTTGTAAGCAGCTATGTGGTTTCAAAGGTGAAAGGTTCCCAGGCTTATGGAAATCAAATGCTAAAATTATTTTCCTGTCTGCTTACCTTCTACCTGAGGTTAGAGCACCTCAGGTAGGTAGTATGGTAGTCAGGCTTTCCATGTTTATTTAGCACAACTTAGACTGAACCTCCTCTGTTCAGCATCTGGATACAGGAGAGGCTGTCCATAGCTGTGATTTGTGAATAGCCTTATCCACCAGGATGCTTCTCACACATAAGCCTAGCGCCTCACTCTATTCAATTTTCTTTTCAAGTTATCATGCTTGAGACATATTTAGAATCCTGGAACATGAGAGCCAGAAACAGCCTTTGAGATCAACTGGTCCAACCTCCTCATTTTACACTCTCAACTGATAACTACATTTCAATGTGTCACCAACATCGCTTCTGGCATGATTAGGGCTGCTAACACTGGGAAATGGGACCTGTTTTTCTTCCCCACATTCTCAGAAGGGCCAAGGTCACAGCCACCCCTCCCCCAGGCAGCTTCACACACAGTTGTCATTGTTTCCTTTCTGCTGCTGTGTGAAGCAACTTATAAAGCAACAGCCCTTTGTTGCTGAGGGTAGAACAAAACCCTGGCCTCCCAGCAGTTGAGAGGTGTATAAGAGCTGAAAGAAGGTCAAAAGGGTAAATTACCTTGTGACTTGTATGTAATCTGCATCTTCTAGCTTGCTACAGGATGAGGCTGATTACATGGAAGGCAAGGGTGGAGACAAAGGAGCATAAATAATCAAAGAAAATGAAGCTTGAACGGGTTATGGTCCTCATCTTTTTTTCAGTCTTTACACAGTACTCTGCTAAATCTTTTTTGTAATAGCATTTAGGAAGAACAAATCTTAAAGCTTCTGCCCTGATTTATCTAAAAGTAGGAATAAAAAATTACTTGTGATTGTGTGGGATTTTTATTTTTAAGAGTCAAGAAAGGATATGCTCATAAATTGGGAAAATCATCGAATTAAAAGGTGTTTGAGGAGTTACTTACATTTGGAGGAATCAGTGAAGGCTTCAGGGAAGGAGGTACAGCGTTCACATTTCTTTCCCCTATCCCCTGTTTCATTCTTTATTGTTTCCTTTCAGAGATGACTGAGAGGACATGATAATATTTAGGTACAACTGGCATAAGCACATAAGCATATCTTCTCTCTCACTCTCTCCGTCTCTCTCTCTCTCATCCATGCATGTAAATCTCAAGTGCCCATTACATCCTGGGAACTTTGTGTCCTAGTTAACACAGCACTCAGCACACTGTACTTCAAGTACTTACTAGTTGACAGTAAGCTCCATGAGAGCAGAAACCCTGCTTATTTTATTTACCAGTGTGTGCCTAGCACCTGGCATAGTGCCCAACATAGAAGAGGTGCCCAACAAATATCAGTTGAATTAATTAATGATTATGGCACCAGATCTTTGGAGAGCTGCATGGTTGTGATTTCAAACCAAACTGAGAAGAATATATTCCTAGGCAGTGTTTTCCTACACACTCACACACACTGACTTTTACAACGGTTACCACCCTGTCTGCTTCATCCATGGAGGTTTCCAGTGCTTACCAAGGGGTAGTTACTTGAGTATTGGTTTAAGGGCATAATGAATACATTATAGAAATCATTTAATAAAGCACTCACATTAGACCTACATGTTTTAGGAAAGCCCCTTTCTATATAAAATACACAAGTCCTTTTAAGTAACAAAATTGAGAAAGAATCAAATGTAAGTTTTAACTAAATTATAATTCTCTACTTGAATTTCCATATATTGCCATGTGTAAGACATGACTGACATCCAAATTATATTGACCTTCCCCTAAAAATAATTTCAGGTTTACAATAAATACACATGTCGCAGAGTTTCCATATTCCATATAGCATTTATATTCTCATTAAGCCACCATATACATGTCCATACTAAAGAATAAAGACTCAGGCAGGGCAAAGGCAATATATGTAACCTAAACATTTGTACCCCCGTGATATTCTGAAATAAAAAATAAATAGATAAGTCCAGGTGCGGTGCCTCATGCCTGTAATCCTAGCACTCTGTGAGGCCGAGGCAGGCGAATCATTTGAGCTCAGGAGTTCGAGACCAGCCTGAGCAAGAGCAAGAAGACTCCATCTCTACTAAAAATGGAAATAAATTAATTGGCCAACTAAAAATATATAGAAAAAATTAGCCGGACATGGTGGCACATGCCTGTAGTCCCAGCTACTCGGGAGGCTGAGGCAGAAGGATTGCTTGAGCCCAGGAGTTTGAGGTTGCTGTGAGCTAAGCTGACACCACGGCACTCTAGCCCAGGCAACAAAGTGAGACTCTGTCTCAAACAGATAGATAGATAGATAGATAGATAGATAGATAGATAGATAGATAAATAGATAGATAGATAGATACAAACGAATGTTCATGATATGGAGGAAATGTTAGCACATTCATGAATTAAGGCATTTGTAAATGTTTCTGATGAAAGTACAGCCATTTTTTTGAAGCAAGATGTTTATCTATTAATACAAAAGCTTTCAGTGCATATGAAGAAGTGAAAATATCTACGCTTTTCATAGGTAGTTTGGAATTCCACATAGATGAGGATATGGATTTAGTAAATGATTTTTTATGTTTAGACTTTATTAATTATACAAAGCTTTAGTTAAATGTATGTGAGCATTGATAGAAACATGATAGAAGCATGTTTCCCAATTTGCCTTATCAGTCCCATTTTTACCTCTCTCCCCTTACACGCTACGCTGCAGTTACATCTGATGTCTCACCATGACTGGAGCATGTCATGCACTTGCACAGGTCTGTGTTTTTATATCTGCTGTTAGCTTTTCCACCTAAGCTAACACGGTTCTACTCATCCTTCTAGTGCCAGCTCTAGTGCAACTTTTGCTAGTTGTTCCTACCCAGACTGAGTTAGTGGCTGTCTTCTTTCTATTCTCATTGCACTCTGTATATTCTTTCATGGCATTTACAGCTCTGCATTAGCATTCGTTTTATGCATGACTTTCTACACCACTTGATTGTGAACTCCTTGAGGATTAGAGCCAGAGTTTTGCATAGTGTTTAATAATAAATGCTTGTTACATGAATGAATGAATGAGTTAATGAGTTAATTATTTTCCCCTGCAATGGACATTAGTCAGCATTCAAAACAGTCCTTTTCCATTTGGAAATCTCTTTATTTCCATATAGTATAACAAGGCCTCTTAAGTTTACCAGAGGCCTGGGAAAAGGAAATGTAATAAATGGAAAAGTATTTTTAAGTAGGCTTGTGTAAGGCATTAGCTTAAACCTTTTAAAGACAGACGTTACACTCCAGGAAACATTATGAATGAGAATGTTGAAAAAAACAGTTTGTTGCATAATAGCTAGGAGTGAAAAGTTCTTTTCTTTATCCCTGGGAACAATAAGGTGATAACCCATATTTCAATCCCCTTCCCCGACCTGCTCTTGCCAGTGTTTACCAGAAGAAAAAAAAATCAAGTTCTTTTATCTAGACTTCTGGTCTTCTCTAAAAGGTGAAAATGAATATATTTTAATATTAATTGTTCTTGTGGAGCCCATTTTCCTGATCTTGTGTCACCTCACTGTGGATAACGGGCTTAAACTTAATCCAGGATGGCATAAACGGTGCTAGCTCGCTGTCATTTCTTAGAATTGAGTAATCCATTGTGAGCATATACCAAATTTTGATTATCCACTCATGAATTGACGGGCACTTGGGTTGTTTACATGTTCTTGCAATAGTGAATTGTGTTGCCATAATCATTCGGGCGCAGATGTCTTTATAATAGAATGTCTTATGCTCTTTTGGGTAGATGCCTAACAAGATGCTGACGCAGCAGGTGGGGGGAGGGGTGGCAAGTGCAATATATGTAACCTTAACAATATTTGTACCCCCATAATATTATGAAATAAAAAGGCAAAAACATATATATATATATATATATATAAATATTAATTGTTCTTGAGTTTCATAATTTTATGAAGATCAGGTGAGATTTACAAATGTCTTGGTGTGGGTAGTGTGATTTAAAAACTAAATTGCTGGCTGTAGGTAAGAATCATTTGTTCAATTTACAAAACTGGAAATTTCTTCATCCAAAATTTAGTTCATAAGTTTGCTTTAGTATTATTCAATGGCACATTTTTAAAGTAAGCTATAGAATTGTGCATTTTAAAATCACAAGTGGTCTTAGGACCATTTTTAGTATAGTATTATTCATGGCACATTTTTAAAGTAAGCTATAGAATTGTGCATTTTAAAATCACAAGTGGTCTTAGGACCATTTTTAGTATAGTATTATTCATGGCACATTTTTAAAGTAAGCTATAGAATTGTGCATTTTAAAATCACAAGTGGTCTTAGGACCATTTTTATCCAATGTAGACGACAGATTTGGGGAGATATTGATGCCATTGCTACTTATGGAAAAAAAGTACCTTTGGTAATCTATGTTATGCTTTAAAAAAGCCACATAGCAGTCTTTTAATCTACCAGTTCTAGGGATAACTAAAAATAACGGTAAATAATTCTTCATTTGCCTATTTAAGAATTAAGCTATCCAAGGATCTCCCAAGTTTTAAAAAAAAAAAAAAAAAAGAATTAAGCTGGAGGGACCTATGTACTTTTTTACCAGATCATCTCTTAAAGTTTATTTCAATAATCATTACTTGGATTGATGGTTTGTAGTAATCATGAATGTAATTCAATAACATTAAAGTTATTAAAAACCACAAAATAAAATAAAACAAATAATGCCAGAAGTTTTATAAGTCACAAGCTAGCTCTCTACTGTGATTCAGCAAATTTCAGCATTTGAATCTAAATCAGATTCAAAGCTTCCTGAATCTGTAGCCATCTGACCAGTCCCAGAGCTCAATGAGAGGTTTCTGGTGCTTGAATCTTCCCTTCCATGCTTGGGAAAGTAAAAGAGCCAGCTCAGTGGCAGAGCCTGTCACTCCTCCAGGCTAAAGGTTTCTGCACTACTTGGCACTATTGAATTTCGTCAGACTAAGGAATCAATGAACAATGTACTGAGTGCTTTTATTTTAAAAAAAGAATGTAAGCCCTAAATGCTAAGCCCAACATACAGTCTGAACTTCCTAGGTCACCCAATGCTTACACAGCTCTTCAATAACTTATATGTTTTTAGGTCAGAAAGACCAAATACAGCAATCAAAGGCAATGTTGTCCCTATGACTCGTTCATTTGCATTCTAAGTAAAATTCACAGTTTGTAGGTCAGATATAAACAGAAGACTGATATGTGGTCCAGCGGCTTAGGGTTCCAAATGCATCAGGCTTCAAATGCAGCTGTGAGGTTTGCCCATGAGCTACTCCTATGTGCTTGACAAATGCTTGATAGAAATTTTTGCATGGGCATCTTTTGCATGGAGTCTTTGATTTACTATTTTAGGAGTTTTTCGAACTCCTGACCTTGAGCAATCCGCCCGCCTCGGCCTCCCAGAGTGCTAGGATTACAGGCGTGAGCCGCCGAGCCTGGCCTTTATTTTAGGAGTTTTTCTATGAATAACTATGAAAACTTATCCAGGTGCCATTTAATAGAAATTCTCAAAGGCTTCTGAAACAATTTCATTTGCAATGAAGCAATAGAATGTAATCGAAATATCCAATCCTGTGAATCAGGATTTCATCATTTTCACCCCTACTCTAATTTACTGTGTCAACTTTTCCAAGTTTCCTTCCCTTCAAAATGCTTCTCTTTTTTTATGTTCTTAAATGGGAAAAACAAAACAAAACAAAAAAACTCTGATTCCTTATCTTTCCATTCTTTTGAAGTCTATTCTGATGAGTAAAATCTGGCCTCACTGGAAGTTGTTCTTGTAGCCACAGCTTAGGTGACAGAGGTAAATGGAGAGTTTCAAAAAGTACACAATTTCTTTCCTACAAACCTTCCTCAAATCATACAAAGCCATTTTATACCTGCCCTACAAAAACCAAATTGCTGTTCTCACATTGCAAAATCATCTGACTGCTCTCACCACCTCTACACCGTTGAGATAACGACAGGCTGTGCACAGAACAGAAACACTGCATCCCCCACCCCCACTGCTGCTTTAGCACTGGATGATTTTATTTTTCTTAAGCATAAAGATAGACACACAGAGGCACATTCTGAGTTAGCCAAAAAGATGTGTAAAATGTAAGTTAGTAGTGGCTAAAAGGAGAAACAAGCACACTTTCATTTAATTCAAGAACTCATCTAAGAGGACAATTTAATAAAACATATGAAGTCAGAAAAACAAGAGGATGTGGAGTCTTCATAAAGTAGTGCTCCTATTAGAAACAAATCTGCGTTAGGCAAGAGGAATTTGTGGCAAGTTAATTGAGTCATGGATGTCCTAGACCCAGAATAAGTTAAATAATTTGTGAGGCCCATTGCAAAATAAAAATGTAGAGTTCTGTATTCAAAAGTTATTAATAATTACAAGAACCATCAGAGCATTAAACCAAATATGGGACACTTCTAAGCTTGAGTCCCGTGCAACTTCACAAGTTGCATGCTCATGAAGTCAGCTCTGCAGATATCTAAGACCCAGATGGCCTATGTGAATCTCTGATAAGCCTGAAATTCCTCCCCAGATGACCTCAAGTTCCTCCTTTCATAGCTAGATCCCCTTCAAGTTTCTCTCCCTTAAAGAATCCATGAGGAAAATATCATTTTTTTCTTTACCCATTTTGCTTTATGCTTTTTCCTTAGAGAATATGAATTTTAGTATGCTAAGAATCTGATGGTAAAAAATGGATATTACTAAATATGACTCTCTAAAAGATCAATCTGACTCAACTCAATAGCAAAAAACAAAAACCCAAATAATTTGATTAAAAAATGGGTAAAAGACCTGAATAGACATTTTTCAAAAGAAGACATACAAATGACCAACAGGTATGAGAAAAAATGCTTACTATCACTAATCATCAGGGAACTACAAATCAAAACCACAATGAGCTATCACCTTACCCCAGTTAGAATGTCTATTAACAAAGACAGAAAATAGCAGATGTTGGTAAGGATATGAAAATAGAGGAATGCTTGTACACTGTTGGTGGGAATGTAAATTAGTACATCCACTATGGAAAACAGTATGGAGGTCCCTCAAAAAACTGAAAATAAAACCACCAATGATCCAGCAATTCCATTACTGGATATATATCCAAATGAAATGAAATACGTATGTTGGAGACATATTTGTAGCTCCATGTTTATTGCAGTTCTATTCACAATAGTCAAGACATGGAATCAACATAAGTGTTCATCTACAGATGAATGGATTAAGAGAATGTGGTATATATACATGATGGAATACTATTCAGCCATAAAAAGAAGGAAATCCCATCATTTGTGGCAACATGGATGAACCTGAAGGACATTATGTTAAGTGAAAAAAGCCAGGCACAGAAAGACAGATACTGCATGATCTCACATATATGTGGAATCTAAAAGAGTTGATCTCATAGAAGTAGAGAATAGAATAGTGGTTACCAGGGTCTGGGGAGGGGTAGGGGAAGGGAGGACAAGGAAAAGTTGGTCATGAGTACAAATTTGCAGTTAGACAGGAAGAATAAATTCTGGCTCTATTACATAGTAGGGTGACTATAGCTAATAACAATACAGTATATATTTCAAGACAGAGGATTTTGATGGATATACTAATTATTCTGATTTGATTATTATACAAAGTTTACATGGTATACATGTTGAAACACTGTACCCATAAATATGTACTATTATTATGTCTCAATTATTAATAAAAAGAGAAAAAGGAGAAAGAGAAAGACAGACAAAGAAAAAGAAAGAAAGAAACAAAGAAAGACAAAAGAAAGAAAAGAAGAGAGAAAGTACAGCTATTGAAAAGCAATAGGTCTGTTTATGGCTAATATGGAAAGATCTTTGAAATATAATGTTAAATAAAAAGAGAAAGATGCAAACAACAAAAAAGGAAAGATTAATGTGTACTCCTAGCTTGTGGACACCCCATGTTTGAACACAGGAGCAGGGACTCTCAGTTTACTCTTCTCTCCATTTCCCTAATCATAGGGGTTCACTTCCTTAACCCTGCATCACCATAGCGACATCCTGGACCTCAGTTTCCTATCTACCCAAATGCTCAGATCACTCTTTCTTTCTACTAGATGATGCATTGCTTCTCTGTTTATCCAGTGTGACCCAGTGATAGAATAGACAGGGTATGAGCTGAAAGTCAGTGAGAACTGGTTTCAAATTACACCTTTACCACTTTTTGTTTTGTATAACAAATATATTTTATTTTTCAATATTAAGTCATTGATTCTCATAACTGCTCTGTGAAGTAAATATGATCAACTTGTTTTAGATGAGGGAACTGAGGCCCAGAGAAATTAAGTGACTTGCTCAAGGTCACAGAGCTGGTGAGTGGCAGAACTAGGTGTAAAACGTTAGCATACTGGCTCCAGAGTGCCTGCTTTTGAACACTTCTCTATGCTGACTCTTGCTGAACTATTTATTCTCTCTCTATACTCACTGGATCACTGGAACAAACACTAAAACCCCTTAAATCTTGGTTTCCCCATTATAACACAAATATAACAATCTCAAGTGGTGATTACCAGGAATAACACTAGAAATGCATGTGGAATACTTTATAAGTCCTCATACAAATATTAATATGTCTATAATTTTTGTTGTGCTTGTAGAACCTTCCATTATTTATGTAATCAAGTCCAAATTTCTTATTCTAGCATTGAGAACCATGAAAAGGTAAATTCAGCCAGTCATGTCATTCTCTTCACTATTCTATGTGTGCTTATTTCTGTCTTTACATTTTCAAGCTTGCTGATTCCCTAAGCATTTCTCTAATTCAGGACTCTTTGTGTCCTACCTCTCCAAGCAGCCGTCTAAGATAATGCCAGTCTAGTCTGTACTCGTCTTTTTCTTTTCTGATTCTGTCCTCCCATATCCCTTTCAAGAATAAGTAGCTCATCTTGCCAATTTGGTTATAAATTCCTGCAGGCACCATGTCTTATTTCAAGTGTATTTGTTGTGTCTTTCCAACATACAGGAGGTTCTTGAGGAAAATTCAGTGGCTACCAAGTTTTCAACTTTCCCCCAGCATCTCGCCTCAGGGCTGGACACACACTCAGCCTGCAGGAACAGTTGTGGATTTGTTTTAATGTGCACAGCATCTGTTTGAGTGTTCAGCACACAGTGAACACCCCATAAATTGTATTTTTAGAGACAATCTGTTACCACATAAGGACTACCAGAAATTACTCCTTCTCTTTGTGTAAGTGGATTTATACAATTATAATATTTAAGAGCTGAAATAAGGACGAGGAGAAGAAAATCTTAAGGCCTTTTTTTAAAGACAAAGGATCATTAGAACTTCTAGTCCAAATGTGCTCACCGGTGTGTCACAGAATAGGTGTGAGATTTGTTGAAAATAATTTGTTATTAATGATAATGTGTCAAGTTTGAGAATAATTTACTATTTTCAATGAATTAAAGTTGATTCTAGTTTTTTCTGGTAATAAGCTCATTTTTATTCAATTGTTTTCTTGTGTGAGAAGGCTAAGTCTACTTTCTTTCTCAGATGATAAAACTAAAGCTCATAAAAGGGAAGGACCTGGTCTAATGACATACAGAGAGTTAGTAGAAGCATGAAGGCTAAATCCTAGGTCTTCTTGTCCTCTGTTGAATGGTCCTCCCATTGTCCTCAGATCCTACTCAGTCAGCAAATAAGAAAGAATCAGTGTGATTTAAGAAGAAAGCAAAACAGAATCCAATAAAATTTGAAATCTTATATATATAAGTGAAAATATTTGTCTCCTGGTCAGGGATCAAGGTTTGGGAAAGGTTTCTCTTGGAGAGGCAAGGCAAGAGGAGTTGATGAAACTTCCTATTTCCTTTCCCTCTGTTATAAATCATTCAAGAAAGTATATATTTACCCATTTCTTCCTAAGACTTTACCTTATCTCTGTACAAATATCCATCCTTGTATATTTGCTTTTGTTCTAGAGAGAAACTCAGAAAGTCCTATTGAAAAACAAACTGCTCAACACAGAAATTTTAGTTTGTAAGAGCGGAAGAATCAGCTTATTCTTAAATTTCAGAACATTTGAGCCATTTGCACAGTAGGACTGAACAACTTTTCTGATGAATTTGCACAAAAGAGAATGTGAATAAATGCAGTTTAAAACTAATGAGATTTCTTCCACAAACCCTTCCTCCAAGTTACCCAGATTATTTTTTAAATGTACTTGCCTTCCAGAGATCAACTTAGTAAATAAATATATTTTTTTTCCAAAATTCCAAGTTAAACATTTGAAATGTAATCACATTATAAGTCTTTAGTATCCCAATGGCACCTTTTTAAATTTATTTTTTTAAGATGATGGTTTGGACAAAGATAACCTACATTTACTTTTTCATAATATTCTATAACATGACAAAAGAAAACACACAGCAAAGTATTGCTAGATTTTCCTTTCATTCACTAATGCTCTTAATAAGCTCCTCAGAAATCTCTAGAAAACAGAAAAACTTTTTAAATGGAAGCTTTTTCTTATTTTCCACTCTTGAAAAAGATCATGACAGGTAAATATTGCAAGATTGAATGATTTATTTGTTTCAAGTTAAAATCTGTTTGACCAGATAGAGACACATTGGCCAGGCAATAAAACTATGGCTGAAGATTATGGTCAAGAAGAGGCCAAACACCACTTGTCTGCTAAGAGCTTTGCTCACTAGAATGAATCATTGAATTTCTGAAGCTCAACTGAATTGTCCAAGGGTTTGTCAGTCTCCCTGATGATAAGCAACTTGGCAGTGTTGGCTAAAAGGATGGGGTGATGAAACACTACATGGGAAAATACTATTTTCCATGAAATGTGATAATGTGGTCTTCCTAGATTGACTCATAGTTTAATTTGCTTAATTATCACACAGAATAACTAAATTCATTCATCAAAAAATACAACATCCTTGAAAAACAGATAAATGGAAAACCCACCACTTTCACCCCCCCCCAAAAAAAAAGCAGTAGGATGTTGTGATTTACAAATAAGTAAGAAAAATGGTTTAAATTTTTAAAACTCAAGTTTATGAATATAAAGCAACCTAAGACAAAAGGACAAATGGAGTCCTGTAGAAATAAAATCAGAGTTGGGATATATCCAAAGTAGACAACTGAAAAGAGAAGAGGTTTAAGAGATTTTCAGGCTTAAATAATAATTGTCTCAATGCCCTGCTTTCTTTTGTGGGTAGCATCCACTCCCAAAGTAGCCTAGAATCATAGAGCACTAAAGTTGGATGTGTCCATGGAGTTCATCCAGTCTTCCCCTGTAGTAAAGCTGAGCCCCAGTGAGAGCCATGAGTTGTCTTCATCGCTTTATAGCCACACTAAGATCAGAACCTCAGCTCCTAGGACTCTTCCCTGCAAAATACCACCTGTCGGTACTTATTTTGTATAAATTGGACTTTATGAAACAACCTTATTCTAACCAAACTATGATTTAATATGGTCTTGAGCCCAAAGAATTTCTCTTCTATCTGGAAGAATTAAGAAACAAACCAATCAAATACGCAGAGCCAGAGAAAGAAACAAATGATAACCCCAGAAGAATTCATCATTCAACTTTATCAAGGAGTGCATTTTCTCTCAGCTTACAATGTCCCAATTCCAAAAGCCAATAACACGGCAATCTCACAGCTCAGTAGTAAAGCTACTTTTAACTTTAGAATGAGATCATTGGGTTCGATGGACAGACCCAAGTATCAATTAAAATGGAGCCTGGCTGCATGTAATAAACTTTAGATCTTGTATGTGTGTTACTGTGCTTCCCTGTCATTTTCATGGTGTGTGTGTGTGTCCATGTCTGTATCTGTGTGTGCCTGTGTGTTTGTGTTTCTCATAAGTTCCAAAAATGTTTGAACTAAATATTTAATACTTCCTGGAACAGCTAAAAGCCCATTGTAATTATGCTTTAAACTTATATCCTCCAGTTTTCAACCATTTCTTCAGTGTTCATATGAGAACCGGAGCTTAATTTATTCATTAAAGAAATACTTATTGGAGAGTTATAATACTTATTTGGAGAGTGCTCCAAAACACTATGTTAGATATTAACAATATGAAAGTAAAAGAGGCTTGAAAAGTGAGGGATTAGGCCAAGGATTACCCAAAATACATTCCATTCACCAATGCTGTCTGCCTGACAGTCACTTTATCAGCCAAAAGGTACCTTAGGTTGTATGTTGTATCCTGCATTCTGTCAGGATCAAAATGTCCCAAAATGCCGGGTAACAGTCTGACAGATAACTAGCCGAAATGGTCTCTTTTATGGTAAATGTTGATAGCAAACATAAAATAATATCTTAAAGTATAATTAACAAAAATTATGCATAGCTAATTACAAAGCAGTTGCCCAGGCAAACACTGATCAGGTACATTTTCAGCCCCCATCCAGGAATGACAAAATCTATTTTGATGTTTTTTTGCCAGTATAAACTGACACATTATCAACTTAATATTTTATATTACATATGTTCAAAATGGAGAGCTGTACATTACTTTTATTCCCATTTTATTTCAACTGATCTTTTAAAAGGATCTAATGATCTGGTATACTACCACCAGTTCTCACACTGCAATAAAACACTTTAAAATGTGGCTGTTCGAATCGTTTCAGCTACCCTATGAAGGCTGCATGAATAAACCGCATAGATTATGAATTTATTAGCAATCTTAAGAGAGAATAATTTGTTTTAAGGCTTCATGTCCACCACAGGAACCATGATTCCTTTGTTATTTTATACATTGGTGAATGGGCATACCTGGCAGATACTCTAATGTTAAACCAAATGCAAATAGAGAAGTCACTTTGCTATAATATCACCATAATCACAGGAACAAAGGAACGCCTCCCTTTTCTCTCTCTTGTTATTTGTTCTAACTCTAGTCTTTGGGAATATAGTTATGGCATTTCTATTATCGAACTCATAATTTCTATTCATTGGATTTGTGAGTCAGTCTGTGTCTTATTTTATAAAATATAAATTTATTAGATCACTTGTCATATTAGGATTTTATAATGAAAAACAATTGGTTTTGGTGTGGATGTATGTGTGTGTGGTGGGGATAGTGAAGATTCAGTAAACATTCTTTCAATTCTTAGAGTACTTGAATTATTTTGTTGTTTACTTGTAAGTTTTTAAGTCTGATACTAATGGATATTCATGGAAAAGTATTAATATGTGTTTTTAAAAAGCATTTTACCTTAAATATGTAAACTATAATCAAATAAAGAATCGAAACTTTAATTTATAAACGTGCCAAAGCAAAAAGGACAGTTCCCACAATATTTTGTCATAACTAATTTAAAGATTTATTTTTAGAGAATATTTATTTATTAACTGAAAGTTAACTACAGCATAAAATAACCGTATAAACAGTTTATCCAATAAAATACAATATCATTTGATCACATTTCCAATATTGCATTTTGCCTACTAACAGCCCAAAATATGACATTTATCGTTTGGAAAAAAATGTCACTATTTGGCACAGAAGTCTATTTACATAAGAGCTTGTTTCATTTGTCATTTATTCCAATAACTTGAGAACAATTATTTGCAACTAAATTTAACAGTGTTTGTACAAGTACTTTCAAGCTAAAATACTGCTAAAAAATTCTAATACACATGCAATTCAATATGTTTACATAATAACGTATATTTATTATGAAACTTGTGACTCTAAGAACTTTATAGAATATGAATACAGGAGTCACTCTACCCTCTACTGAAACATGGCCACATCTGAGATAAGAGACACTGCTGAGCAGAAGAGTCCTGCATCGAGTTAAAATGGGTTGACTACTCAGACTGTTAAGGAATGCTACTGTGCCATCATTGAATCACTTGACAGCTCAATTCACACCAAACTACAACAGACTTTTAAGCATGAGACCTTGGCAACCAACAAACTTGTAGCACAAGCAGCCTTGGCAGAACACACTTATTATGCAGGTGATCTCTGTTTTAAGCAAAGCTCATATTGAAAATCCAAATATACAAAACAGATAAATTAGAGAATGATTCTTTGTATTCTAAAATGGGTTTTCTGCTTTAGAAAATGATTCGGAAGTTTCCTTTAAATGGCAGCTCCCTTAATGCATTTAAAATACAATTTGGTTTATGAAACTTCAATTTACATGTGACTTTTTACACAACCATTGTGAAGCAAAATATACCTATATACAATCCTTAATTTTCCCTATCAGTATTAAGGTAAGTGTTTTATCATTGTATTGGTAAAAGACACTTAAGCGAAATATTATCTTTTAAGCCACTTAAATATGTAGTAAATATTGCCTGTAAAACATGGATAGTCCAGAAAATTTAAGTACATTTGTGATTTTTGTATTTACAATCTTAGTAGTCATCTTTACAAAGTAGATCTTCAGATAGCACAAGTATATGGCTATCTTTAGGCCATAATACTAGGCTCTATTCTGCAAAAACTGTTTTATTTTATTTTATTTTGGTGGTTTTATTCCTTTTTGCTATGTAACTCCAAAGAGATGATAATAGTGGTTACACTGTAGCTAGACTATTTATGATAGTTTGGTTTTATACTTCATTGCACAGAATTACCTTTAAAAACGTTACCTCTTACATTGCATTACTGTTTCACTGTTTACTCTGGGTGATTGTCATTCAGGTAAGGTTCTCCTTTATCAGCACTAAGTGCCTTGCCAGGGTGAGGGTGGGTAGTATGGGGAGGAGGGGAGTGAGGTGGGGAGGGAAAGATAGAGATCCTGCTCACTGTATCTCTGCTCCCTCAGTACACAGCCTAGAGCCTGGTACTTAGGAAGCAAGCACTCAATTAACTATTTATTGAATGAATGAATGAAGAAATGAATGGATTAGATGAATTGTCTGGAAGGCTTTCTTCACTCTAAGATCCAATCCAATATGTTTCTGGAATGTGTACAATAAAAATGAATTTTCAAAGTCTAAAAAATTATAGAACCTTTCTCTCACTCTTCATGTACTATTTGTAAAATTCATAAAATATTGAGCCCTTGGAAAAATATTGATGACTTGGAAACATTTAGAAAAATTAAGTCACCTTAGAGGTCAGAGGACAAAGAAGAGGAAATTGAAGGGTCATTTCCTTACTCACCAACTGCTAGAGAGAACTAACAAGGCACACAGGTTGACCAAAGTCCAGAACCAAATTAGACTCTTGGCAATTGTTTCCAGACTGAGAAGTGGTACTTTTGAGTGTTTTAATACAAATTTAGCCACAGGTATATTTAGAAACAGTGAAAGCAACTAATTAAGAGCTAGAATAGAAGAGAATTACCATTTGCCATTTGTAGGGCATTCTGTAGCCTAGAAACATTTCACTGTGATGATGCTCATACCCCTTACAAGCAGCATGTGAAATAAAGGAGAAACAACAAAATCTAGCTGTGGAAGATAAAAATAAAAATCCTAAAATAAAATATGTTTGAAAGTGCTTGAGCAGATAAAGGAAAATAGAATATAGTAGGTGGGGATGCTAGTAAGTTAATAAAACTTAACATGTTTATGATTGCATTAGAAAATAAAGCTTCAAAGTATATGGTGTATTATGCTTTTAAATAAAATAGTCTGGACTACATTCAAATGATTTCATGTGAAAACCTAATGCAAATAAAATAAAAATCTAAGAAGCATGAGAATATGGAATTAAACTATAATTATTAGGCAAAAGAGTTTATGGTTTTGAGTTCTTCCAGGAGGCCTCTTTAAAACCTATGCAACTAAATGAATATTAAGGTATCTCTCTTTAAGCTTAATGAGTTAAATTTGCTATGGACATTTTACAGGAGTGATTTTACTTTCAAAAGAACAAGAACAAACATTGAAGTGAAATCACTACATTCATATCTCTAGTCATATAGTGTAAGCCTGAAGACTAGCTTAAGAGAATATATATATATATGTCCATTTGCCTTCATGATCACTTCCCAAAATACCTAGCTCTGTATCTGTATTTATCTGCACCAAATGAGAGCAGCCAAAAGAGGAGTTTTGAAACTCTTTTATATATAAATGCTTCATTCAAAGACAAAGTGGTTTCCAGGAGCCATCTCCAAGTTCAACTAGCATTATATTCTAGCTCATCTTCGGTGAAAAGTAAAATCTCTGTACATTAACTTTCTTGTTCATAATTTCACCATTTTGAACTTTGATTTAATGGATTAAAATAAGAATTATGATCTCTAATCAAAGAATAAATATGTTAGGTTGCTACTGTAGATATTCAGAGATTTTAGATTGTTAAAGAGATTGTTTTTCCTGAATACACTTTATATATACATATTTACTTTGTTGTTTCTTTTTTTTTTAAAAAAAATCTATTTGCACCAGTAATTATTAATCCAAATAATTTGGATTTAAACTATTTCTTATTGAAAACCTATCACATCAATTGTTTATAGTGACAGACAATAAACTATTAGTCATTTTAAAGCTTTAAAAGTAAGTTATCAGGATCCACTTTAATCTCCACATGATAATAAAGGATTATTATGTGCAGTAACCTATTTATGAAAAGGAAACAGTGTGCTTCTTTCAGACGCCATCACTTGCTTTAATAAGGGATTCAAAAGCTGGACTACTTTATATGCAGATCACCATCCTAGTTGCATAAGGATTTACAATAGACAAAACAAAACTATTTTTTGTTGTAAAGAAGGGCTGTTTGTTTAAATCACACAATAACCTTTGCATCTAAAAATTATCTACAGGCTAATAAGGCTTCATAAATGTTACATAGACTTGGATAGTTAAATCATTTTAATGCTAAGACCAAAATGAAAGGCTTGTATAAGCTGACAAGGAAAAATTCAAGTAACACAACGTCTAAAGAAGGCAGAAGGAAAAAGATGCTTACTATCTTAGTTTAAGTAACTATTAACTGATTTGGAGATGCAAATAGTACATGATTGATAGCACCCCATTAATGCTTCAATTAAACTCAAGAGGAAAATGCTGCTTTGTCAGAAAATGTGAAAAATGAGAAGTATTCTGAGTCTAACCTTCGATCCTAAAAGAAATAGAAAATAATATACACATTTTTATCTCTGTTGCCTTGAATTTTCAGAGAACTTACTTGGGAAGTTTTAATTTTACCTTTGAAGTCTTCCTTCAAGGTATTGAATGGCTCATATGTCTTTGTTAAATGAGGTGTGTGGCGGCCT
Source organism: Microcebus murinus (assembly GCF_040939455.1). Lineage (NCBI taxonomy): Eukaryota > Metazoa > Chordata > Mammalia > Primates > Cheirogaleidae > Microcebus > Microcebus murinus. The sequence goes on along the minus strand of NC_134136.1, from coordinate 73,063,327 downwards.
CTACTGGTGTGTGTTTATAGAAAATGTTTCAATTGCAGAAAAAATACTAATTTCAATTAAAAAGTTAGAAATACAGACTCTTTCATTTAAATATATAAAAATATCTAATTTAATGCAGAAAAAATATATTACAAGTTGTGTAATGTACTCTTACTTAGGAAAATAATCTAAAACACTGACCATGTTAGTGTAAAATAATGATTTACGGAAGTGCATTAATTGTTCAATTCACTCTGATATTGGGTTGAATATATTTTATTAATGAATTATTAATACCAACTGAGGCGGCTTATTACCTCTGGTCCATAGTTAAATCCCCTTAGTTGACTTAAATAAAATCACTTAGAAGGAACCCAGAGGAAAGGAAATATTTTATAGTTAAGTCTACAAAGTCCTATAACTAGAATCATTTGATGACAGGTTGGTTTCTATAACTCAAGCAAACTGTACACTGACTTGATATAGCTGAAACATCAATCTATTTACAGTGTTTTCAATTTCAAAAATACAACACATTAAAATATGTTCGATTTATCAAAGCTAAAAGCAACATTTAAGTAATATACTTAAAGTGCGAAGGCACTTTAACACAAAGAAGTGATGCCCAGTGGCTATACTTGATAATTGAGTATGGAAATACCATATAACATTATTTACAAAAGAAGTTATAGTCCCAAAATATCTTGGGGATCTTCTACAAAATACGCTAAGTGTCCATTTTCATTTGAAAAGTTTGCTTATTCTTTTCTAATTCACTATAAACTCCTTGTTCCACTCCCACACTGCAAAAACAAGATATTTTTTAAACAAAACCATAAACAATATATATGAAAAATGCATTGTAGAAATATCCATGTTCATTGATGATTCTTGAGAATAGAAAGAAAAAAAAAACAGTAGGGGAGGAGAGCAAGAGAGAAATAATTTAAAGGAAAACTTGCAAAAGCAATATCATTGCTTCACCCCATCTCCCAAATATTTCCAGAGTCCCCCATTAAGGCTGGGAAAGGGAGAACAGAAACAAACACAAAAGCAAATGCAGTGCTTCCAACAGTTTGGAGCAGCATCCTTTGATGCCATAGGGTTGTAAATGATTTCCCTTCACAGCTGACTGATTGCAGTTTGTTTTTCCAGAACTTCGAGGTAGTCTGGTTCTGACTGTGGCTTAGCTTGCAGTAAAGGGTGGTCAGGTTTTGACTGCCCCACAAAGCATTTCCTGGGAGTTCCATATAAAACGGTTTTATTGATTCTGTCTTGGTTTTGGCGTCGAGATTCATATGAAGGGGCGAACTGGCTTTTAGGTAAGGTACAAAAGTTATAGTGGACTAGGCCTGCACCAGGGAGTTCCTTGACTCGCTCAGCAATATTTTGATACAACAGCTCAGGCTCTCTTGGTGTGGCCTGCTTTTCTAGCAACTCAGTGGCACTTATTGTGTATGCAAGTGTGGCTGGCTCTTCTTTTTTCTCTTCCAAGTTGCCATAGCTAAACTCTTGAAGGTTTCGATAATAGGCTACTGGGTCTCCTTCCTTCTGCATGTAGATGGGGTTTTGGCACATTTGACCCACAGGTGGGGGGATATAGTTATAGACGTGGCCATCTGTTTTATCATGAGTCTCTGTGTTGTAAGACCCATACTGTAATTGAAAGGAACTTACATCTAGGTTGTTGGCACTCCTGGGAACACTTGGCACTCCCTTTCGGCGTTTCAGGACAAAGACGAATAAACCAGCACCAAAACAGACAGATAAGATGAAAACAACAAGCAATCCTAAAATTAAGACAGAAAGTGGAACTTCAGTGTGTAGTTCAGGATAGGAACTAGGAGACACACTAAGTGACTGAGGTGTGTCTGTATTGTGATTCATTGACAAGATGGTCCCATCTGAAAAGTTTGGACTGTCTGGACAAATAGCATCCCTCCCTAGGAACTTCAGTATCTCCCCTGCATGCTTAGCAGGAGACTCACAAGTCACTTCATTGATGATGACAGGAGAATTGGCATGTTCTGTCCAATCCTTTAGTCCCATGATATCACAGGTACAGTCCCACGGGTTCTCTTGCAGATCTATCTGGATAAAAGCTGGAAGCTGATCCAGAACTCCTTTCACAGGCAGGTGAGAAAAATGGTTGTTTCTCAGATTCAGCCTGGTGAGGGCTGTGCCCCCAAATATATTATCAGGCAAGGACCGCAGTAGATTATTATTCAGAAATAGTAGCTGTAGGTTAATCAAAGCATCAAAGGTCAGCGGCTTAATTTCTTTAATGACATTATACTCTAAATAGAGATATTGCAAGCTCTGCAGTCCATCAAACATAGAAGGATACAGCACTTCAAGGTGATTGCCATTCAGATAAAGTCTACGTAAACTGGTCAGGTTTGTGAAGGCACCTTCCTGAATGACTGCAATCCTATTGTTTCCTAAATGCAACAAATCCAAAGAACTGTATTCTAAGAGGTCGTTCTTATAGACAGTTTGAAGATAGTTCCCCGTTAGGTAAAGTTTCTTTGGACTGGTAGGTTTGGGCTGCAGGTCAGAGATATTAGTGAACTTCCTTTCTTGGCAGTTTACATTTAGACCATTGTCTGAGCTCTGAGAGGTGCAGACACAGCTACTGGGGCAGGTGAGGGGCACAGGGGACCTGGTCTGATACACCATGATCGGTCCAAAGCTCTGCCTGTCCTTTGACACAGTTACTCGGGGAGTTGGACGATTTCTCATTTTGGGAGGCCGGCTGCCTTTTGGAGCCCTTGTTGGGTTGAGAGCAGGATTCATTGTAGGTAACAGCCTTTGGACATGTGTGTCAGCATGGCTGCCCCTCTGACTGGAGTCACTGGCACTTTTTCTGGGACAGAGGTCTTGCCTGGTCAGTTGGGTCACATCTTTCCCATGCAACCTAAAGGGAGTTTCACAGACAATTTCTCCCACAAAAACAGTTATGGTGTCCAGCCAGGCTTTTAGAGGAAGTAAGTCACAAGTGCAATTCCATGGGTTTTCCTCCAGCTGAATCTCCATGATTCCTCCGATATGTTCAAGAACACCAGCGAAAGGCATTACTTTCAGCCTATTCCCCCTCAGGTCTAAGTGGGTCAGCAAAACAAAGCGAAACACATTGCTGGGCAGGGATAGAAGAAGGTTGTCATTTAGGATGAGCACTTTGAGCTTATTAAGTTTGCTGAATGCTCCTGCCTCGATGGCACTGATATAATTATAGTCGGCCTGGAGGTACTCCAGGCTCTCCAGGCCCAGAAAGGTGTCCTCCCTCAATACCTCGAGCTTGTTGTTGTTGAGGTGCAGTCTCTTGAGAGTTTTCAGGCCGCTGAATGCCCCTGTTCGGATCTCTTGTAGCCCGTTGTTACCTAGGTGAAGAGTCACTGCGTTGGAGTAATTGACAAATTCATTTGGGTATAGTTTTGTCAAGAGGTTTCCATTGAGAAAAAGCTGATAGATTCGATACTGAGGGGGCTGAAGCAGGCTGACAGTTGTAAATCCTTTGTTTTCACAGTTAATATTCAGTACATTTTCCTTCTCTTCACACAGACAGCGGATCTTGCAAATGTCCTTGGCAGTTTTGCGACTCTCTGTCTGTAAGATCCCGGCCGTGGTTAACACACTGAGGAACCAAACGCTGCTCAGCATCTTTAGGCCTCTTTGGTGTCAGCTCAGGTACATACAGGCAAACCTTGGGGGGGGGAGCGGAGGATGAAGCGGGATATGGGGAAGAAAGAAACAAGGCAGCCGGATTAAAATGGCAAAGCAAAGAGGCAAAGTGGGAGGAGAGGAAAATGAGGGGGTGGGCAACAAGGCAGAATGAAATCAGGGTGCTTTTCAAAGCAGTTTCTTCTCTCTTCTCTTTACCCTCCCCCCAACCCCAGCCCACCCACACAAGTTTCCCACACAGAGGCTTGCACCTGATTTCCCAGCGGGTAGCAGCAGCCGCGGAGTCATTAGTAACCGAGTTTCCCCACTAAATCCAGCCCATGTCGTCCTCCCCTGGGGTATCTGCAAGAGACCTCTGGGGCATCTCGCCCGTCTTGGGCTCGCAGCAGAAATTGCTTTACTTTTTTAAAAAGCTGCTTAAAAAGGAGGTGGGAAAATCAGGAATCAGGGGGCTGGCTGCGGGGGTGCAGATGGCAAAGACAGCGAGGGGTAGGGGGTACTCACACATCAGGAGAAGACGAGACCCCCCTCCTCTGCAGTCTCACAGGAGTTTAGCAACTTCAGGAAGAGAGGGAGAACAGAGTAAAAGAAGACGCCGCTTCCAGGGGGGACGCCCTGCTTTCTGTTGGTTGATTTGATTTGCTAGGGGAATGCGCAGAAATAAAACCTCCTGCCGGTGGCAGGAAAGGAAGAGGAGGGTTGGAGTGGAGGAAAGCCTAGCCGCCAGGGACTCCAGGTGCGATTGTGTAGGGAGGTCAAGGAGCCGGCTGGCCGGGTCGGCTGGCGGCAGCGATGGCGGAGCCTGGGCGCACGTTTCCAACAATCCGGTGGCTGCGACAGCAGTGCGTCTAGCAGTTTGAATTTGAGAGGCTTTGCGGGCTCCCTGGACAGGGCTAGGGTGACGTCACGGGGGAGGGGGCAGGCAGAGGAGCAAGAGCACCCGGTGGGGGAGGGGGGGCAGATGCTTCCCTTCCCTGCCAGTGGCTTTGCAAAGCTCAATTCTCAGCTGCCTCAGTTGATTGTGAACTACTCCACTTCCAACCTGGCTGGCAGCTGGAGAGGCTCCTGCAGAGGGGCTTCTTAAGGAGGGGACCCGCTAAGGGGCTGGCACCACCCGCACTCCTGGGCCCCCCCGCTGAGTGGTTGCTTCCCTTCCTCATAACCTCCCTCACCTACACACTGCATATGGAACAGTGACCTGGCCATTCCAGGATGGTCTTATCCCAGATTCCCAAGCGGGGGTCCTGACTGTACAATGAAGAGGTGTGGGAGTGTGGGGTGTGCGTTTGTGTGTGTGTGTGTGTGTGTGTGTGTGTGTGTGTGTGTGGTGTCTCTTTGCTACAGGATTGGTGCCTGTATGTCAGCTTCTAGCTCAAATGTTCTTGTTGGGGAGAGTGGGGTGTGTGTGAGTGCACCAGTGTGTCTGTGTAGGAGGGTGAGGAGTTCTCTTGAGAGATTTATACATACAGAGCTTTGTTTGAGTGCTGAGAGAATTACTTTCTGGGTGGTGACCAGCCAAACAGATATTTGCCTGGACTGTGAAAGCCAGCTCAACTTTAGCTTATAGATTGAGATAAACAAAAACAAAACCCTTCTCTCCCTGGGGTTTATACTTAGTCAGATAATGAGGTTTAAACATATACTTTTTGCCTGGAGGAAGGAGACGAGAAGTGGGTGTCAGAAAAGTACTGCCAGGCTGAGCCTCAGCTGGGAGTAGGAGCCCAGGGAAGGGTGGTTGAGCCCTCCAGGCTGCAGGGGCAGAGGAGCTAGAGAACAGAGAAAGGCACTGTAAGAAGACCATCTCCTGAGAAAGAGAAGCCAGGGAAAAGGACAGGTATGTCACTAGTTTCTGTGTCTAAAAAATGGAAAAGGAAATGTTCAAAGGATGTGTCTGTCCCACAAAACACTTCAGCTTGCTTTCCCTTCAGTTCAGACCTGCTGCGGAGAGAGTCAACACAGGGTCCATTGTCTGGCTGAATGTGCAATAGACAACTACATAGGAAAAATGAGCCATTTGGGAACACAGAAAGCCCCCTGCTTCTCCCCTCCTCCATCCTTAAGCCCTGGTCCTAGGATGGTTCAGCTCATACAAGCTCCTTCCTCCTCAAGAAGGGCTGGGGGTAGTTTATAAACTCAGACACTAAGGCAACCTGTGGCTCCTGTGATCTCCTGTGCATTTTTCTCAGGCTTTTTCTCCCCAACCCCCATACCTTCGCCTTCCAAGAAAAGCCATGGATCAGACATCGGAACCCCTCTTTCCCCCAGTAATTCTTGCTTGGCTTTTAGCAAGATCATTTCCTTCTCAAGCTTTAAATTGTCCTTCTGTATGACATAGGACAACCTTGAGATGATGGGCTCTGGGGGTAGGAGCAGCCCTATTAATGGCCTTCCAGTCTCTATTGCAATTACTTCATTAGATGCAAGCAGTCTGATGCAATGTGAACACAATTAAGCTTCCTATCCTAGCAAAGGGTGCATTTGTTTCCACATATTTCCAAATATTAAAAATACATAGTTCCTAGAGAGACAAGGTTTATTGATTCAATCATTCATTCAACAAACATTTATTAATTAGGTTAATTTTTCATTGATGTAGAAGCCAATGTGAGAGCTGAACAAGACCTCAGAAATCAGGTTCATTTTACAGATGGGGACATTCTTCAACCAGGGAAAGTGCTGACTTGCTTGAGCTCAAGAAACAATTAGAAACAGAACCTAGGGATTCTGAGTACCAGTCCAGTAGCTTTCCAAAAAGCTCACTACTGCTTAATATGAATTAGGGAAGAACTATTTACCTAAACTTAAATAGTGGTGGTGGTGTTTTACCTAAATGTGTTCTTTTTCAAAATCGTGTTTGAAAGTGGAATACTAGTTTTAGTTCTCAAATACAGTAATTTCCTTCAAGATATTAATGATGCTGTCAATACTCCTTGATAAGAGATTATTTTGCTAGGAATTTGAGAGGGCGGGAAAGTGGGGGGATCTGGGGGCTCCTGACACTTACAGAATCAAGGAAATGTGTGATAAGCTAGCTGGAGGGAGTGACACCTGGAACCCTGAGATGGTGTGGCAGGTCTTCCTGCTATGATGAGCTTCCTACACTGGTTGGCTGACCCTTCCACCGCTCCTTCATCTCCTCTCTGTCCCTGAATGTCCGCAGCCGCTTTGTCCACACAGTTATTAAAAACAAATCAGCCTCAAACCTGATAAGGCACTTTAAGTAAGTTTCGGCTGGGCATATTGGAAAGAACCACTGCAGTACCTTTCTAAGGAGAGCAGGTTTTTGAGGTGATTCAGGATGAACTGGGAGCCCGAGCCCAACGGAACAGAGGCGGACATTAAAATAGGGAAAATCGCTGAGGCGAGGGAGGCTTAAACAAGGACTCCTGTCTCCTCAGTCTCCCTTGTATCTAACCAAGAAGAGCCTGACTCTGGTCGCCAAGGCTTCCACAGGACGCGATGGGGGCCAGAGGGCGTGCAGCCCACCTCCATCTCGGCCTGTCAGGCCACCTGGGGGTTAAGAGGAGTTCGACAGGCCTGAGAGGGGGCACAGCCTGCCTACAGCCCACTTCTCTAAACACCCACCCGCAGTCAGCTGGAATCCCATTTCCGAAGGCTCTTCCGGGAAACCTGGGGTCTTGGAGAGTCCTCAGTCGCAGGGAATGGATAACTGGCAACTAGCGCGGCCATTCCACCCTCCCTCTTCCTAGCCGCTAGACTCCTGGCGCCCGCCGCACTGCCCCAAAGCCGGGACGGCCACTCGCTCCACACTTGACCCTGGGTTTGGGCACCGCGGGCCGATTGGATTCCAAGCAAGCTGTAGCTCGCACCGGGTGCTTGGGCCGCCCCTCCCAGCGTGGGCCACTGGGCTGAGCTAAGCACGGAGCCCGACCACGCCCGCTCAGACTGTCTTGGGGCGAGGAAGCCCCAGTAGGGATGAAGATTAGAGGGCGGCCGCCAACATTGTGTCCTCAGCAGATCACGCCTAGCCTCTTTACGACTGTTCCCTTTGCGAGGGGAAGCTTCAGGGAAAGGCAAGGGGCTGAGGGAAGCCAGTTCGCCAGCCGCGTCGCCAGAGAGTCCGAGAGTGCTCAGAACTTACCAAGCAAGCGCGCCGCCCGGATCTTCTCCCAGAGGCGCCCGCAGCATCTGCGACTTGAGGAGGCGCAGGAGTCCTCAGAGCCTCGGACTGGCCGGGCCCCAGAGCGAAGACAAGGCAGGGAGAGCGGGAGGTGCCCCCAGGACAGGAAGATCCTCTCGGGAGCTGCTCACCACCGGGCAACGCTTCTGGCAGGAAGGAGGGAGGGAGCGAAGAGGGAGGAGGGAAGTAGAGCGAGAGGGAGGAGAAGGGAAGGAGGAAGGGAGGAAGAGACGGAGGGAAAGACCGAGAGAGAGGGAGGGAGGGAGAGAGAGGGAGAGAGGGAGGGAAGGAGGGAGAGAGAGGGAGGGAGAGAGGGCGGCCCCACTCCAGCACTTATCAATCACCCGGCAGATCAAATGTCCCCGCAGTGCACCCTGGAGGGGGATGTTCCAGCCAACAAAGGAGCTGCTGCTCCATTCCTTTAACAAGCGCCACGCCACCGAGCGCTGCTCACGGTCCCTCTCGCCTGGAACTCTGCCCAGCCCTTGCAGCTTCTACCGTGGGCTGCCGCTCGCATTCGGTCAAGTGAAATAAGGATGGCACTCGGTCTGTACCAAATCCGAGGGGAGAATAAGACCACTGGGTGGAAGTTACGGACAAGGGAAAAAGCAGCCAGCCACCCGAGCTGGACACCCTTGGAGACTGCTGCCTCCCCTAACTAGTAAGCGCCCAATCACTGGAGTTCGCAGGCAGATATTTAAGGACCTCCTACGAGGATGGTAAACAAGAAATTTCCATGTAATATAGAGCTGAACTAGACTTGTGCAAATGTGTTAACAAAAGCAAGCCCTTGGCAGCATTCCAGTGCCTGTTCATTCTTTTTATTCTTCATGACATTGCGTGGGTCTAGAGTGTTCTTTTTGCCATCCTCCGTTCCTTTTCCTCGTTTCGTCTTCCTCTTATTAGTAGTCCAGGTGGTTGTGATTCTATTAAAGGAAGGGCACTCATGAAAGAGTCAATGTACTTCAAAAGGGAGGTTCGGTTTTCGCCAAAAGCATTGCGGTTCCCCTCAAGACTTGCTTTCTATGGGCCTCTCCTCCACTCTCCCAGTTTATTCTAGATAAAGTTGCAATTTTATTAGTTTCTGTGAGGAGTAGGGAGTTCATTTGATATCACCAAGATATTTCCCCCTAAATCCTGGAGGAGAGTGGCCTTAATTGAAGTTGTCACCACCCCTTGTCCTTTTCACACTTGCTATAGGGTCTGTAAAATTCTAAATCGTCCAGAATATCCATAAACTTGACCGTGGAGAGCAGAAAAGGGAGATGAGGAGAGAAGGCTACAAAATCAGAGCAAAAGTTACCCCCCCTCCCAGCTAATGACTCTGCATTGGGATTTGTTTTCAAGGTTATTTCCCATACATCTAAACCAGGCACTGGTTCTCATGGCACTGACTTCCACCTAATTCTTGTCCTTACCTTTGGGAATCTTTTGTGTTTCCTCCTTTCTTCTCTTCTTGGCTTTCTTTCATAATGGTTTTCTAAGGAGACTATGCTTGCCCTTTTAAAAAGAAAACTATTGATAATCTTATATTACAGACACGTACAGAGTTTACTTTAGTTATAGTCCACATAATTATAATCATATTTCTGTGTTTTTAAGGATCATTACTTTTCCTTTTACTTCATGCTTGAGAATTCCTTTCTGAAATTTTCCTACTATTCAATTTCAGAATAACAGTCTTCACATATGCCCATGGGAAGGCTATTTACAGTTACATATTCAGAAACATTGCTCTTATTTTTTAATATCCTTATTAGTGTAAGACATTCAGTGTGCTGTTTGCTACAGACTATAGCAACAACCTGGACACATCATATTAGTACTAAATGAGATCCATTAATGCTGTTCCCTCTCTGTCTTTACCTCATTTCTGACTGTCATCTTTTCATGTAGTTATTTAATGGGTGCTATAAACAACCACAAAACACTTAGCCAAGAGGCCATTCAACTGCAGAAATAATGAGACAGTCATGCTGAAAAAAAGGAGACAGTTTACTGAGAAAGGTGGTGCATCTGTCTCATCTCTAGGCAAAGGGAACACACACAAAAGCAACTTGTATACAGAGTAAGTGAAGAACAGAGCGTCAATGATAGAAACTAATATTTTATTTGGATGTAGTAGAAACATGTAATATATGGCATGCATATATTTTAATTAGCCTTCTAAGCAAGTCTAACATGCTTACCAGTCTTCAGAAAGCATTTAGCAGCCTGCATTTCCACATGGGACCACACTGATAGTAAGATAAAATTAAAAAGAGTAGACTTTTCTTTTTGTCAGTGTAAAATTTTCAAGTAGGTGGGTAGCTATTTCTAAGGGTGCTCTGACTGCACAGACACAAAAAATGATGAGCAATACAAAACTTTCTATGAGATTGTTGCATAGGTAATTACAGTAGAGGAAAGCTTGAAGTGTGTGAAAAATTTAAATATACCAATTTATTTGAAAGCTGCCTTATACTGACTTTTCTAAAATTTTCTGTTAGGGGAAATTTTCCAAATATAATTGAATACCAAAGATGTCCATATTAATGTACTTTTGTTAATTAATAAAAATCACATTATTAATTCTTTCCTGTAGAAGCATTGTAAAATGTATCCATGTGTTTGTGTGCTATTCTCTATTGTACAGCTCATGTATAGTTTGTGTAACTAAAGGGCTTAGAGATCCCTAATTGCAATGCTAGTGGGAAAACAGAGAAATAAAATTAAATTTTGCCTGAGTTTTTACAATTTTGTTCTAAGATTAGAAGAAAACCAGAAATATCATCTAGGATGAATGAAAAAAAAATCTGCATATGTTCTATCTAGAATTGCAAATGCTATCTAATGACTGTTTAGCACATAGATTACCTGAGGGTGTTGTTTCTCTAGCTTCTCCACACCTCTCTAGAACTAGCTCTCTTTACAAAATAAAAAATAAGACAAAGAAGAAGCCTCACGCAAAGTCAGTAATTTTAAGACAGAAGTGCTGCATTTTCAGTGAATAAACTCCCTTTAGAACCAAAGGTTTCAAAGAAGAGGTCCATAGCGCAAATTTCTAAATAAAGAAATGCTAGACTAAAAGGACATGCCCTTAATACCAGTAATTATAGTTTGAAGGATATTGTAGACTTTGGTTCCTGATGCTATCAAAAGTGTGGATATTTTTACATTCAATTCAATTATTTTGATTATTTTGGCAGTGGTTTTGGCTTGGTTGGCATAGTGCTGGGCCAGAACCCAGAGCAGTTTGTCTTTTAATCAAACACATAGCCAAGGCCTGAGAGTCCAGTAGCCTGGGTTCAAATCCCATCCTTACTACTTTCTCATAGTGAGACCAGAGCAGGCACTGCACCTCTTTAAGTTTCCCCATGTGTAAAAATGGCTACTGGCACCTGCCACATGGAGTCAGTAAAGGCAGGATGTATACAGAGCTCGTGAATTATGAGGTGGTACACATATGTACAGGGAAATCTTGAACTGAAGGATTCCTAAAGTCACTTCTTAAAATAACTAGATTATACAAAACATTTTATAGCTGTTTTCGATGTTTCTCATGACAATCCTGACTAGGTCAATATAATTATCCAGACTTTACAAAAGTGGAAAATGAGACTCAGAAAATTTAAGTAACTTGCCCATACTCATACTCACACTGTTGGTTAGATGGTTGATTTTAGTGAGAAAACAATATTTTAATTTAAGTTGGATAATAGAATCAAGATTAGAAAAATATTTATGATTTCAGTTGGGACTATATAATGTCAAACATTCAAAAGCAAACTTCAAAAAATTCCACCTTTTTTCCAGATTTTTCCAAATAGTTGGATATATGTATATATCAGGGCTCAGCATTGATTATATTGATATATTGGGCCAGATGATTATTTGTTGTGGCCCAGTGTCCTATGCAATGTATGAGGATTAACAGCACCCTTAGTAGCATATATATATGAAATATGTACATGTGTATAAATGCCTTACTTTTGTTTAGCACTTAGACAATTTGATGGAACATAATGCATATTAAGACTTAGTGACAAAGCAAGAGCAAGATACCAGGCTGCCTGATGGCCTGCTTTGTGATCCACTACACTTTGCAGCCTGTCACGTCTTATGCCCCAAGTGCTGTGAGTGGAGGCAGACAATGCATACTGGTGCTGCTCCTCAGGAAGAAATATCTTTTACATCATGACCCAGGGTACTGTCATGGAGTGAAATGTGCTTTCTGAAACAATAGGACCCTCATCATATCCTCACACTCTAAAATATTCTATTGTAGTTGAGTTTTACAAATGCTGCATGTGGTCCACTAAATTGATCTTAGGAGTGACTAATAGATGGTATTTCACAGTTCAAATAACTCTTGCACACTGGATTGGGTAGGAAAAAAAATGTAAAATGGGACAGAAAAGAGAAAGGGGGCAGTAGAGAAAGAGGGGAAGAATAGAAATAGAGGGAAAAATGAAGTGCATGTGGTGCAAAGTTACAGAAAAACTTATGGCGCTCAACCAATTACATCAAGTGCCACTTACTGATGGCATCTGTTCTCTAATGGCTCTAGATATCCCCCCTTGTTGGCTGAGTCCAGTGATTTATCAGTAAGGACCATATTTAAGCTTACTGGACTTGAGAGTGCATTTACATGGCAAAAGCCACAGATTTATAGATAAGGCCTAGGACAGAATTAGTATGCATTTCATTCAGCCTGACACATTCCATTCTATTAATCTCACTGCTGCTAGAAGTTATAATTTGGTCTGGAGTTACAACCTAATGTGTTCAGGAGGAAACCAAATGTATTAGGTTTGACATTGTACTTTATTGGAATGGCATAATGCAGTTGATCCTCTGTACTAAGTTCTGTCGATTTTATTTATTTATTTATGTTTGGCTAGTATAAATATATGGTAAAGTATGTGCTGTGGTAGAGAGTTTAATGCTGACTCTGCTGGAACATTCAAAACTGTCTGCATGCAAGATGTCCAGTTGTAGAAGAGCAACTACTAAGGATTTGCATTAAATATTTCTGATTTTTAAAAATGCCATCATTTGTGAAGAGAACTAGTCTATTAATATTAAAAAATGGCAAGGATGACACACTCCAGATTTACTCTGAAGTAGTGATTTGCACAAAATCAAATTTCAAATAGGGTTTAGAAATTGTGGGTTCAGAGGGGACACAAGTAAGATCTAGAATGTAAATAAAATCATTTCCAAGTAATAGCTGGATGCAGCATTCAACCATCATTGCAAATCACTGAAGGGAGAATGGATTTTTTTTTACCTTGAATTCTGATGACTTTTTTACTCAGATTTGATATCAATTCTTTTGTTCTTCCCTTCCATTTTTTCCCCCCAGGCAGTCTCCGAAGTGACATTATAATGACACTTGGCACACAACCCCATTTACCTGATTCTTGGAGGAGAGGTCACCTCAAAGTCAACTGTAATGGCCCCAGGCTATATGTTAAGTAACTTTTGCATCTGCCTATGGCCTTATTATATTCCTAAGAAAATTTTTAAAAAGCTTCAAATTCT